>NW_027203582.1:0-735000 GCF_024711535.1 Dipodomys merriami
GAAAAGGCTAGTCTGAGTTGGCTAGGGGTATTTGTGTGTGTGTGTGTGTGTGTGTGTGTGTGTGTGTGTGTGTGTGTGTAAGTGTCAGGGATACCTATCCTTATCTCTGTGGTGCCTCATCCTCCCAACAGGGAGTGCATCCAGGATCTTGACCCCAAGGAAAGTGGATGGGCGAGGGTACTTAAGGTCATATCCAGGGGGTTGATCCGAATTCTGTCCTGCAACTGAAGCCTGGACAGATAATGGAGAGAAGGAGAGGTTTAGGAGAACATCAAGGGAAGCCCCTTACCTTTGGTTAGAAGTACCAACCAGATAGAAGACTGAATCCATCTTTCTTGGTAGTCAGATGAAAGGTGTACACTGTTCATTTATTTTATTATGATTGTGTGAGCCCTAGGGCTTGGATTCAGGGCCTGGGTGTTATCCTTGAGCTTCTTTTGTTCAAGGCTGAGGCTCTATCACTTGAGCTACACCACCACATCTGGCTTTTTTTGTGTGTGGGTTTGAGAGGGAGAGGTAGTTTATGAGAGATAAGAATCTCACGGATTTTCTGCCCGGGCTGGCTTTGAGTAATGACCATCAGCCCTCAGACTCCTGAATAGCCAGGATGATGGGTGGGAGCCACAAGCTCCTGATCACCACCATCCATTTATAATCCATTAGGCCCAGGGTTGTGCCACCCACACTGCACCTCCTTGTTAGGAGTGGGAAGCAGACATGAGTGGGTTTGATACTTCAACAGCCTATCTATCTCTGATCATTGTTCTGGGTCAGTCTGATGGAGGCTTCCTCCTTATCTACAGCAATGACTTGGCTCTGTCACAAGAACAAATGTCCCTCAGGAGGTGTCAGGTCTGAGTCTTTCCTCTGCACCCCACCCCCCTAACCAAAATGAGGGTCTTTCCTGTCCAAGCTGGCTTTGAGTTGAACCGTGATCCTCAGATTTCCGCTCCTGAGTACTTAGGTTGATAGCCATGAGACACTGGCACCTGGCCAAAGATACTTTTCCAAGCCTGTCATCCTATCCCCTACGGAGACTGAGATCTGAGGACTGCAATTGGATGCATCCTTCTCAGCAAAGTCCATGAGAACTCTTATCTCTAATTAAACACCCAAAAAAGTTGGAAGTGGAGCTGTGGCTCAAATGGCAGAGTGCTAGCTTTGAGCATAACACAAGGGATGGGACCCAGGCCCTAGTAATAAACTTTTTCTAGCATAGACCCACCCAAGAAAGGGAAGCAGGTGGGCACATGGGAGCTCAAAGCTCACACATAATACTCAAGACTCACAGAATAAGACCCCATCCTGCTCTGATTCTCTAGATTCTATGTCCTAGATTATGGCAGTCTTAGATGGGACTGACCATGTACCAAGTCAGGACGTTCAAGTACATCGCGTACTGAGGATCCCGTGACCTCATCAAGGACTCAAGATCCCTCAACACTGGGCAGTCAGTTGAGGTCTAGTTATCCATCCACAAGATATGGGATTGAAAGGATTTCTTGGCCAAGGGGTGCAGATTGGAGGGCTGTAGGTCCCTCTCTCTCGGGAAGGAGAAAAGGCCTATCCATCCCAGGAATGTTCCTGGGTTGTGAGTATCCTCAATTAAACAACCCTGCTCAGAGTTCAGTGCCTCTGGTTTCCCACTAGCCTCTACCCAGTCCTACCCTACCTTGAGTTGGCCCTCTCTGAGTCCCAGATCTGCCACCTAGTCTAAAGGTTGAGCCAGCAAAGGGACCCACCTCCATCTCTGAGAATGGCAGTCATGGGGTCCTACAATCCCCTAGAGGAAGTCTTGGGGCAACACGGGTCTGACTTCCCCCCTCATTCTCTGGATGTTTTGTGCCAGTGGCAGGTTTACCTCTGTCTCTGGTCGAGGAATGAACACTGGGGGTGTCATCTTCAGATTGAGCCAGCAAAAGTCCCAGTCCCCAAGATGCCACACAGGCATCCAGCAGTGGATGACAGCCAGCTGGTCAATGGTGAACCCAAAGTGCCAGGACTTTTAACAGCCATGTGGCTGGGTCGAAGTCTCTATCACTGATGGTCTAAGTTGTTAGGTGAGGTCATGGCTCCAATGGCCAGACACACCTGACCTAGGATCATCCTCCCTCTTCATCTTCTTGCTTATCCCTTGCCACCCCTCTCTTGACACTCCCTCAGGCTATACCTCCCTATTCCTTGGACAATTTCTTCTTATCTGACTAGAAAATAAACTCCATGGGCCAGGAGAGACTGAAATTTGGTGACACACCCTGAGCCCTAGGGTCTACCCGAGGCTGTTTCCCTCTGCAGTCAGCGACCACATAGCTCCTGGATGTCATGAAGTTGCTGAGGGGTCAGTGGCTTTGTCCTACATACTGGCTTTAGGCTCTGAAACTGTCCCCACGGAGATTGTGAATGGTTGGCTCCCTTGATCTAGGGACTCCAAACCAAGGCTTGCATGTTCCATTCTTCCTTCCTTTCCTCCTTTTCTCCCTCCATCCTTCCCTCCTCTCTTTCTCTTTCCTTCCTTTGTGTCACTCCTGGGCTTGAACTCAGAGCCTGGGTACTGTCCCTGAGCCTTTTTACTCAAAGCCAACAGTCTACAGCTTGAGCCACTCATCCACTTCTGGTGTTTTCTTTTTGGTAGTTTGTTGGAGATAAGAGTTTTACAGGTTTTTCTTCCTGGGACTTAAGCCTCAGTCCTCCCATCCCAGCCTCCTAAATATCTAGGATGACAGGTGTGAAGCACCGGCATCCAGCTCAAACCAAGATTTCTTCATGTGCTGTGGAACCAGCACTGGAACCTTTCATCGTCTATGACTGCCTGGACCTGGCACTTACTGTAACGGTTTGTTGGATAAATAAATGAGCATCTCTCTACGACAATATTACAGAAAACTCCCATCCAACTCAGGTAAGCATCCTGGGGGTGGAGGTGTTGGTGGGGGAGGTGTCAAAGCCTAAAGTAGCTCTTCCTAAAGTAGTTCTCCCTTGTCCATCATCCTGCCCTCCTGGTGCCACCACACTTAACTCTTTTGGCTCTGAGGATGTGAGCCATGATGTACTTGCTGGATTCTGGGGCCTCTGCGATACCTCTCTTCTCAAAAATCTTTGTCCAGCAGCTGACACACAGTTTGGCACTCAATTCCGCCCTCAGGTGTGAAAGCCTGGCTTAAGAGGCCTCCTCTCCTCCCCCTGGGGCCAGACAGGATGGTCCACCACATCGGGACCCCAAGTTTCATGTTGCAGAGAAAGGATCATGAGGCATCCCAGTTCTCTGAATCTCCCAGATTCCAGTGCAGGTGCTGGGAATCGTCTCTGCTCACAGCTGGCAGGCTGGGGATGGAGAGGTCACAATCTCTGCTCCCCTGATGTCCTTGCCTGTGGTGGTCACCCTAGAGAGAACCAGAGGAGAATCAGCAGCTGCTGGAGGAAGGCAGTCAAAGTAGGATGTTCATGACAGGAGACGATCTGGCTTGGGAACTCTGCCTGTGCCGCTTTGAACATCATTGTTTGGCAGCTGAAATGGTCCATCTAATTTGACCCATAATCCCAGTCATTTGTAGTAATTGCCAGCTTAAAAAAAATCCTGGAAAAGCTGGCATTTCAGTTGTCCCAATCAAAGTTAAAGGCTTCCAAAGTCAGTGGTCCCCTTCCAGACAGCCTACAGCAGGTTACAGAAACTGGCATTCAACCAGCCCTAGCTAACTGACATGGCCTGATACCGTGCAGGCTTCAGCAGGGGGAACACACTTGTCTACCACTGCAGAGCTGGAAACGGCCCAGGCAGGACACAGATTGGAATCTACAGGACTCTCGGGAGGGCTGCCCACCGGTGCACTCCCCTAGGAGGGAATCCATGCCACCAGTGGGGGCCTGGAGTCCCCTGCCCAGATGCCCATGGAAACCGACAAAGCCCTGGGTAAGGTTCCCCTCTCATCCCTGTTTGTGGTGAACCATCTGCCATGTCACACCATTCGCCACTCACCAGACCCTCTAGCTTCACATCTTCTGCCCTACTCCCCCCATCTCATTCCCTAATTATGTTTGGCAGACACATTCTCAACCCTTGAATTAGCTCCAACTCTACACACCAGAGCAGGGTGTCTAGCTGTTTGAGTGTGGCTGTGGTCACACTTCCCTCACCAGCCTGAAGACAGAAGGACAGGTGTCCACCCTGGACTGTGATTCACACAGACCTCCAAGGGGAGACCCACACAGGCCCAGTAGCTACTGTGAGCTACAGGAGGAGAGAGGTGGAAAGGAACATCTACTGAAACCTTCACCAAACAATTTATGTAACGGTGAAGGAGAAAACAAAAATTGTGGCTGGGATCATACTTGGCATTGATGACAAAAGAACAATACACATACACACAAATGAAATGCTTTTGCTCTTTTTAGACATGGTGACTTAAATATGTTTCCATTGTTCTCATCTCCCTGCTCTCCCAACACACACACACACACACACACACACACACACACACACACACACACACACACAAACACACACACACACACAAATCCAGACCTGTGACCGAAGTCTGGTCCATGCAGCACCTGCAATTTGCCAACTGATCGCTCACCTGAGCACAGTCATGCTGTACAAGGTGAAAGATGATTTCTCTCCCTCCCTCTCTCTTCTCTCTCTCTCTCTCTCTCTCTCTCTCTCTCTCTCTCTCTCTCTCTCTCTCTCTCTCTCTCTCTCTCTCTCTCTCTCTCTCTCATACACACACACACACACAGACTCAGTGCAGTGCCTCTCCTGAGTTTATCAGTTCCTCCTCTGGGACAATGTACAAGCTGGGGCATGGGGTTCCCTTGTCAGAACCAGGGGATCCCACCAAAGTGGAGCACCACTCTAATAACAAAGAACCACCCTGCCTCTCCCTTCTCCAGGGCCAGAATCTTCCTCTTAGGAACAACAAACCTTAACTCCACATAAACCAAAACCCTAGACCAGGATGCTGGATAAAGGAGTCCTGAGACAGGTGGCTCCTCAGAGCCAGGACAGATAACAAGCAGGGGTTCATGGTGGCCCCAGAGGGGTGTCTGACTTGGGGTGGGGTGGTATTTGGGAAATGGATGGGGTCCTAAATGTTACATACATGGATGGACTTCCTACTTCCAGCCTAGATGCTTCTGGGTGACTTGGCACATTCTTGGGGAGGATGAGGAGACCAGATGGACCAGGAGCACCAGTAGATGCTGGCAGAGCTGGGAAATGTGATCACCCTGTGAGAACTGATGACAGCTGGGGTGGGGAGAATAGGCTGGTTGTGTGTGGGAGGGGGTGTGTTCCTCCCAGATATTCATCTTCTATCTGACCCCCAGTGCTCTCACCTCCCTAGTGGGCTCTTCTGGGACCCTCCTCAGGTGAAAGGGTAACCAAGCACAGAGGACAAGAGCTCACACAGCAAGGTGGTCTATCTTCTGCATCCAACACCCCCACCCCCAGAAAAAAGGAAAAGACCTGAGAAGGCAGGTTTGGAGATACTGCTCCCTACCTCAGACTGAAGCCACCAGGTTCCCACCAAGGTGAGGAAGGGTGCATATGGGTGGCTGCGTGGCTCCATTACTCCAGGCCAGGAGCTCTCTGGCACCTCCTCCTCACCCAACCCTGCATCTCCCCATTTCCTGGGACACTGGCCATTAGGGACATGAGAGGGATCCTCGGGTTGCCACACACCCTCACCCCCCACCCCTGGGGTGCATTTGCGGCAGAGCCAGGGTGTACTGTGGGATGCAGGGGAGGCACAGGTGGGACAGGAGAGGGGAGGCGGGAGGAACAGGTCCGGGTCCGCAGAATGGGGGAGGTTGTGAGGGAGGGTCGATGGGTTCACTGGGCAATGGGGTACCAGGGTGTGTGCCCGCAGGTTGGCCACTCACGTGTGCTGCTGGGAGAAGCTGTAAGCAGCAGCTCCAGGTGTGGCAGGTCTGGAGTCCGAGGACCAGGGACCTGGACCGGGTCACTGAGACAAGCCAGCCAGGGGTGTGTTATCTCAGCAGGGCAACTGAGAGAGGCTCCCTGGGTCTAGGCCAGCAGCACCATTTTTGAAATGCGGCACCTTGGGGAAGGTTGAGGAGGGAGGGGCTGGGTCTGAGGGTGCATGGTAGGGTGAGTGTGGCCTCTCCTCCCCCTCAGCTGCAGACAACTCAGCTCCCGCCTCATCCACAGCCAGACCTGTTCTCGCTGATGCTGCCACCACCCCTGCCACTGCTGCCGCTAAGGCTCCCTTTTCAGCTGCCTCCTCCTCAGTGGCCTCCTCCTCTGTGGCCACTGCCACCACCATGATAATTAGAACCTTGGACTTGGGACAGCCCATGGCCAGCGCGCCACTGTGGGGCTGCTTGAAGTGATGTGTCTGCTGTGCTAGCTCTGCATGCTCTGCGCTCCCAGTCAGGCCCTTCACCTCAATTGAGGCCTCAGCCAGCCACTGAAGCCACTTCCTCTTGTGCATGTACTTACTCCTCTCAGCTCTCTCTCTCTCTGCCTCAACTCCTCTTGTGGGCCACTTTTCGACCACTGGGTGCATGCATGCCTCCCACTGAGAGCCTCTGGCCACTGCTACCACCACAGTGAGCCCCCTGGGCACTGCCTCCTCTTCCCCTCAGCCCCACTCCCTCCTCTCCTCAGCCCAGCCCCCTACTCCCCTCAGTCCTGCCCTCCACCCTTGCCTACAAGAGCAGCCCTGACTGGGCCCTAAGGCTTCCAGGCCATGGGAATTTCAGCCTCACCTCAGCTCAGCACTCGCCGCCAACCCTAACACTTGGCCAGGGAATCAAATCTCCCCTCAGCCCCACCACTGGAGGAGACTCTCCTCCATTCCTCTCCACTCCACATATCAAGCAGGTAAAACAATGACCCCTGAGTGTATGTAGGTGTGTGTGTGTGTGTGTGTGTGTGTGTGTGTGTGTGTGTGTGTGAGAGAGAGAGAGAGAGAGAGAGAGAGAGAGAGAGAGAGAGAGAGGTTGTTGGGGATAACTACCTCAGAACATAGCACCTTTGGGATGACTCAGCACATAGAACACCAAAAAAACAGCACAAAGCACCCTGTGTAAATGACTCAGCACAGTGCACCCTTTGAAGGACTTACCATATAGTAACCTTTGGGATGACTCAACATAGAGCTCCCTTTGAAGGAGGAAGTCCATAGCACACAGTGTATAGGACTCAGTTCATGGCACGCTTTGAAAAACTCAGCACGTAGCACTCTTTCCCAGGACTCAGCACATAGAACCCTGTGTTAAGGCTCCACACACACCAATCTTTGAAAGGCTGAGTATGTAGCACCCTGTGTAAAACATTCAGTGCACAGTACCCTTTACAAAACTCAGCACATAGCAGAGTTTTGAAGGACTCAGCAATACCACCCTGTGGAAAGACTCAACACACAGCATCATTTGAAGAACAGTACAGAGCACCCTGTATAAAGGACTCGGCACACGGCACTTGAAAAACTCACCTCATCCCACTCTTCTCAAGGATGCAGTACATTGCACCCATTGGGATGACTCAGCATACAGCCCCCTTTGAAGGACTCAGCAAAAGTACCCTGTGTAAAGAAAGGACTCGGCACACAGCACCCATTGAAAAATTCACCTGTCCCTCCCTTCTCAAGGGCTCAGCACATAACACCCTTTGGGATGAATTAGCACACTACACCTTTTGAAGGACTCAGCATAAAGTACATTGTGTAATGGACTCTGCACACAGCACCCTTTGAAAACCCAGCACCGCCCACTCTTCTCAATGACTCATAATATAGCACCCTTTGTGATGACTCAGCACACAAAATGCTTTTTGAGGACTCAGCACAAAACCCTCATGTGGGAAGGATCCAGAAAACAGCACCCTGTGAAGGACTCAGCACATAGCTGCATGTCACAAGTTCAGCTGTCATTACAATTAGGGTACTTTCCTCTGTATCACCATTCTTCAGAAACACTTCACAAATCCTACTAGTTCACCTTTAGCTAACCTATGTTTTATGGGGGAGAATCAGCTGGGGGGTCTTGAACTCACAGCATGGGGGCCCTGTCCCTGAGCTCTTTGGTTCAATGTTAGAGCTCTACTACTTTGAGACATGGCTCCAATTTTTTTTGGGGGGGGGGTTGTTCTTTGACAGGCCATACAGATATCAGGAAGGCCAAGTTGGGATATCCATGACCAAAGGCTCTTAGCTTGGCCTGGAGCTGACCTCTCCCTTCCTTGTTCTCCTGGAAGCCGGGCTTCCTGGAGCTCTCTTGGCCTAGGGTGGAACAGATCTGCTCTGGAATCAGCATTCAGGGTGGGCAAAAGTCAGCTTGGCCCTGGTCACTTCCCCCAATTGAACTCTAGATGACGATAGTCCCCAACGATGGCACGGGGCCACATGTCCCGTATCTGGCTATAAGGGGGGCAGGAGTCACCCACCATAGGGATTGTACCTGCGAGTTGTGTTTACTCTTGCTTCCCTGCGGACCCCATCATGCTTTGAAATCACCCTGGACAGGAATGTACTTGAGAGTCTTACCTAAAATTAACCATCAAAGAGCAAGTGGGGCTGTGGCTCAAGTAGAAGAGCACTAGCCTTGAGCAAGAAAACTCAGGGATAGAGCCTAGGCCCTGAGTTCACACACACACACACACACACACACACACACACACACACACACACACACACACACACACACACACACCACATGCATGGAAAATCAGAGATTTCTACACTGCAATCTTTGGGTATTCTCTACCTTTTCCCCACTAAGCCTGGTGGCTGTTGACCTAGGTGTTTGATGCATCCAACACCAGCTGGCATCTTTAATTTTGGGGAACAGAATGGCTAGAACATCAGCCTTCCCCCATCCCAGCTCTTTGACTGGGTCAAGCTCTATCCAGGCCCTTTAGGGCTTCTTTTACAGAATCGCCAAGGTGCCTTCAAAAGGCATCACATGCTGGGCACTGGTGGCACATGCCTTTCATCCTAGCTACTCTGGAAGCTTAGATCTAGAGGACCATGGTTCAAAGCCATCTTGGGCAGGAAAGTATGTGAGACTCTTATCCTTGATGAACCATCAGAAAACAAGAAGTGGCACTGTGGTTCAAGTGGTGGAGTGCTAGCCATGAGAAAAAGAGCTCAGGGACAGTGGCCAGGCCCTGAGTTCAAGCCCCAGGACTGGAAGAACAAATCTTTGTTGGAGGCTTGTTTTCCCTTTGAAAACAGATCATTCTTTGTGATAAGCATAACATGGGCCTCTTCCCTAGCCACCAATGGTCCATTAGATGTCCCTTGAATATGGGCCACCTCCTGGCAGCCTCTGCCCTACCAGTACCGCAGTTTACCCTTCCCATCACCTGGCAGATGGAGGCCTGAGAGAAGGCCACCTGGCCACCTACTTGTGGTGGCTGCTGAGGCTTTTGAGAGTCAGTATGTCACATAGAGAGTCATCATCTGCATCAGTCTACAGAAGAAAGGCAGGGAACACTCCTCACCTGAGCCTGTGAGCTGTGGGTGATCTGCATGTGTGGCTTCTGCTGCAGGATGTGCTCCATGAGGGAGTCCTCTACGGGGTAGGGTACCCCGACCTGTCCTTCGGCAGTTTCCACACTACTTTGAAGTGGCAATTCTTCAAAACCTTTCTGTTCCTCCCTCATTTTGACCATCCCAGCTCCTGCGGTGTCTGAAGCAGTGGTGGTGGTTGGGACTCAGCCTGTGCCGTCATCTGGTGTCAGCTGTCCATGCCTTCCCCTGAGAGGAACCACAGCAGCTCCCACAGCTCTCTCCTCTTCATCTTCTCCTTGGATAGCTAGCACATGTGCTCAGCTTTCTCCTGACACAGCTCATCCAGGACGAACATCTGCTCTTTACACGCCATGAGGGAGTCCTCAATGGTGCAGATGTGTGCCACTAGCTGGATGCATCGATGGTGGAGCTCATCCGCTGGACTCCGGAAGTCCACTTCAACAGGCAGGTCATGGACAAAGATTTTCTTCTCAGATGCCCACTTGTCCTTCTTCCCATCCCCACATATGCTGTGGTGCCAGCTCGCAGGGTGGGGGGCCAGTGGCTCTAGATTTCTCTGGCACTGAGCTGCCAGGTGGACTGGGCACCCTCAGTGTGCCTGCCACTCTTGGTGCAGGAGTTTCCCCCTGTGGATTTCAGCCATGGAGAGCGCCCCCAGATCCATGTCCCTCTCGGTTTGGGGGATATCTCCATCTTCTGCGATGGTCACGTCTGGGGGAGTTGCCTCCTCACCTTTTGCTTCTCCAGGGCTCTCAACTTCCCCTTCTCCAGGGAAAGCCAGGAAGCTCAGCTGGGCCTGCAGGCACTCCTCCTGTGGTCTGGTCACTTCCAGGCACTTGAGGGTGTCCTGCCACTTTGGGGGTACCTTCTGGTCCTGACAGCTGGTGGGGCCTGCACTTGCTTCAGCTGCTCCAGCAGCTGGGTCTGCCTCTAGGTGCTGCTGCAGGGCCTCCTTCTTGGAGCTCAGCTGCTCATTGGAGGTGATGTGCAGCTCACAGGTGGCTCTGAGCTCCTGAAGCTGGGCCAGGGACTGCTCCTGCCACTCCTGCAGCTCCCAAGCTGCTTGGCTCTCTCTCTCAGCCACCTCTTTCAATTCCTCTATCTTCTCCTCTGTGTGGTCCAGCTGTTCCCACAGATGTTTCTTCACCTGCTTCTCTGAGTCCAATATGCTGGCTAGCTTCTCCTCAATGCTCACCATGTGGAGAGCATCCCACAGCAGGGTCAGCTGTTCTTCCATCTGTCCGTTGCACACATGCACATCTTGGGATCTTGCAGATCTCCTGCCGATCCTGGGCCTTCTCCTCCAGTCTCCACAGTTGCTTCTGCTGCTCCGTGTTCTGGAAACGGAGGCTTTGGTTTTCCTGGACCTGGATGTGAATTTATTCCTCCAGGTTTTTCAACTCCATCTGTGTGCAGTAGGCCTGGGCCTTCACCTGCTGCTTGGCCGGAGATGGTCCTGAAGGGGGTCATGCCTCTGCCAGCTTCCTTCTCAGTTCCCCAGCTCCATCTTTACGTCAAACGCCTACCTTGCCCCTCGATTCTTCTCCTCTGTCAGTTGGTTCACCCACTGGGTCAGCCGCCGGGCCTTTCCCTTCTGCACAGACTTCTCAATGCTCAGGTCTTCTCTCTCTAGATTCGCTGCAGTCACCATCCAGCTCAGGTTTTCTAGTAGTCTCTTTAGTACCTCACGCCCCGCCAGCGCTTGTTGGAACTTGCAGATTCTGCTCTTCATGTTGCTCCACTGTGTCCAGAGTGCTTCCAGCTTCTCCTACAACTCAGTGTTCACTTGCTCCAAGTCATTGAAGCTTCTGATCTTTTCCTCTCGCTGAAGGGTCACATCATTCAGCTGTTCGAAGAACATTTCAGTCTCATTATGTGAGCAGTGACCACAGAAGCCGCCATCTCCAGCTCTGCCATGTGCTGCTCTGCGGTCTGCAGGCAGCTGGTGAGAGCTTCATGCTCCCTTTCTCTGTCATTGGTCGCCTGCTGCTCGTGGGCTGGTGAACATTGTAAATCACTTTCTGCCCAAACCAACCTCTGTATGGGTGCCTTGTGGATCTCTAGATCCTTTTTCATTGCTGCGTGCAGTTAGGCTATCTTCTCCCTCTTTTACTCCCATTCATCCGGCAAGTCTGTCTTTTCCTGCTTCAGTGGTTGGGTCTTGGCAAGAGTGCCTCTTTTCTTCTTTTGCTGGGATCCAGTGTGGGCACCACATGTCAGTACACCTCTGCAGATCCTTGTTGTTATCAGGACCATTGACACTCTGGACCCTGGTTGCTGTGACTGTGTCCAAAGGCAGGGGAGGCCCATGATCAGCATCATATTTGGCTGGACTCTCCTTTGAATCACACTCCCCAGTGGCGTTTGTCTTGGGGCTCCTTCACTTTTTCATGTTTTGTGTTTTCTTGACTGTTGCAGCTCTGTTGGGAAGATTCTTCTGCCAGTGTTCTTGTGGCAATTTCTTGCCTGCAGTTCTCTCATGGAGTCCTGTTGTTTCAGACATCTGAGCGCTGGGACAGGAAAGATGGGCTGGCCACTTTCCCAAGGTCTGGGAAATCCCCTATTCACCCACTCACTGTCTAGGACCTCAATTTCCTACTCTACTACAATGTGGCCTCAAGTCTCTTGCTCACCACTCAGCCACCTCTACCTTCCTCAACTGCTAGTAGTGGTGTCATCCAACTGAGAGAATCCAGGTGCTACTGGGCAGCATGGAATATGGGCATGGCCACCATTCTTGTTTCCCATTGGTCAGAAAGAACCATGAAAGAATGGGGGTGTGGACGGAATCCTGTGATGCAGACAGAATGGGCAGAGTCAAGATGACAGCAGCCCCATTCACATGAAACTCTGTCCAGTCCAGTTGGGGACAAGAGGGTGACCTGCTTTAGCTGGATGGCTGCACAGATTGTTGTGTATGTCTGTTTGTTGCCAGTCCCTAACCTTGAACTCAGGATCTGGGGACAGTCCTTGAGCTGCTTTTGTTCAAGGCTAGCCCTCAACTAGTGAAGCCACATGGCTCTAATTCTGGCTTCTGTTGGCACTGAAGTTGGACAGGGGTCTCAAGGACTTTCCTGCCTAGGGTGACTTTGACCATGATCCTCCTATCACAGCCTTGTAAGTATCAAGGAGGACTGCTGAGAGCCATTGGTGCCTGCCTAATCATTGGTCTTGCTGATGTTCTTGGACAGACCGGTGATTTCCTTATCCTTGGGTTTAAGTGGTGAGAGCTGGAGCCCACATCCTGGTCCTGCCACCTCCAAATGGCAGGTGATCCTAAAAAACTCAATCCTATCCATATGAATACCAATGGTATGTGATATATGTGATTGAATGGGCAGTTCTTGAATGATTCTAGGATAAAATTATACACAGTTAAATTATAGGACACTGATCAATTTTAATTAATACTTTATAAAGCATTTAAACAATCACATTCATTAAATGGAGGCAGAATGAAATACCTAAGAATTGGACATCACATAGTATACAGCTGCCATTTTTTCTGTCAGGAATGGGATTGGAACTCATGGTCTGGGTAACTCTTTTGCACTGTGTGGAAAGGGGAAGCTCACCTCCTTGAAGTCATGAAATTCAAGTCTGTTCCTTAGACCTGAAATCGATCCCCAGCACTAGAAAACATCCTATTCGTATATATTTTAAATATATGATTTATATTTATATACATAGGTTGACTATATATAGAGTTCAGTGTATTCATTTTTATTTTTTGTTTTATTCATGTATTGGCCATTAATTTTATTGACTATTATGGCACATAGAACATTGATTCCATAGGATATAGGTCTGCATATGTGTTCCACTTCATACCTGACTCCCAGGACTTTCACAAAAGAAGGAAAATGTTTGTCACCATCAGCTTCTTACTCTACAATTCATTTTTTGGGAGTGCTGGCATCTGAACTCATGGCCTACAAGGCCCAATTCATGAATGGGTGAGTGTCAACACGCCATCCTGGGGCAAATTGAGCTTACAGGCAGTTCCTAGGACCTTAAATCGAGCCCCAGGTTTTGATAAAATAAGAACAGAGTGACACCCAGATGGAAGTATGCTAATAAATATATATCTTTATAGATTGCCAGATATGTCTACACATTATTCAGTTATGTAGACTACATTCCTACCAATCCTTGTGTATTTATTATGCCTCCATGTAATTAATGTTATTGTTTTCATCCTTAATAAACTATTAAGTAAATCAGTGTCCTGAAATTATTGCATCTCTGTAAGAAATAGTATTCTTTTAATGCTTCATATTAAAATCAGTCTGCTGAAATCATGATGTCTAATTTTATACGAGTAGTATTCATGATCAGCTCATTCAACAGTGACATTGATAACATTCCATCATTATTACTATGGATGGGAATGAGTCTCTTAGGATTTCCGCCATCTGGAAGTGGCATTACTGAGATTCAACTCTAGGCCTACATTGCCATGCAAGACTATGGCTTCCCCAATAGCCCGCCATCCTTCAGCAATACAAGGTGAAGTACCTTTTGGAGCCGTGTCATTCAGACCTAAATGGTCACAGTGCAAAGAAATAAAATGTAAAAACGCAATCCTGCCACTTCTTTTTTGGGGGGGTGGGGGTCGGTCATAAGGCTTGAACTCTGGGCCTGGGTGCTGTGCCTGTGGTCTTCAGCTAAAGGCAAGCACTCTACCACTTGAGTCACAGCGCTACTTCCAGTTTTCTAGTGGTTTCTTGGAGATAAGTGTATCATGGACTTTCCTGGCTTTGAACCGAGATACTCAGATCTCAGCCTCCTGAGTAGCTAGGATTACAGGTGTGAACCACTGGCGCCCGGTTCTGCCACTTTTTTTCTGTGCATATTTTTTCCCAGCACAAGGCCTGGAGGTCTAGGATCCCAGGATCGGCTGTGGCTCCAGTGGCTGCAGCCTAGGGTGATAGAAGCTGAGGCAGAGTGCCATGATCTGAGTTCTAGACCTTACTTTGCAAAAAACAAAACAAAACAAAAACCCCTCCCCTCCACACACACACAAAAATTAGCTCCCTGTCTTGCAATTCTCACCATTTTTTCTACTTTGGATTTGAACTCAAGGTCTGGGAAACTCTGCAGCACTGTGGACGAAGGAAAAGCTCACCATGCTTGAAGACAAGAAAGTCGGGCCTGGTCTCTAGGCCTGAATTCAATCCCCAGCCCTGGAAAACATACTATTTATATACATTATAAAGATAAGATTTGTACTTACCTATAAATGTTCAGTCCATATTGTGGTTATTGATTATATTTTTGTTTTATTCATTTATTTATCATATATTTACTGTGATGACACGCATTCCATTTATTATATTGATGACATCCCATCACATAGTATCTAAATTTGTAGATGTGTTCTCCATCATGTCTGACACCTAGGACTCTCAGAGAAAAGGAAAACAGGTGTCACATTCAGCTTCTTACTCCATGATCCAATTGTTTGCAGTGCTGGGATCTGAACTCAGGGCCTAGCAGACCCAATTCATGAATGGGTGTGTCAACAGGGCAACCTCTAGCCAAGGAAGCTGCCAGTCAGTTCCCAGACCCTGAGATTGAGCTGCAGGGGTGGACAAAATAGCCATACATGGATAGGCAGGTGGTATATATCAATAAATATATATTTGTATAGAATTCCAGAGACATCTACCTAGGATTCAATGACATCAACTATGTTCCTACCAACTCTTAGGTATTTATTATGCCTCCATTGAAGGAATAGTATTGTTTTCATGCTTAATAAACTTTTCATTAAGATCAACAACATCCTAGGATCATTGCATCTAATTTTAGACTAGAACGGTGCCCGCAGAAACTTCTCATTCAATCATGAATTTGCTCACATTCCATCATTATTCCCATACATAGGAATGAGTCTCTTAGGAAGTCGCCCCACTGATAGGTATCAGGACCAGGATTCAAAATCAGGGCCTGTGATGACATAAGGGCCTGTGGCTTTTCCTATAGTCCGCTAGCCATGGACAATGCAAAGTGAAGTATCTTTTATAGCCGTGTAATTTTGACCCAGATTGGTTATCATGCAAAGGAAGAAAATGTAAAAAAATTCATCCTGTGGCTATTTTTCTGTGTGTGTGTGTGTGTGTGTGTGTGTGTGTGTGTGTGTGTGTGTGTGTGTGTGTGTGTGTTACTCCTGCAAGGCTTCAGGGCCTAGGATCACAGGGTCGACTATGGGCCTGTTGCAGCCCACCAGCCTAAAGTGATCGAAGCTGAGGCAGGGTTGCCATGAAGTGAGTTCAAATCCTTAGGTTAGCAAAACAAAAAACAAAAAAACCCTAAAAACTAATAAAGCACCCTAGTTCAGAATTCCCACCATTTTTCTGCCACAGCTGTGGTTCCAACTCAGTCTAGGTAACAATATAGCACTGTGGGGGAAGGGGAAGCTTACCATCCTTGAAGAATACAAGGTCAGGCATGCTCCCAGGGCCTAAATTGAAGCCCCAGCACTGGCAAAAATCATATGTCCATCTATTTTAAACATAGGATCTCTATTCACATACATTCGTTCAGTACAATTATTCTTTTTATTGTGTGTCTTAGTCATGGATGAATTTTGTTTATTGAGCATGATGACAGATATAACTATGCTAGCATGGATGACAATCTATTCCCATGTCTATAGAGTTGCTTAAGCCTTCTCCATCCTAGCTGAGACCCAGAACTTTCACAGGACAGGAAACAGGTGGATGGATTGGATTCTCACACCTGCATTCCTCTTTTGGCAGTGTTGGGATTTGAACTCAGAGCCTAGCAAGCCCAATTGGAGAAAGGGTCAAGATGAGGACACCATGATGTGAGCATCTAAAGAACTAGGCTGTTCCCAGGACCTGAGATTGAGCCCTGGGGGGAGGGCAGGTGGAGAGCACAATAGTCATCCATTCATAAGCGGTAGATAGTATGTATATTTGTTTAGAGTAGGAGAGATGGCGACCTGTGATGGAATTCAATCTACCTTGTGACAACTGATTCTTAGATCTTTCTTGATGCCTCCATTTCATGACTGTGATGATTATGGTCATGCTTCATCAATTCTTCATTAAAAATAACAATATCCCAGGAATCTTGCCTATCATTTCCTGCTCACATCCTGCAGAAACTACTCATTCAAGGATGAGATTGATCACATTCCACAGCTCTTCATAGGTCCAGAAACGTATCTCAGGATCTCACGCCAATCCCTCAATGTAGGGGGCCTGACCGGGATTCGACCTCTGGGGCTCTTTGCCTGGATGGCCTGGGGTTTCTGCAATAGCTGCAGGCCTTCAGCCACTCCAGGTAATCTTCACTCTGTAGGTCGCCGGGTTCAGACCCACCATGATCACCATACAAAGGGAAATGAACATAAAAGCACCAGGTGGAACTTCCCACCGCTTTTTTTTCCCCTCGCAGCTTTCTTTTTTCCTGCAAGCCCTGGGATCCTAGGATTCAAGGATTCATATATATATGAATGAAGGACCTTAGTGCAGAATTCGTGCCATTTTACTGCCAGAGCTGATATTTGAACTCAGGTCTGGGTAACTCTGTTGCACAGTCGGGGAGGGAGAAGCTAACCATCTTTGAAGACTACAAGGTCAGCACTGGTCCCAGGGCCTGAATTGAAGGCCCAGCACTGCCAAATTCATATGCCTAACTATTTTACACATACGGTCTCTATTTACATATATGTGTGGAATGCATCATGCTTTCAGTGTAGTTATTCTTTTAATTGTGTGTCTTAGCCAGGGATGCATTTTGTATTTTATTGAGTATGATGACAGATATAACTGTGCTGATATGGATGACAACCTATTCCCATGTCCATGGAGTTGCCTATGTCTTCTCCATGCTAGCTGAGACCAAGGACTTTCACAGGACAGGAAAACAGGGGGATCAATGGGCTTCTCACCTCAGGATTCTGCTTTTGGCAGTGTTGGGATTTGAACTGAGAGCCTAACAGGCCCAATTGGTGAAAGCGTGAAAGTGAGGACACCAGCATGTGAGCAACTGAGGAGCTAAGCCATTCCCAGGACCTGACAATGAGCCACAGGGAGGGCAAGATAGGCATAAATTCATACTTGAAACATAGGATATGTATTAACATATATGTGTGGGCAGCATCTTGTATTCGGTACATTTCTTCTCCTTAATTTGTGTCTAATTCATAATGGTATTGTGAATTTTACTGAGTAAGGTGACAGATATAACTGTACTGACATGGGTGACAACCTGTTCCCATGGTTGCCTATGCATTCATTCTCCATCCTAACTGAGACCCAGTACTTCCACATTAGAGGAAATCAGGCGCAATGACTGGCTTCTGACATCAGGATGAATCTTTTGTTAGGCCTGGGATTTGAACTCAGGTCTGGGTAACCCCGTTGCACTGGGGTGAAGGGGAAGCTCATCATCCCTGAAGACTAGAATGTCAGGCCTAGTCCAGGGCCTGATTTGAAGCCCCAGCAGTGGACAAAATAACAAGCTTACTTTTTTTAAACATAGGATCTCTATTTACATAGAGGTGTGATATGCATCTTGGTTTCAATGTAGTTATTTTTTAATTTTGAGTCTTATTCTCATTTTAATTTTGAGTCTTATTATTATGTATTGTGTATTTTATTGAGTATGGTGGCAGGAATATCTGTGCTTTCATGGCTATAGAGTTGCCTATATAGCATTCTCCATCCTCGATGAGGCCCAGGACCTTCACAGGACAGGAAATCATGTGGATTCATTGGTTTCTCACACCAGGATGTATCTTTTGGCTGTGCTGGGGTTTGAACTCAGAGCTTAGCAAGCAGAATTGGGGAATGGGTCAAGGTGAGCACACCATCCTGTGAGCCACTAAGGTGCTAGGCCATTCACAGGGCCTGAGCTCGTGCCCCGCGGGGTCAATATACTCATGTAATCATAATTTAAAGACAGGAGCTATATTTCCATACATGGGTGGGCAGCATCTTGCATTCATTGTACTCATTCTCTTGATTTCGTGTCTTATTTGTGGATGCAATATGTATTTTACTGAGTGTGATAACAGTTATAACTATGCTGACATGGCTGGCAACCAATTCCCATGAGTATAGAGTTGCCTATATAGCATACTCCATTCTAGCTGAGACCCAGGAATTTCACAGCATAGGAAAACAGGTGCAACCATTGGCTTCTCAAATCAGGATGAATCTTTTGGTAGTGCTAGGATTTGAACTCAAGGCCTACCAGAATCAAGTGGTGGATGAGTCATGGTGAGCACACCAGCACGTGAGCCACTAAGCATCTAGGTCTTTCCTGGGAGCTGAGATCAAGCCCTGGTGGGCTCTATAGTAGTCATAAATTCAGAATTTAAACAGAGGATCTCTATTTCCATACATGGGTGGGTGGCATCTTGGGTTCGGTGTAGTCATTGTCTTTATCTGGTGTCTTACTCATTGATGTATTGTGTATTTTCTTGAGTATAGGATGACAGATATAACTGTGGTGACCTACATGACAAGCTATTCCGATGAGTATAGAGTTGCTTATGCATTTTCCATCCTAGCTGCAACACCAGAACTTGCACAGCACAGAAAAACAGGTGCAACGAATGGTTTCTCACATCAGGGTGAATTTTTGGAAGTGCTGTGATTCGAACTCTGGGCCTAGGAGGCCCATCTGACCAATGGGTCCACATGAGCAAACCAGCCTGTGAGCCACTAAGGAGCTGGGCTGTTCCCAGGAGCTGAGATCAAGCCCCAGGGAGGCCACAAGAGTCCTCAATGCATCATTGAAACATGGGATGTATATTCACATCCATGTGTGGACTGCCAAGTGCATTGAGTGTAGATATCCTCTCTATTTTGTATGCTATTCATGGATGTATTATGTATGTTCTTGAGTATATATGACAGGTGTAACTGGGCTGACATGGATGACAACCTTTTCCCATGGCCACAGGGTGGCCCATGCATTTTCCATCCTAGCAGAAACCTAGAACTCATACAGGAAAGGAAAACAGGTGCAACGTCTCACTTCTGACAGGATGAATATTTTAGCACTGCTGGGATCTGAACTCAGCTCCTAGCAGGCCCAATAGGCGAATGGGTTCACGTAAACACACCAGCCTGTGAGCCACTAAGGAGCTAGGCCGTTCCCAGGACCTGAGATCGAGTCCCAGGGGTAAGGGAGGGTGAGCACAATAGCCATCCATTCATAAGCTGAAGGTAGTAAGCAAATAAGTACTTATCTGTATAGAGTAGGAGAGATGGCGACCTGTGATGAAATCCAATCTACCCTGTGGATCTTCCCCAATGTCTCCATTTAATGACTGTGATGATTATGGTCACGCTTCATCAACTCTTCACTAAAAATAATCGATACCCCATGAGTCTTGACTATCATTTCCTACTCGAATCCTCAGGAACTACTCATTCAAAGAAGAGATTGATCGCATTTCACGGCTCTTTCTAGGTCTGGAATTGAGTATCTCAGGAACTCCAGCTATTCCCTCAATGTAGGATGGCTGACCAGAATTCGACCTCGGGGCCTCCGTTGCCCGGTCATCCTGCGGCTCCCCTGATAGCCAGCAGGCCTTCAGCCACACCAGGTCACCTTCAATCTGCAGTCCACCGGGTTTGGTCTCACCATGGTCAACATTCAAATGAAAATAAACCTAAAAGCGCCAGGTGGAACTTCCCGCTGCTTTTTTCTCCTCCGGCTTTTTATGTTTTCCTACAAACCCTGGAGTCCTAGGATCTGAGGATGGGCTGTGGGTCCAGAGGCTGCAGCCTAGGATCATCAGACCTGAGGCAGAGTTGCCACAGCTTGAGTTCAAGCCCAGGTCTGGCAAAAAATAGTAAAAAATTGAAAAATTATCAATGAAGCACCCTAGCTCAGAATTCGCGCCATTTTACTGCCAGAGCTGGGATGTGAGATCAGGTCTAGGTAACTCTGTTGCACTGTGGGGGAAGGAGAAGCTCACTATCTTTGAAGACTACAAGGTCAGGCCTGGTCCCAGGGCCTGAATTGAAGCCCCAGCTCAGGCAAAAATCATATGCCCACCTATGTTACACATAGGATCTCTATTTACATACATGTGTGGAATGCATCATGTTTTCAGTGTAGTTCTTTTTATTGTGTGTCTTAGTCAGGGATGCATTTTGTATTTTATTGAGTATGATGACAGATATAATTGTGCTGACATGGATGGCAACCTATTCCCATTTCTATAGAGTTTCCTACACCTTCTCCATCCTAGCTGAGACACAGGACATACTTGGGACAGGAAAACAGAGGGATCAATGGACTTCTCACATCAGGATTCTGCTTTTGGCAGTGTTGGGATTTGAACTAAGAGCCTAACAGGCCCAATTGGTGAAAGAGTGAAGGTGAGGACACCAGCATGTGAGCAACTAAGGAGCTAATTCATTCTCAGGACCTGAGGTTGTGCCAGTGACGGCCAGGATAGGCATAAATTCATACTTGAAACATAGGCTATGTATTGATTGAAATATATGTGTGTATAGCATCTTGCATTCAGTGCAATCCTTCTCCTTACTTTGTGTCTAATACATGGAGATATTATGTATTTTACTGAGGATGGTGACAGGTATAACTCTGCTGACATGGATGATGACCTGTTCCCATGGTTATAGGGTTGCCTATGCATTCATTCTCCATCCTAGCTGAGACCCAGTACTTCCACATTAGAGGAAATCAGGCGCAATGACTGGCTTCTGACATCAAGATGAATCTTTTGTTAGGCCTGGGATTTGAACTCAGGTCTGGGTAACCCTGTTGCACTGTGGGGGAAGGGGAAGCTCATCATCCCTGAAGACTAGAATGTCAGGCCTGGCCAGGGCCTAATTTGATGCCCAAGCAGTGGACAAAATAACAAGCTTACTTTTTTTAAACATAGGATCTCTATTTACATACAAGTGTGGCATGCATCTTGCTTTCAATTTTTTAAATTTTGAGTCTTATTCAAAGATGTATTGTGTATTTTATTGAGTATGGTGGCAGGTATATCTGTGCTGCCATGGATGACAACCTATTCCCATGGCTATAGACTTGCCTATATAGCATTCTCCATCCTCGATGAGGCCCAGGACTTTCACAGGACAGGAAATCAGTTGTAAGAATTGGTTTCTCACATCAGGATGAACCTTTTGGCATTGCTGGGAGTTGAACTCTGGGACTAGCAGGCCCAAATTTCTAATGGGTCCATATGAGCACACCAGCTTTTGAGCTACTAAGGATCTAGGCCCTACCCAGGACCTGAGATTGAGCTCTGGGGTGGGGTTTGTACACCATATTCATCCATTCATAAGCTGAAGCTAGTGTGCTCATAAATACCTATTTGTATAAAGAAGATGTGGCAAGCTGTGTTGGAATCCTATCTACCATGTGACTACCAATTTTTGGATCTTTCCCTATGCCTCGATTTCCTGAATGTAATTATTATTGTCACATTTTGTGAAGTCTTAATTAAAAATAATTGTTGTGCCAGAGGTTTTGCCTATCATTTCCTATGTGAATCATGCATGAACTTCTCAACTCTTCCCTAGGCCTGAATTCAAGCACCAGCCCAAAAAATGTAACATTTATAGACATTTTCACTATGTGATTTATATTTACATCTATATATTCAGTCTGTATCGTGTTTGTTGGAGTGATTCATTATATATTATTATTGAGTGATTGAATTAACATTTATTTTATGGACTGTGAGTGAACCTATATCATTTATTACATTTATTCCAATCTATTCCATAGCACACATATTATGTACATCATACCTGACACCCAGCTCTTGCACAGAAATAGAAAATAGGTGTCTCACTTGGAATCTTACTCCAAGACGAAATTTTTGGCAATGCTGGTACCTGAACTGAGGGCCTAAAAGTCCCAATTCATGAATAGGTGATTGTCAGCATGGCAGCCTCTAGCCCATTCAGCTGCCAAGTGGATCCGAGGACCTAGGATGGAACCACAGATTTGGCCAAAATAGCAGTACTTTTCTATGCAGACGATGGTATCCAGATAAATATATATTTAGATATTTTTATACTGCCAGTGATGTCTATGTGGAATTAAATGACATATACTACGTTCGTAGAGATTCTCAGGTCTTTAGTAAGGACTCCACTTAATGAATAGTTTTCTTTTAATGCATAATAAACTATGAATTAAAATCAATCTGTGTTCTGTGATTATTGGGTCTAAATTTATACTAGACTGATTGATGAACTACTCATCCAACCATAACATTAATCACATTTCTCTGGCGTTCCTATGGACAGGCAATGGTTTCTTAGGCTCTCCAGCCCTTTGTAAGTAGCATGACTGGGATTCAAACAGAGGGCCTAGGTGTCCAGGTTGGCCTATGGCTTCACTGACAGCCCGTCAGCCTTCAGCAATGCCAAGGGACCTACAGGTTGCAGCAGTGTTACTTGGACCCGGGATGGTCACCATGCAAGGAAGGAAAACCAAGAAATTGCCATTGGTGGGTGGTTCCTGGCTTTTATTTTTGGTGTCATTTTCATTTTGTTTTCCTGTCAGCCCCGGAGGCCTAGTATTCCAGGATGGGCTGTGGGGCCAGAGGCTACACCATCCCAGCCTAGGGTGATGTTAGCTGAGGCAGAGTTGCCACGATATGAGTTCAAGCCTCGTGCTGGGCAAAAAAAAAATTAAAATAAATAAATAACTTAATAAATAACTTAATTAATTAAAAATATTTAAAAATAGCCTGGCGCTGGCTATGGTTCATACCTGTAATCTTAGCTACTCAGGACGCTGAGATCTGAATATCACGTTTCAAAGCCAGCCCAGGCAAGAAAGTCTTTGAGACACTTATCTCAAATAAACCACTAGAAAACCAGAAGTGGTGCTGTGGCTCAAGCATTACAGTGCTCGCCTTGAGCTGAAGAGCACAAGGACAGCTCTCAAGGCCAGAGTTCAAGTCCCATGATATATACATACATACATACATACATTCATACATACATACATACATACATACAATACTAATGAAGCTCCCTGGCTTGGAGTTCGTGCCCTGGGAATTGAACTCAGAGTCTGGGCAACTCTAATTCACTGGAGGGGGCGGGGAGACAGGGAAACTCACCCTCTTGGAAGACAAGCAATTCAGGCCTGTTCCCTAGGCCTGAATTCAATCCACAGCCCTGTTAATGTAATATTCATCTGCATTTGAAATAATGATCAATATCTACATATTTATGTTTATTGCAATTTGCTTTGAGTGTATTTATTTTACTTTTTGTATTATTCATTCATTATTTTATTGACTATTATTACACTTATAGCATGTATTAAATTGATTACATCTTATGAGAACTATACAGATTTACATATGTATTATATATCTTACTTCAGACCCAGGACATTCATTGAAATTCTATAGTAGATGATCCCATGCTTAGAAAAACAGAAAGAATACATCAACCAAATTAATTTATCCCTAGGCACCCCAGTGGCTCACATCTGTAATCCCAGCTACTCAGGAGGTGAGAACTGGAAGATGAAGTTTCAAAGCCAATCCAGACAGCAAATCCTGAGAGATATCATCTCCAATTAACTGGCAAAAAGCCAGTCTACAGGTATGGCTGAAGTGGTAGAAAATCAGCTATGAACAATCAAGCCAAGAAAGAGCAAGCTGAGTTCAGGTGCAGGGAGAGGTGGGTAGAGCGATAAAGGAGATAAATCCTCCAAAAACAGAGAACAAAACAACAGTACACAAATCCCACCTAATTTATGGTACCAACAAACTGAAAATAAAAAATCAAGCTTGTGCATTTGTATAATTTTACATGAGCAGCTATGTTCTTAGGTACACTTCAAACCTAAGTTTTTTAACAATATGTGTATATATAAATTAATAATGTATATATATATATATATATATATATATATATATATATATATATATATATAAATAAACTAAGAAACCAGCCAATGAAAAAATACTTCTAAATTAGTGCCTTAACCATGGCATTATAAATTATTTGTACAAAAAGTATGTTCGAAGTTTCTTTCCTTAGAATCAATCTTAAAATGTTTGTTTATGCACCAGGCGTCAGTGGCTGACACCTATAATCCTAGTTACTCAGGAGGCTGAGATCTGAGGATGGCAGTTCAAGGCAAGCCAGGGCAGAAAGTCCGGGAGACTCTTACCTCCAATAAACCACTAGAAAACCGTAAGTGGTGATGTGGCTCAAGCTGTAGAGTGCTCGCAAAGAGCTGAAGAGCGCAGGGATATTGCCCAATCTCAGAGTTCAAGCCCCACCACCAACAAAAAAAAAAAAAAAAAAAAAAAAAGGAAAGAAGTTTGTTCATACAAAATTCTAACATTCTGAGCTTTAGGAAACTTTTCTTCCAGGGTCTTATGCTCTTTAGGCAACTATTCCACAACTGAGCTACATCTTATTACCAATGTTTTTGTTTTTCATTTTACAACCCAGTTTATTCCCAAAATGCTTACAAGTACTTACTGTCCTCACAGAAGTGAGTGTTTATTCTGAAACTCAACCTTTGGTTGTATGAGGACTTCCCTAGTCTATTTCGTGGTAGGCACTGAGGAAAACTCACAGGACACAATTGCAGACCTTTTATAGTTATAAAAATAACTCTAAATAGAAATAACATCAACTGCCGGGCACAGGTGGCTCACGCCTATAATCCTAGCTACCCAAGAGGCTTAGATTTGAGGTAGGTGACTCAAGGCCAGCCAAGGAGGAAAATCTATGAGACTCTTATCTCCAATAAACCTCTAGAAAACTGGAAGTGGTGCTGTAGCTCAAGTGCTTGAGCGCTTGCCTTGAGTTGAAGAGCACAGGGACAGTACCCAAGCCCAGAGTTCAAGCACCACGACTGACAAAAAAAAAAAGAAAAGAAAAAAGAAAAATAAGAAATAACATCAACTGTCCCAACCTTCTAGGGAGAAATGATATCCTCGTTTTCATTCTCATTCTTCATGATAGATGGTCAAAAACACCAATGTGCTATGCTGAAATGTAAAAGTTTAAACCCTCTTTTTTAAAAACTCTCATGTTATAAAATCAAAATGTTTCAAATAAAGGCAAAGTGAACTTTTAAAAAATATTAAAAATGCTAATGAAACTCCTTGGCTTGGAATGTGCAATTATTTTGTCTGCAAGGCCTGGGACTTGAACTTAGGGACTGGTAACTATGTTGCACTGTGGGGGAAGGGGAAGCTCACTGTGCTTGAAGACCAGAAATTCAGGCCTGTTCCCTATGCCTGAATTCATGCCCCAGTCATACTCCTTATATATATTTTAAAGATAGGATTGAACTTCCATATAGATGTTCAGTCTATATCATGTTTGGTGTGGTTATTCATTGTATTTGTTGTTTTATTCATTTATTTACCATTTATTTTACCGACTGTGAGAACATCTAAACATGTATTACATTGTTTACATATTATCACATAGTATATAGATTTGTAGATTTGTTCTCCATCATGCCTGACACCCAGCACTCTCCCAGAAAACAAAAACAGGTGTCACACTTGGATTCTTACTCCAGGATGAAATTCTTGGCAGGCGCTGAGATCAAGCCCCAGAGGTGGCCAAAATAGCCATACATGGATAGGCAGGTGATAGTATGCCAATAAATGCGTATTAGTAGAGAGTGCCAGAGCCATGTATCTAGTATTCAATGATATCTACTATGTTCCTACGAAGTCTTAGGCACTTAGACAACATATATATTAGAGAAAGAACATACAACCCTCCAAGAAAAGTCCAAGAAATACGATAGATATATTCAACATTTGGAAGACACCATCAGAAAGCCTAATCTGAGAATAATGGGTGTAGAGGAGCACCTAGAAACAGAAGTTAATGGTCTAGGAAATTTGTTTAACAGGATCCTAGCAGATAACTTCCCAAACATGCAAAAAGATAGGCCTATTCAGATACAAGAAGCTTTTAGAACTCCAAATAGACCAGACCAGAACAGGACAAACCAGCATCACATTATAATCCTCACAGGATCAATTCAGACCAAGGAAAAGAACCTTAAAGCTGTCAAGGAGAAAATATCAATCACCTATAAAAGGAAAACAGTTAGAATCACCTCAGATTTCTCAGCAGTGACAATCAAACAAGAAGAGCCTGGAATGATGTATGCCGTGTCGTAAAGACAAACAACTATCAACCAAGAAAACTGTACTCAGCTAAACTCTCCTTCATAAATGAAGGTCAAATAAAAACTTTCCATAGCAAAGAAAAACTGAAACACTATATCTCCACCAAACCAGGCTACAAAAGATTCTTAAAGATGTCCCATACATAGAAAACCAACAAGACCACAAAAAAGGCCAAGAAACTGCAGCCAAATTGAGAATCCAAGAACCATAGAAAGAACCCAGTTGCCACAGCCCCCAAGAAGGTAGATAAAATGGCAGGAGCTCCCAAATACTTCTCAGTTCTATCTCTTAACGTTAACGGACTTAACTCTCCAATTAAGAGACATAGACTGTCTAGTTGGATTAAAAAGCAAGAACCTTCTATCTGCTGCCTGCAGGAGTCACATCTTGCCCATAAAAACAAACACATTTTCAATGTGAATGGCTGGAACAAAATCTACTAAGCAAACGGCCCCATAAACAGGCGGGAGTTGCAATCCTAATATCAGATAAAATAGACTTCAAATTAAAATTAGTGAGAAGAGATAAAGAAGGTTGCTACATACTAATTAATGTATCTCTCCTTCAGGAGAATATTACAAGTCTAAATATCTATTCACCAAACAACGGAGCACCCATATTTATCCAAGAAACCCAACTTTCCCTCAAATCCCACATAGATCCAAAGACATTAATTGTTGGGGACTTTAACACACCACTATCCCCACTAGATAGATCAAGTTGGCAAAAACTCAACAAAGAACCTGCATATCTAAACAACTGCATAGATCAACTAGATTTACCAGACATCTACCAAAGATTTCACCCAGCAGCATCAGAATACACATTTTTCTCAGCAGCATATGGAACATTTTCCAAAATAGACCACATTTTAGGTCACAAAGCAAACTTGTCCAAATTCAGAAAAATTGAAGCTATACCTTGCATTCTCTCAGACCACAAGGGATTAAAAGTAGGACTCAACACCAAAAGCCACTAAAGAAAGTCCTGTAACACATGGAGGCTGAATAACACACTGCTGAATCACAAGTGCATCATGGAAGAGATTAGAAAGGAAATTCAAATGTTCATGATATTCAACAAAAATGAGCACACAAATTACCAGCTCCTCTGGGACACAGCAAAGGCAGTACTCAGAGGCAAGTTTATACCTCTGAATTCCTACATCAACAAATTGGAGAGATCTGAAACCAACAATTTAATGAGACATCTGAAACTCCTTGAAAAAGAGCAGCAGGATAAACGCCAACCCAATGGACAGAAAGAAATAATTAAAATTAAATCAGAATTAAATGAATTAGAATCCAAAAAAAGCAAAAGAAAGAATCAACAAAACAGAGTTGGTTCTTCAAAAAAATTAACAAAATTGACAGACCCTTAACAAATCTTATCAAAAAAGAAAAGAACACACCCAAATAAATAAACTCAGAGATGAGAATGGAAACACCACCAGAGAAACAACCAAGATTCAGAACATTATAAGGAAATACTTCTCAAAACTTTATGCTAATAAGATTGTTTACTTGGCAGAAATGGACCTTTTCCTAGCAAATACTGACATGCCAAAACTAAACCAAGATGAGTTAAATCACCTTAACAGGCCCATATGAAACATTGAAATATAAATAGTAATAAGAGTTCTCCCATCTAAGAAAAGCCCAGATCCAGACGGTTTCACAGCGGAATTCTACAAGGTCTTCAAAGCAGAGCTCAAACTAATACCCCTCCAACTCGTTAATGAAATGGAAAGAGAAAGTTCACTACCGAACTCATTCTATGAAGCAATCATAACCCTAATGCCAAAACCAGGCAGGGACTCAACAAAGAAAGAGAACCATAGACCCATTTCTTGGATGAACACTTATGAAAAACTTCTCAACAAAATTTTGGCCAATCAACTTCAACAATACATCCAAAAAAACATGCACCAAGATCAAACAGGATTCATTTCAGGGACGCAAACCTTGTTCAGTATACGGAAATCAATTAGTATAATTCATCACATCAACAGGAGCAGGGTCAGAACCACATGGTTATCTCAATAGATGCAGAAAAGGCATTTGACAAGATCTGACACCCCTTTATGATGAAGGTTCTGGAAAAATTAGGAATCCATGGAACATTCGTCAATACAATTAAGGCTGTATATGACACACCAACAGCCAGCATTCTATTTAATGGTGAAAAACTAAACTATTTCCTCTTAACTCAGGAATGAGACAAGGACGTCTACTCTCTCCACTTCTCTTCAATCTAGTATTAGAATGTCTAGCTACAAATAAGACTAGATGCAAACATAAAGGGGATCCAAATAGGGACAGAAGAAGTAAATCTCTCCCTCTTTGCAGATGACAGGATCTTGTATTTAAAGAATCCCACAGACCCCACTCCCAAATTACTCAAGCTGATTCAAAACTTTGGCAAAGTAGCAGGGTATAAAAGTAACCCTCAAAAATCAATGGCTTTTCTGTATGCCAACAATGAAAAAAGTGAGGCTGAAATTAGGAAAGCAATTCCATTCGTAACAGCCCCACAAAAAATAAAATACGTAGGAATTAACTTAACCAAAGAAGTGAAGGACATCTATGATGAAAACTTTGAAAACCTGAAAAAGGAAATTAAAACAGAACTTAGAAAGTGGCAAAAACTCCCATGCTCCTGCATTGGAAAGATCAACATCATGAAAATGGAAATACTTCTCAAGGCTATCTACAAATTCAATGTGATACCTATCAATATTCCAACCTCATTCTTCAAGGAATTAGAAGAGGCAATCCAAAAATACATATGGTACAGTAAAAGACCCCGAAGAGCAAAAACAATCCTCAACAGAAAGAATAGGGCTAGAGGAATATCAATACCAAATTTCAAACTCTACTACACAGCCATAGTAATCAAAACAGCATTGTACTGGCACAAGAACAGACTTCAGGACCAATGGAACAGAATTGAAAACCCAGAAATGAACACACAGACCTATAGCCAACTAATCTTCGATAACGGACCTCAAAAAATAGAATGGAAGAAAGACAGCCTCTTCAGTATATGGTGCTGGCAAAATTGGTTAAATACTTGTAAAAAATGAAAGCTAGATTCTTATATATCATTCTGCACCAGAATAAATTCCAAATCGATCAAAGACCTCGGAGTCAAAGCAGACAATCTGAAAACATTACAGGATGGAATAGGAGAAACCCTAGGTCTCATTGGCACAGGGCGAAATTTTCTTAATAGAGACCAAGAAACACAACAAATCAAAGAAAGGTTGAACAAATGGGATTGCACAAAATTGCAGAGCTTCTGCATGACCAAGCACATAGCTAGCAAGATCAATAGAAAGCCCACAGATTGGCAGAAGATCTTCGCTAGCCATAGAATGGACAAGGACCTCATATCTCAAATATACCTGGAACTCAAAAAATTAAATCACCCAATAACAAATCTCCAAAGAAACAACTGCCCAATAAATAAGGGGCTAAAGACTTACAGAGAAATTTCTCTGAAGAGGAAAGAAGGATTGCCAATAGACACATGAAGAAATGCTCAACCTCTCTAGCCATAAAAGAAATGCAAATCAAATCAACATAGAGATACAACCTCACCCCAGTGAGAATGATGATAATCAATAACTCTAATAACAACACATGCTTGAGGGGATGCGGAGAGAAGTGAACATTATTACATTGCTGGTGGGAGTGTAAACTTGCTCAACCACTTTGGAAAGCAATATGATGATTCCTCAAAAGATTCTACATAGAGCTCCCCTATTTCCCAGCAATCCCACTTTTGGGCCTTTACCCAAATGATCACAAACAAGACCACATTAAAGCTACCAGAACGAGTATGTTTATTATTGCAGCATTTTTACCATAGCTAAGATATGGAACCAACCCAGAAGCCTTTCAGTAGATGAATGGATCAAGAAAATGTGGTATATATACATAATGGAATTCTATGTCTCCATCAGAAAGAATGACATTGCTCCCTTTGTTAGGAAATGGAAAGGCTTGGAAAAAATTATATTAAGTGTACTTGTTAGATTGGTAGTTAAATAAATGATATTATTGTTAACATTAATTTTAATGCAATTTCAGGGGACTCTCCTGTCTCTGACCTCCTAACGCTTGTATCTTGGGATTTGTCTCTGGACATCTAGGATTTAGCAGGACTCAAAATAAACCAAGATCTTGCCCATGTAGTTGTAACTCCTTTGTGTGGTATTCTCACAACTAAAAAAAAATAAAATAAGCCAAGAGTATTTGAATTCTACTATTAAGGTTTAATGATAGATCTCTACTGATCTTTCTCTTAAGTGTGTTGGAGAAACCAAAGCTGAAATTAACTTGGACTTTTGTGGTGGATGTAAATGTCTTAACTACCATCTCTGGTAGTAGGTACCATTAAATTTCAATTAGCCATCACAGGTTCAAGCCTGTAATCCTAGCTACTCAGGAGGCTGAGATCTGAGGATCGTTATTCAAAGCCAGCTCAAATAGGAAAATCCATGGGACTTTTACTCCAATTGACTGCCAAAAAGACTAGAGGTGGAGATGTGTATCAAGTGGTAGAGTGCTAGCCTTGAGGGACAAAGCCCAGGTTCTGAGTTCAAGCCTTGATACTGACCATCAATTAACAAATTCAGAGTTTCCACTGTGAGTGCTATATTATTTTAGAGACTGAAGTATTTTTTTCTCATAGTCTTTCAAACATCAGCATCTCTAATGGAGAATCATTCTAGATCCTTCTTTTCCACTTGAATAATTGTTACTCTCCAGGAGTAGAGTGGCCAAGAGGCTTGCAGATCAAGAGCTCAGACATTAAATTGGCTAAAAAGAGATCAAATTAAAATTTATTCTTTGGTTGCAAATACCACATTTTTGGTATGTGTTTGCCAGCCGTGGCACTTGAACTGAGGGCCTGGGTCCTCTTCCTGAGCTTTTGTGTCCAAGACTATTTCTCTACCACTTGAACCACAATTCTACTTTAGGCTTATTGGTGTTTAATTGGAGATAAGAGTCTCACAGACATTCTCTACCTGGGTGGCTTCAAACTAGAATGCTGAGTAGCCAGGATTACAGGTATATGCCACCAGCATCTGGCTCAAATACCACCTATTATGTTAAAAGTCAAGAATATCTGTTAACATCTATCTCTGACAGATGTACAATATTTTACTCCTCACTGAATGAATGTTCTTTTGAACAGTATTGAATCAAATGGAGTGAACTCAAGTTAGGTCTTGAACACCAACAATCTGGTTTGGTGGAAGTGGCCTTGTTTTTCTACACTTTTGTTTTATCATTGGAAGGCAAAATAGGTACTGGTAACTTACTAGCATTTGCTTGTGTGCTTTAAACAACTTAGGATTTAGTAAGTACTTTGTGTGTGTGTGTGTGTGTGTGTGTGTGTGTGTGTGTGTGTGTGTGTGTGTGTGTGTGTGTGTGTGTGTGTGATATGTGCTGGGTACTGGGGCTTGAACTTATGGCCTTTGCATTCTTGCTTGGCTGATTTTTCCTCATAAGTTGTTTTTCTCAACAGATTTAAATTAACTTAAGTTATCAAGAAATGCTGACATGCTTCTTTAGAAAATTACTATCATTTAGTCTTGAATTCCTGACAATGTCACAAGCTTGGTAAAGAAAAATATACTGTTAGAATCAAAGATGACATATATCATATAGATAAACAAAAGAAAAAACAGACAATTGTCATATTTATTAGTATTTTAGTGAAAATAGTAGGATTGGGATATTGTTCATTTTAGTATTTTTAAATTTCAAGTGCTAGTACTTGGGATTGAACTCATGGCCTGAGCACTATCCCTTAACTTTTTCATTCAAGGCTGAAACTCCACCACTTGTGCCATAGCTCCAATTTTGTTTTTGCTGGTTTATTGGAGATGAGTCTCACAGAGTTTTCTGGCTGGGCTGAATTTGAACCACAATCCTCAGATATCAGTATCCCAAGTAGCCAGAATTACAGGTGTTTTACCATTTCATTATATTTTTTAACTCTGTACATACTTAAAATTTGACTCAAAGACTATGGGTGGAAGAACTTAAAGCCATGAATTGATGGGAAGAAAGAAAATAGGTTGTTATATGCAGGGAAGAAAAATGGAGGAAAGAGGAAACAAAATTGTTAAAATCCTGTGCTGGATAGCACAAAGACAAATTTTCCTACTTCAATATTTTATAATAAGCAGGTTCCTGAATCCATGAATATAATTATCTTGGTTGGAATTCCTGTGCTAGAGTAAACAGAAATTTGAGCACGTCAACATATTATATAATCAAACAGAGTGGGTGCAAGTGTGAGGGTGAAATTGAAATGTTCACTAAGATAATGTGAAGCTGGGCACTGGTGGCTCACACCTGTCATCCTAACTACTCAGGAGGCTGAGGTATGAGGAACCTAGTTTGAAGCCAGCTCAGGCAGGAAAGGCCAGGAGACTCTATCTCTAATTAACCAGAGAAAAGCCAGACGTGTGTATGTAGCTCAAGTGATAGAGCACTAGTTGGATCAAAAAAGCCAAGCAAAAGCATGAGGCCCTAATTTCAAGCTTGAGTACTGGTAACAACAACAACAAAAGATAATGTGTGAAAAGCTTCAATAGGGATGGAGTAAAGAAAGACAAACACTGGGCTGGGAAGGTGGCTCAGTGGTAGAGCACTTGCCTTGCATGCATGAGGTCCTGGGTTCAATTCCTCAGCACCACATAAGCAAAAAGAAAAAAAAAGCCGGAAGTGGCGCTGTGGCTCAAGTGGTACAGTGCTTGCCTTGAGCTGAAGAACTGAGGGACAGCGCCCAGGCCCAGAGTTCAGGCCCCATGACCGGACCCAAAAAAAAAAAAAAAAAAAGAAAGAAAGACAAACACTCATATATACATAAGTATATACATATACACACATATATGTATATACACATATATGCAAAATTGTTTTTTTGAGCACCAACTTAATCAGAAGAAAATGAAACAAAAATAAGATTAGGAAAATGAAATTATATTACTGAAGAAAATATACACATTTGAATCAATCTGTTTAATTTTAACAATTTTTTGTGTATGCCACTACTGGGGCTTGAAGTCCGGGCCTAAGCATTCTCCCTTAGCTTAGTTCTCAAGGCTATCACTTGAGCCACAGCTCCATTTTCAGATTTTTGCTGATTGATTGGAGATAAAAGTCTCATGGACTTTCCTACCCGGTCTAGTTTTGAACCTTGATCTGCAGATCTCAGCCTGCTGAGTAGCTGGGATTATAAGTCTGAACCACTGGTGTCCAGGTGAGTCTGTTTGCTAAGTTGGAGCCTGGGGTCATTGGAAAATAGCATTAAAACCTTGGAGCAGGGAGAAGCCAGGATGAAGAGTCCCTGTGTCTCTACATACCAGAAATAAAGGCACAGATATCTGGGGGAAATCAGGAAGGCAAGTTAGCAAGCTAAGAGCTACCAGAACAAAGTCAGGAAGTAGCAAAGAAAATAAAAATACTGTACTCCAAATTCAGAGATTCTTATTCTTGCTTGGCTTTTTCACTGAAGGCTGATGCTCTACCAATTGAACCACAGCTCTACTTCCCTTTTTCATTTTTTGCTGGTTCACTGGAGATAGGAGTTTCACAGACTTTCTAGCCTTGGCTGGCTTTGAACCAGAGTCCTCAGACCTTAGCCTCCTGAGTAGTTAGTATTAAAAGTATGAGAACTTGGCAGCTTTCTTTTCTTTTTCTTTTCCTTCCTTCCTTCCTTCCTTCTTTCCTTCCTTCCTTCCTTCCTTCCTTCCTTCCTTCCTTCCTTCCTTCCTTCCTTCCTTCTTTCCTTCGTGCCTTCCTGCCTGCCTGCCTGCCTGCCTTTCTTCTTTCTTTCTTCTTCCTTCCTTCCCTCTCCTTCCTTCCTTCCCTTCCTCCCTCCCTCTCTCCCTCCCTCTCTTCTTTCATTCTTTCTTTCTTTCTTCCCTCCTTCCTTCCTTCTTTCCTTCCTTCCTTTCCCTTCCTTCCTACCCCTTCCTCTCTCCCTCCCTCCCCCTCTCTCTTGCTTGCTTGCTTGCTTTTAGCTATAGCTTTTTAATATATTGATCTCTGTCTCTCTGTCTCTGTCTCTATCTCTGTCTCTCTCTTTATCCCTGTCATGGGGCTTGAACTCAGGGCCTGGGCACAGCCCCAAGCTCATTTCGTCAAGGCTAGTGCTCTACCACTTTGAGCCACATAGCCACTTCAGTGATTCATTGAACATAAGATCTTATGGACTTTCTTGCCTGAGCTGGATTTAAACCACAATCCTCAGATCTCCACCTTCTGAGTAGCTAGGATTACAGTTGCTAGCCACTGGTGCCAGTTTTTTCTCTAATTTTTTATTTCACCTTTCCAGCTTTCCTAATAAACTAAGTTGTGTCATTCTCCTTTCTTTTTAAAAAATTATAAACATTTCTGTCCCTTGCAATATCTAATGATATCATTCTTCTCCACAATAATTGAACTATATTCTTGCACAGAAATGGTTCCTTATTTTTAACTCTTACACAAATAAATTTTGTTTGTCTAACCCCTTCCTATAGCATATAGGAACACTAATTCCTTTCCTATAGTTATAACCAGTCGTACAAATAATGTAATCTAGTACATATAGAATATGTACAATGTATCTGGCATTGCAAATATTGGTACTTGGTATTGAATTGGGGACTTTGTTATACCCAAGCCAGTGGTGAGAAATGACACATAAACCGTGCCACTACCCAGACCTGCCAAGTCAGACAGAATAATTCCATGGAAAGTTGTTAGATAACTGAAACTCCAAACCAGAAATGACAACAAACTTCAGATGAGCAAAGTTCAGTACAGAGAACACACAAATTATACAAATGAAAGGCAATTAGAGGCATCAAAAAATAAGTGATAACAAAGGTTCTGTATGATAGTAAGAGAATGGAACCTAACACACTGAAATCAACCAGGAGAATTATGATAAGAACATTTAATGAAAGAAAAGAAGGTATGTATAAACACTTCAATGAAATCCAAGAGAAGACAAATACCTAATTGAATCCAAAGGGAATATAAATGAATAACTAAATGAGTGAAAAAGGATACAAATGGGGGCTGGGAATGTGGCTCAGTAGTAGAGTGCTTGCCTAGCATGCATGAGGCCCTGAGTTCGATTCTTCAGCACTACATAAGCAGAAAAAGCTGGAAGTGGTGCTGTGGCTCAAGTGGAAGAACACTAGTCTTGAGCTGAAGATCTGAGTGACAGCGCCCAGACCCAGAGTTCAAGCCCCACAACTGACAAAAAAAAAAGGAGCAAATAAGCCCATAAATAAATGCAAAGAAGATGCAAATTAAGAGCACAAGAAACAAGAAAGATATGACAAATAATTTTACTAAAGTTGGAATTATTGAAAAATCAAACTGAAATCCTGAAGATGAAAACTCTACATGACAAATAAAAAGAAAGTTGAGCTGGGCACTGAGGGTCATGCCTGTCATCGGAACTACTCAAGAGGCTGAGAACTGAGAATCACAGGACAGATGGCTGGCAGAGATTCTTATCTCCAATTAACCACCCAAAAGCTAGAAGTAGATGTGTGGTTCAAGGGGTAGAGCTCCAGCCTTTAGTGGAAAGCAAGAGTTCAAGGCCCTAAGTTCAAGTTTCAGTACCATAGCAAGGGCTGGGAGAGACGGGGGCAACCCCTATTCCTGGGCTGCAAGGTCCCCACATAATCTCCTCTAGCTCTAGGTCCTAGAGTCTGAGCCTCAGGCCACAGTGGGGGTCTAAGACCTCAGGGCACCCTCAGCACCCCTCCCCCCAGCAGTCTCTGGCCCACTTCCTCCTGGACTATTTTTGAGCCTCAGATCCCCAGGCCAATCCCCTATCATGGAACCCCCTCATCTTCAAGCCCTCATGGTTCCAGACTGGGGTGCAAATACCCCAGGCCCCCCTCTACCACCTGCTACCCACACAGCACCAGGTCCTGGGGGAGCCCCAGCTGAGGCCCCCACTTCTATACCCACCAGCTGTCTAGCCGAGGCCTGCAAAGCTTTTCCCGTGAGCTCTTCTCACAGTGACTAAAACAGAGAAATGTGAAGACCATGGATTTTGAGAAGTGAAGAACACGCCTAAGTGTTTACTATGCAAATAATGTTTGTATGTTAATAGATGGAAACACATGTATTGGAAGACTACAATCTAAAAAACCCCTGTAAGTCACAACATGGTCAGAAGTACAGAGAGTACAGAGCAGAATCAGTGCCATCCTCAGTGAACAAAGCAGGGCCTCGAGTGTCAGCAGGGGTGAAAGAGAACACCCTGGGCATGAACACTTCACAACAGACCACAAGTGTGGATAGGAGTTGCAACTCATGACTGAGACCGACTGAGTGTCATGGGTATTTGCATAAGGCCATGAGTTCACGATTGGCCTAAGGCTTTCCAGACCTCTGTGGCTGGCAGAGTCCCATCACATGACCTTTGCCACCACTGCACTGTTACCAGCCACTGAGGTATTTTACTTTAATGCATTTTTAACTGTTATTTTAAAGGTGATGTACAGATGGGCTTACAGTTACATAAGTCAGGTAATGAGTCCATTTCTTTTTGGACAATGTCCTCCCTTCCCTCACTTTCTCCCAGTTTTTCCTCCCATCCCCAACCACAAGCTGTAGAGTTTATTTTCCACAGTGTCCAGTGAATACCATGGCTGCGTTTGTTTCTCCTTTGTCCCTCCATTTCTATGTCCCTGCATGCCCTCCAAAAGACAGATACATGGACAAGAAAAAATAAAACAAAAACAGCAATGAGAAAAAACCTCTTGTTTCATTTTTCTGGAGTTCATTTGGATAAATATAATTTTGTATGATCAGAGGTACATAGGCATAGTGCCTTTGTGTTCCTCTCCTAAGATATCCTCCTTTGGTCTTACTGTGTGTGATTGCCTAGAGATGTGTCTAATTTATCATGTCCTAGTGAATTGTGTTTTTTTGAAACCATCCAGTGTGTTTACTTACAGATTTATAGGCACATTCTAGCTCTCACAAATAAGGGTAACCACAGAGCCTATGTTTCTTTGTACTATAGTTTCTCTTCAGGTGTATAAATCTTTTGCCTTTCACTTCGTTTGATTTTTTTGTGTTGCTGAGAATCTTGAGGTGACTGAATAACTCTCCTTGGTGGCAGGATCTCCACTGGAATATGGCTTCCTTGTTGTGGATTGAGACAAACCAAGCATCCTCGTGCTAGGCAGGTTTCTTAAGTGCAGCTGCACAGGGTGGCAGTGACCTCAGAATCTGTCACTCTATGCGGTATCAGGTAGGGTCAGGTCATTAGGCAGTGAGACATGTCACGGATACCTTTGATACAAATCTCTGTGCTTCAGCCATGCATCAGTTAACGTGACCTGAAACATGGCCCAGAATCTCCCAGACCTGCTTGTGTCAGAAATCCCCGTGGTTGAACTTGGGTCATTTCAGATCACACAAATGCCACGCCTTGGTCCTCCTGAACTCTGGCTACCACTGCAGGACTGTGCACAGATGGCACCTTGAATGTGTGGGTCCTATTCTTGCCACTGCAAGGTATAATCGAGTTCTTTCCTCTGCTGTAGTTGCTTTCTGGACTTCCAGGACCACCCCTCTTAAGTGAGCCAACACTGGCCTTTCTCCTTTGTCAGCCCATGGTCCACTGTGTGAACTCAGGCCCCAAATGGCAGCAGTAGGGTGCTGATTCTTGAGCACTGTTCTTTTGGAAGCCAGGAGGGAAAAAAAGAATTATGACACAGTAAGATTTTATCATTTTTAAGCACAGACAGAATGTTTATTTCCTGTTTAAATTAGTCTTCACTTACTATATTTTCACTTATTAGGAACAGAAAATATATCATACCTTGTACATAGCAAAAGCAAATGGGTGCAATCATTCAAACATTAAAATTGTAATCAAATATGTACAACAGATAAATAAGCGTGTATCTCTAAGAGTTATACAAAAAAAGCTAGCACAAAAATGCACACATTTATTGCCCAAAGTCACAAGTTCACTTCCAATTCTACTGTGGCCATTCATCTCAGTCACAACTTGAATCTTCATGACACTGCACAGGCTTAGATAGACAAATATTGTTTAAAATAGGCAGGGTTCATAGGAAATAGCCAAATGGCTATGAAGAACTTTCTAAACATTGGAAATAATATGCAGAAATTAATTAATAGGAAGAAAACATATCAAATGGGTCTAAAGAGTACCTGACATTATACTGATGTAGTCTAAGGAAAACAGGTGAGTATTTGACCTTTTTGTAAAAAGAAGCAATGACAGTAACCAACAATGCAAAACCCTGTCATAACTGCTCATAACAACTCTGTGAGAAACTAAGTGAACAAAGATTTGGGCTTTAATACGTACAACATTTCTATTTTCCAGTTGGTATTTTATACAATTTTGAATTTAAATTTAAAGCATAAAAGGACAGCTCTTATGATAAGAGCTGTCCTTTTATGCTTTAAATTTAAATTCAAAATTGTATTCAGACTTATTTGCAATAACTAGTATATGTCTGAATGATGATTTTAAATATTCACATTTCTCTCCCCTTTCAATGATAGATTTATCTCTTCTTTCAATCAGAATATTTTGGATGATTATTGAAGTAATTATTGGCTTGATAAGAAATGTACTCATTGGAAGTGGCGCTGTAGCTCAAGTGGTAGAGCGCTCGCCTTGAGTTGAAGAGCTGGGGGACAACGCGCAGGCCCAGAGTTCAAGCCCCACGACCGACAAAAAAAAAAGAAAAAAAGAAATGTACTCATTATCTTGCCCAAGTAATTGTAACCCCTCTATATGGTATTTTCACAATAGAAAAAGAAAAAGAAAAGTTAAGAAAAGAAAATCATTATTCATAGAATTATACAAATGCTTGAGGAAAAATTATGTCAATATCATTTTTTTGAATCTTAAATGTAAGAAAGGTTCCAAATCTGGATATATCATTAGAACATAAATATGTATCATTCTAAAAGCAATGCTGAAAGTGGTAAAATATTTTTCCCAGCATAAACACTATTTAATGAAAATAGTAAATATTTTCAAAGTAACCTAATTGCTATAGCAGTTCCAACTTCAGCTCCAACTACTTCAGTCAAAAATAAACAGATATTTAGGTGCAGAAAGCAACTGAGTTATGAGCTTTTTGGTGGGGAGTGGGGGAGTGCTGGTACTGGGGCTTGAACTGAGGGTCTCATATTCTCACTTAGCTGTTATATTCATGATGAAGCTCTGCCACTTGAGCTACACCTGGATAATCTGAGATAAGAGTCTCAAGGACTTTCCTGCCCAGGCTGGCTTTGAACCTCCCTCCTCAAATCTCAGCCTCCTGAGTAGCTGATAGTACAGGTATGAACATCAGCACCCAGCTTTGTAATTCATTCTTTAAGGATCAGATATTCCAATGATAAGAAATATTTTTAAATAAACAAGTCCTAGAATAAAGAATGAAGTGTATTTTCTAGAATATTGTACAAATATAAATTTCTTTTGCTCACTTGGCCACTTTTTCCTCTCATCATCATTATGGGCTCAGAGTCTTAGAATACAGCTAGATACAGCACCCCCCCCCCCAGGACAATTCAAGGGACCGCGTCTCTAAGGTGTCACGTAGTTACTAATGCTAGAAACTTGAGACAAATTTTGTGGAAGATAAATAACTAAAACATCAAGTGTTCACTTAACATGTTCCAAATGTTGTAAGGCAGAGTTTTAATCCTGCCAATCTGGTGGCAATTGCTCACCTGTCATCTCTCTTAACTATTCAGGAGGTTGACATGTGAGGATTTAGGTTTGAAGCCAGCCTGAACAAGAAAGTCTGTGAGACTATCAAAAACCCAGAAGTAGAGGTGTGGCTCAACTGGTAGAGCACCAGTCTTGAGGGAAAAAGCTAAGCCTAACCACTCTTAGGCCCTGAGTTCAAGCCCTAGTACACAGAAACACACAGACACACAGACACACATGAGTCTCAACTAGCCTCCCCCCACACACCCCATTTTTAATCTTTCCAAAGTTCTAGGAGAAATCACAATGAGTGTTTTCATGTTGAGAATGAAGGAGTCTAGATACAGAATAATTCATGCTTCAGGCTGAGGAATTAAAAATTGGCAGATCAAGGTTAGACTTAAGCATTACTTTGCATTGTCAACTATCTTTAAACCAACCATAAAACCAATAACTCAGTGTGATTAATTTTATTTCAAGAAGCCAGAGAACTGTAAAATAACCTGCTCAAGGTTATTTAGAAGATTGTCAGTGCAAGGGTTTAAACCTGAGTCAGGTTGACTACAAAGCCATCTTCCTCCTGCTTTGCTGCTTTATATCAGAGTTGAGACCAAATTCCGTACCATACATTGGCATCTGGAACTTGGTAGAGTCTTGACATGTGGTCATGGGTCCTTTGAAAATGCTGATTCAGTCACTGGAGTTGGGGAAGAGAAAAATACACAGAAACTCACACGAGGCAGGAACTGATGGTTCACACCTGTAATCCCAGCTACTCAGGAAGCTGAGATCTGAGGTTTGTGGTTCAAAGTCAGCTCAGTTAGGAAAGTCCATGAGACTCTCATTTTCAATTAACCAGCAGAAAGCTACAAGTAGAGCTCAATGGTAGAGCACTAGCCTTAAGCTGAAGAGCTGAGGGACAGCTCCCAGGCCCAGAGTTCAGGGTCCATGACCACCACCAACAACAACAACAATGTCAAACTAGATATATCAATGGTAATAAAAGACGTGTATAATATTAGAATCTTTAAGAACTAGTAATATAACTTATGTAACATAATAATATATAATATAAAATATAATTTTAGAGTTTCTAAGGATTACATGAATTTTAAGAAATACATTTGAATACATACATACAACTAGAATATTGCCACATAGAAACAAGCTTTTAATCAATTTACCATTATAGGAGTAGCAACCAGCAGAAAAGCCAGAAGTGCAGCTGTGGCTCAAGTGGTAGAGCACCAGACATGAGGGGAAAAAAATCTTAGGGACAGTGCACAGGCCCTTATACTAGCACACTCAAAAATAGCAGCAACAACAAAAACCAAAGAAAAAGCATAATGTGAATATTGTTATACCTATACACTATATTAAAAGGTTATATACACTATTATTAAAATAGTTAAAAGGTTATATATATACTATTATTAAAATAAGGTTATGTATACTATATTATTTTAAAAAGTAGCCAAATTTGGTAATGCATGTCTATAATCCCTGCACTCTGGACACAGGAGGATTAAGAGATCAAGGCAGTCTGGGCTACATTGCAAGACCCTGTCATGAAAAGAAAACCCAAAACTAAAAGCACTAAAACTAAACCAAAACCAAAACAAGATATCATTCTTCCATTATTATTATTATTATTAATAATAATAATAATAATAATTATTATTATTATTGAATGCTATTACATATAGAAGTCTGCTTCCTTTTTTTGCCAATCCTTGGGCTTGAACTCGGTCTGGACACTTTGTTTCTTTCCTTCTTTTAAATACATTTTTTGTACAAATACTGTACAGAGGGGTTACAGTTACAGAAGCAAGGTAATGAGTGCATTTCCTATTGAGCATTGTTACCTCCTCCTTTGTTTTTCTTCTACCATCCCTTCCCTCCCCATCTCCCCAACTACACTCTCTCCCTCCCCCCTTCCCCACCTAAATTGTAAACTTCATTTTTCAACATAGTGTCTTGTACATCTCATTGTTACAATGGGTCAATCTGTATACCTATTTAAGAATTTTGCTTTTTCCCTTCTCCCAAAGCTAGAGAAGTCTATATATAAGATGCAGGGAACGACGTCAAGTACAGTGAAAATGGGTTATACCATGGGGGAGGAACATACAAAGAAACAAAAAAAGTAACATGTTTCTTTGGGCCTGGCTTACTTCACTTAATATAATTTTTCCAAGTCTTCATTTCTTAACAAATGTGGCAATGTCATTCTTTCTGATGGAGGCATAGAATTCCATTGTGTATATATACCACATTTTCTTGATTCATTCATCTACTGAGGGGCATCTGGGTTGGTTCCATATCTTAGCTATGGTAAATAATGCTGCAATAATAAACATAGCGTGCTGGTAGCTTTAGTGTGGTCTTGTTTGTGAATATTTGGGTAAATGCCCCAAAGTGGGATGGCTGGGTCTTAGGGGAACTCTATGTGGAGTCTTTTGAGGAACCTCCATACTGTATTCCAAAGTGGTTGAACACTCCCACCAACAATGAAGTAAGGTTCCCTTCTGTCCTTGTATGCAATAACTAGTATATTTCTGAGTCAAGCAGAAAAGGTCAGGTAAGTTGATGTTAGTGAAATGAACCCTAAGATATGTATTCAAATGTATTATTCTTACATGTGATTGTCTCTAACACATTTATAAGATTATTTCTTTGTTTCTTTGTAAGTCCCTCCCCCACAGTATAACCCCTGCTTTCACTGTATTTGATGCTGGTATAATTTGTGGAGGGGAAGGGAAAAAACAAATCGGTTAAATAGGGATACAGGTGGACCCATTGCAACAATGAGATGTACAAGTCGTTATGTCGAAAACAAGATTTACAACTTTTGGAGGGGGAGAGGAGGATTGGGTGGGGGGGCGGGGGAAGGATGGGAAGGGATGGGGAGGAGAAACAAAGGAGGAGGCTACAATGCTTGATAAGAAAGGTACTCATTATCTCACCCATGTAATTGTAACCCTTCTGTACAGTATTTTTACAATAAAATAAAAAATGGAAAAAAATCACATAGTACATTATAAATTCGTTAGGAACAATAGCAAGAAAGAAAAAAACGTGTCCCTATCTTGGGGTTCATTTCACTTAGACTCCACATACAGCTTCCCTATGACCTGACAATCCCACTTTTGGGTATTTACCCAAATGATCACAAACAAGACCATACTAATGCTACCAGCACAAATATGGTTATTGCAGCTAAGATATGTAACCAACCCAGATGCCCCTCAGTAGATGAATGGATCAAGAAAGTGTGGTATAAATATATAATAAAATTATATGCCTCAATCAGAAAGTTATGAAATGGAAACTCTTGGAAAAAACTATATTAAGTGAATTCAGCCAGGCCCAAAGAAACATAATAGGTCCCATGGTTTCCCTTATTTGCAATAACTAGTACATGTATAGGATAAGCGGAAAAGGTCAAAAGCTCTGCACATAGGACCAGATAAGATGATGTTAAGCAAAATGGACAATTTCTGAGCTTCTTTTGCTCAAGGTGATCACTCTATCACTTGAGCCACAGTGCCAGTTTTGACTTTTTTGAGTAGTTAATTAGAGATAAGAGTCTCAAGGAGTTAACTGCCTAGACAGGCTGTAAATCATGATTCCCAGATCTCAGCCTCCTGAGTAGCTAGGATTACAGGCATGAGTCACCTGCATCCAGCTGCTTATTCCTTTAAAACGATACCTGAGAGAGTGTGGATACTCCACATGCACATGCAAGTTTTAGAATTGTTTAATTGGAAATGTGGAATGGGAATGGGAAGAAAATTGTTGGAATCATTAGAAATGTGTTTCTTCCAATGGATCTTTCTCCCCCTTCCTCTTCTCTTTCTCTCTTTCTCCCTCGCTCCTTCCCTCCCTCCCTCCCTTCCTTCCTCCTCCCTCTCTCTCATTCCTTCCTTCCTTCCTTCCCTCCTTCCTTCATCCCTGCCTTTCTTTCTTTCATTCTTTCTTTCTTTCTTTCTTTCTTTCTTTCTTTCTTTCTTTCTTTCTTCCTTCCTTCCTTCCTTCCTTCCTTCCTTCCTTCCTTTCTTTCTTTCCTTCCTTCTTTCTTTCTTTCTTTCTTTCTTTCTTTCTTTCTTTCTTTCTTTCTTTCTTTCTTTCTTTCTTTCTTTCTTTCTTTCTTTCTTTCTTTCTTTCTCTCTTTCTTTCTTTCTCTCTCTCTTTCTTTCTTCCTTTCTTTCTTTCGTTCTTTCTCTCTCTCTGTGTCTCTGCCTCTGTCTCTCTGTCCCTCTCTCTCCTATCTCTCTTTCTCTTTCTTTTTGCAAGTCCTGAGGCTTGAACTCAGCGTCTGAGCACTGCCCCTGAGCATCTTTTGCTCAAGGCTCTACCACGTGAGCCACAGTGTTACTTCCAGCTTTTTCTGTGTATGTGGTACTGAGCCATTGAACTGAGGGTTTCACGCATGCTAGGCAAGCACACTACCACTGAGCCACATTCCCAGCCCTCTTTTCTTTCTTTCTTTTTTTTTTTTTTTTTTGGTGAGTGGACAGCCCTTTTTCACTTTTCCAAAAAGGCCACAGAGATGAAATGCTGGAAGTATTAGAGAAATTATTAGAGAAAATTCTGCGTAGAAAGAGTGCTCCAAATGGGAAGTGCTTTGATGTTGGGTCTTCGTCCATCTTTGGACAGACGGGGTCCGAGGAGGGGTAAGTGTGGCTGCTCACCTGTTCCCCAGCCTCCCTTAGCCCAGGAGACAATCAGACACAGCGGGGAGTCAAGTCAAGCAGGAACTAATTTATTAACAGGGAGCATCCCCTTTTTAAAGCAAAAGACTGCGTGGGAGGAGAGGAAATGGGATCAACCAATCACTGAAAGGCCATACCTTATCATGCACCCAACCTTCCATGAGATGTTTACACACTGAACCTAAACAAATCTAGCTCTGCCCACTCAACTTCCTCTCAGGGCCATCTTTGCTACCTGTGTTCCCCACAGATTTCCCCACACTTTGATGAACCCCATGACCTTTCAGGGTTACTAAGGAAATTCTTGTAGCAGGTTTTTTTTTTTTTTGCTTCCCCGCCCCCCCATCAGTGAAATTGTCAGCAAATGAAGCAATGCATCTGAGCATGCTCAAGTGCTAGGAAAACAAATCTGCTGTTTAAAGGACTTCTCTAATAAGAAGCAGAAGACAGATGACAGACCTGGGTTGTGTTCTGTTCACTTGGGGGACATTCTTTGGTGATGAACTTTTCCAAGAGCCCAGGGCTGATAAACTTCTCACCTCAGGAGCTCCTGCCAAGCCTGTGGACATTAAAAACCAGACACAGAGCAGAGACCAGTCCCACTGGCTCAGCCAGTTCTACCCTCCTTTAGCGATGGGGAAGAGACTGCAGGGCAACAAATACAGATCCAGTGTGATTTAGGGACTTTTTAAACACCTTTAAGTCTAAAGAACTGGTGACTATTCCTGAAGAAATAACCCCAACTTCTTTCATGATATGACATTACTATAATTAAAAGAACAGCACCATTTTCCCTACTGAGGAATCAATATTATTTCAATTAGTTTAAATATGCCTTTATTCTGGCAAAAAAAAACCCTCAATGTCAATAAAATGTGACATGCTAGGTGGGAAAGTTGAAATATAGAAATAAAAATGTAAGTAAAACTACTACAGTCTGACTACAGGGTACATGAATGCAGGGCTTCCAAGATGTATTAATTTATCATTCCCTTGTAAGTCTCTACTGTACTAAAATTGCTGCCATCTGTTTTTATGGGTACAGTTAGTGCTAGAGTTTGGGTTTGGAGTCATTTAGTTTGCTTTTTTTTCTCCCACTACCCTCCTAACTTTGCATATCAAGAAAATCCAATTAGGTTAATGTAGAGAGTTGCCTGTTTGAGAAAGTTCATGATGCTCAACCATTAAGGAGTATGTCTTATATGAGATTCATCTAACCACAGCCCAAGTTCTCTAAGCAACAAAAGAAAAGACTGATGAAATTCAAGGAAGATTCTGGAAGGATGACTCAATGGATTGTTAAAGCTACTAAGTGATTCACTATTGTAGTTAGGAGGTAACTCTTCCCTTCAAAGTTCATGGATACCATGGAACAAGTTCAGGTTTTATACGAACAAGAGGTCTATTTGCTCTGGAATAAAAGATCTTATATCTCAAGTCCTAGAAAAGAATGGTGTGAAACATGCTCTCAGGAAAAACAACAACAAAAAAGACACCATGCTTCTGTTTAGCCATGCTGTGAATAAATTAAAGGTTTTATACCATTGGTAAAAAAGAGTTTTAACCAAGTTGTTTATTTTAGAGAGTGGAAATTTGATGATGGGGGAGGTGGAGAGCATGATGTGACACATCCTGTCTGGCGTTTATTTCTTCCTCTGATTCTTTTTACTCTCTCTCCTAGCATCTTATAAATTGAAAAAATTCTTATTTGTATTGCAGTGGTTCTTATTTTTTATATCTCTGTATAAAAATTTGAGCATCTTTCTTGCTTTGACCATTGAAAGAAATAAGAATTCCATTTCTGTCTGCTTTGCTTAACTTTTCTTTTCGACTTTTGTGTAGGACATTTGTTTGCAAGAGAGCTATAGCTTTGGGTCATTTTAACTACTTTATACCTACAAGTGATCCCTAGATACCTACGTATCTTAATGCTCAGACATTTACTTATAGTTTGATGGTTTTAAAATATTTAATTATACTTATATTAAGGAGAGAAATATCAAGTACTAAATTTTTGTTTTTGCTTTTGTTTTTTTTAAATAGTAGCCAAAGTTAAATGTATTGAAAAGGGATGGGGGTAGAAAAGGATAAGTAGTGTCATGGTTTGTTTATCTAGAAATATTATTTACATTAAACTCCCTTTCCTGTGAATAAAACAAGAAAAGAAAATGCAGGAGAGGTCAAGTTCAAAGTGAAGTTGGGATGTTTTCATATTTGTCTTTTGTTTTTGTTATTATTTCTTAATTAGAGAAGTCACATAATTGCAATAACACCTTGACAAGCATTCCCTTAAGTCGCACAATCCCTAAGACCCACGAACCTCTCTTTCTTCCCTCTCCCCCACCAGTCCCTCCCTCTCTCCTCCTTCCTCCCTCTCTCTTTGTCTCTCTGGTACAAGGGCTTGGGTATAGTCTCTTAGCTTTTTCACTCATGACTGGCACTATAACACTTGAATCACAGTTCTACTGCCAGTTTTTTGTGGTTAGTTATCAAGAATGTTATAGACTTTGATGCCTGGGCTAACTTTGAACTTTGATTTTCACAATCTCAACCTCCTGAGTAGCTAGGATGATTGGCTTGAGTCACCAGTGCCCAGCTAGATTAATTTTTTGGAATTCCATACAATTTTATCTGAACCCTAGTTATGGAACTCAAATATTAGGATTGTGGTAAATTGGGTCTGAGGTAGTGCTTTCTCCCTTTATATCCACAGAATTTATGTCTGTATTATGCATTTTGAATATTTGATGTCTTGAATGCTAAGATGGTCTTTCCTATAGTTCTAAGATCTCAATCTTCAGGCTCTGTCTCAGAATCCAGGCTACCATCTCCAGTTTAGGCTTTAGAATTTTATATAAATATAATTTTAATCAAGAATAGTTAATACTGTATCTTTTTTCCATTTATTGTTTTATTTTTTTGTGCTGGTACTGTAGCATGAACTCAGAGTTTTATCACTCAAGCCTAGCACTCTATCACTTGAGGCACATCTTTACTTCCAAATTTTTTGGTAGGGAATTTGAGATAAGAGTCTCATGGACTTTCCTATCAGGGATTGCTTTGAAGTGGGATCCTTGGATTTCAGTCTCTTGAGTAGCTAGGATTACAGGCATGAGTCACCGAGGCCTGGCCTTATTTTTTATTTTTATTGTGGGGGGACCTTTTTTTTAAAAAAGGTACAAAAAATTTTCAATTCAACATGGTTGTTCATTAGTTCAATGCATCTAGATCAACCTCATCGAGTACTGTATTCTTTTGCCCTCAATTATTTAATTTGCAGAATATGACATTGCAAAGGAAAGTTGACTGAAACTGGACATGCAATTCATGGAGGCACTTCCTGTGACTGAGATATAAATAGAAGAACATCTTTTGTGAACTACTCTGATAGCTTGCACACTTCAAAGCCACTTTCTTTGAGAAAGCTTGGTGATGAAAGTTCTAAACAAAACTGAGGTCAAACGGCTTGGGGCAAGCTGAATTAGGGAACAAGGATTTTAGGGGTTTCATTAAAAAAATTGCAAGCAGGGCGCTGGTGGCTCATGCCTGTAATCCTAGCTACTCAGGAGGCTGAGATCTGAGGATCACGGTTCAAAGCCAGCCCCAGCAGGAAAGAATGTGGGACTCCTATCTCCAATAAATCACCAGAAAACCGGAAGTGGCGCTGTAACTCAGGTGGTAGAGTGCTCACCTTGAGCTGAAGAGCTGAAGGACAGCACCCAGGCCCAAAGTTCAAGCCCCATGACGGACAAAAAAAAAAGTAAAATTGCAGTTTCAGTGCTTGCCCTAATGAAGGTGTTAAAGAAAGCTTAGCCATTATCACTATATTTTTATATTTTATTTATTGCTTCTGTTTTATATTATAGACATTTATATTTTCCTTTACATATAATCAGAGGCTTATTATTGTTCATTTTTTCATGATCGGCTCTAATGTCATATTGACAGGAATCATTTTGTCTAAAGGAAAGGGAAGAGAATGCATGTCTTTTCTACCCCCACTCTGTCCTGCTGCCTGCCAATCCTGGTGTGCTGTCCCTGAGCATTTTTCTTTCTTCTTATTTCTCTCCTCTCCTCTCCCCCCCGCTCTCTTTTTTTTTGTTTCTTTCTTCCTTGCCAGTCCTGGGGCTTAAAGCTGGACATCATCCCTGAGCTTCTTTTGCTCAAGGATAGTGCTCTACCACTTGAGCCACAGCGCCACTTCCAGCTTTTTCTGTGTATGTGGTACTGAGGAATCAAACCTAGAACTTCCTGCAGGCTAAGTGAGCACTCTACCACTTAAGCACCAGCTCCACTTCTGGATGTTTAGTGGTTAATTGGACATAAGTTTCTCTGACTTGTCTGCCTAGGTGGACCTGTGATCCTCAGATCTCAGCCTTCTGAGTAGCAAGGATTACAAGCATGAGCCATAAGGACCCAGCTAACATAAAGAATTTAAACCATTAATTAATTATGAAGAACAAATCATAAGGTTATCTCTATATGATAATAGTGCGACCGTGACCCTTCCCTTCCCTTCTTTATTTTCTCTTCATTTCCCCTCCTTTCTTTTCCCTTCTTCCTTTCCCTCCTCTCCCCGACTCTGATCTCCACAGTAAAACAACATGACCACCTAGTGCCTTCTCATACAAGCAACATATTTACAGTGAACCACAGACTGCATCTTTCTAAAAGATTTATTTTAGCCAAACATCCAGGGTTCAACCCTGTAATCTTACTACTCAGGAAGCTGAGATCTAAGGATTAAGTTTCCAACGCCAGCCCTGGTGGGAAAAAGCCATGAGACTCATATCCAACAAGCCACCAAAATGGTGAAAATAGATGTGTAACTCAAGTGATAGAGTGCCAGATTGAGCACAAGTCTAAGAACATGAAGCCCCGATTTCAAGCCCCAGTACTGGAACAAAAGTATCTTTCAGTTAAGAATGATTTATATGTATGTATATATATATATATATATATATATATATATATATATATATATATATATAATAGATTATTATATTTCTTTATAATTACAAAATATTTATAGTTTATTTTGCAGTATATTTATCATAGATTATACCTATATTACATTAAATATTATATCTATAGTAATTATATTATTATGTATCTATATTATATTATTAATTACATTATGGATTTTATCTATAATATCAATATTATATCTATATATATCATAGGTTATATAATAGTATATAACATATACTATATATTATACATGATAAATAACACTATATAATTTATATCAGATTATATCTAAAATATATAATTTATATCATAGCTTATATATGGCATATAATAATATAGATTTTATCTATGATATTTAATATATTATAGATTATCATCGATTATATCTATGATATATTATAGTATAATTGTGTATACATAGTATATACTATAATATATATATAATATATAGAATGAGAGAGAGCTTTTCTGCAAAGATTATACTTTTTGTTATTTAAAGCTTCAGTGTTTCAAAAAATCATGTGCTTCTTGGGGCTGGGAAGGTGGCTCAGTGGTAGAGTGCTTGCCTTGCTTGCCTGAGGCCCTGGGTTCGATTCCTCAGCACCACATAAGAAAAAAGAAAAAAGCCAGAAGTGGTGCTGTGGCTCAAGTGGTAGAGCGGCTAGCCTTGAACTGAAGAGCTGAGGGACAGCGCCCAAGCCCAGAGTTCAGGCCCATGTCTGGACCCAAAAAAAAAATCATGTGCTTCTTTAACTACAGGCATATAGTAATAATAATAATATTTAATTTTGTAATGAAAACCTGGTGAGGTGAGAATTGGGAGTCAGTGGAATGCTTTACATTGCTCTTAGGAATGGAAGTTGCAACATCATTATGTTCTAGAATCATGGTTCTCACTATTGGCCAAAGGGAAAAATGCGTGTAAGATGTTCATTAAAAATATCTACAAGAATGTTTATAGAGCACTATTCAGAACAGCTAGGAATTAAGTACCACCCAAATATCAATTACATTTCAATGGATGAGTAGAACAATTATGTAAATGAATAGTACACTGCAATCAGATTATATAAACCACCACAACACACAGCAATATAAGTGATCTCAGAAATTTAATTCTGAACAAAACAAGGGCTTATGATGTATATGTTTATATATATGTTTATATATGACTAAAAAACTGACCAAGCTCTTTTATTGGGACCTTACGCCTATAATCCTACCAACTCAGGAGGCTGAGGTCTGAGGATGTGTGTGAAGCCAGTCTGGGAAGAAAAGTCCATGAAACTTTTTTTTCTGTTTGTTTGCTTTTTTTTGCCTAGTCCTGGGGCTTAAACTCTAGTCACTTCACATTTTTTTTCTATGATTAATTGGAACTAAGGGTCTCACAGACTTTGCTGCCTGGGGCTGGCTTTGAACCATGAGACTCAAAGCTCAGTCTCCTGAGTACCTACCGTGTACTTGGCTCCATAAAACTTATCTTAAGTACCATAAAAGTCAGAAATGGAGCTATGACATGTCAATCAATGAACAGAAAACAATAAAGAAGGAGAATTTTCTTACAATGAGAGGGTCAACTATAGCCAAGAGCTGGTGGTTTATACCTGTAATCCTAGCTACTTAGGAGGCTGAGCTCAGGATGGCAGTTCAAAGCCTGGAGAGTGTCAGGCCCTGAGTTCAAGCCACATGAATGACACAAAGAAAGAAAGGAAGGAAGAAAGAAAGAAAGAAACAGAAAGAAAGAAAGAAACAGAAAGAAAGAAAGAAAGAAAGAAAGAAAGAAAGAAAGAAAGAAAGAAAGAAAGAAAGAAAGAAAGAAAGAAAGAAAGAAAGAAAGAAAGAGAAAGAAAGAAAGGAAAGAAAGAAAGAAAGAAAGAAAGAAAGAAAGAAAGAAAGAAAGAAAGAAAGAAAGAAGGAAAGAAAGAGGTCAACTATAATAATATAATTATAATCTTTTCCAATTGAATATATTATGAAGGTGTTTCAATAGTTAATAACCATGTAAAGATGGGAGCACTACTCTAAGTAGAAATTGCTTACTTTTCTGTGTCTTAACCAGTTTGTGTTTTAAAGATCTACACCACTGACGTAATCTACTGTGTGTCACAAGAAGTTATCTTACATGCAATTAACAAGTTTGAATGGTATAAAGGAGAGAAAATCATACTGCAATGAGAGTGGGTTCCTTAAGTATACACCACAACACTGGTCCTGGCTGGAAATGCCTTGGGTAGGAAAGTAAAGTGGTAAGTGATCACAGATGAAAGAGACCTTAGAAACTGACAAATTGGATGGATACCCTGTGCAAAACTACCTAAAGATTAAATAAGATGAAAATAAAACAATAAAAAAGGAATACCAACCATCTTTTTTGCAAGTGAGAATGCCAAGACTGAATAATATTAGGGTTATGTTTGCTAGTAAAACAATGGAGTTTCAAGTTTAGTTTCTTGTGATGTATTGATGTGAATATATTTCTGGACCTGGATTGTTTATTTTGGCCCTATATAGAAGCACATATTTACTTAGAGAGGTATCAAGTAAAACACTTAGGGTGATCAGAGCTTGTTAGCAATAAGCTCTCAAATGGACTCAGGAAAATTAAAATGTCTGCATCATTTCTATCAATTTTCTCAAATTGTTTAAAATAACCAATTTAAAAAAGATAATATATTGTAAGAAGCAAAATGAATAAAATAAAGATCAACTGTGTGTGTATGTGTGTGAGGGTGTGGGGGGGGGTGGGTGCGCGCACACGTGCATGCATGCCTGGGGCTTGAACCTCAGAGGTCTAGGTGCTGTCCTTGAGCTTCCCCACCCCCATATTAAGCCTACTGCACCATCACTTGAGCCTGACCTCCATTTCTGGCTTTTTGTTGATTAATTAGAGATGAGTCTCCTGGACTTTTCCCGCTTAAGCTGTATATGAACTACAATTCTTAGATTTCAGCCTCCTAGTTAGAATTATAGGTGTGAACCACCTGCACCTAGCTAAAATCAATTATTTTAATTAAACTTGTGCTTTCCATTTGAAACTAATGTACAGCAAGTATATATATATATATATATATATATATATATATATATATATATATATTTCAGAAAAATGAAATAAATAGCATCAGAAAATAGGAGAATGGGAGAACCAGCTGAACATTCAATAAGGGTCTAATATCCAGAAATGAAGGGTTTATGAAATTATAAGTCAAAGAATTAATAACTCAATAAATAAATGGGCAAAGGAACTAAATACAGATTTCTTAAGAAGAGAAGTAAAAAAGGTCAGTAAACACATCAGGAAATGCTCAACATCTCTGGTCATGAAGTAAATGCAAATCAGAACAAAGTGAGACTCCATTTCACCCCAGTGAGAATGGTCATCATCAAAATTACAAACAACAAATGCTGGTGAGGATGCATTATTTGTGAGAATATAACCTGGTGTAGAAATTATGGAAGGCAGTTTAGGGATGTTGGGATTTTTTTGGGTCCAATAGTGGGGCCTGAACTCTGGGCCTGGTGCTATGCCTCAGCTCTTCAGCTCAAGGCTAATGCTCTACCACTTGAGCCACAGCGCCACTTCCGGCTTTTTTCTTTTTGCTTACGTGGTGCTGAAGAATCGAACCCAGGGCCTACATGCATTCAAGGCAAGCGCTCTACCACTGAGCCACCTTCCCAGCCCCAGTTTACGGATTCTTAAAATAACCAACATAGGATTATCCAGCCATACCTTTCTTGGGAATCTATTCAAATGTTTACAAGTCATGATATGGTAAAGATATTTGAACACCCATGTTCATTGTTGCACTATTCACTGCAGCCAAGTTAGGAATCAGGCTAGATGCCTTCAAATGTATCAAGAAAATGTGGTATAGATCCACAATGGAATTTAACTCATCCATCAGGAAGAATATTATTGTATCACTTTAAGGAAATGGACGGACAAAATCATGTTAAGTGAAGTAGGTCTAGCCCAGAGATACAAGGAACATGTTTTCTTTCACATATGGACGTTAGATTTAAAGTATACACATTTGTGAAAACACATACAGGGTCATATGCATTTCTATACAAGCTGAATAATTACAGTATAGCATATACACGGGAGGATTGCAGTGGTGTAACTCTTTTGAGTAATTTTTAAAGTTTAAGAAAATAAATATCAGTAAGATGGAACATGTGTTGTTGGTGAGGAGTGGTGGCAAGATGAAGTCAAGGGAAAGGAGCAAAGGCATGGAGAAAGGAAGAGTGGATAAATACAATCATTATACTCAATGTACACATTTTAAAAGGAGCAAGGTAGATTGAGGTGATATATGAGGTTGAAAGAAATGTGATCCCAGCAGTGGCAGAAGCTGGGCAATAATAATTAAAATGCTTGCTACAGTAAATTTCAAATCTTGCCTGGTAATTGATGTCTGATAGGAAAATATAGCATATGCCTAGAGACTGAATTTACATTTCAATCTTCCATGCCTAACTAGTTAACATATGTGTGTCTGGGCATGTAAACACACGTGTGTGTGTGTGTGTGTGTGTGTGTGTGTGTGTGTGTGTGTGTGTGTGTGTGTGTGTGTGTGTGGTGTGCGCGCGCGCATGCTAGTACTGATGCTGAAATGGAGGCTCTGTGTACTATCCCTAAGCTCAAGGCCAGAGATCTACCAATTGCAGATTTTTCATGGTTAGTTGTACTTAAGAGTTTTACAGGAATTTTCTGGACAGTCTGGTTTCATACTCTGAGCCTAATATCTCAACCTCCTGAGGAGGTAGGATTATAGGTATGTGTAACCAGTGTGGAGCTTTAGTAGTCCTTGATATTGACTTATTGACCAAATTTGTTGTGCTTGTTGCTAGTTACTAAACCATAATCTAAATCCACATGGATCAAATGGATGATACTACTTTCCCCAGTTCCCCTTAGACAATTATTAACACACTATCACAGAAATTAGCTTTCACTGACATGAGCATGTGCCATAGGGAGGTCATATCTGGCAAAGATCCTCTGATTTAGAACAGAGAGAATCTGCATAGTATAAGTGCTCATAGTGTGGACCAGCCCAGATGCCACAAGAGAGTGCACATTGAACTTCTGCAGTTGACAGGCGTGGATGCTGAGTAGAGTACATTGGTGAAGCTGGTGGAGTGAGGGGTGAGTCTAAGGCTTAGCTTCCACTTAGATATGATAAGCCATTGCTACCATGTCTAGAGGACATAAAGGGTCCACTCAATGGCCCAAAGATGTTGGATACTCCCAGGTATGGCTCTGCCACCAGCATAGGGTACATCTTGACTTTGCACTTGCTAGCTATAGTCCCAACAAGTCGGGGCTCAGTGATTGAGTGCTCCCCTAGTAAGCACGAAGCCCTGGCTTCAATTCCTCAGTGCCACATAAGCAGAAAACCTGGAAGTTCTGCTGTCTTTCAATCAATTGAGTGCTAGCCTTGAGAACAAATGCTTAGGGACAGTGTCTAAGCCCTTACTCAAGCCCCACCACTGTCACCAAAAAATGGTAGAATGTTCTAACTGCAATTATAGAAGGACAGGACTTCAAATACCACATCACAGAACAAGCTAGGAGTCTGGCACTGACAGTTGCCACCTAACCTGACTTAGGCATATGTATAAACAGCTGCAACCCAGCTCCACAGAAGCAGATGCTCCTGGCTTACTCCCATCATCCTGGCTGCTTGGGAGCTTTAAAACCAAGCTCTGATAGGAAGTATGTCAGACTCTTGGAGATGTGTCTCTAAGTAGTAGAGCCTTAGCCTTGAGCAAATGTTATTAGAACAGTATCCCCATGCGTTGAGTTCAAGCCCTATGGGTAGCCTGCCCCCCCCAAAAAAAACCCACCCCACTAAACCATTAGATGTGAACTTGTGTGATTTGGGAAATGTTCCTCAAAGAATGGTGACACTGATGAAAGCAACCTAATTCTAATGACAGCTTGTAGAATAGAGCTATGTGCTGAGTCCCTCATAGGGTGCTCTGTGCTGAGTCTGGCATAGGGTGCTGTGTGCTGAGTACTTCACAGGGTGAAGTGTGCTGAGTCCTGCATTGGGTGCTGGGTGCTGAATCTTCACAGGATGTTGTGTGTTGAGTCCTTCAAAGAGTGCCATCTGCTCTGTCTTTCACAGACTGCATTTTTTCATATGGTCCTTGTAAGAGCTACACAACTGAGATGATTATGCAGACAAGAATATTGAGACGCAGATATGTCCCCATGGCAGGGACAAAATTATGTGTTACTGAAGAGTGGGTGAGTTGTCTACTGCAGACAATTGCTTTGTTTTGTTTTTTCTATCATGAACCTTGAACTCGCGGCATAGTCACTGACCCTTACTTCTTGGGCACATGGCTAGCACTCCACCATGTGGAGCCAAGGACCCCCTAGCAGTAGAGTGTCACAGCCTAGGGGTCTATAGCTGAGGTCTGTCAGCCTGCCTTCTCAGGAAGCTGAGATCTGAGGATCTGGCTTCCAAACTATGCCAGACACAAATGATCCCATGAGACTATTATCTCCAATTCACCACTAAGAAACTTGAAGTGCAAGCTGGATGCTTGTCACTCATGCTTGTCATCCTAGCTCCACAGGAGGATGAGATCTGAGGATCATGGTTAAAACCTAACCTGGGAAGGAAAGTCCTCGAGACATTTAGCTCCAATGAACCATGAGAAAACCTGAAATGGTGCTTTCGCTCAAGTTGTAGAGCACAAGACTTGAGGGACAGCACCCAGGCCCAGACTTCAACTGCTACAACCAACAACAAAAAAAAAAAGAAAGAAAATAACAAACCTGAAGAAGAGGGCTGGGAATGTGCCTAAGGGTAGAGTGCTTTGCATCTATGAAACTCTGGATTTGATTTCTCATGTACACATCACTAGAAAAAATCATGAAATGTCCCTGTGGCTCAAGTGGGGGAGGGCTATTCTTGTGCAAGAGAAATTCAGTACAGTGCTCAGGTCCTGAGTTCAAGCTCCAGGACTGGTGTATGTGTGCACGCTCGAACACCCACACACCCACACACAGACCAGAAGTAAAAACTGTGACACAAAATGGTAAAGTACTGGGCTCCTGCACTGAGCTCATGGTCAGCACCCAGGTCCTGTGTTCAACCCCAAAACCTTGCCATCCAGGGCTCAACTAGGAGAAGTCAAAGGTTTCAAAACCTAATGTGCTTCAGCAGTCCTAGATGACAAGAAGCATGGTGAGATCAGACATGTGCTTGGATTTCCAAAGCTTCCGGAAACCTAGCAGAGGAATCATAGGCCCATCATCACCTACAATGAAAGATTTCTTGAGGTTAAGTGCCCTAGTTGTCTGCCAGAAGGACTTCTGAATTATATTGAGCACTGTATCTGAGCACCAGAATATAGTCTTACAGAGGCAGGATTAGTGCTGAGAACTTGGCCTGCCAAAGGAGGTAGCCCAAATGAAGGCTTCCTGTCAACTCGGAGCACTGGGGAGAGAGATAGCTTGGGGTACAAAGAGGCCTTTTTGTCCTGACCTTCAGAGCCCATCCACACTCATCCTCACTAATTGGCCCATATGGAGTTGTTTGTTACATAGCTGTACAGGACTGAGGCCTTTTGTCTGCCTGTCCAGACAATGAGAGAGACTTCTTCCAGCAGGCCTGTGAGGCAGAGAAACACTCAGGCTGCACTGGGAACTGTGAGGAGAGCCCAGGAACATGCACTGTCATGAAAGCAGTCTCTGTGTTATGAAATCATTGTATTGAAAACAAATTTTCTAGCTTGGTGCCTTTCATCATAGCTACTCTAGAGCTTCACCTATAGGAATACATCCACACACACACACAAAGACAAGGAAGCAGGTCCTGGGGTTGAACTATGAGCATAGGCCTTGTCCCTGAGTTACATTTGCTCAAGAGTAATACATTAACCTTGAGCCACAGCCCCACTTCTGGGTTTTCTGTGATCTCTTAGAAATAACAGTGTCATGGACTTTCCTATGCTGGCTGGATTCAAACTCAGATTCTCTACATCTCAGCCTCCTGAGGAGCTGGGATTACAGTCAGCAGCCACTGGCACCTGCCTTTCTTTTCTTCTTCATTTTTTAATCTGGACAATCTGACTACTTAAAAAGCATCATTCCAATGCCTTGAATTTATAAGTAAACTACTCAATGTTCTTCATAGGTGCTTTCTCTCCTCCTCTTCTCATCTGGTCACAGGTTTGAAGCCAAAAGTGAGAAATGAGTGTGACATGATTTTGGCAGCAAATGTCCACAGGACATGCCAGTTCAGTCACTTAGCATTGAGCTGCAGTGAATTTACTATCTCAGCATGAGAGGACCAAAAGCTGGAGCGTTCCTCATGCTGTCTGCCTATAAAATTACCTAATAATTTTGAGTGTTTTGTGTCTCCAACCTGAAGTATCTAGAACATACTAGAAGCATCTCCATGTTTCCTTTTTTCTCTAGTACCTCTTGAGATTTAGACTAAGGGATTGTGTGGAGCAGATCCTCAGCGAATCCCTGAGGAAAGCCACTTGAAGTCTCCTCAGGAGATCTCTGTTCAAAGCCAGCCCGAGCAGGAAAGTCTGCAAGACTCTTATTTCCAATAAACCACCAGAAAACCAGAACTGAATTCGAGGCCCAGAGGATAGAGCTCCAGCTTTGAGAAAGAAAGCCGAGCAGGAGATACAAGCCAGACCAGGTAAGAAAGCCTGGCAGGCGCTTATGTTCAATTAAGCCAGATGGCTGGAAGTGGAGCTGTGGCAGTTGTAGAGTCTCAGCTTTGAGCAAAACAGCTGAGGAACACATAGGGCCCTGAGTTTAACCCCTGATATGGCCACCAAAAAAAATTCTAAAAGAGAAGGCCAAGTTTATGTATCAGTGTCCTACTTACTTATGTGTGTATATTACCTCCCTGATTGTATGCAATGCTTCTCGTTTTATGTACAGATTTATTTTTCAGATAGGCTTGTTGCACATACCGCATCATTCTCTTCTTTTCAGGCCCATGGCTTTTTTTCTTCTAGAGTTCCAGGCCTGTGTCCTTATATGATGCAAACTTAAGATCTCAGCTGTCTTTATTTGCATATTATTATGAGGCCAAGGCAGGAACAGTCACAAATCAGGCAGGGGAAGAGAAGATCAGGGTTTTTGAAATAACGGGTATTCAGAAAATTAAACTTGGGGGATGTAAAATGGTAGCATACTTATGTAGAAACTACCATTAAGAAAAAGATGAGAGGGCTGGGAATGTGGATTAGTGAGACAGTGCTTTTCCCTGCCATGCAAGAAGCCCTGCAGAGGGTTTGATCCCTCCTCTGTACCACATGCAGAGAAAAAGCCAGAATTGGTGCTGTGGCTCCAGTAGTAGAGTGCTAGAGACAGTGCCCAGGCCTTGAGTTCAACTCAAATTCAAGTAACGTCTCATCACCAAGGGAAACCCAGGAAGTTTTTGAACAGCTGCCCTTGCAGAAATGGACGCCAGAGTGTCATAGACTTTCCTGCCCTGGCCGGCTTCACCCTGTGATCCTCAGACCTCAGCTCCCTGAGCAAGGGTGATAGACCTTAGCTACTGGTGCTCTGCTAGGTCAGAACTGTAATGACACTGACAATACAAGTCAACTGTTTATCACAAAGGGCTTGGGGAGCATATTAAGCCTTTCAACAATGGACCTTTCAGAACCCTGTAGGACACAAGGTTATAATGCTAGAGTCTGAGAGGCTGGGCATATGGATCTGCTAAACTTGAACCTTGAGCTCTGACTCCAATTCTGGTGTACATCAGTGTCAGCGATCATTTTCCAGAGAATGTTCTCCTAATTAGCAAATAGGAAAAGTACTTTGATTAACCCTCACTTTTTTCCCATTGTGTGTCTCCAACTCAAGCCTGGGCACTGTTCCTAAGCCCTTCATCTCAAGGCGAACACTCTACCACTTGAGCCACAGCACCACATGGGGTCTTTTGCTGGTTCATTGGTGACAAGAGTCTAACAGGCTTTCCTTGCCTAGGCTGTCTTTGAACTGTGGTCTTCAGATCTCAGCCTCCTGAGAAGATAGGGTTCCAGGTGTGAGCCACTGGCATCTGGCCTATTGTTTTTGCCAGTTCAAGCTGGAGCTTGAACTTAGGGCCTGGGTACTGTCTCCATGCTTCTTTTTCTCAAGGCTAGTGCTATATACCACTTGAGCACTCCACAGCTTCTGGCTTTTTCTGAGTATGTGACACTCAGGATTCAAACCCTGGCATTCATGCATGTTGAGCAAGCTCTCTACCACTAAACCACATTCCCAGTCCCACCTTTACAGTATTATCCCTCAACTTGCCTATCCTCAAGGAAAGGCTCCTGAGTATAAATCATCTAAAGAAATCCCTATAGGAAGGTGTTAAAGATAAACAAGACAAAGCTCATATTTGGGAGAGACACTAAACATGTGAAGACTGTGACAAATGCCTCCATTTAATTATGTATCATGTTTCAACAGTTAATAAAGTATTAATGAAAAATGAGTCAATATCCTAAATTATTGTGTATAATTCTATGATAGATGTGCAAAATGTAATAAATATGTGTATAATAATACTAATACAAAAAAATAAGTAGATGAATAAAATATAGAAATACAGAAATGCAAAATCAATAATAAAAAAACATAGCTTGTATTAAACATACACATATAATACGTTACATATATTACAAATATACATTAATATTATTTTCCATTATAGGGACTTAATTCAGGCCCTGTGAACTCTACCCTGAATTTCTTTTCCTCAAGGACAGTGAGCTTCCCCTTCACCTACCATGCAAAAGAGTTACCCGGATGTTGAGATCTAATCCCAGCAGTGGCAGAAATACTAGCCGGAGTTCCAAGACAGTGACTTAATTAGTTTTAATGGAAGCAGTTATGTTTATTCAGTTCCATACTGAACATTTTAAAAACAGCAGTGTATAATTTTGTATATCTATTCAGACATCCTTCCCTTACCTGCAAAGTGCTTCTCCGAGCTCTAAATTGTTTCCTTTTTTGTGCATTTTTTTGTTGTAAAAATGTTGTATAGAGGGGTGACAGTTACATGAACAAACTAATGAGTACATTTACTATTGAGCATTGTTGCCTCCTCCTTTGTTTTCCCCTTGCCATCCCTTCCCTACCACCTCCACAGCTATGCCCCCACCCCCCCAGCTGAGGTCAGTGACTTAATTTTTGTTTTTTGTTTTTGGCTTGGCACAGGATTTGAACTCAAGTAGTAGAAACTCTGCACCTTCCCTCACATTGCTACAGATTTACCAAGATCCTGAGTTCAAATCCCAGGTTAGGAAAGAAAACTGGCAGAAATTCCATAACAAGGGGATTTTTTTCAATTTAGTTAAATAAATTATTTATTTATTTATTCTTTTTTTTTGCCAACCATGGAGCTTGAACTCAGGTCGTGGCAACTCTACCTCAGCTTAAATTACCTTAGACTGGACTGCAGCCTCTAACCCATAGTCGATCCTGGGATCCTAGGCTCAGAGGTTGCAGGAACAAAAAAAAAGTTAGACAGCACAAAAAGTGGCGAGCTGCAGGGGACTGGGGGTTTTACGTTATTTTTTTCTTTGCAGGGTGACCATCCTGAGTCTGAATGACATGGCTGCAAAATGCAGCTGAACTACTGTTCCTGAAGGCTGGTGGGCCATCAGGGAAGCCATAGGCCAACCTGTCAACATAGGCCCTGGATTAAAAATCTAAGTCCTGACACCTACCAATGGCAGGACATCACAAGAGACTCGTTCCTATGCATAGGAATACTGATTGAAAGAGTAGTTCATGCATCAGTCGAGTCTAAAAGTGGATGTAATAATCCTAGGATTCTGATTGATTTTAATTGATAGTTTACTAAGGATGGAAAGAATAATATTACTTCAAAGACAGAATAATAAATACCTAAGAGTTGGTAGGAATGTAGTAGGCGTCATTCAGTCAGATAGATGGCTCTGGCACTCTTTACCAATATGTATTAATTGTATGGCACCATCTGCCAATCCATGTATCACTGTTTTGGCCAAACCTGGGGCTCAATCTCAGTGCCTGGGAACCACCTCACAGCTTCATTGGCTAGAGGATGCCATGCTCACCCTTACCCATTCATGAATTCGGCCTGCTAGGCCCCAAGTTTAGATCCCAGCACTGCCAAAAATTTAATCTTGGAGTAAGAAGCCGAGTGTGACACATGTTTTCCTTTTCTGAGAGGGTCCTGGGTGTCAGGTATGATAGTGAACACATCTACAAATCTAGATGCTATGAGATAGGAAGTAAACAATGTAATAAACGGGATAGGGGTCAAAAGAGTCAATAAAATAAATGGTAAATAAATGAATAAAACAAGAAATGAAATGAATAACCATACCAAACATGATATTGTCTGACTATATGGAAGTATAAATCCTGTCTTTAAAATGTAAATAAAATGTATAAAAGGAGTATGTTTTGCAGGACTGAGGCTTGAATTCAGGCCTAGGGAACAGGACTGACTTTTTTGGCTTCAAATATGATGTGATTTCCCCTAGCCCGACAGTGCTGCTATTTACCCAGACTTTGAGTTCAAATCCCAGACTTGGCAGAAAAAATGGCATGAATTGCAAAACAGGGAGATAAATAATTGTTTTTTTAATTTTTAAATTGTTTTAATTTTTTAATTGTTTTAATTTAATTTTTTTGTTTGTTTTTGGCCATGCACGTGTCTTTTTTTTTTAAATTGTATTTTATTTTATTTGAGAACATACTGTACAGAGGGGCTACAATTATATGGGCAGGATAATGCATCATACATTTCTTACCAAGCATTGCAGCCTCCTCCTTTGTTTACCCTTCACTTCCCTTCCCCGCCTCCCCCCTCCCCCCACCCAATTTTACCCCCCTCCCCCCACCCAATTATACCCCCCTCCCCCCCCACACCGACATTGTAAAGCTGGTTTAGACATGACATTTTGTACTTCTCATTGTTGCAACAGGTCCACCTGAATCCTTAAACGACTTGTTTGTCCCCATCTCCTCCACATGTTATACTGACATCAAATATAGTGAAAGCGGGGGTTACACTGTGGGGGAGGGACATACAAAGCAACAAAGAAATAATCTTATAAATGCGTTAGAAACACATGCATGAAAGAAACGAAAACATTAAAATACATATTTAAGGGTTCATTTTCCTAACATCACATTATCTGACCTTTTCCGCTTGACTCATACCTATACTAGATATTGTAAATAAGGGAAACCATGGGACCTATGCTTCTTTGGGCCTGGCTTACTTCACTTAATATAATTTTTTCCATGTTTTTCCATTTCCTAACAAATGGGGAAATGTCATTCTTTCTGATGGAGGCATAGAATTCCATTGTGTATATATACCACATTTTCTTGATCCATTCATCTACTGAGGGGCATCTGGTTTGGTTCCATATCTTAGCTATGGTAAATAATGCTGCAGTAAACATAGTTGTGCTGGTAGCTTTAGTGTGGTCTTGTTTGTAAACATTTGGGTAAATGCCCAAAAGTGGGATTGCTGGATCATAGGGGAGATCTATGTGAAGTCTTTTGAGGAACCTCCATACTGCTTTCCAAAGTGGTTGAACAAGTTTACATTCCCACCAACAATGAAGTAAGGTTCCTTTCTGTCCACATCCCCTCCAGCATCTGTTGTTGTTAGAGTTCTTGATTTTTGCTGTTCTAACTGGAGTGAGGTGATATCTCAATGTTGTTTTGATTTGCATTTCTTTTATGGCTAGGGATGTTGAACATGTCTTCATGTGTCTATTGTCCATCCTTCTTTCTTCTTCAGAGAAGCTTCTCTTTAAGTCTTTCGCCCACTTATTTATTGGGCAGTTGTTTCTTTGAGGATTTGTTTTTGGGTGGTTTAATTTTTTGAGTTCCAAGTATATTTTAGATATGAGACCCTTGTCCGTTGTATGGCTAGTAAAGATCTTCTCCCAATCGATGGGCTTTCTATTGATCTTGCCAGCTATGTCATTTGCCCTGCAGAAACTCTGCAATCTTATGCAATCCCATTTGTCCAACCTTTCTTTGATTTGTTGTGCTTCCGGGTCTCTATTCAGAAAATTTCGACCTGAGCCAAGGAGACCTAAGGTTTCTCCTATTCCATCCTGTAATGTTTTCAGAGTGTCTGCTTTGAGTTCAAGGTCTTTGATCCATTTGGAGTTGATTCTGGTGCAGGGTGATATATAAGGATCTAGCTTTAGTTTTCTACATGTAGTTAACCAATTTTGCCAGCACCATTTACTGAAGAGGCTGTCTTTCTTCCATTCTGTTGTTTTAGGTTCCTTATCAAAGATTAGATGGCTATAGGTCTGTAGGTTCATTTCTGGGTTTTCAATTCTATTCCATTGGTCCTGAGGTCTGTTCTTATGCCAATACCAAGCTGTTTTGATTACTATGGCTTTATAGTAGAGTTTGAAATTTGGTATTGATATTCCTCCAGCAGTGTTCTTTCCGTTGAGGAGCGTTTTTGCTATTCGGGGTCTTTTATTTTTCCATATGAATTTTTGGATTGCCTCCTCTATTTCCTTGAAGAATGAGGGTGGAATTTTGATAGGTATCGCGTTGAATTTGTAGATAGCCTTGGGAAGTATTGCCATTTTCACGATGTTAATCTTGCCAATCCAGGAGCATGGGAGGTTTTGCCATTTTTTAAGTTCTGTGTTGATTTCCTTTTTCAAGATTTTAAAGTTTTCATCATAGAGGTCCTTCACTTCTTTGGTTAAGTTAATTCCTAGGTATTTTATTTTTTGTGTGGCTATTACAAATGGAGTTGCTTTCCTAATTTCAGCCACACTTTTCTCATTGTTGGCATATAGAAAAGCCATTGATTTTGGGGGGTTAATTTTATAACCTGCTACTTTGCCAAAGTTTTGAATCAGCTTGAGTAATTTGGGACTGGAGTCTATGGGATTCTTTAAATACAAGATCATGTCATCTGCAAAGAGGGAGAGTTTTATTTCTTCTTTCCCTATTTGGATCCCCTTTATGTCTGCATCTTGTCTTATTGCTGTAGCTAGGCATTCTAATAGTAGATTGAAGAGAAGTGGAGAGAGTGGGCATCCTTGTCTTGTTCCTGAGTTTAGAGGAAATGGCTTTAGTTTTTCACCATTGAGTATAATGGTGGCTGTAGGTTTGTCATATACAGCCTTTATTGTATTGAGGAATGTTCCATGGATTCCTAATTTTTCCAGAACCTTCATCATAAAGGGGTGTTGGATCTTGTCAAATGCTTTTTCTGCATCTATTGAGATGACCATGTGGTTCTTATTCTTGCTCCTGTTGATGTGGTGAATAATATTAATTGATTTGCGTATATTGAACCAGCTTTGCATCCCTGAAATGAATCCTGTTTGATCATGGTGTATGATTTTTTGGATGAATTGTTGAAGTCGATTGGCCAAAATTTTGTTGAGAAGTTTTGCATCAATGTTCATCAAAGAAATGGGTCTATAGTTCCCTTTCTTTGATGAGTCCCTGCCTGGTTTTGGGATGAGGGTTATGATGGCTTCATAGAATGTGTTCGGTAGTGAGCTTTCTCTTTCAATTTCATTGAAGAGTTGGAGGAGTATTGGTGTGAGCTCTGCTTTGAAGGCCTTGTAAAATTCCGCTGGAAAACCATCTGGTCCTGGACTTTTCTTAGCTGGGAGGTCTCTTATTGCTGTTTCTATTTCAATGCTTGATATGGGCCTGTTAAGCTGGTTTAACTCATCTTGGTTTAGTTTTGGCATGTCAATATTTGCTAGGAAAAGGTCCATTTCTGTCAAGTTCTCAAACTTATTAGCATAAAGTTTTGAGAAGTATTCCCTTATAATGTTCTGAATCTTGGTTGTTTCCGTGGTGATGTTTCCATTCTCATCTCTGAGTTTATTAATTTGGGTGTGTTCTCTCCTTTTTCTGATAAGGTTTGCTAAGGGTCTGTCAATTTTGTTAAGTTTTTCGAGGAACCAACTCTTTGTTTTGTTGATTCTTTCTATACTTTTTTTGGATTCTAATTCATTTAATTCTGATTTAATTTTGATTATTTCTTTCCGTCTACTGGATTGGGGTTTATCTTGCTGCTCTTTTTCAAGGAGGTTTAGATGTGTCATTAAATTGTTAGTTTCAGATCTCTCCAATTTGTTGATGTAGGAGCTCAGAGCTATAAACTTGCCTCTGAGTACTGCCTTTGCTGTGTCCCAGAGGAGCTGGTAATTTGTGTGTTCATTTTTTTTGAATAGCATGAACATTTGAATTTCCTTTCTAATCTCTTCCATGACCCACTCATGATTCAGCAGTGTGTTGTTCAGCCTCCATGTGATACCGGACTTTCTTTGGTGGCTTTTGGTGTTGAGTTCTAATTTTATTCCCTTGTGGTCAGAGAGAATGCAAGGTATAACTTCAATGTTTCTGAATTTAGACAAGGTTGCTTTGTGGCCTAAAATGTGGTCTATTTTAGAAAACGTTCCATGTGCTGCTGAGAAGAACGTGTATTCTAATGCTGCTGGGTGAAATGTTCGGTAAATGTCTGTTAAGTCTAGTTGATCTATGCAGCTGTTTAGATCTGCGGTTTCTCTGTTGAGTTTTTGCCGAGTTGATCTATCTAGTGGGGAGAGTGGTGTGTTAAAATCCCCAACAATTAATGTCTTTGGATCTATATGGGATTTGAGGGAAAGTAGTGTTTCTTTGATAAATTTGGGTGCTCCATTGTTTGGCGAATAGATATTTAGAATTGTAATATCTTCCTGAAAGAGAGATCCTTTAATTAGTATGTAGCGACCTTCTTTATCTCTTCTCACGAATTTTAATTTGAAGTCTATTTTATCTGATATTAGGATTGCAACTCCCGCCTGTTTATGAGGGCCGTTTGCTTGGTAGATTTTGTTCCAGCCTTTAACCTTGAAAATATGTTTGTTTTTACGGGCAAGATGTGACTCCTGCAGGCAGCAGATAGAAGGGTCTTGTTTTTTAATCCAACTAGACAGTCTATGTCGCTTAATTGGAGAGTTCAGTCCGTTAACGTTAAGAGATAGGACTGAGAGGTATTTGGGAGTTCCTGCCATGTTATCCACCTTCTTGGGGGCTGTGAGAACTGGGTTCTTCCTAAGGTTCTTGGATTCTCAGTTTGGGTGCAGTTTCTTGGCCTTTGTTGCAGTCTTGTTGGTTTTCTATGTGTAGGACATCTTTAAGAATCTTTTGCAGGGCTGGTTTGGTGGAGATGTATTGTTTCAATTTTTCTTTGCTATGGAAGGTTTTTATTTGGCCTTCAGTTATGAAGGAGAGTTTAGCTGGGTACAGTATTCTTGGTTGATAATTGTTTGTTTTTAGGGCATGGCATACGTCATTCCAGGCTCTTCTTGCTTTGATTGTCTCTGCTGAGAATCTGAGGTAATTCTAATTGGTTTCCCTTTATAGGTGATTACCCTTTTCTCCTTGACAGCTTTAAGGATCTTTTCCTTGGTCTGGGTTGTTCCTGTGTGGATTATAATGTGACGGTGAGATGTCCTATTCTGGTCTGGTCTATTTGGGGTTCTAAAAGCATCTTGTATCTGAATAGGCCTATCTTTTTTATGTTTGGGAAGTTCTCTGCTAGGATCCTGTTAAACAAATTTCCTAGACCATTAACTTCTGTTTCTAGGTGCTCCTCTACACCCATTATCCTTAGATTGGGCCTTCTGATGGTGTCTTCCAGGTGTTGGACAGACCTATCATATTTCTTGGACTTGTCTTGGATGGTTGTATGTTCTTTCTCTATAATATCTAGGCTGTCTTCAATCCCTGAGATTCGATCTTCTGCATGGTCTAACCTGCTGTTAAGACTCTCTACTTTGTTTTTTATCTCTTTTCCTTCTAATTGGTCAGCTTTGATGGCTTCAAGTTCTTTGTTGAAGCTCTGTTTTAGGTCTTGTATGAATTTCTTTACTTCCTTAATTTGGTGTTCAGTGTTTGTTCTAAAATCACTTAGTTGATTGGTTATGGTTTCTTTGGACTGCCATTCCTTCTGTTGGGTTCCATTCAGCATTCCCTTTGTGGTCTCCCTGACTTCCTTCAGCTCTTTGTTAATGTATTCCATGAATGCCTTTAGTGATCTTTGTGTATTCTCTACCTGGTCTCTTAATTCGTGAATTACTCTTTGATTAGTTTCCTCCCTTCTGTGGGCTTTCTGCAGTTCTCTTTGAGTGTTCTCTGCCTGCTCACGCCATTCCTCCCTTTCTCTTTGAGTGTTCTCAAGTTATTCACGCAAATCCTGTATCAGTTTTTGAGAAGCTTCCTCACGCTTATGATATTCCTGTATAAACTTCTGGGATGCCTCCTCTCTCTAACTATCACGCTCATACAGAGTCCTTTGTACATTGTCAAACTTCTCATTTATCATGTTTGCTATTAGTGTTTGTAGAGCTATTTGGGAACTCTCCTCTGGATTATTCTTTATCTGTTCTAATCCCTGATTATCAAGGTTGGGAATTGAGATACCCGAATTTGCCATTTTTCTTGTGTTTTTCCGGCTTACTCGGCCCATTTGAGATAAATATTGCACGAGTTTTGTGCTAGAACACTATCTTAAGGCAACCATCAACCAAAATTTGCATTTGTACAGTCAATAGTCTACAGATACAATCTAGTTCAACAGATACGTCTATTCAACATCAAACGACTATATGTTAAAGGACTTCGAACCGCAGAAAAGAATTTGGAAAACCAGAAATTATTAGGATTAGGGAGAGATGTGGGTAAAAAATAGGAATAGATTGGTGTGGGAAGGCACAAGGAGAGTTAACTATGTCCTAATCACAGTGCAGGAAATGGGTTGGGTAGGATGCAAGTAGAGAGAGAGAGAAAAAGAAGAGACGGAAAGGGGAATAAAGAGAGACCAGAAAAAGAATAGAAACGTAAAAATTAATGTTATTATAGAGGTTAAAAGACCGTCTATTTAGAGAGGAATGTGAATATGTTCAGAGAAGGGGAGGGACATAGAGGAGATGTGAAAAGCTTTAAGGATGGGAAAGGGGGAAAAAAAGATCAGAAGTTCAGTAGAGCTAGATAAAAAACAAAAAGATAATTAAGAAAGAAAGAAAAAGAGAAAGAAGACAAGAAAAGAAAGGAAAACTCTCATTCACGTATTCCTAAAATAAAAATTATAAGATGAGAAAAAAAAAAGTTACTGGAAAACAATTATTTTTTCAGAAGAGGCAAAGATTAAAGATTAATAAAAGTTTTAGAAGGGAAAAAAATTTATATATATATATATATATAAGGTAACAAAAAACAAAAAAACAAGCAAAAAAAAAGCAAAGAAGAAGAAGAAGAAAAAGAAAAAAATAGTCTTTTGATTTTTTTTTTTTTTGGGGGGGAGGAGTGGGAAGAATCCTGTATCTCCCTTTTGTCTGCAACCAGCCTCTTGTTGGAGTCTCTGGTCAGCTTGAGGTCCTGTGGCTTGATTGGTTTCTTAAGTCGGTTGGTTGGAAGAGGCAGAAAAATGCTCTGCTTTACCCAAGATTTTGAGATCCCCCTCCCAGGTTAGTTTTCTGGGAGGGTGGTCTGCTTTGAGAGTCACAAAAGAGGGGGATGTGGTGATGAGGCTAGGTTCTGGGTAGAGTTGAGGCCTTTCAACAAACAGTAGCTTTTCCCTGGGGCTATTTTGTGATAAAGCTCACAGCGCCCAGCCTGGAGCCATTCTCAGGGTTTCTGTTTTTCAATTGATTGTGGTGGCTGCTAGAGGGAGGGGCAGCTTCTGGCTCTGGTTACCCAGAGAGGCAAGGCACTCCGATGGCTGGCGCCTGAGCTGGGTGACTTTTCCCTGGATGGAGCTGAGTCTGGCAGGTCACTTCGCCGTTAAGTTCTTGTGACCTGCTAAATGACTCATTTTATTCCAAGGCCTGAGCTGGAGCTAGCAGCTCCTCCGAGCTTTGTCGGTATCCAAGATGGAGATCACCGGTGCTGGGGGGGGAGGGGTGGCCTTCCTTCCTCTGCTCCCTGAGGAGTGAGGACGTCGGGCTTGTACTCATGCCGAGTCTTGGATCCTGGGTCGTCTCTGGTCTGCAAACAGCAGGATGAAGATGTTCGCTCCTTGTTGGTTCTTGTAGGTGTTGAGTAGAATCCGCTCGTCCCCGACTCTCTGTGTCACAGGTATGACTCCACGGCGGTGGTTGCTGCCGCGACCCTGCCGCCGGAGCGGCAGCTGATGCCTTTCCTTGGCTTCCCCTCTCTTGTCTAACTCTCTGTCCTGTGATGGCACACTTGGTGTGATTCTCTGGCTTAGGACTGTTGACTGGAACTCTAAAACTACTTTCTATGCGAGAGCTTGTTCAGATTCCAGCTTCTCCTCCGCCATCTTCCCGGAACTCTCCCATGCACGTGTCTTGAACTCAGATCGTGACAGCTCTGTCTCAGCTTCCATCACACTAGTCTGGGGTGCAGCCTCCAGAACCAAAGCTGATCCTGGAATCCTAAGACCCAATGTCGGACAGGAAAACAAAATGAAAATGACACTAAAACAAGCCGTAAGCCACACATGGTAGGCAGTTTCTTGGCTTTGATTCCTTGCATGGTGACCATCCTAGGTCTGAATGACATGAATGCCACACACAGGTGATCTGTCATTGCTGAAGACTGGCAGACTGTCAGGAAAGCCATAGACCAAACCCGCAACACAGTCCCTGAGTTCAAATCCTGGTCCTGACACCTACCATTCGCAGAATATCCCAAGAGACTACTGCTTGTGTATAGAAATTCTGATGGAATGGTATCCAACTCATGATTGAATAGTTCGTGCAGCAGTCTAGACTCAAATTAGATGCCATAATCCTAGGATGCTGATAGAACTTAATTCAGAAGTATTTATTCATTGGCTAGTTTCTTAGTTTATTTAAAGATATATATATATATCTACATATATATTTTTAATATATCTACATATATATTATTAAAACATAGCTTAGAAGTGTACCTAAAAGCATATGTGCTCATGTAAAGTTATACAACTGCACAAGCTTGATTTTTTATTTTCAGTTTGTTGGTACCATAAATTAGGTGTGATGTGTGTACTGTTGTTTTGTTCTCTGTTTTTGGAGGATTTCTCTCTGCTTTCTTCCCCTACTCACCTCTCTCTGCACTTGAATTGAGCTTCCTCTTTCTTGGCTTGATTGTTCATAGCTGATTTTCTACCACTTCAGCCATTCCTGTAGCCTGGCTTTTTGCCAGTTAATTGGAGATGTCGTCTCTCAGGCTTTTCTGCCAGAATTGGCTTTGAAACTTCATCTTCCAGTTCTCACCTCTTGAATAGCTGGGATTAAAGATGTGAGCCACTGGGGTGTCTAGGGATGAATTCGACTTTGGTTGATGGATTCTTTCTGTTTTTCTAAGCATGGGATCATCTACTATAGAATTTCTGTGAATGCCCTGGGTCTGAAGTAAGATATATAATACATATGCTAATCTGTATAGTTCTCATAAGATGTAATCCATTTTATACATGTTATAAGTGTAATAATAGTCAATATAAATAATGAATGAATGAATAGTGCAAAAAATAAAATGAATACACAGTAAAATAATATGCAGTAAACATAAGCATGTAGATATTAATCATTATTTCAAATGTGGATGAATATTACTTTCACAGGACTGGGGATTGAATTCAGGCCTAGGGAACAGGCCTGAATTGCTTGTCTTCAAAGATGGTGCGTTTCCCCATCCCCCATGGTGCATTAGATTTACCCAGACTCTGAGTTCAAATCCCAGGTCTTACAGGAAAAATAAAAGGTATGAATGCCAAGCTGGGGAGCTTAATGTGTGGGGCTTGAACTCTGGTCTTGGGCGCTGACCCTGTGCTCTTCAGCTCAAAGCGAGTGCACTACCCCTTGAGCCACAGCACCACTTCTGGTTTTCTAGTGCTTTATTGGAGATAAGCATCTCATGGATTTTACATCCTGGGTTGGATTTGAACCACAATCCTCAGCCTCTTGAGTAGCTAGAATTACAGGTGTGAGACACTGGCCCCTGGCTATTTTTAATATTTTTAAATTTTATTGAATGATTGATTGCCAATCACGGGGCTTGAACTGAGGTTGTGGCAACACTGCCTGAGATTCCATCACCCTAGGCTGGGATAGTGCAGCTTCTGGACCCACAGCAGATCATGGAATGGTACGCCTCGGGGGCTGACAGGAAAACAAAATGAAAACAGCACCGAAAAAAACGGCGATCTGTGGATGGTTGGCGGTTTCTTGGTTTTCCTTCCTTGCATGGTGACCATCCTGGTTCCAAATGACACGGCTGCAACCTGTAGGTTACCTGGCACTGCTGAAGGCTGGCAGGCTGGCAGCAAAGGCATATGCCAACCTGGACACCTAGGTCCTGAGTTTGAATCCCAGTCATGCCACTTACAAAGGGCTGGGGAGCCTAAGAAACTATTGCCTATCCATAGGAGCACCAGAGGAATGTGAACAATGTCATGGTTCGATGAGTAGTTCATCAATCAGTCTAGCAGAAAATTAGACCCAATGATCACAAGACATGGACTGATTTTAATTCATAGTTTATTATGCACTAAAAGAATACTATTGATTAAATGGAGTCCTCACTAAAGACCTGAGAATCTCTAGGAGCGTAGTATGCGTCATTGAATACTAAATAGACATTTCTGGCCATATGTAAATATCTAAATAAATATTTATTTGTATACCATCATCTGCATAGAACATTTTTGCTATTTTCGCCAAACCTGGACCTCGATCCCAGGTCTTCAGATCCATTTGACACCTGCATGGGCTAGATGCTGCCATGCTGATGCTCACCCCTTCATGAATTGGGCCTCCTAGTCCCTCAGTCAAGATTCCATCATTGCCAAAAGTTTCTTCCTGGTGTAAGATTCCATGTGTGACACCTGTTTTCCTTTTCTGTGCAAGTGCTGGGTGTCAGGTATGATGTAAATATTATGTATGCAAAGCTATATGCTATGGAATAGATTGGGACAAATGTAATAAATGTTATAGTTGTACTCACAGTCCATAAAATAAATGCTAAATCAATCAATCAATCAATAATAAAATATAATTAATCACTCCAACAAACATGATTTAAAAAGAATATAGAGATATAACTCAAATATTTAAAATGTCTATAAATGTTATGTTTTTCAGTACTTCTGCTTGAATTCAGGCCTAGGGAAGAGTTGAGAAGTTCATGCATGATTCGCATAGGAAATGATAGGCAAGATCTTAATTAAGACTGCATGAAGTGTGACAATAATTACATTCAGGAAATCGAAGCATTGGGAAAGATCCAAGAGTCACATGGAAGATAGAATTCCAACACAGCTCGCCACATCTCCTATGCTATACAAACAGGCCTTTATTAGAATACTAATTTCAGCTTATGAATGGAATGAATATGGTGCTCCACCCACACCCCGGGGCTAGATCTCAGGTCCTGGGTATGGCCTAGCTCCTTAGTGGCTCACAAGAGGTTGTGCTCATGTGGACCCATTTAGCAGTTGGTTCTGCTAGGCCCTGAGGTCAACTTCCAGCATTGCCAAAAGGTTCATCCTGATGTGAGATTCCAAACCTTGCAGATGTTTTCCAATCCTGTGCAAGTCCTGGGTCACAGCTAGGATCTAGAAAGCATAGGCAACTCTATACCCATGGGAATAGGTTGTCATCCATGTGAGCACAGTTATATATGTCATCCTATACTCAATAAAATACACAATACATTGATGAATAAGACACAAAATAAAAAGATTAACTACACTGAAAACAAGGTGCATACCACACCTGTATGTAAATAGAGATCCTATGTTTAAAAGAGGTGGGCTTGTCTAGTGCTGGGGCTTCAAATCAGGTCCAGTACCAGGCCTGACCTTTTATTCTTCAAAGATGGTGAGCTTCACCTTCCCCCACAATGCAACAGAATTACCCAAATCTGAGTTCAAATCCCAGCTCTCTCAGTAAAATGGCAAAAATTCTGAGCTAGGGTTCTTCGTTCATATTTTTTTAATTTTTTTTTTTTTTTACTACACCCGGGGCTTGAACTCAAGTAGTGGCAACTCTGCCTCAGCTCTGATCATCCTAGGCCCTCTGGATCCACAGCCCCTCCTTGGACCCTAGGACCCTGGGGCTTGTTTTTAAAAAAAATAAGCCGGGAGGGGAAATAAAGCAGCAGGAAGTTCCACCTGGAGCTCTTATGTTTATTTTCCTTTGCATGGTGACCATTCTGGGTCAGAACATTGCTGCCTGCAGAGTGAAGGTGACCTGGCATGGCTGAAGGCCTGCTGGTTGTCTGGGGAGTCACAGGCTAACCAGACAGTGGAGGTCCCGAGGACGAATCCCAGTCAGCCCTGTTACGACGAGAGAATGGCCGGAAATTCTGCGACATTCGTTTCCGGACCTAGAAAGAGTTGTGGAATGCAATCAATCTCATCCTTGAATGAGTGGTTCCTGCTTGATGTGAGTAGGAAATGATAGGCAAGACTCATGGGGTATCGATTATTTTTAATGAAGAATTGATGAAGCGTGACCATAATCATCACAGTCATGAAATAGAGGCATCGGGGAAGATCCAAGAATTGGTAGTCACAAGTTAGATTTCATCACAGGTCGCCATCTCTCCTACACTATAAAAATATGTACTCATTTGCATACTAACTTGCACTTATAAATGCATGACTATTTCCCACCCCTCCCAATCCCCTCCTCCTAGGGTTATATCTTAGGTCCTTGGACTGGCCTACCTCCTTAGTGGCTCACAGGCTAGTGTGCTCACTTTTACCCATTCACCAATTGGGCCTGCTAGGCCCTGGGTTTGAATCCCAGCATTGTAAAAAGATTATCCTGATGTGAGAAGCCCATTGATCCATCTGTTTTCCTGTCCTGAGAAAGACCTGGGTCTCAGGGAGGATGGAGATTACTACATAAGCAAACCTATACCTAAGGGAATGGGTTGCCATCCATGTCAGCACAGTTATATCTGTCATCATAATCAATAAAATGCACATTGCATCCATGAATAAGACACAAAATAAAGAGAACGAATACACTGAATGCAAGATGTCACCCATCCATGTATGATAATATAGATCCTGTATTTAAATTATGAATTCATGACTATATTGATCCCAGCTTGCAGTGCTCAGTCTCAGGACCTGGGTACATCCTAGCTCCGTATTGGCTCACAGGCTGGTGTGCTCAAATTGACCCATTCACCAATTGGGCATGCTAGGACCTGAGTTCAAATCCGAGCACTGCCAAAAGCTTCACCCTGATGTGAGAAGCGCATAGATGGACCTGTTTTCCTGTCCTGTGAAAGTCCTGGGCCTCAGCGAGGATGGAGAATGCTATATAGGCAACTCTATAGCCATGGGAATAATTGTCATCCATGTCAGCACAGATATACCTGTCACCATACTCAATAAAATACACAATACATCCATGAATAACACTCAAAAAAAGATAACTACATTGAATGCAAGATGCATACCACACCTGTATGTAAATAGAGATCCTATGTACAAAAGAGGTGGGCTTGTTATTTTGTCCAGTGCTTGGGCTTCAAATCAAGCCCTGGACCAGGCCTGACATTCTAGTCTTCAAGGATTGTAAGCTTCCCCTTCTCCCACAGTGCAAAGGGGTTCCCCAAACCTGAGTTCAAATCCCAGCTCTAGCAGTATAACACTGTGAGTTCTTAGCTACAGTGCTTCATTCATAATTTTTAGATTTTTTTTTTTGCCAGACCCGGGACTTGAACTCAAGTCATGGGAACTCTGCCTCAGCTGCGATCATCCTAGGCTGCAGCCTCTGGACCCACAGACCTCGGACCCTAGGATCCCGGGGTTTGCTGGAAAAAAATAGCTGCAAGGGGAATAAAAGCAGTGGGAAGTTCCACCTGGCACTTTTACATTTATTTTCCTTTGCATGCTAACCATGCTGGGTCCAAACATGGTGGCCTGCAGAGTGAAGGTGACCTGGTGTGGCTGATGGTCTGTTGGCTATCAGAAGAGCCAGAGGCCGACCCAACAACTTAGGCCCCGAGTTCAATTCCCGGTCAGCCCCCACACATTGAGGGAATGGCAGGAGATCCTGAGATACTCATGTGCAGACCTAAGAAGAGTCATGGAATTCGATTGATCTCATCTTTGAATGAGTAGTTCCTGTTTGATGCAAGTAGGAAATGATAGGCAAGACTCATGGGGTATCGATTATTTTTTAATGAAGAGTTGATGAAACATGGCCATAATCATCACAGTCATAAAATGGAGGCATTGGGGAAGATGCAAGGATCATTAGTCACGAGGTAGATTAGATTCCATCACTGGTCGCCATCTCTCCTACTCTATACAAATATTTACTTATTTACATACTACCTTCAGATTTTGAATGGATGACTATTGTGCTCCCCCCTATCCGCCCCCTTGCGGGGCTCAATCTCAGGTCCTGGAAACGATCTAGCTCCTTAGTGGCTCACATACTGTTGTGCTTACCTGGACCCATTTGCCTATTGGTCCTGCCAGTCCCCGTGTCAGATCCCAGCACTGCCAAAAGATGAATTCTGATGTGAGAAGCCAATCGTTGCAACTGTTTCTCTGTCCTGTAAAAGTCCTGGGTCTCAGCTAGGATGCAGTATGCTATATAAGCAACTCTATATTCATGGGAATCAGTTGCCATCCATGTCAGCACAGTTATAGCTGTCATCATATGTAATAAAATACAAAATGCATCCATGACTAAGACACACAATAAAAAGAATAACTACACTGAATGCATGATGCATTCCACATCGCTATGTAAAGAGAGATCCTATGTGTAAAATAGGTGAGCATATGATTTTTGCCAGTGCTGGGGCTTCAGTTCAGGCCCTGGGACTAGGCCTGAGCTTGTAGTCTTCAAGGATGGTGAGCTTCACCTTTCCCCACAGTGCAACAATGTTACCCAGACCTGAGTTGGAATCTCAGAGGTGGCAGAAAAATGGTGAGAGTTCTGAGCCATGGTGTTTTATTATTATTATTATTATTATTATTATTATTATTATTATTATTATTATTATTATTATTGCCAAGCATGGGATTTGAACTCCAGTTCATGACAATTCTGCCTCAGCTTCGATCACCTCAGACTGGCGAGCTCCCAGGGGCCCGTAGCCAATCCTGGGATCCTAGGCTATAAAACTTTGCAGGAAAAAATGTCAGAAAAATGACAGGAAAAAATGACAGAAAAATGACAGAAAAAATGTCGCAGGATGGATTTTTTATATTTTCTTTTGCACGGTGACCACCCTGGGTCTGAATTACACGGCTGTAAGGGTACTTCACCTTGCATTGTTGAAGGCTAATGGGCTATCAGGGAAGCCATAGGCCCATGCAGCAAAACAGGCCCTGAGCTTGAATCCTGGTCCTGACACCTACCAGTGGGGGAGATCACAAGATACTTGTTCCTATGCATGGGAATAACAATGAAATTTTAGCAAACTCATGACTGAATGAGAAGTTTCTGCGTGTATTGGTCTAGTCCAAAATTAGATGCAATGATCCTAGGAGGATGATTCATCTTAACGAATGGTTTATTAAGCATGAAAAGAATACTATTCCTTCAATGGTGGCATAATAAAGACCTAAGAGTTAGTAGGAACGTAGTTGATGTCATTGAATCCTAGGTAGATGTCTCTGGCACTCTGTACAAATATATATTCATTGGTGTTCTACCACCTGTCTATCCATGTATGGCTATTTTGTCCACCCCTGCACCTCAATCTCAAAGTCTGGAAATGCCCTGGCAGCTTCATTGGCTAGAGGTTGCCGTGTTGACACACCGATTCAGGGTCTGAATTGGGTCTGCCAGGCCCTGAGATTAGATCCCAGCACTGCCAACAATTGGATCACGGAGTAAGAAGCTGAGTGTGATACCTGTTTTCCTTTTCTCTGAAAGTCCTGGATGTCAGACATGATGAAGAACACATGTACAAATCTAGATACTATGTGATGGGTTGTCATCAATATCATAAATGGAATGTGTGTCATCACAGTCAATAAAAAATCTCACATCTGCAATATACTTGGAACTCAAAAAATTAAAACCCCCAATAACAAATTCGCAAAGAAACCATTGCCCAATAAATAAGTGAGCAAAAGACTTAAAGAGAAACTTCTCTGAAGAGGAAAGAAGGATAGCCAATAGACACATGAATAAATGGTCAACCTCCCTAGCCATAGAAGAAATGCAAATCAAAACAACATTGAGATACCACCTCAACCAGTTAGAATGGCTATAATCAAGAACTCTAATAACAGCAGTTGCTGGAGGGGATGTGGACAGAACGGAAGCTTACTGCATTGTTGATGGGAGTGTAAACTTGTTCAACCACTTTGGAAAGCAGTATGGAAGTTCCTCAAAAGACTCCACATAGAGCCCCCCTATGACTCAGCAAGCCCATTTTTGGGCATTTACCCAAATGATTACAAAGAAGACCACACTAACGCTACGAGCACGACTATTTTTATTGCAGCAGTATTTAGTATATTTAAGATATGGAACCAACCCAGATGCCCCTCAGTAGATGAATTGTTCAAGAAAATGTGGTATATATACACAATGGAATTCTATGTCTCCATCAGAAAGAATGACATTGCCCCATTTATTAGCAAATGGAAAGACTTGGCAAAAATTTTATTAAGTGAAGTTAGCCAGGCTCAAAGAAACATAGGTCCCATGGTTTCACTTATTTGCAATATCTAGTAAATAACTGAGTCAAGCCGAAAAGGTCAGTTAAAGTGAAGTTGGGGAAATGAACCCTAAGATATGTGCTCAAATGTTTTCTTTCTTGTGATTGTTTCTAACACATTTATAAAATTATTTCTTTGTTGCTTTGAATGACCCTCCCCCACAGTATAACCCCGGCTTTCATTGTATTTGATGTCGGTATAATTTGTGGAGGGGAAGGGAAAAACAATTCATTTAAATAGGGATACAGGTGGACCCATTGCAACAATGAGATGTACAAGTCGTTATGTCGAAAACGAACTTTACAACTTTGGTGCAGGGTGGCAGGATGGAGTGGGAAGGATTGGGTGGGGGCAGAGGGGATGATGGGAAGGGATGGGACTGGGAAACAAAGGAGGAGGCTACAATGCTTTATAAGAAATATACTCATTATTTTGCCCATGTAATTGTAATCCCTCTGTACAATATTTTCACAATAAAAAAAGGAAAATAAATGAGTAAAACAAAAATACATTAAATAACCACAACAAACAGGACATGGACTGAACATTTATACATAAGTACAAATCATACCTTTCAATGTATATAAATAGAATGTTTCCAGAGCTGGGACTTGAATTCAGGCCTAGGGACCAGGCCTTACTTTCTTGTCTTCAAGCATGGTGAGCTTCCCCTTCATCCACCGTGCTTCAGAGTTACCCAGGCCTTAAGTTAAAACTCAAAGGTAGAAGAAACGGCGTGAATTGAAAGCCAGGGAGCTTTTTTTTCTTTTTTCTTTTTGCCAAGCAAGGTCTTGACATCAGGTCAGGGCAACCGTGCCTCAGCTTTCACCACCATAGGCTGGGGTGCACCTGCTGAAAACACAGTCTATCCTGGGATCCTAGAACTTCAGGCCTTGTGCAAGGTGGCGGGGGAATGCACAGAAAAAAAGTGGTGTGATGGCGTTTTTACATTTTCTTCCTTTGCACTATGGCCATCTGGGTCTGAGTGATCCGGTTCCAAAGGATACTTCACCTTGCATTGCTGAAGGCTTGCAGGCTACTGAGGAAGCCATAATCCCGAACAATGATTAGCCAGGCACCAGTGGCTCTCACCAGTCCTCCTTGATACTTACAAGGCTGTGATAGGAGGATCATGGACAAAGTCACCCTACGAAGGAAAGTCCTTGAGACCCCTGTCCAACCTCAATGCCAACAAAGCAAAAGTAGAGCTGTGTGGCTCCAGTGGTAGAGGGCTAATCTTGAGTAAGAACATCTCATGGACTGTGCCCAGATTCTGAGTTCAAGGTCCAGGACTGGCAACAAACAGACATACACCACAATCTGTGCAGCCATCTGGCTAAAGCAGGTCTCCCTCTTGACCCCAAATGGATTGGACAGAGTTTCCTGGTAAAGGGCTGCTGTCATCTTGACTCTGTCCATTCTGTCTGCATCACAGTATTCTGGGCACACCCCCATTCTTTCATGGTTTTTTTGACCAATGGGATACAAGAATAGTGGCCATGCCCACATTCCATGCTTCCCAGTTACACCTGGATTCCCTCTGTTGGTTGACACCACTACCAGCAGTTGAGGAAGGTAGAGGTGGTTGAGTGATAAGAAAGAGACTCCAGATGACTTTGAGGTAGAATAAGAAATGATGTCCTAATTGGTGAGTGGGAGAATAGAGGATTTCCTAGATCCTGAGAATGTGGCCAGCCCAACTTTCCTGTCTCATTACTCAGATGTCTGAAACAATAAGACTCAATGAGAGAACTGTGGGCAAGAAAGTGCCACAAAAACACCAGCAGTATCCACCCGACAGACCTGAAACATTCAAGAAAACAAAGAACTAGAAAAAGGGAGGGATCCCCAAGACAAACACCCCTGGGGAGCCAGATTGAATGGAGAGTCCGGCCAAAGGTGATGCCGACCATGGGCCTCCCCTGCCTTTGGACACAGTCACAGCCACCAGGGTCCAGAATGTTAAGGGTCCCAATACCACCAAGGATCCACAGAGGTGCTACCCGCATGTGGTGCCCACCCTGGATGACAGAAAAGAAGAAACCAGGCACTCCTTGCCAAGATCCAACCACTAAAGTAGGGAAAGACAGACCCTCAGCGTCAGTGGGAGTAAGAGAGGGAGAAGATAGACCAGATATATGCAGCACCAAAAATGGAGGTAGAAATCCAAAAGGCACCCATACAGCGGTTGGTTTCAGCAGAAAGCTATTTACAATGTGCACTGGCCCGAGTGCAGCAGGCCACTGATGACAGAGAAAGGGATCACAAAGCTCTCACAAGCTGCCTGCAAGCTACCGAGTGGCATGTGGCAGAGCTGGAGATAGCGGTTTCTGCGGTCACTGTTGCAAAGGAGGAGACCAAAATGTTCTTCGAACAGCTAAATGGTGTGACCCTTCAGCTCGAGGAAAATACCAGAAACTTTGATGACCTGGAGCAAGTGAACACAGAGTTGCATGAGAAGCTGGAAGTGCTCTAGATACAGAAGAGCAACATGAAGAAGAGAATATGCAAGTTCCAACAAACGCTGGAGGGCGTTGGGTACTGAGATGGAGTTGAAAAACCTGGAGGAACAACTTCACATCCAGGTCCAGGAAAACCAGTCTCCGCCTTCAGAACGTGGAGCAGCAGGAGCAACTGTAGAGACTGGAGGAGAAAGCCTAGGATCAGCAGGAGATCCCTGAGACCCCACGATGAGCATATGTGTGGGATGCACAACCGGAGGAAAAGCTGGCCCTGCTGTGGAACGCTCTCAACAGGGTGAGCAGTGAGAAGGAGGAGCTTGCCAGCATCCTTGACTCAGAGCAATAGATGAAGAAACATCTGTGGGAACAGCAGGACTGCTCAGAGAAGAATATAGAGAAATGGATAGTGGTGGCTGAGAGAGAGATAGCCAAGCAGCTCAGGAGCAGCAGTAGCAGTCCCTGGGCCAGTGCAGGAGTTCAGAGCCTCCTGTGAATGGCACATTGTCTCCAATGAGCGTCTGTGCTCTGAGAAGGAGGCCTTGCAGCAGCACTTAGAGAGGCAGACCCAACTGCGGAGCAGCAGAAGCAAGTGCAGGGGTCAACAAACTAGAGGGACCAGGTGATGTCCCCGAATTGGCAGGACACTCTCAAGGGCCTGGAAGCCACCAGATCACAGGAGGAGTGCCTGCAGACCCAGCTGAGCTTCCTGGCTTTCCCTGGGGAAGGGGAAGGCATGAGCCCTGAAGCAAAAGGTAAGGAGGCGAATCCCCCCCCCATGTGACCATCACATAGGATGGAGATGTCCCCCAGACCAGGAGTGACATGGTTCTGAGAGGGCTCTTGGAGGATGAGATCCACAGGGGGAAACTCCTCACACAAGAATGGCAGGCCAGCTGCAGGCACCCCCTGGCCGACCCAGGGAGTCAGACTGAGCTGGAGCCATAGGCCCTCAACCCCATGAGCTGCCACCACAGCATGCATGGGGATGGGAAGCAGGACACGGGCATCTGAGAAGAAAATCTGCTTCATCCATGACCTGCCTGATGAGGTGGACTTCCAGAGTCCAGCAGGTGAACTCCCCCATTGATGCAGCCAGCACACATCCAAACTATCAAGGAGTCCCTCATGGTATGTAAAGAGCAGATGTTGGTCCTGAATGAGCTGTGATGGGAGAAAGCCCAGTGCATGCACTGGCTGTCCCAGGAGAAGATGGAGAAGAGGAGAGTGCTGTGGGAGCTGCTGTTACTCCTGGCCAGGGAAGGCACAGACAGCAGTCTCCAGATGCCAGCACAGGCAGAACCCCCTCCCACCTCCCCATAGCTGCTTCAGAAGCAACTTGAAGACAGCCTGGAAACTGCCAGAGGAGAGGTCAGGGTTCCCGACTCCATAGTGTACTCCCTCAAGGAATATGTCCTGCTCCAGATGCCCCACATCCAGATCCGCCCACAGCTCCCAGGCTCAAGGGAGGAGTGCTCCCTCACTTTCTCCTGTAGATTGATGCGGATGATGACTCTCTATGTGACATACTGACTCTCAAAAGCCTTGGCAGCCACCAGAAGTAGGTGACCAAGTGGCTTTCTCTCAGGCCTCCATCTGCCGGGCAACGGGAAGGTTAAACTGGGGGTAGGGTAGGGCAGAGGCTGAAGGGAGTTGGCCCAAACTAAAGGTGTTGGGTCTTAGTCGGCCCCACAAAAATGGGTGGGGTCCGAGGAAAGGAAAGTGCAGCACTTGCCTGTTCCCCAGCCTCCCTCAGCCTGGGAAACAATCAGACACAGCGGGAAGCCAAAACCAGCAGGTAGAAAACTCGTTTATTAACAGAGAGCAGCCCCTTTTAAAGACAAAAAGGGCCAGTGTCATGGCAAGGGAATAAGAGGAACCAATCACTGTCAAGGTCGCACCCTATCATTCACCTGAGCCTTCATGGGCTGGTTAGGCACTGATCGGCAGATCAATTGGGGTCTGCCCACTCTATTCTCTCCCAGCGCCATCTTGGCTGCCCATGTGCTCCACATCAAGGGACATCTAATGGCCCATTGGTGGCCAGGAAAGAGGCCTATGTTTTGCTTATCACAAAGAATAAATTGTTTTCAAAGCAAAAAAAAAAAAAAAAACCCTAAAAACAAAGATTTGTTCTTCCAGGCCTGGGGCTTGAACTCAGGGCCTGGCCACTGTCCCTGAGCTCTTTTTGATCAAGGCTGGCCCCACCTCCCATTCCAGCTTTTTCTGTGTGGAATAGAACCAAAGGCTTCAGGCATGCTAGGCGAACACTCTACCACTGAGCCACATTCTCAGGTAGGATCATTTTCCCCCCTCCCAACCCCATATGGCCATTCCTCACATAAATAGGAAGTAGGGGCTAGGATGAATATGAAGCACAAGTCTGGTTCATCCCAAAATATTCCCCTGCCCCCTCTTCCCACACCCTGAGTTGAAGTTTCTCTTCTACCATTGAGGGATGAGAGAGGGAGTGGGGAGTCCCAAGAGAGTACCAAAAACCGTGGCCCCCTGAGTCCCACATCCTTCCCCACACAAGTGGTCCTCCAGATTGTGATCTTACCTGACTCAATGTAAAGGCTAAACTGTCTCCCCACCACTGCAAGGCTCAGGATGAAATAACGGTCAGCCCAGGCCTCAGCCCACACCCAAAGTGGAAGCTCTTAGTCCCAGACCTACTTCCACATCTCACTGCCCCTAGTTAGGCCAGACCCACCATTCACCACTATGTTGGTGGTGATGACCTCATGGATGGATTCCAGGAAGAAGGTCTATGGCAAAGAGCAGAAGCAGCAGGGTGAGCAGGGCAGAAGAAAGTGGGGGTGATTGCTCTGAGATCTTCCTTGGAGTCCTCCTGTCCAGCCAGACCCATGCTGACTCAAAGCACGGACAAGGCCAGGGGGTGAGAAGAGATGGAGGAGCACAGGACTAAAGGAGGTACTGCTTTGTCTTGGAGGACTTGATTAATTCCAATTATAATTAATTCCAATTATAGTTGGCCCATGCCAATCCCAAAGACAGCATGCATTGCATCTCCGTGTTGTTGTTGGCTGTGAGAGCTGTCCCTGAGCTCTTTTTCTCAAGGTTGGCACTCTACCACTTGAGCCACAATGCCACTTTTGTTTTCTGATGGTTCATCGATAAGAGTCTCATGCACTGTCCTGCCCAGACTGGCTTGGCACCATGATCCTCCAGATCTCAGCTTCCTGAGTATCTAGGATGACAGGCATGAGCCACCAGTGCCCAGTATGTGATGCCTTTTGAAGGAATCTTGGCGAGTCTGTAAAGGAGTCCTAAAGGGCCTGGATAGACCATGACCCAATCAAGGAGCTGGGATGGGGGAAGGTTGAACTTCTAGCCATTCTGTTCCCCCAAAATTGAAGATGCCAGGTGATGTTGTATGCACCAAACACCTAGGCCAGCAGCCACCAGGCTTAGTGGGGGAAAAAGTCGAGAATACCCAAAGACTGCAGTGTAGAAATCTCTGATTTTGCATGCATGTGGTGTGTGGGTTTGTGTGTGTGTGTGTGTGTGTGAACTCAGGGCCTAGGCTCTATCCCTGAGTTTTCTTGCTCAAAACTAGTGCTGTGCCACTTGAGCCACAGCCCACTTGCTTTTCGATGGTTAATTGTAGGTAAGAGTCTCAAGGACTTTCCTGTCCAGGGTGGCTTTCAATCATGATGGGGGCCCCAGGGAAGCAAGAGTAAACACAACTCTCAAGTACAATCCCTATTGTGGGCCACTCCTGCCCCCTGGTGGCCACACGCAGAATATGCCGTCTCATGCCATTATCCTCTAGAGTTCAATTTGGGGAAGTGACCAGAGCCAAGCTGACTTTTGCTCACCCTGATGGCTGATGCCAGAGCAGGTCTGTTCCACCCTAGGCCAAGAGAGCTCCAGGAGGCCCAGCTTTCCAGGGATACAGGGAAGGGAGAGGTCAGCTCCAGGCTGAGCTAAGAGCTTTTGCCCACGGATACCCCAACTTGGCCTTACTTATCACCATAAGACCCGTCAAAGAACAAACCCAAAAAACAAAATTGGATCTGTGCCTCCAAGTGGTAGAGCTCTAGCATTGAACCAAAGAGCTCAGGGACAGGGCCCCCAAGCTTTGAGTTCAAGACCCCCAGCTGACTTTCCCCATAAAACACAGCTTGTCTAAATGTGAACTAGTAGGATTTGTGAAGTGTTTCTGAAGAATGGTGATACTGAAGAAAGCACCCTAATTCTAATGACAGCTGAACTTGTGACATACAGCTATGTGCTGAGTCCTTCACAGGGCGCTATTTACTGGGTCCTTCCCTCATGGGAGTTACATGCTGAGTCCTCAAAAATATGCTGTTTGCTGAGTCATCCCAAAGGGTGCTATGTGCTGAGTCCCTGAGAAGAGTGGGCCATCCTGGTTTTTTTTAAAGGGGGCTTTGTGCTGAGTCCATTACACAAAGTATTGTATGCTGAATCCTTCAAATGTTGTGGTGTGCTAATGCATCCTAAAGGGTCCTGCTATTTGTGAGCCATTGAGAAGAGAGGGATGAGGTGTATTTTGAGTGCTGTGTGCCAAGTCCTTTCCATAGGGTGTTCTGTACTGTCCTTCAAATGGTGCTGTGTGCTGAGAGCTTCCACAGTGTGGTATGTGCTGAGTCTTTAAAATTGTTCTGTGTGCTGAGTTTATCTAGGGAAGCTGTGCCCTGGGTGTTTTACACAATGTGCTTCATCACAGGGTGTGATGAGTCCCTGGGAAAGAGTGCTATGTGCTGAGTGTTTCAAAGTGGCCATGCACTGCGTCCTTTACACTCTGGGCTACAGACTCCCTCCTTCAAAGGGTGCTGGATAGAGTACTCAGCATACTACATACTGAGTCCTTCAAAGGGAGCTGTGTGCTGAGTCATTTACCCAGGGTGCTTTGTGCTGATTTTGGAAGTGTGCTGTGTGCTGAGTCATCCCAAGGGGTGCTATGATCTGAGTCCTTGAGAGGTGGTTATCCCCAACACTCACACACACACACACACACACACAAACACAAACACACATACACACACCAGTGTCACCATGTACCTGCTTGGTGTGTGGAGTGGAGGAGGATGGAGGAGAGTCTCCTCCACTGGTGGGGCTGAGGGGAGATTCGATCCCTGGGCCGGTACTGGGGGTGAGGGTTAGTGCTCAGCTGAGGTAAGGCTGCAATTGCCATGGTCTAGAAGCCTCAGGGCCCAGTCAGGGCTGCAATTGTGACCAGGGGTGGGGGGTGGGGCCCAGGGGAGGAGGGGGCAGGGCCCAGGAGCGCACTTTGGTGGCAGCAATGGCCAGCGGCCCAAGGAGGCAGGGGTGTGTGTGCAGCAGGTGCGGGGGGACCCAGGAGAGGAGTGTAGGGCCCAGAGAGAGCTGGGAGAAGAGGGAGCATGAGCACCAGCACCCGTGGAAATGGCTTCAGTGGCTGGCGGCTGCTCCGATCATAGTGTGGGTCCTGGCCGGGAGCGCAGAGCATGCGGAGCCTGCATGGCAGGCACTTCGCCACACGCAGCCCCTCGGAGGTGCCCAGCATGGTGGCCCTGAGTCTGAGGTCCCGGTGTGGGGAGCATGGCAGAGGCAGTGGCTGCTGAGGCGGCGGCGGCCACAGGTTAGGAGGCCACTGAGGCTGCGGTGGTGGCTGAGGAGGAGCAGAGGCTGTGCGCAGCTCCACCACGCGTCCGCACTGGGTTTCAAACATGGCCTGCTGGCTGGGACCTGCGGAGCCTCTAGCAGTCACCTGGCGGAGCTGTTGTGCCCCTGGCCTGCTTGTGGCCCTGACTTGGTTCCGGCCCTTGGTCCTCAGACTCCCGGTGGCGCGCACCCTGAGTCACAGCCTACAGCTTCTCCCAGCAGCTCACTTGAGTGGCCGACCTGTGCTCCCACACCCCCAACCCCCCCTGTAAACCCCATCCCCCACTCTACCCTTCCTCCCCACCCTCGCGGACCTGGACCCTTGCCTCTTGCCTCCCCCATGCCCCACAGTCTGTCCTGGCTCTGCCACAAATGCACCCCAGGGGTCGGGAGTGGAGGTGGGTGTCCACCCGGGGATCCCACCCTCATCCGTAGTGGCCAGTGTTTCAGGAAAAGGGGAGCTGCAGGGATGGGGAGGTGGGGGCACCACAGAGCCCCTGGCCTGGAGCAGTGGGAGCCACACAGCTGTGCATCTGCAGCCTTCCTCTCCCTGGTGGGAACCTGGTGGCTTTAGTCAGAGGTGGGGAGCAGCACCCCACACCTTCCTTCTAGGTTCTTTTCCCTTTTGCTGGGCAGGGGGGTGTAGGATACAAAAGATAGGCCCCCGTTGTTGTGTGAGCCCTTGTCTTCTGTGCTCCGTCACCCTTTCACCTGAGGACATTCCCAGAAGAGCCCACTAGAGAGGTGAGGGCACTGGGGTCAGATAGAAGGTGGGTATTTGGGAGAAAAACACACCCCCTCTGACACACATACAACCGCCAAGTACCCCCAACCCCAGCTGTCAACATTTCTGACTGTGTGATCACATTTCCCAGTTCTGCCAAATTCTGCTAGTGCTCCCAGTCCATCTGGTCTCCTAGTCCTCCCCAAGAATTTGCCAAGTTGTGCCCAGCAGTATGTAGGAGGGAAGTAGGGAGTCCAACGATGTATATAGCCTTTAGGTCTCCATCAAAGTCCCCAACAACACCCCCACCCCAGGTCAGACACCTTTCTGGAGGCACCTGCTTTGTTTTCTATCCAGGCTCTGAGAAGCCACATGTCCCGGGATTCCTTCACCCAGCGCCCTGGCATAGGGTTTTGGTGAATGGGTAGTCAAGGCTGGTTGTTCCCAATGGGAAGGGTCTGGCCCTGGAGAAAGGAAGAGTCAGGGTGGCTCTGCATTATTAGAGCATTGTTCCCCTTGGGTGAGATCCCCTGGTTCTGACTAGGGAACCCCTGTGCTCCAGCTAGTACATTGCCCAGATGAGAAACCAACAAACTCAGGAGAGACACTGCTCTGAATCTGTGTGTGTGTGTGTGTGTGTGAGAGAGAGAGAGAGAGAGAGAGAGAGAGAGAGAGAGAGAGAGAGAGAGAGAGAGAGAGAGAGAGAGAGAGAGAGAGAGAGAGAGAGAGAGACAGAGAGACAGAGAGACAGAGAGACAGAGAGACAGAGAGACAGAGAGAGAGAGAGAGACAGAGAGAGAGAGAGAGAGAGAGAGAGATCATCTTTCTCATTGTACAGTCACCATGTCTAAAAAGAACTAAACCATTTTATTTGTGTGTGTGTATTTGTTATTCTTTTTCAATTAATGCCCAGTATGAGCCCAGCCATAATTTTTGTTTTCTCTTTCACCGTTTCATGGCTCCTTTAGAGAAGGTTTCAGTAGATGTTCCTTTCCACCTCTTTCTTCCCCTTTTCTGCAGCCCACAGTAGCTGCTGGACCTGCGTGGGTCTCCCCTAGGAGGCCTGTGTGAACCTCAGACCAGAGTGGACACCTGTTCTTCTGTCTTCAGCCAGAAGGCTCATAAGGCTACTGTGATCACAGCCGCACTCTTCCAGCCAGACAGTCTGTTCTGGTGTGTATAGTTGGAGCTAATTCAAGGTTGGGAATGAGTCTGCCAAATATAAATAGGGAACGAGATGGGAGGTAGTGGGGCAGGGGCTGTGAATCTAGGAGTCTCTGGGAAGTGACGAACGGTGTGACATAGCAGATGGTTCACCACGACTGAGGATGAGAGGGGAATCTTACCCAGGGTATTGATGGTGTATATGGGCATCTAGGCAGGGGGCTCCGGGCACCCAATGGTGGCATGGATTCCCTCTAGAGACAGTGCACTGGTGGGTAGTCCTCCCTGGAGTCCTGCAGACTCCAATCTGTGTTCCTCCTGGGCTGTTTCCAGCTGGGCATTGGTAGGTAAGTGTGTTCCCCCTGCTGGAGCCTACTTGGGATCAGGACATGGCATTTAGCTAGGGCTTTCTGAATGCCATTTTCTGTAACCTGCTGTAGGCTGTCTGGAAGGAAAAGGGGAGCACTAACTTTGGAACCCTTTAAGTTTGATTGGGACAAGTTGAAATGCCAGCTTTTCCAGGGTTTTTTCCTTGAAGCTGGCAATTTCTACTAATGCTTGGGATACTGTGTCAAATGAGATGGACCATTTCAGCCACCAAACAATGACATTCAAGCAGCACAAGCAGAGTTCCTGAACCAAATGGTCTCCTGCTATGAACGCTGTGCCTTGACTGCCTTTCTCCAACAGCTGCCGATACTACTCCGGCTATCTCTAGGGTGATCACTACAGTCGAGGATGTTGTGGGAAGCAGAGATTGTGCTCTTGCCATCTGCAGCCTTATCACTGTGAGCAGAGACAATTCCCAGAACCTGTACTGGACTCTGGGAGATTCAGAGACCCAGGATGCCTCAGGGATCCTTTTCTGCAACATGAAAATTGGGGGCTAGATATAGTGGACCATCCTGTCTGGCTCTAGGGAGTGCAGAGGAGGCCCCTTGAGCCAGGCTTTCAACTCACAACAGCCTTGTTCACAGCTGAGTGGGGAATTGAGTGCCTCACAGCTGGTCAGTGGCTGGGCAGAGATCTTTGAGAAGATAGGCATCTCAGAGGCCCCAGAATACAGTGAGGACATCATGGCTCACGTCCTTGGAACCGAAAGAGTTAAGTGCGGTGGCACCAGGAGGGTGGGACGAGGGAGGAGGGAGAACTGTGGGAGAGCTACATCAGGCTTTACCCCCACCCAGGATGCTTACCTGAATTGGATGGGACTTTTCTATAGTATTGTCATAGACAGATTCTCATCTATTTATCTAACAAAACATTACAGTGTGTGTCAGTTCTGGGGTGGGGGGAGAGAGTTGGAGTCATACACGATGAAATGTTCCAGTGCTGGTTCCACAGCACATGAAGAAATCTTGGTTTGAGCTGGATGCTGGTGCCTGACAACTGTCATCCTAGCTACTTAGGAAGTTGAGATAGGAGGATTGAGGCTTAAGAGCCAGGCAGAAAAGCCTGTAAGACTCTGATCTCCAACTGACTACCAAAAAGAAAATGCCAGAAGTGGATGAGTAGCTCAAGCTGTAGACTGTTGGCCTTGAGTAAAAAGGCTCAGGGACAGCACCCAGGCTCTAAGTTCATGCCCAGGAGTGACACAATGAAAGGAAAGAGAAAGAGAGGAGGGAAGGATAGAGGGAGAAAAGGAGGAAAGGAAGAAGGGAGCATGCAAGCCTTGGTTTAGAGTCCCTGGATCAAGGGAGCCAACCATTCACAATCTCTGTGGGGACCGTTTCAGAGCCTAAAGCTAGTGTGTAACACCAAGCCACTGACCCATTCATGACATCAGCAACTCATGACATCCAAATCTGAGTGGTGGCTGACTGCAGAGGGAAACAGCCTCTGGTAGTCCCTAGGGCTCAGGGTGGGTCATAGAGTTTCAATCTCCCCTGACTCACAGTGTTTATTTTCTGGTCAGATAAGAAGAAACAGTCCAAGGGCTAGGGAGGTATAGGGTTAGGGAGTGGCAAGACCAGGGTGGCAAGGGATAAACAGGAAGATGAAGAGGGAGGACAATCCCAGATCCAGTGTTTCAGGCTATTGGAGCCATGACCTCAACTGACAACTTAGACCATCAGTGATAGAATCTTCAACCCAGCCACATGGCTATTAAAAGTCCTGGCACTCTGGGTTCACCTTTGACAAACTGGCTGTCATCCACTGCAGGACGCCTGTGCAGTACATCCTTGGGGACTGGCACTTTTGCTGGCTCAATCTGAAGATGACACCCCCAGTGTTCATTCCTCGACCAGAGACAGAGGTAAGCGTGCTACTAGAACAGGACACCCAGGGAATGAGGGCGAGAGTCAGACCCGTGTTGCCCCGAGACTTCATCGAGGGGACTCTAGGGCCCTTTGACTGCCATCCTCAGAGGTAGAGGTGGTTCTCATTGCTGGCTCAGCCTTTAGTCTAGATGGCAGATTTGGGAGGGGCCGACTGAAGGTCGAGGCTAGTGGGAAAACAGGAGGCACTGGGCTGGGAGCAGGGTTGTTTCTTAGAGGATACTCACAACCCAGGAACATTCCTGAGGTGGATCAGCCCTTTTCTCCTTCCCGAGATAGAGGGAACTAGAGCCTCCAGTCTGCATCCCTTGGCTGAGAAATTCATTCATTTCCATATGCTTTGTTTGGATAACTAGATCTCACCTGATTGCCCAGTGTCAAGTCAGGACAGTGAGAGATCTTGAGTCCTTGATGAAGTCATGGGATCCTCAGTATGAGATTTTACTTGAATGTCCTGACTTGGTGCATGGTCAGGCCCATCTAAGACTGTCATGACCTAGGACATAGAATCTAGAGACTCAGAGCAGGATGGTGTCTATTCTGTATTGAGTATTATGTGTGAGCTTTGATCTCCAGTGTGCTCACCTGCTTCCTTTTCTTGGGTGGCTCTAAGTAGAAAAAGCTTAAAACTAGGGCCTGGGTCCCATCCCTTGTTTCATGCTCAAAGCTAGCACTCTACCATTTGAGCGACAGCTACACTTGCAACATCTTTGGATGTTTAATTGGAGATAAGAATTCTGAATGACTATGCTGCCAATCGTTGCATCCAACTGCAGTCCTCAGATCTCAGTCTCCTGAGAAGATAGGATGACAGGCATAGAAAAGCCTCTTTGGCCACGTGCCAGTGGCTCATGGCTGTCATACTAAGTACTCAGGAGCTGAATCTTAGAATCACGGGTGAAAGTCAGCTTGGGCAGGAAAGACCCTCAGACTATTCTATCCAATAAAGCACCAGAAAACTGGAAGTGGTGCTGTGGCTAAAGTAGTAGAGTGCTGGGCTTGAGCTGAACAGCTCAGGGATGGCACCAAGGCTCAGAGTTCAAGCCCCACAACCAACAAAAAGAAAGAAAGTAAAACATCTTTGCCTGCAAAGGACAGTGGAGGTGTGTTTGTATGTATGTATGTGTGTGTGTGTGTGTGAGGGGTGGTGTTGGTAGACACTTAGCGCCCTGCTCAGTCATCATTTTAGATGGATTGTCCCAAACTCTTAGTTCACAGCAGCCGATTCTTGACCAAAGGTGAAGCTCTGGGTTGGATGTCGACAATCGGACCTCAGTCTCCTCATGGGATAGTTGTGAGTAAAGAAGGGATTAACACAGAGGGATCTGTGGATCAGGGCCAGGCACAGAGGGAGCAGGTGTCAGATACAGTTCTCAACAATTCTGTGAGCATATGACAGGAAGTTGCCGGGGAAGGGCTCAAATGGTGTCTGTTATTAATCATGCAACAGGTGTGCGATTATGAAACAAAACATGGCTGTCTTTCATCATTACCCTGTCTCCATGAGGAAGGGATCCTACATTCTATTCATTTTTCCAGCTGGGGAAAATGAGTCATGGAGAAGCTAGGTGACCTACTCATGACCTCCAGATGATAAGAATCTTGGCCTGATTTCTCTGCCATGCTTCCTAGAACAGTGGGTGTTATTCTGTCCACTTCTTGTGGTGGGAAGTCCACTTCTTGTCATTTGTGGGGATTGAATTCTGGGCCTGGATGCTATCCCTGAGCTCCTCAGAACAAGGCTATTACTGTACCCCCTGAGCCACAGCATCACTTCTGGTTTTCTGTTGGTTCTTTGAGGATAAGAGTCTCACAGACATTCCTCCTGAGCCAGCTATGAACCACGATCTTCACATCTCAGCCTCCTGTGTAGGTAGGATTTTAGGTCTGAGCCACCAGCACCTGGCTTAAGTGTAATACTGGACGTCTGTCTCTCTCTCTCTCTCCATTTCTCTCTGTCTCTCTCTCTCTGTCTCTCTCTCTCTATCTCCCTCTCTCTTTGTCTCTCTCAGGAATTGGTAGAATGAGTGCTGGAGGAGGTGGCCCAGCATTCCCATGTGGCTGGAACCCAAGGTGGCCCTCTCATTCTGGAGGTGGGCTGTGGGTCAGGAGCTGTTTTGCTCAGCCTGTTGAACCAGCCCCTTGAGGCAAGCCCCTCTGTGCCCTGACTAGACCATGATGGTTATTCATTGTCCATCCCATGAGTACTTCCCCACATCCCTCTGCTACACCGTTGAAGGAAAGTGGATGAGAAGCTGTCACCTTGTCCCCTGCCCAGCACAATCCCGGGTATCTGACCTATACCCCCATCTATCTGACAAGACCCTGGCTATAAGACAATAAAAACACTCCATGTGTAATAACCTTTGCTGGAGAGTGTCATTTCGGTTAGAGTGGCGGGGTTCAGAGGAAAGACCCAAGACCTGAAACCTCCCGTTGGACATTTGTTCTTGTGACAGAGCCTAGTCATTGCAGTGGATAATGACAAAGCCTCCATCAGACTGACCCAGAACAATGCTCAAAGATAGGTAGGTTGTTGAAGTATCAAACCCACTCATGTCTGCTTCCTACTCCCAACAAGGAGGTGTAGTGTGGGTGTCCCGGCCCTGGTCCTAAGGGATTATAAATGGATGGTGGCGGTCAGGAGCTCATGTCTCCCCCCCATCATCCGGGCTCTTTGGGAGGCTGAGGTCTGATGGTTGTGACTCAGAGCAGCCCGGGCAGGAAAGTCCAGGAGATTCTTATCTCCCATAAACCACCTCCCTCCACAAACCCACACAAAAATAAAGCCAGATATGGTGCTGTGGCTCAACTGGTACAGCCTCAGCCTTAACAAAAGAAGCTAAGGTATAACACCCAGGCCCTGAATCCAAGCCCGAGGACGAACACAATCATAAAATAAATCAATAGTGTACATCTTTTAGCTGACAAGAAAGATGTATTCAGTTTTCTCACTGGTACATTCAGCCAAAGGTAAGGGGATACCTTTGATGTTCTCCCAACCCTCTCTTTCTCTCCTTTATCTGTCCAGGCTTAGGTTGCAGGATAGAATGAGGATCATCTCCTTGGATGTTACCTTAGGTACCCTATCCCATCCACCTCCCTTGGGGTCAAGATCCTGGATGCACTCCCTGCTGGGAGGATGAGGCACCACAGAACTGAGGGTAAGGACCCCAACACTCACACACACAAACACACAAACATCCCTAAGGCAACTCAGACTAGCCTTTTCCAAAGACACTTTATATCCTTGGATTAACTGACCTAGGAGAGGAATTTGATCCACTGTAATGATTATTTTAACTTGGGCTTGCTAGTTGATAGGAGATGAACGTGAGCCAACAAAAACCAAAAAGCATTTTGTGCCCGTCACCTGGGGTTCAGGCTCATGCCTGTTATCTTGGCTACTTGGGAGGCTGAGATCTGAGCATCACAGTTTGAAGCCAGCAATGAGCTGGAAAGCCCATGAAAATCTACTCTCCATGGAACCACCAAAAAGCCAGAAGTGGAGCTGTCGCTCAAGTGGTAGAGCACCACCAGCCTTGAGCAATAAAACTCAGAGAGACAGTTCCCAGATCCTCAGTTCAAGATCACACAAAGAAATGGCCCTGTCATGTTGCCCACAGATTGCCCAGGTCTCGACCCCCCTCTCACGGTGTTTGATACAATACCTGCCTCTGCGTGGTGTATCAGGGCCTTCAGAAATCCTGTGGTGGAATCCAGGCCTTCCCATTTGTGCATTCTCAACCCACACTGGCTGGAAGGCAGAGCTTGACAAGTCTGGCAGCCTGCACAGTGGAGAGTCTCCAGCTATGCCAAGGTGATCAGAAAGGGCTTCTTGGAGACAATATAGCAGAGCATGTTCATTTCCAGCCAGGGCTGCTGGTGAGAGACTTGGTATAGATGTGCAAGACTGTCCCAAGACAGGCCTGAGGGGTAACAGGAGACCAGCTATCCAGGGCTGGCATTGCGTCTTAGAGGTAGAGGGCTCGCCTAGCACACAGGAAAGCATGGGTTTGATTCCTAAGTCCTGCATACACAGTAAAAGCTGGAAGTGGCACTGTGGCTCATGTGAAAGAGCACTCCTCTGGAGACAAAGAAAGTCAGGGACAGTATCGGGACCCTGAGGTCAGGCCCCAGGGCTGTTTCCATAAAGCAGTTCCCCCAGGGACCTTGGTGACAAGTAGATGGCTATGCCCTGAAGCTCTTAGTAGATCCATCCCTGCTTTGTGTCTCCCTTGACAGAGGGGAGCTGGACACTCCTGCCCTGTGCACCCCTGGACCCAGTTTTCAGCAAGCCTCCCAAGGTCTTCCACCAGGACATGGAGCAGTTGGCCCTGGAAGTCCTCAGGTATCGGTTTGGTGGAGCAGGGGGATATAGGGCATGCCCAAGAACTCCTTGTGGGTCTGATCCACCCTGGAAGACCAGGCAATCCGGAGGAGGCAGATGGGAGTTTAGAGGGGATTAGTGATGTGGAGTGGGCCCTTTAATCCCCATGGCCACACCCAGATTCTATCCTCCCTTTGTTGTCTCTGAGGGAGGTAGAGGGGTGTCTAGGTGGTATCTTCTAGAGGAGGACTAGGTGGAAATTCTGAAGGACTAGACACCTTAAGCCATGAGCCCCTGGCTCATACTTGTCATCCCACATCTGTCATCCTGGCCACTCGGGAGGCTGAGATGCAGTGTATCTCATTTCCCAGCCTTGGCAGGAAAGTCCCTCCAGAGCCTCATCTCCAATCTCCAACCAGAAGTGGCACTGTGGCTCAAGTGGCAGAACATTGGCCTTGAGGAAAATTAGACATAAGGGACAGTACCTAAGCCCTGAGTTCAAGGCTTTCAACAAAAAAAAAAAACAAAAACAAAAACAAAAACAAAAAACCAAACAAGAAAGAAAGATACCCCTTCCTTGCTTGCAAGAGATAGTGAAGTATTGGGGTGGTTGAGGTTGTGAGACCAGATGCTGACCTCACAGTACAGACATTTCTAATAACTCCCCAGGTTTACCCCAGTGTGAAGCCATAGCAGGGTGGGTGGTGCCTTACCAAGAACTCCAGAGGTTTGGCCTGTGGCAGGCAGGGAGTGGGTGAATGGGAGAAGGGGTGGGGTGGTAGTGTCAATTATATGCTCTCCATCCATGTAAGAATGGTTTTGGATGCTGATGACCAAGTCTGAAGTGTAGAGTTACATTTGGTTTGTATCTTGATGAGTTGAGTTTTCCCTTGGTATAAGAAGGTGACTGCAGAGGAGGCTACAATGTTTGATAAGAAATGTACTCCTTATCTTGCCCATGTAAGTGTAACCCCTCTTTATATTATTTTCTTTTTTTTTATTGTAAAGATACTATACAGAGGGTTACAGTTACATGAGTGAGGTAATGAGTAAACTTCATCTCGAACATTGTCTTTACAGTATTTTCACAATAAAAAAAGAAAGAAAGAAAAGCACGGAAGAAAAAAAAGTAGTTGGGTGTAGCCGGGCACTGGCAGTGGCTCACAACTGTCATCCAAGTTACTCAGGAGGCTGAGATCTGAGGATCACGGATCAAAGCCAGCTTGGGCAGAAATGTCTATGAGACTTTATCCTCTATGAACCACCAGAAAATAGGATGTCGTGCCTGTGGCTCCAGTAGTAGAGCACATACCTTCATCTGTAGAGCTGAGGGCCTGCTGGCAGGCCCAAAGTTCAAACCCCATAAACTACAACCAAACAAAAGGTAGCTGAATTTTCTGCATAACTGTGTACAGTAGAAATGACATGATGTGTTGTGAACCATTCCAGACATGTGAGAGGCTCTGAGTTTTGTCTACAGTTGGTCTGATGATGGTAGTGCCATCATCTCTGGGGTGGAATATTCAGGGTGCTCAGGGAGGCTTTGGGCTTTGGGCTACCACTGGCTGTGTCTGTGTGTTTGTGTGTCTTTTGTCTGTGTGTGTCTGTGTCTGTGTGTTTGGATATAGAAGACCTGGGCCTTGAACTCAGGGTCTAGCTGAAGTTCCTATGCTTCTGTGCTCAAAGCTATTGCTCTAACACTTGAGCTGCAGCTCCATTTCTGGCTATTTGGTGGTTCATTGTAGATAAGAGTCTCTCAGACATTTCTGCGCTGCCTGGCTTTGACCTCAGCCTCCTGAGTAGCTAGGATGAGAGGTGTGATACACAAGTGCCACATTTGTGTGTGTGTGTGTGTGTGTGTGTGTGTGTGTGTGTGTGTGTGTGTGTGTGTGTGTGTGTCCCTCATCTTTATCTGTCCCCTTCCAGGAGCCTTTCTGCCTCTTTCTGACCTTGGATGGTGCCCCTCCTCCACACCGACCTTGCCTTTAGCCTCCTATCAGGGTCTACAATGAGTCCTAAATTGCCAGAGCCCTGAGTTCAAGCTTTACTTTGGGGGCCAAGTCCAGTTGTCCAAATCTTTGGCCTCCTCCAGGGGATTCTGGGTCAACCGGGCCAGCTGCAATAGAGTCTTCCTGTCTCTGGGTGGGAAACTCAGACATGGGATGTCCTTCCCTTTTCCTCAGCTAGACCTCTGGCTCTATGTCCCTCTCAGCAGACTGGCAGTGAGTGGGGGAAGGGGGTTGCCGGTGGCTCTGGACAACTCCAGCTTGATAGTGGACTGAAGGCCGCCCAAGCAAGGAGGATTCCGGGCTACATTGGAGGTGAGGCCAAGGTGGCTTGGATATATCTATTGGTGTCTGGGAAATGTCAACATACTTTATCGCAGGCAAGTCTATCTTCCAGCCCCATCTGGGCCTCTCCAATCCTTCTAGAGAATTCTGGATGCCCAGAATACAGAGGCACAGACTTTAGATTCCAGGGCCAGGGAATTGGGGGAGGAGAGACTGGTATGGCCAATACCTCAATGTTCTGGGGCATTAGCCTTGACCTGGGTATGCCCCCCTTGTGTACATTCACTTCTTAACCCAGAGCTGGCCAGAAACAGGCCACTTGTGGTGCTGTGGAAGTGGCAGAAGTGGAAGTGAGATCTAGGATAACCAAAATCTGGATTTATGGCCTGAGGGAAGGAGGGGGGCAAAAGGTGTCTTTGAAAAAACTCTTAGAGCTGGAACTCAGGGCCTAGGCACTGAGCTTCCTTTGCTCAAATCTAACACTCTACCACTTGAACCACAGCTCACATTTCATCATTTTTAGTAGTTTAGTGGCGATAAGATTTTCACAATCTTTTCAGACTGGGCTGGCTTCAAGCCATATTAACAGCTCAGCCTCGTAAGTAGTTAGGATTGCTGGTATGAGTCAACTGGCACCTGCTAAGGTTGTTAGTGTGTGTGTGTGTGTGTGTGTTTCCTAGAGCTTGAACACAGGGCCTAGGTGGTATCCTTTAGCTTGTTTGCACAAGGTTGGTGCTCTACCACTTGAACTACAGTAGCTCTGCTTCCCAGCTTTTTGGTGATTCATTGGAGATAAGAGTCTGCCCAGGCTAGCTTTGAATCTTGCTTGATCCTCATGTGTCGGCCTTGAGTAGCTAGGATTATAGGCATGAGCCACTGGCATCCAGCTTCAAGGATGTCTCTTCATACTGTCTTCTGTTCTAACAGCTGTCTACTTGCCTTGGCCTAGATCTCTGATCTCTACATCAGCTCCCAGCAGCCCTTGACTGTGTGGAGAACATAAAGCTCAAACCTCTCAAGCATCCTATTTCTATGTCTTCAGGGGAGGGTACGTTTCCTCTGAAACCTGGAGGAGTAGAGGGAGAAGAAGGAAGGTTAGCTGTACATGGTGCTAAGCTGGGAGAGAGGTACACTGTCTTAGCCAAGAAGAAAAGTGTGACCAGATGTTAATAGCTCATGCTCTCATATTCTTAGCTCCTTAGGAGGATGAGATCTAAGGATTGGCATTCAGAGGCATCCCATCTCACTTTTCTTGTTTGTTTGTTTTTTGTATCAGTAGGATCTTTTTTGTGTGTGAAATACTGTACAGAAGGGTTATAATTCCATGGGCAAGATAATGAGTACATTTCTTATCACCAGCTCACTTTTCTAAAGTGTGTGAGACTCCTCTTCCAATAACCACCTGAAAGCTGGAAGAAAAGCTGTGGCTCAAGTGGTAGAGTTGCTAGCCTTGAATGAAAAAGTGAGGGACAGGGCCCGGGTCCTGAGTTCAAGCCCTAGTACCAAGATGTGCGTGTGAACACACACACACACACACACACACACACACACACACACACACACAGGATGGTGGTAATGATCAGCTGAGCTAGAACTGGGGGCAGTCTATAGGCACAGTCATATTAAACTCTCGACACGAAAGTTATTTCTCCCCAACTCCTTCTTGGGCTGAGGGGTCTGGTCCATGGCCATAAGTTCCATGGAACCTGCGCCTCCATCCATGCATAGGGTACAGGACCAAGGGAAGGACACGATGGATGCACGTTTATACTCTGTGCATGATTGAAGACATTCATCTGCCACTGAGGAAAGCAGGGCTCTGAACCCTGGGACTCCTGGGATAGCCACTGCTACCAGCAGCAGCCAGCCAGCTGTGGATTCCTGATCCTATGAATCTTTCATGAGCCCAACTCAACACCCACTCAAGGTGTGCCTGTCAAATTTCACCCCGTGAGTAGGCATTACATGCTGTGCCATCTTGCAGCTCTTGCCCCTCCTGGCCCAGAAACTTGGTCTGAAATGTTGACTTACTGCTCAGATCCACACTGCACCCATGATAGTTGCCATTCTGATGTCATTTTGGCCGATGTCCTCTGTGCCCCAAGGCTAGACCCTTCTCTGATACTTTGGCCCACTCTGTAGGCAAAGGCTCCCAAAGAGGCTGCTTTCAAGACTTGTAGGACACCTAGATATTGGGAGACGCTAAGGGACCCACTGGAAATTACTCTGCCTAGAGCCACAGAGTAAGGTTCAAGCAGGCCCGGTGTTGGTCATGGGGCTTGAATTGTGGGCCTGTGCACTGTCCCTTCAGCTCTTCAGCTTACTACTTTAGCCACAATACCACTTCCAGTTTTCTTGTAGTTCATTGGAGATCAGAGTCTCCCGACCTTTCTTGCCTGGGCTGGCTTTCAACCATAATCCTCCGATCTCAGCCTCCTGAAGAGCTAGGAGGATAGGCATGAGCCACCAGCACTCAAGTGGTTTGGACTTTCACCACAGTGAACTAGGAACTCCTGAAAGCTTTTCTTTATTTTTTATGTGCCAGTACTGGGGCTTGAACTTAGGGTCTAGGCTCTGGTCTCTTTAATTTTTGCCTCAAGCCTGGCACTCTACCACTTGAGCCACAGCTCCATTTCTGGCTTTTGGTAGTTCATCGGCAAGAAGAGTCTCACTACCTTTCCTCCCCTGAGCTGGCTTTGACCCACGACTTCTGATCTCAGTATTTTCAGTAGCTAGGATTTACAGGATTTGAGCCACCACTGGCATTGGGCTAGAAGCTTTTCTTAAGCAAGTGTTCTTCCCTGCATTTGCCCTGAGTCCTCCATGCAAAGGAGGCCTGAGGGTCAGGAGCTGTGAAAAATAGACTTCAAGCCACAGGAAAAACCTGGGGTCCATGGTGAAAAGTCAAGCTAATCTTCCCCCTGGGCCCCATTCTGGGACCTCCACCTTCTGCCCTCCCTGTGACTCAAGTACAAACCTTAACCCAGCCTTGAATGTCCTGCTGGACTTGTCTGAAGCCACAGAACCTTCATTCCACCCACACCACCTAGTATACACCACACCTCAGGAAATTTTGTGCATTGTTGAACCTTCTGCCTGAGGTTCTTTATCCTGTTCCACGTCTTAGAACTCCTGTGGAATTTTGGCACTGGTTATATCAACTCCAGGAGCAAGTCTTTCTTTCTCCTTCTTTTTTTAATATTGAGTTGCTAGAGATGGAACTTGTGCAGGCTGACTGACAAATGCTCTAGCTTGGTGTGTGTGTGTGTGTGTGTGTGTGTGTGTGTGTGTGTGTGTGTGTGTGTGTGTGTGTGTGTGTGTGTGTGTGTGTGTGTGTGTGTGTTTGTGTGTTTGTGTGTTTGTGCCAGTCCTGGGGTTTGAATTCATGGCCTGGATGCTATCCCTGAAGTTTTGTGCTCAAGGCTAGCACTCTATTACTTGAACCACAGCTCTACTTCTCATTTTTTGGGTGTTTATTTGGAGAAAAGTGTCTCATATAGACTTTCCTGCTTGCAATTGTGATCCTCAGATCTCAGCCTCCTGAGTAGCTAAGATTACGGGGGTGAGCCACCAGCAACAGTCCGCTACTCTACCTCTTACCTGTAATCTTGGCCTTCCTATGAGTACCAGAAGAATATGTCTCACCAAGCTCAGTTTTTGCCAGACTTGGGGCTTGAATTCAGAGTCTGGGCATGTTTTTGAGTTTCTTTTGGTCAAGGCTAGCACTCTTATCACTTAAGCCACAGTGCCACTTTTGGCTTTTTCTGTTCTGTGATACTGAGGAATCGAACCCAGGGCTTCATGCGTGCTAGGTAAACACTCTACCACTAAGCCACATTCACAGCCCAAGGCTCACTTCTGACAGGAACTATGAGGGTGGGATTTATTGACTTACCTCTTTTTGGTGCAAAAATCGCTGGCTATTTCATATCTTTGCCAAGATTTGTGACCAGCCTGTGACTCAGCAATGAGGAATGGTGAATGAGTGATAGCCACCAGGCCCCAGAGGAGTAGGCTCACATATCCTACAGAGGGATAGAGAATATGGAGCCAGAAATTTTGACAACTCCTACAGCCTAGGAACTGTGGTCTCCCTGGAGGCAGTGGCTGGCTGCTAGGTGTCCCAATGGGATATCTCAGCCAGGACGTAAGTCACCTGTTGCACAGCCCATGCAAACCCGGCAGGCTTCAGTTATTAAATGGCAGAGAAGGATGATTTGTTCAACCTGCTGGCTCAGACTTAGGATTCTCTGAGGACTTGCACAGGTTGGGGGAATGGACATGGGCAACCTGCTGAATGCCCATCATCCATACATCATCCATCCATACACAGAAACATGGAGTTATTGCCTCCTTTTTTGGGGGGCGGGGTGAGGCAGGTAAAGGGTTGTACTATGAGCCTAGGCCCTGTTCCTGAGCTCCTTTTGCTCAAGGATAGCACTCTGCTCTTGAGTCACAGCCCCACTCATAGGCTTTTTTTCTCCCTATGATCTCTTAGAAAGAAGATTGTTTTTGACTTTCCTGCCTCAGATGAATTCAAATTGGCATTCTCTACATCTTAGCCTCCAGAAGAGTTAGGGTTATAGGTAGGAGCCACTGACTCCTGGCTTTCTTTTCTTCTTGTGGTTCTTTTTTTACTCATGACAATCTGAAATCTTCATGGTGTCATTCAATGGTTTGCATTCAAAGTTATCTACCCAGGCCTGGGTTTCGAATGCTATGACTACCACCCACAAATGGAGGGAGATCCTGATGAACTAATTTCTGTTCATGTGAATGCTAATGGAATGTTATAAAAGTAATAATTAAATTTGCAGTTAATTCATGATTCTATTTTAGAATGCCACACAAAAATTAATGGTTTTATATCTTCCATTCTAGCACCATGGTATGATTAAGGATATTGACTATATTTGTAATTAATGCTTTTATTAGTACTCAACCATGATACCTCATGAAATGGAGTCATAATTTAGTAACTAATAATTACTAATAACATATATATAATTTAATAATATCCTCACATTCTCCCTTTCTATGTGTATATATAAATATATACACATATATGCCGATATATATGTATATATATATATATATATATATATATATATATATATATATATATATATATAATATCAAGCTGCACATCTATCTATCGGGCACTACTATAGCTTGATTACAGGTCCTCAGAATTTCCTGGATGCTCAGTTTGCCGGAGGCTGGTGTGCTAAGACTGTGCCCCGTTTATGGATTGGGCATTGTAGGCTGAGTTGAAATTCCAGCATGGCCAAATATTTATTTGTGGAGTAAGACGCCAATCTTACACTTTTTTTTATTCTCTGTGAAAGTCCTGGGTCTCAATACTATGTATAATCCATATGCAAATATATCCTATGAGATATGATATAATAAAGGAAATGTTATGTGTGTAATAATATTAAATAAGTAAGGGTAATAAATGTCATATTCAGTAGAACCCATGTATGGAAATAGATCTCATATATATGAATATTATTTTTTCCAGTTCTGGGGCTTCAATTCAGGCCCTGGGAACTGGTTTGAATTTCTTTTTTTCTTTTCTTTTCTTTTTTGCCAGTCATGGTGCCTGAAATCTGGGCGTGGGCACTGTCCCTCAGCTCTTCAGTTCAAGGTGAGCACTCTACCACTTGAGCTACAGTGCCACTTTCAGCTTTTTCTGCTTATGTGGTGCTGAGTTATTGAACGAAGGGCCTCATGCATGCAAGGCAAGCACTCTACCACTGAGCCACCTTCCCAGCCCCATGAATTTCTTGTCTTCAAGGACGGTGAGCTTCCATTTTCACACACAGTGTCACAGAGTTACTCAGACCCTGAGTTAAAATCCCAGGACTGCTAGAAAAATGGTGCAATTTCCTAGCCAGGGTCTTACTGTTATTATTACTTGTTTTTTGGCCCACCACAGGGCTTGAACTCAGGTCTTCGCATCTCTGCCACAGCTGATCATTGGATCCTATGACCCTACTTCAAATTTCAGAGCTGGCAAAAAAATAAATAAAAAAGAGAAGGATAAAACTGAGAAGTTCAAGAAGGTGGTTTTACGTTTTTTTTTTCTTTGTATTGTGACCATCCTGGGTCTAAATGACAAGACCCAGAATGTGTACATGACACTGCATTGCTAATTTTTGGTGGGCTATTAGGGAAGCCATAGCTGAAACAAGCAACTTAGACCTGGAGGTTCAATCTTGGAACTGCCACTAATGAATGGTGGTGGTTCTAAGAAATTCATTCTGATATACATCCGTACAAATGGAATGTTATAAAAGTAACATTTAAATTAGTAGTTAGTATATGATTATATTCTAAAATTATACACAATTATTCTACATTGACTAATTTTCAATACTTTATTATGTATTCAATCATTATACTTAAAAAGGAAGGAATAATTTAATTGCCAATAATTGGTATTAATATCATATATGCAGTTTCATAATATACAGACATCTCTTTTGTTTTATACATATACATCTATCTATCTATCTATATCTATCTATCCTGGGTTCCATTCCTCACTACCACTTGCACAGAAAAGTCCTGAAGTCATGCTGTTGCTCAAGCAGTCCAGTACTAGCTTTGAGCATAAAAGTTTAGGGACTGTGTCTAGACACTTACTCAAGATGCAGAACTGTCACCAAAACAAAACGATAGAAGGTTCTGACTACAAAGATATAAGAATAGGACTGCAAATACATCATCGTAAGGCAAGCTAGGAGACTGGTGCTGAGAGCTGCCATCTAACCTGATGTAGCCAGAGGTAAACTGCTGCAACCCAGCTACACAGAACCGGATGCTTGTGGCTTCCTCAGCCCTGTCATCCAAGATACTGGGGAGCTGAGATCAGACACTGGTGGTTTTAAAATCCAGCCCTGACAGGGTATACAGCTATGTCATGGGTTTTATATGAGGAATGGTGTACTGAGTACATTTTTGCATCTGGTCCTTGTAAGAGCTCCACAGATTATTTTGCAGATGAGAACCTTGAGGCTCAGATATGTCCCCATGTCAGGGCCAAAATGATGTATGTACTGAACTCTAGTGAATTTTCTCCTACAGACAATTGTTTTGGTTTATTTTTCTTAGTCATGAACCTTGAACTCAGGGCCTAGCCACTGACCCTTCCCTGTTGGGATCATGGCTAGCACCCTACCAAGGGGACCCAAGGACACCCGTACAAAATGTTACAGTCTAGGCATCTGTGGCTGATATCTGTCTTCCTGACTACTTTGACACATTTTTTTTTCTCTGTAAAAATCCTGGGTCTCAGTATGAAGTATAATCCATATGCAAATATAAGCATGTGATAAGATGTAATAAATGAAATAAATGTTATATATGTAATAATACTAAATAAAATAAATAATGAATAAATAAGGGTAATAAATGTCATATGGAGTAAGCCCATGTATGTAAAAAGATCACATATATGAATATCAATTTTTCCAGTGCTGGTGCTTAAATTCAGGCCTGGAAACTGAAATTCTTGTCTTCAACAACAGTGAGCTTCCCCTCCCCCGCAGTGTCACAGAGTTACCCAGACCCTGAGTTCAAATCCCAGGCCTGCCAGAAAAATGGAGCAAATTCCAAGTCACAGCCTTGGGCCTTGTCCAGGCCCGGGGCTTGAACTCAGATTGTGGCAATTCTGCTTCAGCTTTGATCACCCTAGGATGTGGTGCAGCCAATGGACCCACAGCCCATCCTGAGATCCTAGGTCCCGAGTTCAAATCTTGGGACTGATAAAAGAAAAAGGAGAAGGGCAGGGAAGGTGGCTCAGTAGTAGAGTGCTTGCCTTAGATGTAGCAAGCTTCCAAAAACCTAGGGAGGCACCGTTGCCAATAATGAATCATTGACTTAGGTTCAGCTCCCTAGTTGTTGTCTGCCTGAAGGAATCTTGAATTAATTGTAGCAGTTTGTTTCAACACTGGAACACAGTCTAACAAAGACAGGATAAGTGCAGGGAACTTGGCCTGCCCCGGGAGGTGACACAAATGAAGGTTTCCTGTCAAAACAGAGCATTGGGGAGAGATATCTTGGGGTACAAAGAGGCCTTTTTCTCCTGGTCTTCAGGGCCAGCCTACACTCATCATCACTAGTTGGCCCAGAAAGAGTTGTTTGTTACAGAGCTGTACAGGAGTGAGGCTTTTTGTCTGCCTGTTCCAACAAAGAGGCAGACTTCCTCCAGCAACCTGGGGTGTGGAGAAACCCTCAGGCTACACTGGGAACAGGGAGGGGAGCCCTGGAACATGCACTGTCTTGAAAGCACCCTCTGTACTATGAAATCATTCTATTCAAAGCAAATTTCCCAGCTGGGTGCCATTCTTCATAGCAACTCTGGATGTTCACTGATAGAAATACATTCACACATACACAGACACATGGAGTTACTGGCTCTATTTTTTTTTTTGGTACAAGTCCTGAGGCTTGAACTGTGAGCTTAGACATTGTCCCTGAGCTCATATTGCACAAGGAAGTGCTTTATTGTGCCTTAAACCATGATACATCATTAAATGAAGGCATAATTTAATACGTAATAATTATTAGTAATATATTACGTGTAATTTAATGATATATAGACATCTCACATTCTATAAATATATTTATATATTTAAACATACATTGGAATATACATATACATCTCTCTCTCACTCTATGCATATACATGAATTTGCAGCAATTAGGCATCTATCTATTTATATATTCGCCAATTCTGGAGGTTAAACTTAGGTCCTGGGAAATCCCTGGCAATGTATTTGTTTGAGATTGCTGTGCTTTCATTGATCCCTTGATGAATTGGGCATTTTAGGCCCTGAGTTCAAATCCCAGCAGTTCCAAAGACAATAGGTGGATTAAGCAGCCAATGTTGACCTCTTCTGCTGTCTGTGAAAATGTTGTTTCCTAGGTACATTATGTTATACCTACGCAAATACATATATATGATGTACATTATAAATGTATATAAATATTATTTTGCCAGTCCTGGGGCTAGAATTCATGCCCTGGGAAATGCTCTTGACTTTCTTTTAGTCCAGGAGGGTGAGCATCCACTTTCCCACAGCAAAATAGAGTTACCCAGGCCTTGATTTCAAATCCTTGGTATGGCATATAAAATGTCCCAAATTCCAAGCCAGAACCTTAATTTTTTTTTGAGGGGGGGGCAGGCACAGGGCTTGAACTCAGGCCTTCACAAGTCTGCCTCAGCCTTGATTACCCTAGGCTGGGGTGCAGCTTTTACACCCACAGATGATCCAGGGATCCTAGGACCCAATTTCAACTCCCAGCACTGGCAAACAAACAAACAAACAAACCAAAATGGAAGAGGAAAAACCAGAAAGTTTTACACAACAGTTTTACCTTTGTTTCTATTGCACAGTGACCATCCTGGGTCTCACTGATTTGGCTTGAAAATTGTACATGACTTTGCATGGCTGAGGCTGGTGGGCTGTCAGTGAAGCCTGAGGTTAACCCAGACACCTGCGCCCTGAGTTCGATCCTGGGACTCGCACAAACACATGGCTGAAGGTCCTAGGAAACTGATTCCTATCTCTAGGAACACTAATAGAATGTTTGAAATGTACTAATTGAATTACTAATTAACTAGTCTTTCTAATGTAAGATTGTATGCATTAAATATAAGTCATTGATTAATTTAATTAATACTTTATTAAGTCTTCTACTGTGATTAATTAATGGAGGAATAATTTTAGACCAAATAATTAGTAGCAATAGAATATACAAAAGTAAGATATAGACATCACTCTTTATATAGAGTTATACACTAGAATCTACATAAATGTCTATCTGTCTCTCTCTGTATACGTTCATAGATGCATATACATATGTAAATAAACACACACTGCATTTTACACATCTATGTGTTTATATATTGGCCACTCCTAGTTCCAAAATGCTAGACAACTTCATTTGCATCAGACTGCTGTGCTAACATTGACCCACTCCCCATTCATGAGGTGGGCTTTCTAGGCCCTGAGTTCAAATCACAGAACTGCCAAAAACTTAAGTTATCCTGGTGGAAGAAGCCAAATGTCCCATTTGTCTTCCTTATCAGTGAAAGTCCTGGGTCTCAGGAATGAGGTATAGTACATTGGCAAATCTATGTCCTATGTAATAAGATGTAAAAAAGGTTATGTGTGTAATCATACTCACTAAAATACATAAGAAATAAATAAAACAAAAAATAAAATGAATAACTAACTGTAATATGCAGTAAACATGTGTATGTAAATATGAATCCTGTATTTAAAATGCATTAGAATATTATTTTTGCAAGAGCTAGGACTTGAATTCAGGCCCTGGGAACAGGCCTGACTTTCTTGTATACTAGCATGGTGAGCTTCCCCTTCTCCCACAGTGCTGTAGATGTACCTAGGCCCTGAGTTCAAATCCCAAGACTGGCAGAAAAATATGGCATGAATAACAAACCTGAAGTAGAGGGCAGGGAATGTGCCTTAGGGATAGAGTGCTTTGCATCTATGAAACCCTGGACTTGACTTCTCAGGAACACATCACTAGAAAAAAGCCTAAAGTGGCTGTGTGGCTCAAGAGGGAGAGGGCTATTCTTGTACAAGAGAAATTAGGTACAGTGCTCAGGTCCTGAGTTCAAACTCCAGGACTGGTGTATGTGTGCACACGCACGCGCGCACACACACACACACACACACACACACACACACACACACACACACACACACACACACACACTCACACACAGATACACACACACACCAGAAGTAAAGCTGTGACACAAAATGGTAAAGCGCTGGGCTCCTGCACTGAGCTCATGGTCAGCACCCAGGCCCTGTGTTCAACCCCAAAACCTTGTCACCCAGGGCTCAACTAGGAGAGGTCAAAGGTTTCAAAACCTAAAGTGCTTCAGCAGTCCTAGATGACAGGAAACAAGATCAGACATGTGCTTGGATTTCCAAAGCTTCCGGAAACCTAGCAGAGGAATCATAGGCCCATCATCACCCTCAATGAAACATTTCTTGAAGTTAAGTGCCCTAGTTGTCTGCCAGAAGGACTCCCGAATTATATTGAGCACTGTATCTGAACACCAGAATATAGTCTCACAAAGGCAGGATAAGTGCTGGGAACTTGGCCTGCCAAAGGAGGTGGCCCAAATGAAGGCTTCCTGTCAACTCGGAGCACTGGGGAGAGAGATAGCTTGGGGTACAAAGAGGCCTTTTTGTCCTGACCTTCAGAGCCCATCCACACTCATCCTCACTAATTGGCCCATATGGAGTTGTTTGTTACATAGCTGTACAGGACTGAGGCCTTTTGTCTGCCTGTCCAGACAATGAGAGAGACTTCTTCCAGCAGGCCTGTGAGGCAGAGAAACACTCAGGCTGCACTGGGAACTGTGAGGAGAGCCCAGGAACATGCACTGTCATGAAAGCAGTCTCTGTGTTATGAAATCATTGTTTTGAAAACAAATTTTCTAGCTTGGTGCCTTTCATCATAGCTAATCTGGAGCTTCACTTATAGGAATACATCCACACATGCACAATACATGGAAGTAGGTCCTGGGGTTGAACTATGAGCATAGGTGTTGTCCCTTAGTTACTTTTGCTCAAGTATAGTGCATTAACCTGGAGCCACAGCCCCACTTCTGGGTTTTCTGTGATCTCTTAGAAATAACAGTGTCATGGACTTTCCTATGCTGGCTGGATTCAAACTCAGATTCTCTACATCTCAGCCTCCTGAGGAGCTGGGATTACAGTCAGCAGCCACTGGCACCTGCCTTTCTTTTCTTCTTCATTTTTTAATCTGGACAATCTGACTATTTAACAGCACCATTCCAATGCTTTGAATTTATAAGTCAACTTCCCAATGTTCTTTATAGGTGCTTTCTCTGAGAAGGATTTTCTCTCCTCATCTTCTCCTCTGGTCACAGGTTTGAAGCCAAAAGTGAGAAATGAATGTGACATGATTTTGGCAGCAAATGTCCACAGGACATGCCAGTTCAATCACTTAGCATTGAGCTGCAGTGAATTTACTGTCTCAGGACGAGAGGACCAAAAGCTGGAGCGATCCTCATACTGTCTGAATTGCTCCTTATGCCTATAAAATTATCTAATACTATGAGTGTTTTGTGTCTCCAACCTGAAGTATCTAGAACACAACTGAAGCATCTTTGTGTTTCCTTTTTTCTCTAGTACCTCTCGAGATTTAGACTAAGGGTTTGTGTGGAGCAGATCCTTAGCCAAATCCCTGAGCAAAACCACTTGAAGTCTCCTCAGTAGATCTCTGTTCAAAGCCAGCCAGAGCAGGAAAGTCTGCGAAACTCTTATTTCCAATAAACCACCAGAAAACCAGAAGTGAATCAGTGGCCCAGAGGGTAGAGCTCCAGCTTTGAGAAAGAAAGCCGAGCAGGAGATACACGACAGACGAGGCAGGAAAGTCTGGCAGGCGCTTATGTCCAATTAACCCAGGTGGCTTGAAGTGGAGCTGTGGCACTTGTAGAGTCTCAGACTTTAGGAAAACAGCTGAGGAACATAAAGGGCCCTGAGTTTAAGCCCTGGGATGTCCACCAAAAAATTCAAAAAGAGAAGGCCAAGTTTATGTATGAGTGTCCTACCTACTTATATGTGTATATTACCTCTTTGAGTGCAATCAGATTGTATGCAATGCTTCTCCTTTTATGTACAGATTTATTTTTCACATAGGCTTGTTGCACATACTGCATCATTCTCTTCTTTTCATGCCCATGCCTTTTCTCTTCCAAAGTTCCAGGCCTGTGTCCTCATATGATACACACATAAGATCTCAGCAGCCTTTATTTCATATTATTATTAGGCCAAGGCAAGGTAAAGTGGTAGAATACTTATGTAGAAACTACCATTAAGAAAAAGATGAGAGGGCTGGGAATGTGGATTAGTGCCTAGCATGCAAGAAGCTCTGGGTTCATTCCTCTCTAGCACATGCACAGAAAAAGCCAGAATTGGTGCTGTGGCTCCAGTAGTAGAGTGCTAGAGACAGTGCCCAGGCCTTGAGTTCAACTCAAGTACAAGTAACTTCTCATCACCAAGGAAAACCCAGGAAGCTCTTGAAAATCTGCCCTTTCAGAAGTGGAAGTCAGAGTGTCATAGAATTTCCTGACCTGGCTGGCTTCACCCTGTGATCCTCAGACCTCAGCCTCCTGAGCTAGGGGATGGGCCTTGGCTACTGGGGCTTGCTAGGTCAGAACTGTAATAACATTGACAATACAAGTCAACTACTTATGACAAAGGACTTGAGGAGCATATTAAGCCTTTCACCAATGGATCTTTCAGAACTCTAGGACACAAGGCTATAATGCTAGTGTCTGAGAGGCTGGGCATATGGATCAACTACACTTGAACCTTGAGCTCTGACTCCAATTCTGGTGTACATCAGCGTTCATTTTCCAGAGAATATTCTCCTAATTAGCAAATTGGAAAAGTACTTTGATTAACCCTCACTTTTTTCCCATAGTGTGTCTCAAACTCAAGCCTGGGCACTGTCCCTGAGCCCTTCATCTCAAGGCGAAACTCTACCACTTGATCCACAGTGCCACATGGGGCCTTTTGGTGGTTCATTGGTGATAAGAGTCTAACAGGCTTTACTTGCCAGGCTGTCTTTGGACTGTGGACTTCGGATCTCTGCCTCCTGAGAAGATAGGGTTCTAGGTGTGAGCCACTGGCATCTGGCCTATCGTTTTTGCCAGTGCTGGGGCTTGAACTTAGGGCCTGGGTACTGTCTCCATGCTTCTTTTTCTCAAGGCTAGTGCTCTACCACTTGGGCACTCCACAGCTTCTGGCTTTTTCTGAGTTTGTGGCACTGAGGATTCAAACCCTGGCATTCATGCATGCTGAGCAAGCTCTCTACCACTAAGCCACATTCCCAGTCCCACCCTTACAATTTTATCCCTCAACTTGCCTATCCTCAAGGAAAGGCTTCTGAGTATAAATCATCTAAAGAAATTCCTATAGGAAGGTATTAAATATAAACAAGTCAAATCTCATATTTGGGAAAGGCTCTAAACATGTGAAGACTGTGACAAATGCCTCTATTTAATTATGTATCATGTTTCGACACTTAATAAAGTATTAATGAAAAATGAGTCAATCTTTAAGAAGTTTGTTCATGCACCAGGCAACAGTGGCTCACGCCTATAATCCTAGCTACTTAGGAGGCTGAGATCTGAGGATGGTGGTTCAAAGCCAGCCTGGGCAGGAAAGTCCGTGAGACCCTTATCTCCAATAAACTGAAAACCCCACTGTGGCTCAAGTGGTAGAGCACTTGCCATGAGTTGAAGAGCTGAAGGTGGCCAGCCAAGCTCAGAGTTCATGCCCCACAACCGATAAAAAAAAAAAAAAGGAAGAAAGAAGTTTGTTCATACAGATCATAAAATTCTAACCTTCTGAGCTTTAGGAAACTTGCCTTCCTTTTCTTCCAGGGTCTTATGCTCTTTAGGCAAGTACTCCACTACTGAGCTACATCCCAGTCCCAATGGTTTTGTTTTTCAGTTTACAATTCACTTTATTCCCAAAATGCTTACAAGTACCTACTGAATTTGATCCCCTGTAACTGATTATTTTAACTTAGGCTTGCTTGTTGATAAGAAATGAACGTGAGCCAACAAAAACTAAAAAAACTTTGGTGCTCGTCACCTGGGGTTCAGGCTCATGCCTGTCATCCTGGCTACTTGGGAGGCTGAGATCTGAGCATCACAGTTTGAAGCCAGCCATAAGCTGGAAAGCCCATGAAAATCTACTCTCCGTGGAACCACCAAAAAGCCAGAAGTGGAGCTGTTGCTCAAGTGGTTGAGCACCAGCCTTGAGCAATAAAACTCAGAGAGACAGCTCCCAAATCCTCAGTTCAAGCCCACACAAAGAAATGATCCTGTCTTGTTGCCCACAGATTGCCCAGGCCTCAAGCCTGTCTCATGGAGTGTGATACAACACCTGCCCCTTGTTGGTGTATCAGGGCCTTCAGAAATCCTGTGGTGGAATCCAGGCCTTCCCCTTTGTGCATTCTCAACCCACACTGGCTGGAAGGCAGAGCTTGACAAGTCTGGCAGCCTGCACAGCGGAGAGGCTCCAGCTATGCCAAGGTGATAAGAAAGGGCTTCTTGGAGACAACATAGCAGAGCATGTTCATTTCCAGCCAGGGCTGCTGGTGAGAGACTTGGTATAGATGTGCAAGACTGTCCCAAGACAGGCCTGAGGGATCACAAAAGAACAGCTATCCAGGGCTGGCATTGCGTCTTAGAGGTAGAGGGCTCACCTAGCACACAGGAAAGCCTGGGTTCGATTGCTAAGTCCTGCATACACAGAAAAAGCTGGAAGTGGCACTGTGGCTCAGCTGAAAGAGCACACCTCTGGAGACAAAGAAAGTCAGGGACAGTATCGGGGCCCTGAGGTCAGGCCCCAGCGCTGTCACCATAAAGGAGTTCTCCCAGGGACCTTGGTGACAGGTGGATGGCTATGCCCTGAAGCTCTTAGTAGATTCATCCTTGCTTTATGTCTCCTTTGACAGAGGAGAGCTGGACAATCCTGCCCTGTGCACCCCTGACCCAGTTTTCAGCAAGGCTCCCAAGGTCTTCCACCAGGACATGGAGCAGATGGCCCCGTAAGTCCTCAGGTATCACTTTGGTGGGGCATGGGGACATTGGGCAGGCCCCAGAACTTCTAGGTGGTCTGATCTGCCCTGGAAGACCAGGCAATCCGGGGGAGGCAGATGGGAGCTTAGAGGGGATTTGTGATATGGAGTGGGCCCTTTAATCCCCATGGCCACACCCAGATTGTAGCCTCCCTTTGCTGTCTCTGAGGGAGGTAGATGGGTGTCTAGGTGGTATCTTCTAGAGGAGGACTAGGTGGAAATTCTGAGGGACTAGACACCTTACGCCATGAGCCCCTGGCTCATACCTGTCATCCCACATCTGTCATCCTGGCCACTCAGGAGTCTGAAATGCAGTGGATCTCATTTCCCAGCCCTGGCAAGAAAATCCTTCCAGCGCCTCATCTCCAATCTCCAACCGGAAGTTGCACTGTGGCTCAAGTGGCAGAACACTGGCCTTTAGGAAAATTAGACATCAGTGACAGTACCCAAGCCCTGAGTTCAAGGCTTTCAACCAAAAACAAAAACAAAAACAAAAACAAAAAACCAAACAAGAAAGAAAGATACCCCTTCCTTGCTTGCAAGAGATAGTGAAGTATTGGGGTGGTTGAGGTTGTGAGACCAGATGCTGGCCTCACAGTAGAGACATTTCTAATAACTCCCCAGGTTTACCCCAGTGTGAAGCCATAGCATGGTGGGTGGTGTCTTACCAAGAACTCCAGAGGTCGTGGCCTGTGGAAGGCAGGGAGTGGGTGAATGGGAGCAGGGGTGGGATGGTAGTGTCAATTATATGCTCTCCATCCATGGAAGATGTTTTTGGATGCTAGTGACCAATTCTGAAGTGTAGGGTTACATTTGGTTTGTGTCTTTATGAGTTGGGTTTTCCCTTGGTATAAGAAGTTGGCTGCTGAGGAGGCTACAATGCTTGATAAGAAATGTACTCCTTATCTTGCCCATGTAATTGTAATCCCTCTTCATAGTATTTTCACAATAAAAAAAGAAAGAAAGAAAAGAGCTGGAAAAAAAAAAGAATTTGGGTGTAGCCGGGCGCTGCCAGTGGCTCATATCTGTCATCCTATTTACTCAGGAGGCTGAGATCTGAGAATCACGGTTCAAAGCCAGCTTGGGCAGGAAAGTCTGTAAGACTTTATCCCCTTTGAACTACCAGAAAATTGGATGTGGTGTTGTGGCACCAGTAGTAGAGCGCACACCTTCATCTGAAGAGCTGAGGACCTTCTGGCAGGCCCAAAGTTCAAACCCCATAACCTACAACCAAACAAAAGGTAGCTGAATTTTCTGCATAACAATGTGTACAGTAGAAATGCCATGATGTGTTCTGAACCATTGCAGACATGTGAGAGGCTCTGACTTTTGTCTGCAGTTGGTCTGATGATGATAGTGACATCATCTCTGGGGTGGAATATTCAGGGTGCTCAGGGACTGCTGAGGCTTTGGGCTACCACTGTGTGTGTCTGTGTGTTCCTGTGTCTTTTGTCTGTGTGTGTCTGTGTCTGTGTGTTTGGATGTAGAAGACCTGGGCCTTGAACTCAGGGTCTAGGTGAAGTTCCTATGCTTCTGTGCTCAAGGCTAGTGCTCTAACACTTGAGCTGCAGCTCCATTTCTGGCTATTTGGTGGTTCATTGGAAATAAGAGCCTCACAGACATTTCTGTGCTGGCTGGCTTTGACCTCAGCCTTCTGAATAGCTAGGATGACAGGTGTGAGACACCAGTGCCATATTAGTGTGTGTGTGTGTGTGTGTGTGTGTGTGTCCCTCATCTTTCTCTGTCCCCTTCCTGGGTGCCTGTCTGCCTCTTTCTGACCTCGGATGGTGCCCCTCCTCCACACCGACTTTGTCTTTATCCTCCTATCAGGGTCTAAAATGAGTCTTAAACTGCCAGAGACCTGAGTTCAAGCTTTTCTTTGGGGCCCAAGTCCAGCTGTCCAAATCTTTGGCCTCCTGCAAGGGATTCTGGGTCAACCGGGCTAGCTGCAATAAAGTCTTGCCTGTCTCTGTGTGGGGAACTCAGACATGGTATGTCCTGCCCTTTTCCTCAGCTAGACCCCTGGTTGCATGTCCCTCTCAGCAGGCTGGCAGTGGACTGGGGGAAGGAGGTTGCAGTTTCTTCCAATCTGTTCTTCAAACCTGGTTTGATATAATGGTTCAACAGAATATCTTTTCGATTTCTATTCCCAGCAGCAACATGCAAGGCGGACAAGAGGCCTTTAGTTTGGGAATTGGTATCTGCCACTCTGGTATTATTCCACATATAAGCACTGTGCAGGGGTGTCAGCCATTCAGAGTTATTGCATGAATATCTGCCTTGTGCTACCAACTCATGGACAATGTCTAAATGTCCACTCTAGGCTTCCATATGAAGAGGGGTATACTCATCCTCATCCCTAGTATTCATCTGGGTGGCCTTTTTGGAAAGTAGTCTTCACACCATAGTAAGCAGATTAATTTCGGCATCCCAAAGAAGAAGTTTGCTTGGATCCTACTCCATTTTTTTTCTTGAAATTGATACCATTCCTCACTTTTTCATCTTGTTCCTTGTCTGAACATGAGGACCCTTGGTGTCTTCATGTGTAGCTTATTCTGGGAATGAGAAAATAGGAAACAATGCCTTCTTTGTAAATGATTTGGGAAGTATGTTATAGTGTAAGAGAACTCACTATTCAAGATATGGGCTTTAAGAGCTTTCTAGTAGCTTTCTAAAGTTGGTATCCAACATTAGAAAAAATGTATAATGCAATAGTAAAATAGAAGTCCTTGGTATGACTACCTAAATTCTTGTTTTTTTAAAGACACTTGTTTTCATCTAAAAATAGGCCTGTCTATTGCCTTCAAGTGATTTTGATGATTGAAGATGCTTAATGAGAAGTCAAAATGTATTAGTAGTCCTTTACTATCAATTAAATTTCACTTTTTCTTCTTGGAAAATATAATGATCAAAGCAATAGTTCAGAATCAGCAAGCAATAGTTCAGAATCATGCTTCAAGTGCAAGTGAATCACCAGTAAGTAATCCTTGATTCCATTTTCCACAAAGTTTTGTCACAGATACAATCTGCCTGCCTTCTGTAGCTGCTTTCCTAGCCGGGACCTATTCCTTCATTGTACAGGAAAAGTGTGATTCAACTGATTTCAGTCAGATCTGTTAATAGAATTATCAAGTATTTAGATTCTTTTTTAAAATTAGTTGTGGGCCTGAACTCTGGGCCTGGGCACTGTCCTTTAGCTCTTCAAATCAAGGCAAGCGCTCTACAACTTGAGCCACAGAACCACTTCTAGATTTTTCTGTTTATGTGGTGCTGTTCTGGGAAATGGCAGAGCAGAAAGTGAAATGATGCAACTAAAAATATAAAAGCAAAATAAATTAGGATAATTATGGAGCAACCATATTGTCTATGAGAACCATGAAAGAGAAAGAGGAAAGCAGATACAGATGTGAAATGACATAGCTAGCCACAAAATCCATGCTTCTAATCAATTTACAGAGCAAACAATTTTTTTATTTTTTAAAAGAGATGGAAATAGAATTTATGTATTTACTTGAAATTAGTAAATATATTTTTAGTCGCCTACGTAAAGAGACATAGCTTTAACCAAATTACAGACAAGAATCTTAATCCTTGGGCTGGGAAGGTGGCTCAGTGGTAGAGTACTTGTCTTGCAGCTTACTACAATGTGGAGAGTACTTTCCAAAAGGGCCACTTATATGAATACTAGGCATGAGGATGAGTATACCCCTCTTCATCGCGAAGCCTAGAGTGGACACCTAGACATTGCCCATGAGTTGGTATCTCAAGGCAGATATTCATGCAATAACTGTGAATGGCTGGACACCGCTGCACAGTGCTTATATGTGGAACATATTGCAACAGCACACACACACACACACACACACACACACACACACACACACACACACACACACAACATCAGATTTCTTCTTAAGTGTCTTTTGTATATGGTCTTAAGAAGAAATTTACATTACTAACTTGAATTTCTGACAGGACAATATCATCACTGTACATCTTGCTTCTATGCTCTCAGTTTTAAATTACTATCTAAGTATGTGCACTACATATGTACAGGAAAAATTAAGAGCCACACGGGTGGCTCAGGTCTTTAATCCTACCTAATCAGAAAGACGAAATCTGATGACTGTGCTTTGAAACCAGACAAAAAAGTCCATTAGATTCTGGTTTGAAAGTAACCAGCAAAAGCTAGAAATGGAGCTGTAGTATAAGCAGTAAAAGCATTGAGAAAACAAAAACAAAAACATAACAAATTCTGGGACAGAGCCAGGCCTTGAGTTCAAGCTCCAGTATTGGCACCAAACTAGTGAATGATGAATGAATGAATGAACTAAAAATAAATTAAGTGGTCACATGTGGAGAGACAGGTAAAATGTAACAACCGTGGTGATTGGATTATGTATTATTTTGTAATAAGTCAAATTATCATTTTTCATAATCACTAATATTTTAATTGAACTTTTATGTACAATAAACCCTGAATTTGGCATTCATGTATATGTGTGTGTACATGTGCACACACGTGTGTGTGTGTGTGTGTGTGTGTGTGTGTGTGTGTGTGTGTGTGTGCGGTTGCAATGTTGCTTGCCAATGTGGACAGTGAGGCTGAAAAGAGCTATGTTGCAATATTGTTATTTATCAGTGTTCCGTCCTGTCATTTCAGTGGAACCAGCCTTCTGTACATTTTATTTGTAAAATAATAACATCATCATAATCAAAGCAGTTACACCATTAAGTTAGATAAAAGAGATCACTTTCAGCTCTTAGTATATGCTAGGAAAGAAGATACACATATAATTAGGTAGTAAGTTATTGCAGTAAGATGACTGTCAGTACAAAATATGTATTTGACCTCTTAAATTGGATATACTTTCAAGATATACTCATAGAGTAATTTTGACCAACTTGACCAAACAGGTATTATTCTCCGGTTATTCCTGTGAAACTCAAGGTGGATAAACTCTTTCCAGATTTCTGTTGAAAATAACTTTCTTTGTAAGATTGAATCTATTCACACTAAGATAATAAACACCGTATTTTTTAGGTTTGAATATCCCATCATACTGACTGAAAATCAGTATTGTGGATATGTTTGTTAGATATACATTGCAAAAACAAAAAAAAGCATGTGTCACCTCCAGATTGTGGATGCATTTGAAGTTGTATTATACATACAAAGGTTTCTTCATTAATAGTACTTTTGTGGGAGTAACTATCACAACTTTAACAAATAAGGCTTTTTGAATATCCTTTCCAATATAAATAACATCCCAGAGTGAGTCTTGCAATTTCTGAAAACCCTTTGAATATTTTAGTGTTATTTCAGTTCATTGACTACACAGCTAAAGACATTTCTGAAATAAACATTGTTAAAATCTGAAAATGTAAGTGGGTATATAGGCTTTTTATGCATCATTTTATGAAAAGCCAGTTTTTTATGAAAATAAAAGATATAGAATAAAAGAATGGAAGTGAATTGGGTGAGCTAATATTAGTATAAATTTATTTTCTATTACCAAAGTCCTTTGAATATATATGATGAAGTTAAATTATGTCCTTCGTGACACTATGCTTCAGTTATTTTTAGAATCTTTGTAGTTATAAGAGTGAATTTGTAGTATAAATAAATGTATTTGAAAATGATTAGGATTAATCTTGTTTTATGTTTCCTACTCCCAAGAAAATGAATTATTTTCAAGTGTTAACAGTTTACAATTGAATCTTCAGTATCATAAGAAATTTTGAACAAATATAGTAGTATTGATATCTTTTTTCGGGGGTGGGGGAGTCTGGTAGTGGGGCCTGAACTCTGGGCCTGGGCGCTGTGCCTCAGCTCTTCAGTTCAAGGCTAGCGGTCTTCCACTTGAGCCACAGCACCACTTGCGTTTTTTTTTCTTTTTGCTTATGTGGTGCTGAGGAATCGAACCCAGGGCTTCATGCACGCAAGGCAAGCGCTCTACCTCTGAGCCACCTTCCCAGCCCTTAATGTCTTTTTAAACCAATTGTATTCACAAGTTGGAGAGGCTTTAATTCATGCTTAGGCCTTCTTGTCTATGATTTTTTATCCTCTCATTCCTAACATTAATAATAGGTCAGACTGCATTTTTGGTTACATGAAAGGTAAATTATTTATCTGGGGTCAAAGGTGATTTTTATATCAGTGTTGCTTTAATAGCATTTTAAAGTAGTACCTTTGTCTCAAAATGTTGGGTAAAAATAGCAATCAAAATACTTCTAATGGTAAACAATTTTGTTGAGCTACATTGTGGAAATGATTGGTCCATAAGACCTGCAGTCTGTTTCCATCAGGAATTGGGGAGGTCATACTTTCAGTAAGACAGTGTTAAACAGAGTTAGGCTCCCCAGGCAGTGCAGTGTTGAGTGAAGGGATAGAATATGATTTCTGCTATTTTGACCTAGAAATCAAGAATGTTATACTTTAGCAGTTCCTTTCACCAGGGAGGTATGCATTGATTCTGAACTTCGAGTTTTCATATTACAGTTCCCTATTTTCTAACAAAGATAAACTGAAATATTATGAGTGTACACAATAATTCTGGGAATTTTTCCTAGAATTTTAGTCATAAAATAGAATGAGGTTAATTGATACAGTCAGGGATGGACCTCAGGCTAACACTTACCATGTGTGCAATATTGTACTAGTAATTACAACTCTGAAGACTTCAATATCATCATCTGAGAATTAAAAATGTAAGTAGTTCCACTTTATGAAATTATTCTGAGGATTAAATTAGATACCATAGGTAAAGTACTTGGAAAAATAATCAATTAGCATTTGGCACATTCTAACTGTTATTTTATCATGTGGTGAATTCTAACATTTTTACTGTGATTTTTATTGTGTCTCTTTTTGATGTGCAATGTCATGTATTGATATTCATTGCCTTGATCATTTTTCTGTCACTATGAGGAAAATACCTGCAAAGAAAATTTCTGAGAAGGAAACTATTTTATTGACTCATGGTTTAAGAGAACACAGTTTAAGATCAGATGTCTCCATTGTTTTTAATTATATTTTTATTATCTTAACTAGTTGTACAAGGGAATTTCCATTCAATAAATCATGATTTAAGTGTAATGGATCTTTATATAACTTTTCCCTACACTTTTTTTTCTTTTTTATTTCTTTTTTATTTTATGTTATTTTTTGTAAACATACTGTACAGAGGAGTTACAATTACATGGGCAAGATAATGAGTACATTTCTTATCAAGCATTGCAGCCTCCTCCTTTGTTTACCCTTCACATCCATTCCCAGCCTCCCCTCGCCCCCTCATCCAATACTCCCCCCCACCAAAGTTGATTGAAATTAATAGCAATTATCCATTTTGTTAAAGTAGAGATGGTTTTCCCAAACTGATTCTCACAATTCATCTTCCATTCAACAAGTAGTAACGTGTAACAATTCCCTTTGTTTTGCTCCTTATTAAAAGTGTTTCCATTTTAATTTTATTTTTTTTAATTTAATTTTATTTTATTTGTGAACATACTGTACAGAGGAGTTACAATTACATGGGCAGGATAATGCGTACATTTCTTACCAAGCATTGCAGCCTCCTCCTTTGTTTACCCTTCACATCCCTTCCCAGCCTCCACCCTCCCCCCCATCCTAATCCTCCTCCTTTCCCCCCCTCCCCCCCCGACGTTGTAAAGCTCGTTTTGGACATGACAACTTGTACTTCTCATTGTTGCAACAGGTCCACCTCTATCCTTAAACTACTGGTTTTTCCCCATCTCCTCCACCAGTTATACTGACATCAAATATAGTGAAAGCAGGGGTTATACTGTGGGGGAGGGACATACAAAGCAACAAAGAGATAATCTTATAAATGCGTTAGAAACACATGCATGAAAGAAAAAAACATTAAAATACACATCTAAGGGTTCATTTTCCTGACATCACATTATCTGACCTTTTCCGCTTGACTCATACATATACTAGATATTACAAATAAGGGAAACCATGGGACCTACGTTTCTTTGGGCCTGGCTTCCTTCACTTAATATAATTTTTTCCAAGTTTTTCCATTTCCTAACAAATGGGGCAATGTCATTCTTTCTGATGGAGGTATAGAATTCCATTGTGTATATATACCACATTTTCTTGATCCATTCATCTACTGAGGGTCATCTGGGTTGGTTCCATATCTTAGCTATGGTAAATAATGTTGCAATAAACATAGTTGTGCTGGTAGCTATAGTGTTACCTCAGGACCAATGGAATAGAATTGAAAACCCAGAAATGAACCTACAAACCTATAGCCATCTAATCTTCGATAAAGGAGCTAAAACAATAGAATGGAAGAAAGACAACCTCTTCAGTAAATGGTGCTGGCAAAATTGGTTAACTACATGTAGAAACCTAACGCTAGATCCTTATATATCACCCTGCACCAGAATCAACTCCAAATGGATCAAAGACCTTGAACTCAAAGCAGACACTCTGAAAACATTACAGAATGGAATAGGAGAAACCCTAGGTCTCCTTGGCTCAGGCCGAAATTTTCTGAATAGAGACCCGGAAACACAACAAATCAAAGAAAGGTTGGACAAATGGGATTGCATAAAGTTGCAGAGCTTCTGCAGGGCAAATGACATAGCTGGCAAGATCAATAGAAAGCCCACGGATTGGGAGAAGATCTTTACTAGCCATACAACGGACAAGGGTCTCATATCTAAAATATACTTGGAACTCAAAAAATTAAACCCCCAATAACAAATCCTCAAAGAAACAACTGCCCAATAAATAATTGGGCTAAAGATTTAAAGAGAAACTTCTCTGAAGATGAAAGAAGGATGGCCAATAGACACCTGAAGAAATGTTCAACATCCCTAGCCATAAAAGAAATGCAAATCAAAACAACATTGAGATATCACTTCACTCCAGTTAAAACGGCAAAAATCAAGAACTCTAACAACAACAGATGCTGGAGGAGATGTGGACAGAAAGGAACGTTACTTCATTTTTGGTGGGAATGTAAACTTGTTCAACCACTTTGGAAAGCAGTATGGAGGTTCCTCAAAAGACTTCACATAGAACTCCCCTATGATCCAGCAATCCCACTTTTGGGCATTTACTCAAATGTTTACAAACAAGACCACACTAAAGCTTCCATTTAATTTTATAATGAAGGATGATTTCATAAATCTTCTGTAGATGCAAAAATATATCAATATATTTCTAACTGTATGCATTGATCTATACATACACATATATTACACAAGTTACAATGATAATTTATAACTTCTGTAACTATACAATTTACTGAATTATTAAAAATGTCGACGGCTCATGCCTGGAATCCTGGTTACTCAGGAGGATAAGATCTGACGATCATGGTTTGAAGCCATCCTGGGCAGGAAAGTCCATGAGCCTCTTATCTCCAAACAACCAACAGAAAATCAGAATTGGAACTGTGGCTCAAAGTATTAGAGTAGTAACCTTGAGAGAAAAAGCTCAAGGACATCACCCAGGCTCTTAGTTCAAGAACTACAATCTACCCAAAAAAGTCTAATTTACACCTCTGTAAGTAGAGTATTTCCATCACCCAAATGTACATCCATGCTCATTTGCAAGGTAACTCTGTTTTGTCTCAAGTACCACTAAATATTATCACTAAAGTAGCATTGGAACGTGGGTTCATTCTATCTCACTAATGGATTTTTCTCCACTCAAATACTCAAGTATTACAATTGTTCTAATTATTTAAATCATATCTTTTTTACCCCTAATACTAGAATTTGATTGAGTGTTTTGTGCCCCTTAAATGGATGTTCTTACCACTTTGTCATGCCCCCAGCCCTAAGTTATCCTGATTATTTTTCAGCTAGAAACTAGCTTCCTACTTGTGTATGAACTTGGTCTCAGTGCACTTGATGTTATTCTTCCTGGAATTTAGAATAACAGGTGCATTGCATTGTGTACAGAACTTTCTGTTCAGTCTGGGCTTTAGCCACTATCCTCCCAACAGTGCACTCCCATGTAGTCACGAATTTCATAAGCTTGTCATAGCTGATTTTTTTAAAATCTTTCATTTCCTGCAGGTTCTTTAGTACTGAATTAATTTTTGTTGTCTTGGGTTGTTTTGTTTCATTTGAATCTGTGTTGAGTTGTTCCTCACTTATCCTTTTGTTTCTTTCCCTCAAGTTCTTACTTAAAGTGCTAAGAAACCAATTCTTCTTTTTCAAGATAGTCAGGGGGAACATTATTTATTCCAAAGCAATTTCAGTATCTATGAATGGTATACTCATGCTAAGCGCAGACTTTGGCATACACAGAGAGATCATGAAATATATGAAGAAAATAAAACTACAGATGAATGCCAGGAGGAGAATAAGCTATTATTAATTGTTTGACAGAGGTTTCTCTTCTAGTGAAAGAAATATATAGCTTGAAGCAGGATTTCAAAAAAATCATATTGCTAGGAGGAATCTAAACAATCATCTAATACTATAGACTTGAGAGTGATGAATTGACTTCCTGAATAATTTACTTTTGGGACAAATAAAAGCAGGCTTCCAAAAAGAGAATAGATTTTAGAGAAACATGATGAATTTTATGTAAATACGTCCTTAGCTGATTTTGTTAATTTGTGAACTAATACAGGGAAATAAAGTACAGCAAGGTAAAAAAAAAATAACTTCACATTGAAATATTCATTTATGTTTGTATATGTGTGCATGCATGTACGAGTATGCACACGAACATGTGCATATGCTCATGCATGCATTCATCATTCTTGAGGCTTGATAGTCCCTGGGAACTATTCCTCACCTTCTGTGCCCAAGGATAGTGGTCTAGTACTTCAGCCACTGCTACAATCCTTTTGTGTTTTTTTTTTTTTTTTTTTTTAGATAATCGCTTGTATTTTCATGATTGAACAGTGGTCTTCAGATCTCAGACTCCCGAGTAGCTAGCAAAGCTTATTCAGCCTCTGAGTAGCTAGTTAAAATTCTACCTATCCTCTGTGCTTCACTGCTCTTTTATTATTTTCCTGAGGTATTCACAAGCCTAAGTCATATATATATATATATGTCTACTTGCTTTAAAAATATTCTTACTGCTTGGCACCAGGGTATCACATGTGTACTCTTAACTACTTAGGAGGCTTAAGGACAGAACCCAGGCCAAAATTTAGTGGACTTATTTCTCAATCTATAGCTGGGTGAATTGGATCATTTCCACCATCCTGCACTATCTAGAAACTAAGATTGGAAGGACTGAGGATCCAGGCCAGGCAAGGTAGCAAGCTAGAAAAGTTGGTGTGCAACTCTGATGCCATTGATGATGGGAAGGCTAAAAGGACAGAGCAGGTGCATGTTCTTGTGGAAAGGGAACCACTATCCTAAAATTAACCACAGGTATGATGCCGGCCTGCAAGAACAATATACCCCAATTTGAAATCGCCACATTTTCCACAACCAAAATAAGTATATACATTAACATCCAAAACCTTAATAAATCTGTTCTTTGTTCTAATATCAGCTTTGTCTGATTATCATATGATGTGACAGAATAATTTCTTCATTAAACTTATGACAATTTAAAAATACCTAGACAATTCTTTCTCACTTATTAAGTGCAAATGAATGGCAAGTTGCCTCATTTCTTACATATTTGACTACCACTATAAATTCGTCATATGATTATTATTAATAGTAATATATTCTAATTTATTACTTTACTTTGTAACAGTTTTTAAACTTTTTGCTTTTCTGCTGAAGTTGAAGCATTTAAATAGTATCATCAAAGTATATTCCTTGGATATTTAGGGGAGTTTTTTACAATGTTTTTAACCAATGGCTTCTAAGAATTCTTAATTGGTATATTATTTGGTTTATTTTTAATTTCAAATTAATTTTATTGTAATGGTAATGTACACAGGGGTTACAGTTACATAAATGAGGTAATGAGTACATTTCTTCGGGAAGGAACATTGTTATATATTCCAACGATATTTTTGTACACTCAAAACAAGAACTATTGATGCTTTTGCTGTTGCCATTGTTCAATGGGTATTTTTGCTTTTTTTGTTCAAGCATTTTTTATTATAAAATTGATATACAGAGCGTTTACACTTAAATAAGTCAACTAAAGAGTATACTTCATTTTCTTTTCTTTTTTTTTGGGGGGGGGTCCGGTTGTGGGGCCTGAAGTCTGGGCCTGAGCCCTGTCCCTCAGCTCTTCAGCTCAAGGCTAGCGCTTGAGCCACTTGAGCCCCAGCGCCACTTCCGGCTTTTTCTTTTTGCTTTTGTGGTGCTGAGGAATCGAACCCAGGGCCTCATGCTTGCAAGGCAAGTGCTCTACAACTGAGCTACGTTCCCAGCCCCTACTTCATTTTATTTTCTAAATTTCAAATTTTGAGCTTAAATGTTTCCTTTTGTTTCTTTAGAGTAATTCTTTTTTCAAAGTTTAGGATCAGTTAATTTAATTTTGCATGATTTTTACACATGTAAATTATTCAGACACATATATTTTGCTTTTATAATATTTAACATGTGGCTATTTAAAAATTAATTTCTTAATTTTATATGGTTAGTGAATCTAAATACATTTATTTTCTTATAGTATAAAAATATTTGTCCAGGTAACAAATACTTACAGTATTTTCATGAAGCACATACTTTACTAAGAAAGGCTTCATTACTTGGTCACTTTTTGGAAGTACTTTTACTTGAATTAAAAAAAAAAAACTTTGAGCTCGCCATGGTGATTTGTGACATCCATTTTCTAGCTATGGTGGGAAGTGTAAATAGAGTTTGTAATTCGGGAGGGACTGGGAAACTATGAGACCTTAGTATAAAACTATTCAGAGTGAAATGATTATGGACATAGCCATCCTTAGCGTTATATACAGCACCTCGCTATCATATTCTAAATCTTGAGTTAAAACACCAGTAATATCAATCATTTGTTAAAATAAAAGGACACATGTTTCAAAATTTTTATTATTTAAAACTTATTTGCAAAAGTTCTCATGTCTTCTATTAATTTTCAATTTACTTAATCTATTAAAATCCAAGTATATTGTGACTATTTTCTTTCTACTAAACTTTTAAATACTATGAGCAATATTATTATTTCATATATTAACATACTTTTACTGTTTGTGATAATTTCCTCCGTTTAATATGATAATATCAATATTGCAAATGTGTGTATGTGGTGTGTGTGTGTGTTTTTATGTGGTTTGTGTGTGTGTGTGTGTGTGTGTGTGTGTGTGTGTGTGTGTGTGTACTTTGTAATGCTTGGGAGTTCACACAATTGCTTCACATATGCGAAGCCAATGGTTTACCACTGAGCTATACTGTCTAGTTATAATCCAAATAGTGTTTTAAACCATGACTTTCATTCCTAGTATGCTTTTTCAAAATTATATATGATAACGTGTCATCCATATTCTATCCACGCTAGCAATTTTTATTGTAATTTAGAATAATTCCACTTCCAAACTCTTGTGTTTGTTATTGATAAAGGTTTTACTTTGCTTCTTTTCTCTCTTCATTCCTTTTCCCTTTAGAGTTTAACTATTCTCTCTCTTATTTCTTTGAAAATTATCATATTCCTATTACAACATGTATATACAACGCTTTAATTTCTATTTTAATTTTTCCCATTTCCATTGATTTTAGTACAAGCTATTAGATGGATTAAAAAGAAACTTCCCTCAGGACACTTTATTTTTCTCCTTCTCTTCTCTGAAGTCTTTCTGGTTTTTGAAACACAATAGCAATCACATATAGCTCCTATGTGGTCCATCATTCTTTCTCCTCTCACTTTCCTCTGTTGTACAGCTCAAGTTGTTATCATTCAGCTTTGTTATGCTACAGTGTTATCTAAATCTTAACTAATTCCTCAGTTAATTTTAGTTGTTTCAAGTATTCTCTGAAGACATTTTTCTATATATAATATCTGGGGTCTTGTGTTTTTTGAAGGTACAAAATATGAGTGACTATCAAACATCTAGATATCTCCGTAGAATATTGGTTCACCTGTTCAATAAACTCCTATGTAAATTCAAGGAATACAGGTCAGTCAGTACAATCTTGTAAAATGATGTAGCTCCACCCTTCATACTAGCTTTGAATCTTTTTATCATGTTTAGTAGTGAAGACAACATAGTTCTACTACAAGAGCAGACACATAGAAGAATGTAACAGATTTGTTAAAAATAATTTCTCAGTTCTATGGTCAATAGATTTTGAAAACTATCCTATGACTTTATGAAATAAAAATAGAATCTTAAATGGGTGTATTGGCACGATTTTCTTTCGGGATTTACAGGATGATCTTAGACTACTACATCAATCCTTTTTTTTTTTTTTGTTTCTTTTGTTTTGTTTTGTTTTTTTGTCACTCATGGGGCTGGAACTCTGGGCTCAGGCACTGTCCTTGTGCTCTTCAGCTCAATGTGAGCACCCTACCACTTGAGCCACTGCACCATTTCTGGATTTCTATTGGTTTATTAGAGATAAGAGTCTCATGGACTTTCCTGCCCAGGCTGGCTTTAAACCGTGGTCTTTAGATCTCAGACTCCTGCCTAGCTAGGATTACCGGAGTGACCTACAGGTGCCTGGCCTAACTCAATCCTTATACAAAAATTTATAATAAAAAAAGATTATCAAACTAAATGTGAGATGTAAAAACCTATGAGATAAACGAAAAAATTCATGATATTTTATCAGTAAAGGTTTCTAATGGAAATCATTAGTGGCTAAAGAAAGGCAAGAATATACTGGATTATATGAAGTGATAGCATTTCATAATTCAAAGGACACTATACTCATAATTCAAAGGACACTATAACCGAAATGAAACATATCCAACAGATAGAGGGAACATATTTGTTAATGCTACAATGTGAATGCTACAATGATTCTGAATGTTAAGTATTTTTATATCTTCCAATTCCATATAATTTTTCCTGAATAGGATATTTCTTTAAAGAACATGTGTAAATTAATAGTCAATAGGAGGAGCATATGAAATAAGTTACTCTTTAGTATCTAAGAAAAAAGACAAAGAAAACTCACTAGTATGACCCTAACATAAAAAGATGACACAAAATAAAGTAATGCATTTGTGGAGAAATTGATAAACTCCTCATAATGATCGATTTTTATAATACTGCAATCATTTTAGCAAGCAAGATTTCAAGTCGTAAAGGTAAAAAAGAATTGTATATTCATTACACTTCTATGAATGCATTAAAGAGAAGTAAAAACCGTATTTCGAAAGGGAATTGTAGTTCATTGACAGTGCACTTGAAAATATGTGTGAGACCCTGGAAAAAATCCCCAAAAATCAAATTTTGAAAAGACACACTATAGAGGATGTACGCTGGACAAATTCCTGTAAGTGAATTTTATATCTATTTTAATGTCTGTTCTAAAATTTATAGCATTTCTATTTGAAGAAATGCAAGTTTGTGAAAATTAGGCTTTGAAAACCTATGAAGGTACAATTCACTTCCACAGCACTAAAATATGTACAATAAAAGGAGATAATATATTGCAAGTGAATTACATGTGATCCTAAGCAGGGTGCCAGTGGCTCACACCTGTAATCCTAGCTAATCAGGAGGCTGAGATCTGAGGATTGCAGTTCAAATCCAGCATGAATAGGAAAGTTTCTGAGGCACTTATCTTTAATTAACCACCACAAAACTGGAAGTGGTGCTGTGGCTAAAGAGGTAGAGCACAAGCTTTGAGCTGAAGAGTAGAGGGACAGTGCCCAGGCATGGAGTTCAAGCCCCACTACCATCAAAAGAAAAAGAAAAGAAAAATAAAAAGAAATAAAAAGAAATATGATCTTAGCCACCAGTTCATTGCTAGAATAATTTCTGCTCTCTCAACATGGCATTTTTTCCCCCAGTTAAGTCCATGGTCTTATATATGACTTGCTTGGAACCAGAATTATTCTTGCATTCTAGTTTTTACAAATTTGCATGATTAGCTACCATGATTTAGAGCTAGTAGAAGAAAGAAAGTGGCCTCATCCTTCATGTTCCATTTAGGAGTAATGCTTTCTCTATGTCACTCCCATAGGTCTAAATACTGGCCTTGGCTTTATTGTTTCAAAGTGTCTTATTTGCAGAGTCTTCTATAGTTTATTGAACCATTATACTTAAACACAGAACTTCTCTTTCTCCTATCCCTATTGTTTCTCCTTCTGTTAATTTATGTACACTTGGGTAATAATGCACAACACAAACACTGACAAAAAAATGTTTCTGAGAACCTACTTCCCATTTAAAATTGGTCTTAATTTACAGAGCATTTAGGAAATTTGAACTTAATGTACTCCAGGATAATTTTTTTCATGTTTTTTTTATTGTTAAAATGGTAGACAGAGGGATTAGAGTTACATAAGTAAGTTAGTGAGTACATTATCTAACGAACATTGTTACCTCCTCTTTTGTTTTTCCCTGCCATCCCTTTTCTCCCCACCGCACCAACTCTCACCTTTCATTTCCAACTAGTAAAGTTCATTTTCAACATAGTGTCTTGTTTCATCTCATTGTAACAATGGGTCCTACTGTGTACTTCTTTCAGCATTTAATTTCCCTTCCCCTCCCCACATTAGAAATTTGTATATGCAAGTTGGAGCTCACAGACCTCAAATACAGTGGAAACGAGTTATACCATGGAGGAAGAAAATAGAAGAGAACCAAAAAAATCACATAATATATGGTAGATTGGTAGTTGGGTGGCTTTGCTAGGGCATGTTAGCTTGGTGAGGAGAAGAAGAAGTCTCGAGTCCCACCCAAACTGATAATGAAAAATGAGACAACCAATGGCTGAAGAATTTCAAGAACAAAGGCAGGGACTTATAGGTAACCTCTAGGGGCAGTGAAGGCCTGTGGTTGTCATGCCTCTCTCGATGCCCTTGGAAGTGAGGGCCAGCTCTGCTGTGGGCTAGGCCTGGCTCTTGCCTTGAAGCAGGCACCAGGCAAGAATTGTCAGCACAGCTTCAGCCTGCCCCAAGGAGGTGGCCTATTGTGGGTGCTGTAGCCTGGGCAGCTGCTAGGAGGCTATACTCAGCAGGGCAGAGGAAGCATGGCTAGTAGACTCCGCTCCAGCCCAGCCAAGCTCAGGGCCACTTGGGAAGTTCCAGCTCTGGATCAGGACCAGGAACTGCTCTCCAGACAAGTAGGGCCTCTGAGGACCTGTGCAGTGGCCGCCACGTGTGGGTTGTGAACCTCCTTAGAATGACCGAGGAGTCTCAATGGAGAGGTGCATTTGCTTCTGTGCCTCTCCCATCTTCTGGATTCCTGCTCTCCAACTGCCTCATGCCATGTGCAAATACAGGAGTCAATTTCTCCAATCCACTGAGAAGCCATCCCGGAGATGTTCACAGGGCTTTCCAGGCTGCTTCACCATGCATGCAGGGCTCACAGAGTGCCACCCTTCAGGCAAAGTTTACCACCATTTCAGCTTGGCCACCCCTGCCTAGAGGACCACAAACTGCATTCTTACAAATCCAGGGGTACACAAGGCCGTCCTGCAGTCTAAGGCATCCTTTCCTTCCTCCTGCTCAGGTGTGGAGCAACTGTGGAGCCAACTGCAACATCATGATTGATTATCTGAAAAGAAGAGGAAAAAAGCTTCATTGTTCCAGATACAGCTGCCCCTGGGGTTCTCTGTGTACACTAGCCTTGTGCTTAGATAAGGATCCCCAAAGACCACCATGGAGCCAGTTCTCATGTGACCACATTAGAGTCATTTATTGCAAGGTCGAGCCTGGACTCACAACTGTCACCATTGCAGTGGGTCAGAGTTGAGATCCCCGACCCTTCTGTTAACTGGGTAATCTTATAACAGTCTTATTGGCTAGCGAGTGCAGGCTAAGCAATAAGCAATAATTTGTGGAGGAGAAGGGGAAAAAAACAAATCGTTTAAATAGGGATACAGGTGGACCCATTGCAACAATGAGATGTACAAGTTCTTATGGAGAAAAACGAACTTTACAACTTTTGGTGAGGGGAAGGGGGGAGGAGGATTCGATGGGGGGGTACGGGGACAATGGGAAGGGATGGGAGGGGGAAACAAAGGAGGAGGCTACAATGCTTGATAAGAAATGTACTCATTATCTTGCCCATGTAACTGTAGCTCCTCTGTACAGTATTTTCACAATAAAAAAAGTTAAAAAAAACATTAAAAAATTAAAAATAATCTGTAGCTTTAGGTACTTCCTGTCATCTGCTGATGGCTATTGCTAGGGGAGTTATGGGCAGAACTTTATTGTGACATTTCACGGTTTTTCCAAGAATCTGAGTTCTAACTTTCAGTAAATGTCTACTTACAATGGGTACTTTCAGTAAAGGCCTTCACAATGGATAGTTTCTGAGTATTCGGTGTCTAAGTCCAGAATGCCTGTGCTTTGGCAAAGATCTCTCACTAGGGGTGTGTGTGTGTGTGTGTGTGTGTGTGTGTGTGTGTGTGTGTGTGTGTGTGTCTGTGTCTGTGTCTGTGTCTGTGTCTGTGTCTGTGTGTCTGTGTGTCTCTGTGTGTGTCTGTGTGTGTTGTGTGAGAGAGTCAGACACAGCTGAAGTTTGGGGTAAAATTCTTCTTCCCTTCAGCATTGAGTTTTGGTATCTATTGTTTGTCCCACCTCCCCAATTTTGAGTTCTAAAGTTATCCTTCTAAATACTTTTATCCTTTGATCTTCTTGATATTCAGATTCCTAAGGTCTGCTTGTGAACTTCAACATTTGCTTCATGAAGGTGATGCCTTTCTTCGATCTTTTATGAAGCCCTTTGCTCTCTTTAAATGCAGTTTATACTGTGTTAGTGGTTTTACTTAGCCCAGACTGTGGTGGCCCAGGCTCTCACTGTTAATTCTGAGATTAGTTTAGGCCAATATGAGATACTATACTTTCAGTATATCAATGAAAGAAGTTCAGCATCTTTATTGAATCAATTTCCTGGCTGTAAATACAAACAAAACATCCAGTGACATAAATGTACAATCTGTTGTTTTTAGTTAATTGTGCACCACTCTAATGAAAAAAAATCATTTTACTAACTGAAATGAGTATTTGTAATGGGAAAAAATCAAATGTTATAAATCTTAAAAATTGATCAAATACCAAAGAAAAAGAAAGACACTAATCAGGAATGAAGTACAAATGTAAGTGTTTAATAAATAAATGAAAATTTTGAGATTCATATCCACATAGCAAATACGAAGGAAAATAAAGAGGAAAGTCACTGAGATCCTATCTTACACACCAGAATAGCTACCACCACTCAAATAAATAAACTGCTGGAGAGGTAAATAAATCAGGAACTATATTTGGTTTTGTGGCATTGTAAACTAGTGCAACCCATAGGGATATCTTAATGGAAGTTTACACAATACCAAAAAGACAGATATGTTTATGACCTTTACTGCAATTCGATACATATTGAAGGAATATAAATCAACATGAACATACATGTTCATGGCATCAATATTCTATAGCAACCAAGCTGTGTAATCAACCTAGATGCACTAGAAAGAGGGAATGAAGAAAATGTGCTATTCATAGCTATAAACATGTTCTGGTATATGAGAAGTGAATGTTTCTACTGTATCATTGCTAAATATTTTGAATATATACCTAATCCTACTTTCACAAAGTTTTGTGGCATTGTGTTTTTGCTTTAATGAGGAACATCCATATTGATTTTCAGAACAATTACAATAGGTTGAAGATTTCCTATAATATGTAGATATTAGATCAAAATTTAAATATATCAATGAACACATAGAGGACCATCATATATAGTTTATAATTTGAAGCAATTTTAAGAAGGCAACAGTTGGGGGAAAAGATGATGTTAGAAGCTTAAAAAATACACAGACGTGGAAAAATACCAAAAAAAAGGTGCAACTAATTACTGCTAATAGTAAAATATTTTTCTCAAGTATTAACAATGAAACTATTAAAATAATACTTAATAACATCAAATAAATATGCCATAGAAGAAAGTGTACCATAGATAAACGTTTCCCCATAATTTGTTTTACTTTATAACAAATGGATTAGAAGATGCTAACACATTCAAGTGTCATTGATTGAATGCAGCAAAGGAAAGTAACAGAGAAGTAGAGAGTAAGAACAACCTGGGGTATGGATAAAGCTACTCAGTAGAACTTTGTTTTCCTGATCAAAATAGAGCTAGGACAGCTAACTTTTGACAGAACACTTGTAATGTAGAGTAGTGGAGTTAATAATTTAGGTAGTAATTTATTACATTTATTCCCTAATCTTATGATGTGATTCCCTAATGATGTGAGTGATCCTAGATTTTCTTTTTTTTTTGGGGGGGTGGTGTCCGGTCCTGGGGCCTGAACTCTGGCCTGGGCACTGTCCCTCAGCTCTTCAGCTCAAAGCTAGCGCTCTACCACTTGAGCCACAGCACCACTTCCAGCTTTTTTCTTTTTGCTTATGTGGTGCTGAGGAATCGAACCTCATGCATGCAAGGCAAGCGCTCTACCACTGAGCAACCTTCCCAGCCCCCTGATTCTAGATTTTCTGAGCCCTTTTTTTCACCTAAAATCTCTAAATTCCTCACCCTGCCCATGGTTCTTCTGCTTCTCTCATTTCTCCTTGTTTCTGAACTAAAATCCTGTAACCTTTTGGTTCATGAGAAAGAGCTAGAGAAATATGAGGATGGCTTGGAGTCTGAGCTAACATCCACTCCAGCTAGGAGGATCTGGTAAAGGACTTTCACCTGGGTCTCAGAATCAGATATTAATTGACCTTTTGGAAATGGAGAAACTCACTCACTCAGACAGAATCTGTCATTCCTTGACTTTCTCTGAAGAGATTCGATACTAGGGCACAATGAAGAGAATGAGCTTTCCCATTGTCAGAAGGAACAGGTTGAAAACTAAAACTGGCCTCAGGTCCCAAAGGGCCAGTCAGAAGCCAAGAGATCACACTTTCCTCCTCATCAGGAACCTTCTGGTAGAAATAGAGTCTGAGCAAAGTCTGACATAAACTGAGACTGGGCATAAGGTGGAAACAAAAGAATGACCCTCTCTTTGATTACAAGGGAGTTATGTAGTGAGACATGACAACTTCCTTCATATAAGAAAATTAAAGTTATCTCACTGCCACTTTGCAGGAGGTCAGTTTCCCCAAAGGAGAAGTTTTTAAATGTTGTGACTGCCAGTTTGCTCTGTAGGCTGTTGTCTCTCTCACCCCTTCTCATGTCAGGAATGCATTGCTTCTTTCAGGCACTCAACTACCTGTACTGACTCCTAGGCAGGAATACTGTAGGCTGTTCTTTGGCTAACCTCTTGCATTTAAAGTAGATTAGGCCCAGGCTCTGCTCATGCCAAGAGGTAGATGCAAGAGGTGAATATAAGCTCAGATTTGTACAGAACCTCGATCATATTGAAAAAAATTAAATTAAATTAATAGTTGAGTAATTTAGGGTTTATAGCCACAAAATTTAGGTAATTATTAGTAATATATCTAGAATCATGGATTAGGAAGAGAACTGTGAAGTAGGTTCAGGATACAATGGAAAAGACACACCATAGCCATAACAGGAGATAAGAGTATGAAGGAACTATTGACATAGGTCCATTTATTATCTTAGAAGTGACCTTGGATAGGAGGCTTTTAGAATAATATCTAAAAGAGAGGAACTTTCTGGGCACTGGTGGCTCACAGCTGTAATCCTAGCTACCCGGGAGGCTGAGATCTGAGTATTATGATTCAAAGCAATCCCAGGCAGAAAAAGCCAGAAGTGGTGCTGTGGTTCAAGTGGTAGAGCACGAGCCTTGAGCTCAGGGACAATGCCTAGGGTTCGATTCTTCAGTGCCACATAAGCAAAAAAAAAAAAAGCCAGAAGTGCTGTTATGGCTTGAGAGGTAGGGAACTAGCCTTGAATTGAAGAGGTGATGGATAGTGCTCAGGCCCAGAGTTCAGGCTTCTTGTCCGGCCTAAATAAAAACAAAAAAATAAAACAAAAAACCTTCCAAACTTATCTTTTCTCATAATTGAAGAGAGGCTCTTTTTACAGAAATTCTCCTTATCTAGCTCAAGGTCATCAAAACTTCAGTAGACTTTTCCTGTTGAGATGTAATGCACCTAACTCTACTGAACCTAATCATGGCTGGGAAAGTATGGACATAGGTACGTTTGTTGTATTTTTCCTTATGAACTCAGTTATTATATATAATATATATTATAATATAGAATATATTATAAATTGTATAAATATATTAAATAGATTATAAAATGTATTATGTATTAACAGACTTCCTCATTTTAGATGTAGGAACAGGCAACATATTGAAAGAAAAATGTTTGAATCTCTGAGTTATTTCTCTACCACAGGACAATACCAGGTTTCATTCTTATTACCCAAAGAGCAACAAAGGAAAGCGATGCCCATGGATGTGGTTCTCTGGATTTTGGAAATTGTGATCATATATATATATTGAATAATATTGAATATGTAAAACTATAACAACAGAAAAATAAGTGAATACCTATGTGCACACACTCTCAGTCACTTTCATGTATAATACTTTCTTTTCTATGCTCCTATTCACCTACATAGAGAGTACATGAGTTGCCCTTGAATTGTCCTGGAAGTTCTTTATTGGGATACGGTAACTTCACATCCTTTGTTCCCTAAGTAGTCAGATGCTATGTATTCAATAACAAAACTGTTACAAGCAAAAGTATCCACCCTGACACACAGAGGAACTTGGATTTCAGAAATGCCACAAATAAGTGGGAGGTAGAGCAGTACTTTTCAAAATTGAATAGACTACATATTTATTAGAAAGCTTGTAAGAAAAAAACTTCAGCGAAGGATGATACACTTGAAGAAAACTACACTTTAAATTACATATAGCCGGGGGCTGCAATAGAAAATAAATAAGAATTAAAAAAAATAAATTACATATGACATCAAATTACAAAGTTCCAGGGCATTTCCCTACTCATGAAAACTAGAGTAATACATATTAAAAATAAATAAATGAAAAGACAAATGTTTTATACCAAATTTCAAAACATACTATACGTTATACCAAGGAAATGCGATAAGCATGCATTTTACAGTCTAGTAAAATCATATGGCATGAAGAATCTGATTAACTGATTCATAAAAGTCAATACAATGCAGTTAAAACTTCCGATATCTCAAGTGTTAACTTAGCAGAATACTTTCAATCTATGGTGTCTATTTTGCATATTATCCAGCCCTATCCATCCCACAATGGCAGAAGGATTTTCCTGAGAAAGTCCAGAGACCTGTCTACTGTGAGTGCTCAATGTAAACCTGTTCCAATTCTCTTTTATTTGGGCATGTGATAGACTGACTATCTGTTAACTTGCCAAAGGCACAATTTGGACAGGCTTCCAGTAGTGATATTTTAGCTCTCCGAATAAAAGAGAAATTGAAGACAGAGGGAAAATCTACCAGATCCCTGAAAGATTTCTATCATTGTGCTAAACCTGTAGCTTTCTACTGACAGTTGAACAAACTGCAGTAATTGTCACTCCAACCACATGTGCAAAAAGTGGCTTTCCAAATATTGGCCTATTTTCACTTTGGTAAATCAAGACACACTAATGTGGCCCCGTTTTACTTAACCTATCAGCTATGGTTGGCCCAAAGGATAGTTGAACTTACGAATTTCTTAAATTTTAGGTCATCACACAATCACTTCATAGCCCTTAAACATTAAAAATACCTACCCATATAAGTCTGCATTACATACTTATTACTGTTTTTCTTCATTTGTTATGTTTTACATATTTGTGTATCCCGGGGCTTAGCTCTGTAATATTCCTTCTCATATTTTTTACCACTGAGTACAGTAATTATTTCTGTATTTTTTCTCCATCTCTGTTTAATTCAAGTCCTTAATAGCATCCTGTCTACTGACAACTCCTAACTACTGATTTTAACAAACTCAAAATATCCCAAAGTGAGCTTTGATCTCTATCTACAAACCAATCCCTAATTACTATTTGATTAAGTGATAACTCTTCCAGGTGTCTTCTCAAAATACCTTGGAGTCATTTCAGACTTACATACTTTTTCATACCTCATATTTAATCTATGACCAGGTTTCGAAAAATTAACTCACTGTATATTTTAGGAAGCATATATATGTGTATATATATATATATATATATATATATATGTGTGTGTATATATATATATATATACATATGTATATATATATATGTATATATATATATATATATATATATATATATATATATGTATATATATGGTATATGAGTGCTAGTACTATGACTAAAATTTGCGGCCTAGGTTCTTTTATTTTTTTTGGGGGGGGTCCGGTCGTGGGGCCTGAACTCTGGGCATGGGTGCTGTCCCTCAGCTCTTCAGCTCAAGGATAGTGCTCTACCACTTGAGCCACAGCACCACTTTCAACTTTTTTCTTTTTGCTTATGTGGTGCTGAGGAATTGATCCCAGGACCTCATGCATTCAAGGCAAGCGCTCTATCACTGAGCCACCTTCCCAGCCCCTTTCTTTTCTTTTTGGTTCAGTCTTTATTTGGTATAAATATCACCTACAATGTCATTACCCACACCCTTTTAATTTAAAAATATGTATATTCTGTAGCAATGTTATTGCCATTATAACCATAATTAGGAAGATAATGTGGGTTCATCTGCTCCATACATCTTGAAAGGTAATGAATGTCAAACTTACAGAATATCCTCAGATATGCCTGGTGGAAACCTGGATTTGAATTATGGTTCTACAGCTGATCCATATTGGGTACTTGGGAAATTTGTTTGGCCTTGTTGCCTACTTCTTTTTTTAATAAAATACTTAATTCATTTCCTAACTGGAAGAAATATCTTGAGCACGAAAATTACCCTAATGCAGGTGCAGTGCTTGGAATGGTGTCTGCACATTGTGTAGTAGGTCCAAAAGAAGTCAGCTTCCATCAACATTGTCAGAGCATCCTTCCTGAAGGCCTTAAGAAATATATACCCAACTGATGTTAATATCTGTGAAAACTTATCTTTACAAAAAAAGGTCTTGCCTTCATATGAAACAAAGTAATGTTGGGGCTGTCCTGTGGCTTTTAGTCTGAAGGAGTTTTGCCTAAATTTTATTCTTATACTATTAGTAGTAGCAGTAGCATTCTTTAGTGCTCCCCTTCATTTTTCTAATTCTGTGTTCCATTTGGAATACTATTGTAACTTAGTTTATAATCTTTGTTATTAGAATAAATATACTACCACTGCTGAAGTTTTAAATAAAGAGACAATTTTAGGTGTGCATTACATTTTATGTGCTTAATACTTTCCTGAAATTATTCCTTGTAGGTTATAAATCCCTAACAAACTATTTTTTCAGATTTCTTATATGATTTATAGATTTATTTTATGATTCTTATATGATTTCTTAGAGATCCATAAATAAAACATCTCAGAACAGGAAAAAAGTAGGTAAGAAGTTATAAAAATACTATTATGGTGTCTTAATGGTTAAGTGTAAAGAACATGTAACAAAACAATTGGAAGATTCATTTGCTCTTTTTTCTATTCTCTCACCCTTCATTGTGCCAAGTCGTCTGGACATTTCAAGCCTCGTCTCAGTGACAGAAGTGATGGGATTAGGACATGTGCTCCTATGACTGGCTTTTAGGAAGTTCACAATAAAGCAATACCAGTACATATAAAGAAACTTTTGTGAGTGATGTTTATTGACTTCCTCAATTGCGAAAATTAAATTCATATGTCAAAACATCAAATTTCTTACATTATAATATATGCAGTTCAACTGGCATTACTAACACTTCCATAAATCAAATGCAAACTAAAAGCTCTATAACAAAAACCAACATCTAAGGCAGTGTTGGATATACAAGAAGAAACACAATAAATCTAATAGAGTGAGATCTTTAACACTGGCAATGAGCAATGATAGCTGAATTTTTAACCAAGCTTGGAAAGTTCAGGTGTCCACTAATGATGTGATTAGAGTTGCGGAGTTGACCTTGGTATTAAGATTAGAGGTAAAATTCAAAGACAGCTAAGGTTGCTGCAGTATTGTAGCTCTATACAGTGTGACCTTCCCTGATAATGGTAAAGCACAGAGTAGAAGCTAAGTCAGTAAAATGTATAGGAAGGATTTTCCACTAAGAATAATTGCAGGGGGTGATCATCACTCTTCCATTGAAAACGTACAGCCCATCATTCTACTTTAAACTCTAGAATATTTCTGATCTGAAGACAATTATAACACACCAATGTGCTGTGAGTGCTGAGCAGTTGAGGTGTGTATTACTGTAATATATGTAAAATCTTTAGAGGTATGGAGTGACCTGACCTTCAAACTTCATTCTGTGTTGTTAAGTTTCATGGAAAAATGTTCACAATTATGCAATTCACACTCATCTATGTCTGAATCAGGCAACTGAGATAAGACATTTGGGTCATCACTCCAGTGACAAGGTTTGTGACCTATGAAATTAATAACATTATTTCACAATGTATATGTGTTTCTGAAAATTTATGCAATACCAAATACCAAATGTACAAAAGGGACAATTGTCCATCTCTTATATATATCCAAAGTAAAGATACACCTGAATTATACTTTCTTGTTAGAGGATCACAGAATGACTGCTGATGTTTGGTTTCTTTCCAGGTGCTCCTATACATTTGTGAATCTTCTCTGAGGAAGTGTTTTCCATAGTTTGTTTTGAGGTGTTCCGAATATCAGTACTGTCACTCACCACAACCATGAAACAGCAAAGATGATGGGATACCTGGCCAAAGAACTGAGAAATCAAAGGAAGTGATAGGAAAGAAGACACCAGAGGACCCAAAGCCTCACTGCCAGCTTCTGGATCCCCAAATCCTGTTTAAAATGCTTTATATTCATTCTACTATAGGTGTGGGGTAATGAGTGGCTACAGGTATGTCCACAAACTGAGGCATCAATCTAGTTTGTGGTTACAACTATTAACTGATGTATTGTTTGTATACATAGTGATAATTGAATCCCTTATTTTTAAGCAGCAGAAGGGAGCAATAATCGTTACAAGCATAGCACAGACATCCATCTTGTTTCCAAAGTCTTAAACTTTTAGTGTCCAACAGCTCTAACTTAAATACTTTTGAGGTAATACCCCATACCCCTGTCTTCCCTTAACTGTTTGACCTTTCCACAGCACAGCTCTCAGCCTTTTGATTGCTGTTTGATATGGCTTCCCAATATATCCCTTTCCAGGTATAACAGTTTGACTCTAGAATCCCTCACAAGTACTATTACAGATGGGTTATTTGGAAAGGGATATTTTTTTCTAGGGTAGGGTCACTTTTTAAAATTTTATTTTATTTAAAGGTACTGTACAGAGTGGTTACAGTTACATGAGTAAGGTACATTCCTTGATGAATATTGTTACCCACTCCATTGTTGTTCTCCTATCCTTTCCCACCCTCAACCATACCCCCCACCCCAAAGTTGTAAAGTTCATTGCCGGTATATTATCTTGTGAATATCATTGTTGCAATGGGTCACTTCTTTCATCATTATGTTATTTCCCTTTCCTTCTCCAAATCAGATAATGTATATACAAGATGGAAGGTACCAGAATCAAGGCAGAGATGTCCAGAGATAAATCAAAGACAAATGAAATAAAATAACATCTAGTTACACTTCTTTACCGACATCAAGGATGATATCTGAAAAAAAAAGTAATTGTTGTTTCCATGTCTTGGAGTTCATTTCAATTAGCATCATTTTGTATGGTCAAATGTACATAGCTCTAGAGCCAGCAATCCCATTCATGGGCATTTGTCGAAATTATCTCTAGATAGCTAATGGATAAAAAATGGAATTGAAAATAGCAAAGGAAAACAAATCAACATTCAGGTATTATGATTTTATAATTCTAATACGAAAGAACTGAAGCTTTTGTTTAATGAAGAAAGTTTAGCCTGTAATTTCAATGCAAGGCATCAGTTGTAATGAGTCTAAAGTCTTTTCCTCAAAGATATCCAAGAGTAATATACTCATCCTCTGAAGAGTAAATAAGTAATTATTTTAATTAGCTTTGCTTAATATTAATTTACATGTAGAAAATAAGTTAAAATATCTTCTCTCAGGCTGGGAAGGTGGCTCAGTGGTAGTGTTTGCATGCAAGAGTCCCTGGGTTCAATTCTTCAGTACCACATAAGCAAAAAGAAAAAACCCGGAAGTGGCACTGTGGCTCAAGTGGTAGAGTGCTAAACTTGAGCTGAAGAGCTGAAGGACAGCGTCCATGTCCATAGTTCAAGACAGACGACCGGACTCCAAAAAATAAAACACTAAAACTACCAGCACAAGTATGTTTTTGGCACCATTATTACCATATCTAAGATATGGAACTAGTCCAGATGCCCCTCAGTAGATGAATGGATCAGGAAAATGTGGTATATATACACAATGGAAATTCATGCTTCTATGAGAAAGAATGACATAGCCCCTTTCTTAAGAAAATGGAAAGACTTGGAAAAAAATCATTGTGTGAAGGAAGCCAGACTCAAAGAAACATAGGCTCTATGGTTTCCCTCATTTTTATTAATTAATATATGCTTAGTATAGTCCTGGCAGATAGGTTCATTTTTTACACTCTTATATTCATCATTGCATCTTAGGAACTACTGGTATGCATTACTGTACTTCTGTCCATTCTCCTTGTGCTTCGGCTTGTACCCCTCTGACCTCGAAGGGCTAAGAATTGGGGATATTTGTTTTAATCTTTATCTCAGACATCTATCTATACTTTCTAGAAATACATTCATTGAATTCCTTCTGTAAAGTCTAATGTCTTGAAAATTATTACTGCATTTTCATGGCTTTGTTATTTGGCATTAGGGAAGAACATAGATCAGTACTGTAACTTAGGTAAAAGATTATTGCAATCATGCTTCAATAGATATTCTTCATTTTATAATGTGTATTTCAAGGTATGCCTGCCTGCTTCCTTTTCAATGTTTTCTTTATTTTTCAATGTAGTCTTTTTTTCTGGAAAATATTTATGTGCTTAGTGAAGATCAATTCTTACTGTAACTATTCATTAATTTAATTCCAACCTCATTGCACAGATCCCTCTGAGTTTCTTCAGGGTCTGTATAGTGCTTCACATTTTTAAATATGTTTTAACATCGATGCATCCAATGATGAAGACACATTCCTTAAGTCACCATTTTGATGACTGAAAAGAAACCATGCTGCAATCTCACTATATGGCAATTTTCTGGTTTTAAATTCTTTTAGATTAAAATTGATGCTGGACAACAAATATTCTGTGTACAATTTTATATTTTCCTAATTATTTTAATATACTTCCCATATTATATAAAGTTAAAACATTATCACTTACTTAGTTTTAGGATTTCTAAAACGGTCAGAGTAAAAGTTCTATTCATTCACAATTTTAAGATAATAGAGTGTCCATTATGACCAAGTGAGATATTTTAAATTTTTTTTGTAGTCCTTAAAGGTTGTGCTGGGGAATACAGTCCAGTGCTTCATATTCTTAGTCTACTGTGGGCCTCTGATCCTGATGTGACTTGTGGTTTTATTTTCACTCAACAGGAATTTAAAAAAATTTCAATAGGAAGGAATTATTACTTGCTTACTTTCTCCAATATCTCTCGCATACATAAAAGTAATATAATTCTACACTGACTGAAAATGGTGTTCCTATTAGAGTAATTGTTTATTTTTTGTAGCCCCACTCTTCACTAAGTCTTGTCCCTTTCCTATCTCCCCTTCCCATAAAACTTGACTGGATCCACTGGAAACCCACTTCCAGTCAGCCTGGTCCTTAAAAAGCCAAACCTTAACTAACCTACCCCCTGGTAGTCCTTCTATAAACTTTCAAAGGCCTGACTGCAACCAGAATCCTTCCTGAAAGTCCTCCTCTGCTACAGGGAAATCCTTCTTCCACTCCACCCCTTCCTGGAATCCCTGCTCTGCACCACCAGAAACCAAGCCACATCCATATCTCCTCCTAAGATCCACCTTGCTGTAACAAGAACTCCGCCTACATTGGGCTCCTCCCTCTACTCCTAACTTCATCCACCAGATACCCTGTCCCTAACTACTCTATTCCCTCAGAGTCCCATTGCTCCCATATTCTATTACTTCCAAGATCCTCCCGTCCCTTTCATACCCCACTCCCAACCAAACTTCTCCCTCAAACCCTCCTGGTTTCATCAGAAACTCGATCCATAACTAGTCTAAGTAGCCGAACTTTTCAAGCCCAGCCCTGAACCTACCTCTTCCCACAATTCCCTTCATGCTACACCAAAAACCCTCCACCTCTCTATAACTGCCCTTGTAGCCCGACCTTAGTTGACCAGAAGCTTCTCACACAGCCCATCTCCTGCTTGGAAAGCCAGCCCTGCTCCACCAGAGGCCTCTCTACCTCCCATATCTACTCTCTCAATGGCTTCATCGTTCCCTTGATGAATCCTCCCCTTATTGGCTCCTCCCACAGAGCCACACCCTACTCAACCCTGCCCATAATTACTCTACACCTTTGTAGACCTTTCACTCCTTCTCAAAGTCCCTCTTCCAATTAACCCCATGGCTCCAAGCCCTGACCTGCTCTAGAAAACCCCCACCACACTATCCCATCTCTCGACACCCACATTGCTCCACTGCAAACTACTGCATCTGTTAGCCTCCCTCTGGAAGCCTCGCCAGGCTCAACTGTAAATCCCTGTCCCTTCATAATCCCTTTTTTGAAGGTTGCCTTGCCCCACTGGAAACCCTGTCCAAGTCTAATGTCCTGCCTTCCAACACTGAAATCCCCACCCAAACTTACTGCTCTTTTCGAAGTGGTAACTGGCTACACCAGACACCCTGTCCTAACTAATCTAGTCCACTGGATCCTATCTCTGCTCTCACAAAGCTCTGGTCCTGAAAAATTCCTCCATACATTGTTACTACATCCTGCTCTGCCAGAAACCCCACCTCCACCCTAACACACTTCCCAAAGGCCCGCCCCTTACTAGCCCACTTCTTTCTAGCACCACTCTGCCCTCTCACAGACCTTGAAAAGCCTCTCCCTCATAGCTCTGCATTCCTGCACCAGAATCCCCACCTTTTGTCAGCCTCTTGCCTTCATTATCTTCCATGCCTTATGGGAAACCTCACCCTACATATCCCACCAGGGCTCACAGTGCTACACCACAACCCCTACTCTAAGTAACCTCCTCCTCTGTAGCCTTGTTCTTCCTTTTCAAAGCTCTGCCCCAAACAGCCTCTTCCCCAGTGACCTTGCCTTCTTCCACTGGAAACCCATTCACCTGCCAGTCTCCATCCTAAAGTCCCACCTACTCCACAAGAGACCCTGCTCCTAACAAGTCTAGTCTTTCTTGTCCCCTCCCTGCAGTCTCAAAGCCTTACACAGACTGGCTTTCACCCTCAAAGCCCCGCCCTGCTTTACCACAGAGGCTGTGCCAATACCAACTTCTCCCTTAAACCAGACAGGGCTCCACCAGAAACCCCACACCACCTCATCCTTGAAGTTCCCACCTAGGAACTTTTATTACAAATGTGATTTTATAATGGTCACAGAATTCATACTAGTCAATATGATAAGAAAGCAGTATTGACAAAAGACAACAAAAATGAGATAGCTATTAGATGCCTTATTCTAGTTTGGGGTTCTGTTAACAGGCAGATTCACAATGTGTGAAAATGTGTGAAGATGATTCCTCTAACTGGAAAGCATTCTTTGAAGTATCAGTAAGGTTTCGTGAGTGATCATTTTATTTCTAGAATTTTCATCCACATTTGTGTCCATTAACTTATAAATATAAGTTATTTTAAATCCTCTGGTTTGGTTGAGGAAAGAGTATTAAGATGTAAAAAGATGACTTTCAAATCATCTCTCTAATGAATAATTTTGGACTTATTTACTTTACTATGTACCAGAGTTTTTAGTAACAGAAATTCTCTACCAGAATCCCCTTTGAATTTCCTACTTCCACTAAAGTGCCCTTTGGAAAAGATTGAAGTGAGATTATACAGGTAGAATGCCAGAAATAAAAACGTATTTGAGATCATAACAAAATCATGATAAAGACCCTACCCAATGTGGTTTAAATTTTCTAATGAAAGTAACTTAAGCATATTTAACTGCAGACTTTCTGAAGACTAGAAGACAAAAATATAAGAAATGCCCTCCTATACCACGGTTCTGAAAACAAAACAAAACCAAGGAAAGACAACATAATGAGACAGAAGGGAATGAGAAACTTGTACATGTGATATAGAATATAAAAATACACTGAATCAGGTAAAAATAATTTTGGACACAATGCCTGGTTGTTCAATATATTTCATTGTATATACTGTTCCTTTTTAACCTCTGACATAATATAGGTCTCAGCAGGGATCTGTCAAGGTAATTATGTAGTTAGTCAATTTCATCATTGCAAGATCATCAAGATGATAAACTCCCACACACCTTAACATACCTGCAACAGCACTAGACATATATTCCTATTGGTCCAACAGTGTAGGGCAGACCTGTATTTAACCCAAGTTTTGTATGCGGTATGCTATGGTTTTCTTCAGGCTTGATACAAAATGTTTCTGCCCAGAAATAAATGAAGGCATTTATAGCTAAAATGATTTAGGGTCATTGTTAACATCTAACGCATGCTGAGGTTTTTCTTTATACCTCTCCTTTTCCCTTTCTTTCATACTCCCTTTCTTTCTTCCTCCCTTTCTTTCTTCCTCTCTATCTTTCTTTTCTTTTCTTTTCTTTTCTTTCTTTCTTTCTTTCTTTCTTTCTTTCTTTCTTTCTTTCTTTCTTTCTTTCTTTCTTTCTTTCTTTCTTTCTTTCTTTCTTTCCTTTTCTTTCCTCTTTTAGGAAATGAGTATGAATTTAAATATTTTGTTTGCTGAACAAGTATTCTACCATTAGAATAATACTTTTTCGATTTATTTATTTGTTCATAGGTTATCCATTTTGCTGAGGGCTGAACACAGGCTACGTTCCTCTCCTCTATCTGCAAAGTAGCGGGGATCACAAATGCATTCAAACATGCGAACCTTTAGGATGATATGAGACTCATTACTTTCCTTGCACACTGGTTCTTTTTTTTTAATTTTATTTTATTTGTGAACATACTGTACAGAAAAGTTACAATTACATGGGAAGGATAATGCATACATTTCTTACCAAGCATTGCAGCTTCCTCCTTTGTTTACCCTTCACATCCCTTCCAAGCCTCCCCCCTCCCCCCATCCTAATTCTAATCCTTCCATCCCCCCCCCCCGCACCGACGTTGTAAAGCTCGTTTTGGAAATGACAACTTGTACTTCTCATTGTTGCAACAGGTCCACCTGTATCCTTAAACAACTGGTTTTTCCCCATCGCCTCCACAAGGTATACTGACATCAAATATAGTGAAAGCAGCGGAGGGACATACAAAGCAACAAAGAGATAATCTTATAAATGCGTTAGAAACACATGCATGAAAGAAAAAAACATTAAAATACACATCTAAGGGTTCATTTTCCTGACATCACATTATCTGACCTTTTCCGCTTGAATCATACATATACTAGATATTACAAATAAGGGAAACCATGGGACCTATGTTTCTTTGGGCCTGGCTTACTTCACTTAATATAATTTTTTCCAAGTTATTCCATTTCCTAACAAATGGGGCAATGTCATTCTTTCTGATGGAGGCATAGAATTCCATTGTGTATATATACCACATTTTCTTGATCCATTCATCTACTGAGGGGCATCTGGGTTGGTTCCATATCTTAGCTATGATAAATAATGCTGCAATAAACATAGTTGTGCTAGTAGCTTTAGTGTGGTCTTGTTTGTAAACATTTGGGTAAATGCCCAAAAGTGGGATTGCTGGGTCATAGGGGAGTTCTATGTGAAGTCTTTTGAGGAACCTCCATACTGCTTTCCAAAGTGGTTGAACAAGTTTACATTCCCAACAACAATGAAGTAAAGTTCCTTTCTGTCCACATCCCCTGCAGCATCTGTTGTTTTTAGAGTTCTTGATTTTTGCTGTTCTAACTGGAGTGAGGTGATATCTCAATGTTGTTTTGATTTGCATTTCTTTTATGGCTAGGGATGTTGAACATTTCTTCATGTGTCTATTGGCCATCCTTCTTTCTTCCTCAGAGAAGTTCTCTTTAAGTCTTTCGCCCACTTATTTATTGGGCAGTTGTTTCTTTGAGGATTTCTTGTTGGGGGGGGTTAATTTTTTGAGTTCCAAGTATATTTTAGATATGAGACCCTTGTCCGTTGTATGGCTAGTAAGATCTTCTCCTAATCCGTGGGCTTTCTATTGATCTTGCTAGCTATGTCATTTGCCCTGCATAAGCTCTGCAACTTTATGCAATTCCATTTGTCCAACCTTTCTTTGTGTTGTGTTTCCGGGTCTCTATTCAGAAAATTTCGGCCTGAGCCAAGGAGACCTAGGGTTTCTCCTATTCCATCCTGTAATGTTTTCAGAGTGTCTGCATTGAGTTCAAGGTCTTTGATCCATTTGGAGTTGATTCTGGTGCAGAGTGATATATAAGGATCTAGCTTTAGTTTTCTACATGTAGTTAACCAATTTTGCCAGCACCATTTAATGAAGAGGTTGTCTTTCTTCCATTCTATTGTTTTAGCTCCCTTATCGAAGATTAGATGGCTATAGGTCTGAAGTTTCATTTCTGGGTTTTCAATTCTATTCCATTGGTCCTGAGTCTGTTCTTATGCCAATACCTAGCTGTTTTGATTACTATGGCTTTATAGTAGAGTTTGACGTTTGGTATTGTTATTCCTCCAGCAGTGTTCTTTCCGTTGAGGAACGTTTTTGCTATTCGGGGTCTTTTATTTTTCCATATGAATTTTTGGATTGCCTCTTCTATTTCCTTGAAGAATGAGGTTGGAATTTTGATAGGTATTGCGTTGAATTTGTAGATAGCCTTGGGAAGAATTGCCATTTTCACAATGTTAATCTTTCCAATCCAGGAGCATGGGAGGTTTTGCCATTTTTTAAGTTCTGTGTTGATTTCCATTTTTAAGGTTTTAAAATTTTCATCATAGAGGTCCTTCACTTCTTTAGTTAAGTTAATTCCTAGGTATTTTATTTTTTGTGGGGCTATTACAAATGGAGTTGCTTTCCTAATTTCAGCCACACTTTTCTCATTGTTGGCATACAGAAAAGCCATTGGTTTTTGGGGGTTAATTTTATAACCTGCTACTTTGCCAAAGTTTTGAATCAGCTTGAGTAGTTTGGGAGTGGATTCTATGGGATTCTTTAAATACAAGATCATGTCATCTGAAAAGAGGGAGAGTTTTATTTCTTCTTTCCCTATTTGGATCGCCTTTATGTCTGCATCTGGTCTTATTGCTGTAGCTAGGGATTCTAATACTAGATTGAAGAGAAGTGGAGAGAGTGGGCATCCTTGTCTTGTTCCTGAGTTAAGAGGAAATGGCTTTAGTTTTTCACCATTAAGTATAATGCTGGCTGTAGGTTTGTCATATACAGCCTTTATTGTATTGAGGAATGTTCCATGGATTCCTAATTTTTCCAAAACCTTCATCATAAAGGGGTTTTGGATCTTGTCGAATGCTTTTTCTGCATCTATTGAAATAACCTTGTGGTTCTTATTCTTGCTCCTGTTGATGTGATGAATAATATTAATTGATTTGCGTATATTGAACCAGTTTTGCATCCCTGAAATGAATCCCTGTTTGATCATGTTGTATGATTTTTTGGATGAATTGTTGAAGTCGATTGGCCAAAATTTTGTTGAGAAGTTTTGCATCAATGTTCATCAAAGAAATGGGTCTATAGTTCTCTTTCTTTGATGAGTCCCTGCCTGTTTTTGAGATGAGGGTTATGATGGCTTCATAGAATGTGTTCGGTAGTGAGCTTTCTCTTTCAATTTCCTTGAAGAGTTGGAGGAGTATTGGTGTGAGCTCTGCTTTGAAGGCCTTGTAAAATTACGCTGTAAAACCATCTGGTCCTGGACTTTTCTTAGCTGGGAGGTCTCTTATTGCTAGTTTCAGATCTCTCCAATTTGTTGATGTAGGAGCTCAGAGCTATAAACTTGCCTCTGAGTACTGCCTTTGCTGTGTCCCAGAGGAGCTGGTAATTTGTGTGTTCATTTTTGTTGAAAAGCATGAACATTTGAATTTCCTTTCTAATCTCTTCCATGACCCACTCTTGATTCAGCAGTGTGTTGTTCAGCCTCCATGTGATACCGGACTTTCTTTAGTGGCTTTTGGTGTTGAGATCTAATTTTATTCTCTTGTGGTCAGAGTGAATGCAAGGTATAACTTCAATGTTTCTGATTTTAGACAAGTTTGCTTTGTGGCCTAAAATGTGGTCTATATTAGACAATGTTCCATGTGCTGCTGAGAAAAACGTGTATTCTGATGCTGCTGGGTGAAATGTTCGGTAGATGTCTGTTAAGTCTAGTTGATCTATGCAGCTGTTTAGATCTGCGGTTTCTCTGTTGAGTTTTTGCTGAGTTGATCTATCTAGTGGGGAGAGTGGTGTGTTAAAATCCCCAACAATTAATGTCTTTGGATCTATATGGGATTTGTGGGAAAGTAGTGTTTCTTTGATAAATTTGGGTGCTCCATTGTTTGGCGAAATAGATATTTAGAATTCTAATATCCTCCTCAAGGAGAGATCCTTTAATTAGTATGTAGCGACCTTCTTTATCTCTTCTCACGAATTTTAATTTGAAATCTATTTTATCTGCTATTAGGATTGCAACTCCCACCTGTTTATGGGGGCCGTTTGCTTGGTAGATTTTGTTCCAGCCTTTAACATTGAAAATGTGATTATTTTTACGGCAAGATGTGACTCCTGCAGGCAGCAGATAGAAGGGTCTTGTTTTTTAATCCAACTAGACAGTCTAAGTCGCTTAATTGGAGAGTTCAGTCCGTTAACGTTAAGAGATAGGACTGGGAGGTATTTGGGAGTTCCTGCCATGTTATCCACCTTCTTGGGGGCTGTAAAAACTGGGTTCTTCCTATGGTTCTTGGATTCTCAGTTTGGGTGAAGTTTCTTGGCCTTTGTTGCGGTCTTGTTGGTTTTCTATATGTAGGACATCTTTAAGAATCTTTTGTAGGGCTGGTTTGTTGGAGATGTATTGTTTCAATTTTTCTTTGCTATGGAAGGTTTTTATTTGGCCTTCAGTTATGAAGGAGAGTTTACCTGGGTACAGTATTCTTGGTTGATAGTTGTTTGTTTTTAGGGCATGGCATACATCATTCCAGGCTCTTCTAGCTTTGATTGTCTCTGCTGAGAAATCTGAGGTGATTCTAATTGGTTTCCCTTTATAGGTGATTAACCTTTTCTCCTTGACATTTTTAAGGATCTTTTCCTTGGTCTGAGTTGATCCTGTGTGGCTTATAATGTGACGGTGGGATGTCCTATTCTGGTCTGGTCTATTTGGGGTTCTAAAAGCTTCTTGTATCTGAATAGGCCTATCTTTTTGTATGTTTGGGAAGTTCTCTGCTAGGGTCCTGTTAAACAAATTTCCTAGACCATTAACTTCTGTTTCTAGGTGTTCCTCTACACCCATTATCCTTAGATTAGGCCTTCTGATGGTGTCTTCAAGGTGTTGGATAGATCTATCATATTTCTTGGACTTGTCTTGGATGGTTGTATGTTCTTTCTCTATAATATCTAGGCTGTCTTCAATCCCTGAGATTCGATCTTCTTCATGGTCTAACCTGCTGTCAAAACTCTCTACTTTGTTTTTTATCTCTTTTTCTTCTAATTGGTCAGCTTTGATGGCTTCAAGTTCTTTGTTGAAGCTCTGTTTTAGGTCTTGTATGAATTTCTTTACTTCCTTAATTTGGTGTTCAGTGTTTTTTCTCAAATCACTTAGTTGATTGGTTATGGTTTCTTTGAACTCCCATTCCTTCAGTTGGTTTCCATTCAGCATTCCCTTTTTGTTCTCCCTGACTTCCTTCAGCTCTTTGTTAATGGATTCCATGAATGCCTTTAGTGATCTTTGTGTATTCTCTACCTGGTCTCTCAATTCCTGAATTACTCTTTGATTATCTTCCTCCCGTCTGTGGTATTCCTGCAGTTCTCTTTCTTCCCATTCGTGGGATTCCTGCAGTTCTTTTTGAGTGTTCTCAGCCTGCTCATGCCATTCCTCCCTTTCTCTTTGAGTATTCTCAAGTTGTTCACGCAAATCCTGTATCAGTTTTTGAGTAGCTTCCTCACGCTTATGATATTCCTGTATAAACTTTTGGAATGTCTCTTCTCTCTCCCTATCACGCTCATACAGAGTCCTTTGTAACTTGTCAAACTTCTCATTTATCATATTTGCCACCAGTGTTTGTAGGGCTATTTGGGAACTCTCCTCTGGGTTGTTAATTATCTGATCTGACCCCTGAATATCAAGATTTGGAATTGACATACCCGGATTTGTCATTTTTCTTGTGTTTTTCTGGCTTACTCTGCCCATTTGAGATAAAAATAGCACCAGTTTTGTGCTAGAACACTATCTTAAGGCAACCATCAACCAACGTTTGCATTTATACAGTCAATAGTCTACAGATACAATCTAGTTCAACAGATACATCTATTCAACATCAAACAACTATATGTTAATGGGTTTCGAACCGCAGAGAAGAATTTGGAAAACCAGAAATTTTTAGGGTTAGGGAGAGATGTGGGTAAAAAATAGGAATAGATTGGTGTGGGGAGGCACAGGGAGAGTTAACTATGTCCTAATCTCAATGCAGGAAATAGGTTGTGTAGGATGCAAGTAGAGAGAGAGAGAAAAGGAAGAAAGGGAAAGGGAAATGAAAACAGACCAGAAAAAAATAGAAACGTAAAAATTAATATTATTATGGAGATTAAAAGACCATCTATTTAGAGAGGAATGTGAGTATATTAATAGAAGGGTAGGGACATAGAGGAGAAGTGAAAAACTTAAGAAAATGCTTAAAATATTATATAGGTATAAAGAGGTAGTACTGCTATTAAGGAATTAAAGTCTCAGAGGTTTTGAATTGAGTAATAAATTTGTGGATTAATTGTGTACACAATGGGGGATAGGGTCTACTAGTTAACTACGGGTTTATCTAATGATATGCAGGACAAGAGTTAAGTCACATACAGAAGATCAAAAACAGGAAAAGGTGAAAAGGATTAGAAAGGGAGAGAAAAAGGTCAGAAATTCAGTAGAGCTAGGCAAAAAAACAAAAAGATAGTTAAGAAAGAAAGAAAAAGACAAAGAAGACAAGAAAAGAAAGGAAAATGCATATTCATGTATTCCTAAAATAAAAATTATAAGAGGGAAAAAAAGTTACTGGAAAACAATTATTTTTTCAAAAAAGGCAAAAATTAAAGATTAATAAAGTTTTTAGAAAAGGAAAAAATTATATATATATATATATATATATATAAGGTACCAAAAAAAAAGAAAAAAAAGAGAAAAAAAAGAAAAGAAGAGGAAGAGAAGAAAAAAAAAGTTCTTTGATTTTTTTTTTTATTTTTTGGGAGGGGTGGGAAGAATCCTGTATCTCCCTTTTGTCTGTAAACAGCCTCTTGTTGGAGTATCTGGTCAGCTTGAGGTCCTGTGGCTTGATTGCTTTCTTAAGTCAGTTTGTTCGAACAGGCAGAAAAATCCTCTGCTTTACCCAAGATTTTGAGATCCCCCTCCCAGATTAGTTTACTGGGAGGGTCATCTGCTTTGAGAATCACAAAAGAGGGGGATGCAGTGGTAAGGCTAGGTTCTGGGTAGAGTTGAGCCCTTTCAACACTCATTAGCTTTTTCCTGGGGCTATTTTGTGAAGAAAAAAAAAAAAACTCCCAGGGCCCACCCTGGAGCCATTCTCAGGGTTTCTGTTTTTCAATTGATTGTGGAGGCTGCTAGAGGGAGGGGCAGCCTCTGGCTCTGGTTACCCAGTGAGGAAAGCCACTCCAATGGCTGGTGCCTGAGCTGGGTGACTTTTCCCTGGATGGAGCCAAGTCTGGCAGGTAACTTCGCTGCCATTAAGTTCTTGTGACCTGCTAAATGACTCGTTTTATTCCAAGGCCTTGGTTGGAGCTGGCAGCTCCTCCGAGCTTTGTTGGTATCCAAGATGGAGATCACTGGTGCTGGGGGGGGAGGGGTGGCCTTCCCTCCTCTGCTCCCTGAGAAGGAGTGAGGATGTCGGGCTTCTACTCACGTCCAGTCTTGGATCCTGGGTCGTCTCTGGTCTGTGAACTGCAGGATGAAGATGTCCGCTCCTTGTCGGTTCTTGCTGGTGTTGAGTAGAATGCACTCTCCCGGTGCGTCTGGCTCCTTCGTCCTGGACTCTCTGTGTGAGCGCTCAGTTATGGCCCCGGGGCTGCTTTCTCCACCATGACCCTGCCGCCGCCGCCAAGGCAGCGGCTGGCAGGCGCTCAGTTGTGTCTTTTTGCCTTGGCTTCCCCTCTCTTGTCTAACTCTCTGTCCTGTGATGGCACACTTGGTGTAATTCTCTGGCTTAGGACTGTTCACTGGAACTCTAAAACTGCTTTCTATGCGAGAGCTGGTTCAGATTCCAGCTTCTCCTCCGCCATCTTCCCCAAGCTCCAAATCCTCTGCACACTGGTTCTGATCTGTGATCCTCTCAAATTCTTCCTCTTCAATTAGTGATGTGAGTTCCAGTAGCCTGCCCTCAGTTTAGATCGTCTAAATGAATTATTGAAGGCAATTTCACTTTAATCTCTTTTTTTTGCCAGTCCAGGGGCTGTTATAATTTTATTTCTAGACAAATTTTGTGTATATATGCACATTAGCATTAAAATATTACTTTTTCCCCCTTTTTTCCTTTTTAATTTTCTTGGTCAAGGGGCTTGAATTCTGGGTCTGGGCGTTGTCCCTAGCTCTTCAGATCAAGGCTAGCATGTTACCACTTGAGCCACAGTGCTACTTCTGGTTTTCTGGTGGTTAATTTGAAGTCAGAGTGTCATGGATTTCCTGCCAGGGCTAGCTTTGAATTACTATCCTCAGATCTCAGCTCCTGAGTATCTAGGATTCCAGGCATGAGCCACTGGCACCCAGCTAAAAATGTTACTCATTTTAAGTTCTGTGTTTTAGTTGAGGAAGTAACATAAGTGTGTAGAAATTTAACTTTCAAGTTACCTCTCTAAGTAATTTCAGAGTTTCATTTTCATATTTATTGCAGTTATTAATAACAGAAACTCCCAAAGTAACAGAATAATCCTTCATTTTCTCCTTCCCATAGGTACTATTGGAAGAGAATGAGTGAGATCTTAGACAATATGTACTTGAAATTATAAAAAAGTTATATTGATGATACATAAAGAGCCAGATAACACAACGTGCTTTACATTTTCTAAAGAAAGGAATGTCATGAAAGTATATTTATTGGCAGGCTTTTCACCTGTAAAACAAAGAAAAAACAATTTCATAAAAAAGCTGAAGGGGATCAGCAGCCATGAAAGTGTGATATAGCATTGTAGACTTTATGAAATGAACTGGTTAAGGTAAAGTAATACTTTGGAAAAGTTATCTGTTCACTAAATTTATTCATTATATTTTTTAAATTTTTATTTACCTGTCACTTAATATATAAATGCATACATGTGTGTGCAATATATATATATATATATATATATATATATATATATATATATATATATATATATATATATATATATATCAGCAGTATCTGTCCAGTGAACTGTATGGTTATGTATGTTTAGGTAATTTCATCATGTCAAGTCCATCAAAAAGATGGACTTCCATAAACCTTAACAACCCTGCAACACCACTGCACATGCAAACTTAGGTGTTCACCATTGTAAGCTAGACCTGTGTTCTACCAAAGCTTTATATATATGGTGTTAGTTTTTCATTTAGTCTTCACACAAAATGTGTGTGCTCCTAGAAAAAAATGATGGCATTTATAACTACAATGATTTAGTGTAAATCTTTACAATGAACACAAGCACAGTATGAGTTGTTCTTTCTTTCCTTGTCTTATTTTATCTTTAGGAAGTTGATTTGAGTTTTGATGTTGTTTGCTAGATAAGTATTCCACCACTGGAGTCACTCCACCACTCCTTTCTAGTTTAAGTTACTTTATGCATAGAGTAGCAATTTTTGCACCCAGCCCAAAAAGCAGGGATCAGGATTGCATTCCAATATCCCTACCTAGTAGGTTGATATGGCTGATACTTTCCTTCCTAGACCTATTCAGAATTGTGATCCTTTCAAATTCTACCACTTTAGTTAATTGTGTGAGCTCCTGTTCTCCCTACTTCTAGAAGATAGGCCAGACATAAATGATTACAGGTAATTTGAGTGAATCATTGGCTAAATATAAGTGATTTGATATTAAAGTGTAGGGTAAGTTTGAAAGTATAATCGCAGTAGTCAGATATTTTGCTAAGTAATTTTGTTTCACATTAACAACACATCTTGACCAGAATTAAGGACTTACTTTTTCTGTCTGTCTAGTTGTATGTCATTTGGTAAAATAAACTTCATGTCTTCCATGTGGCATAAAGAACTTTGAATGGTCTGATGTGCTGGTTCACATCTATAATCATGGTTAGCAATCAGAAATAAATAGATCACAATTTGAACATAGCCTAACCAAAAATTTAAGAAGTCCCAATCTCAATAAACTAGTGAGTCATGTTGAATCATGCTGCCATTAATCTCAGCACCACAAGAAGCTAAGTCTCTGCCTTGTAACTGTTTCACTTGAGTAACTGGGACTCTTGGAGGCAGTCACCTCTATGGATGCAGAATCTTGGCTGAGATTTAGCAAGAGGAGGGAGGAGTCTGTCCCACCTTCCCCGGGGGAACCTCACAGAATGAAGTGAGCATGCTTGCTTTCCTCCTCCAAACAGCTTGAGAAGCCATGCTGCTGAGTGTTCATTATTTGATTCCAGTGACCTGTGGTAGAAGTAGAAGGAAACATTAAATAAATTTCACATATGCCAATTGAGCTCCTCTCCCAGCCTGTGAGTTCAACTCAGCAAGTGTTCATTATTTGAGAGTTGAGAATGTTGAGGTAGGAGAGAGAGGGAGGGTGAGTGAAAGAGAGGAGAGATAGAGAGAGAAAGAGCTGGGCGCTGGTGGATGACACCTGTAATCCTAGCTACTCAGTACGCTGAGATCTGAAGATTGCAGTTCAAAGCCAGCCTGGGCAGGAAAGTCCGTGAAACCCTTATCTCCAATAAACCATTCAAAAACCAGAAGTGGCGCTGTGGCTCAAGCGGTAGAGTGTTCGACTTGAGCTCAAGAGCTGAGGGACATTGCCCAAGCCCAGAGTTCAAACCCTACGACCAACCAATAAAACAATAAAGAGAGAGGGGAGGGAGAAAAGAAAGGAAGGAAGGAAGGAAGGAAGGAAGGAAGAAAGAAAGAAAGAAAGAAAGAAAGAAAGAAAGAAAGAAAGAAAGAAAGAAAGAAAGAAAGAAAGAAAGAAAGAAAGAACATGACTGAGAATGAATTGTTTGGAGTCAGGAGTCATATGTCAGAAGTACTACCTGTATTTGTTGTTAGGTCTGCCCCAGGTCATGCAGACCCTATGCAGCCAATTCTTGGCTAAGTTTCAACCCTTTATGTGTTGCCTAGTATCTGGCACACCTGGAGGCAGCCACCTCCCCATCCTGTTAAGTCACAACCTGGTCAGCCTCTGGTCCCACTTTCCATCTGACCAGAGGTGAGTCCTAGAACTTGAAGTCACATCCAGATCCAGTGTGGCCAGAGTTTCCCCCAAACAGGCACACCTCATCTGGTCCTTCACATAGATTCATCCTTGCCAGAGGTTGGATCGCCCCATTTTTTTTTACATGCATTTCTACCATGTATGGCATGGGCAGCAGTTCAGTAAATAAACTTCTTTACCTGACTGAAAACCCTGTGGTGTTCTCTTCATTGGCTACCTAATGAAACTCACCTAATTAATATACTTTACACTTCAGAGTTTCTAGTTATGAATCCATGGATATTTTTGTGACACATATGAGATCAGTATCTACAAAACATATTTACTAACATCATTTAACAGTATAATTGTGCCTAGAATCTTTAATAGCAGCTTAATTAATAATAATTTCTATTTTGTTTGCTTTGCTTTGCTTTGTTTTTGCTTAAAGTAATAGAAGACTTGGTGAGACAATCTCTGTGAAGACTCAGGGTCTGTGTTGGAGGGGCAGAATGATGCTGGCTCCGGCCTCAGGATTATCTGAGGACTGTGTTTGTGTATGTGGAAAGCTCTTGGCATACCAACCTAGAGAGGGAACATATTCTCTCTCCCTATCTCAAAGCTATCATGTCTCAAAGCTGAGGAAGTAGCTCTTCTGCTTACTTATGCATAGACGAACAGCTAGTCAAGCATTTTCCAGAGTACGGGGAAATGGTTTGAGCTTGCTCTAAAATAGTTTAGATAAAAATATACAAAGATTTATCTCATAGTTTGAGCAAAATTTTATCTGTTGAAATTCTTTGTGTGAATGTCTCCTGAATAAATATTGGCAAAGATAATACTTGCTTGTCTTTAAATACCCACTAACAATAAAGCACAGCATGCAGTGGCAATTGTTGTTTGCACTCTGCAACCCCTGTGTCCTGGTGATTTTGCGACCCTTACCCAGGGACCCCAATGCCTGAGACGTTGACAACTGGCACACAAACAGGGACCCTGCAGTGTTGAATACAGGAAGGGATATTCAGGTAAGTACTTTTAATTACAGGGTGATGGAACAAGTTAAGTCTACTCCGTACTTACATATGCTAAAATATTTGCTTGCTGCTTATGGTGTAACTATTTCTTCTTTTGACATAGAAATGTGTATTAATGTAGTTAGGGAATGGAATCCTTGGTTCCCCGTTGATGGGGCATTAGATGTTGATAATTGGAAATGAGTAAAGTATTGTAGAAAGAGATGTTCGAGAAGGGGAAAGGATTCCTGTTAGATTTTGGTCCATTTAGGCTATTTTACATACCCTTTTTAAAGCTTTAAATGAGAAAAGATTAATAGCGGACTTAAAGAAAGAGGCAGTGCCTTCTATTGTAGGTTTACTATTGGACTCGGAGGTTAAAGATGCAATAGATAAGGCTGCATCACAATTAGGAGAAAAAACAAGAGGTAAAGAAAGCTGAAAATGAACAAACTGAAAGCGTAAATAGAATGTTTGAGCAAATGGAATTGATTTTATCAAGATTACTACATATGGAGTTAGAAATTAGCAGAGTGAAAGGATAATCTGAGAAGGTGAAATAAAACAGCCTTCCTCTCCTCAGCTTGTGGAAGCAATTTTTACCGCATCACTCCTTCACAAAACAGAAGGCTCAGTGAGTTTGATGAAGAAATGCCTATTTTTTCTTATCCTGTAATTTGACCACCTCCTATGAATGGTATAGCTCAACCAACCAGATATGAGGGTGTTGCTGTCGATGATATTGGTAAACTTAACAATCAGTGACTTATGGTCCTCAGTCTCATTATGTTAAGGAATTACTTAATGGGCTTGCCCGATAATTTTGCTCCCGAGGATTGGAAGATGCTTTGTAGAGCCTTGCTTAAGGAACCAGAATACCTACAATGGCAAATGTAGTTTACTGACTTATATACAGAAAGGACTAGACAAAATGCACAGAGCAATAATCCATGCCTGCAGATCATAACCTGTCCTATGTTGAGTGGAACAGAACCATATGCAGATGCTCATATGCAAGTGAACTCTCCTGAAGAGATCCATGAGCAGTTATGAGACATAGGTATTGAGGCATGGGGGGAGGATTCGGCTGGTAGGGGAGCATTATGGCTCCTGGACTAAAGAAATTCAAAAACCTAATAAACACTATGTTGAATTTTTATCACGATTGACACTGACCTTGGAACATACTGTTGTGGGAGAGGCTGCACTGCAACAACTACTAGGCATGTTGGCTTATGAGAATGCTAATGAGGACTGTCAACGAGCCCTATTGCCTATTAAAGAATCTGGGGATGTAAATACATATTTAAGGGCGTGTAAAGACATTACATCCGAATCCCGGCGTTTGCAGTTGTTTGCTGAAACTATGCCCACTACCAGGAATGCTTTACAAACCATCTAATCTAAAATGTTTTGGATGTGGTCAAATGGGACATATAAAGAAGAACTGTAAAAAGGCTACTGATGTTAACAAGAGAGGACCAGGAATTTGCCCTAAATATAAAAAGGAAAGCACTGGGCAAGTGTATAGATAAAAAATAGACAATAAAGAATTCCTATAAAAATGCTTACCCTATGCAGGAAAACTCTCCATCTGGCCAGCCCTGGGACCCAGGATTAATAACTGAGGGTAGCCAACCATTTTTCTTCCTCGTCCCCGCCACAGCCCACAGCACCGCAATGGACATGCCAATTCATTCATCTACTGAGAGGCATATTGGTTTAAAACATGCTTGCATGTAAGTATCAATTATGGTCATTCAAAAATGAAAGATGTCACTTCCCCAGACATACTAAAATCATGATTTCTAAGGAGGATAGGATTTTATGGTGGTACAAGTGTTGAGATATATGGATGAGTCTAATGTGTATCTTTCACTGAATTAGGCAGGAAGATATCCAATATCATATGGGATAAAAAAAAATGGTAGTAAGAAGATATACCCTTGAGAAAGATATAGGAGGCTGACAGAAGTATGGATAATTTTGAAGGATTTAGAAATGCAAGCTCAAGTATGTCTCTTTAAGTGGAAGGGCAAAAGAAGGGGAAGAGAAGAAAATAACTGAAAGCAGATCATTGTCCCAATGTAGAGTATAAAAAAAAACATAACCTATAACTTCCAAGTTAAAGAGAGACCGATATAATTCATCCCACTTAATTCAGATACATGCAAAATATTTACTTTGCTTTTTCCCACTTTAATGCTCCAAAATAATTGAAAACTTATATGAAACGTTATGTGATTGTCGTTACTTCAACCTGAACACTAATTGTGATGAGCCCTCTTTTTCTCAGTATGCTCTTGGAAAATACTCCCTAAATTGATGATGTTGTGACTGATTAGAGAGTCAGTGTAACAGGTTTCTACTTGTATGATAATCCCAGAATAGTTTAATGCAGTTTTTTCTCAAGGTATACAAGTATATTGTCTGATGCTGTACTTTGAACACACCCTCACACCTGAGCACATTATTTGAAATTGTACATCAGCATTTCCTTGGCACATTCTATTTTGTGCCTTTGTTTATTTGCATGTTCTTTTTGATTGCTCTATTTCCATTTCATCTGTACAAACTGCTAAGAACATTGTTCAGCTACCACTTCTTGTTTCCAAACACCCAGTCTATTTATGAAGGTACTTTGTCCATGTTAACCAATAGGGTATTACTCACTCTCTGCGGATAAAAGTTCCACAGTGTAACGCTATGCCAACATTATAAGATGTAGAATTTAAGGCATTTTGAGACAAACAGTGATATTTGAATTGAAAGGCTTCTTAGAGACATTTTCTTGGAGCTCATTAGTTCTTCTAAGATCAGAATAAAAGCATTTGTTCCCAACATTTAAAATAAAAAGGATCTGTTGAATTAATGGATCTAGAATTTTATGGCTTCACATTCATATCTCAAAATTTCATCAATATGAATTACATATCTAGCAGTTCACCAAACACTGTTCTTATTGAACTTGTCTATGTCCTTTTAGTTTTCAAATCCAAATAGCATATTTCCTTCAATGTCTCTGTAACAGTTTTGACCTTCTCTTCCTGCAAATTCTTTCTTTTCTTTTCTTCTGTAAATCTGTTTCGATTACTTTTTTGTTTCCTTATCTCTTTCTTCCAATCTTGTCCACACTGGTGCTCACATTGCTACACTTATGTCATAACTTTTCCTTTCTTCTTCTCTTTAATAATGCCCCCAATTTTATCATTCTTTTTCATATTCATGGTCATGGTTATTTTGATGATATCTAAACAGATCAATCTTTGCATCTGTTTAATATAAACATTAGAACTATCAGAGAGTTTTTTCCCCTAAATCGATCATTTTCACCTGTAATCCTTATCACCAAGAACATGACTAACACATTTGCCTGGCCATAGATGTAGAACCCTTTAGATTTCTTGTTACCCTTCTTCTCCCACCCATTATATAAGATGAACGATCAAGGTTTTCTCAGTTTCTGTTACTAATTTGATTTATTTTTTTGTTTTTGTTTTTGTTGGTCATGGGGCTGGAACTCTGGGCCTGTGTGCTGTCCCTGTGCTCTTCAGCTCAAGGCAAGCACTCTACCTCTTGAGCTACAGCACCACTTTCGGGTTTTCTAATGGTTTTCTTTTTACTTTCCTAGTGAGTCCATTAAACTTCCCTCTTGAATTTGGTTGTCATGAATACCCAACTTCTATTTTAATGAGGAAAAACTCTAATGTAAAACTTTGTCTCCAAAAACCAGTCCAAGAAGCTGTGATCACAAATATTTGATTATACTTTTTTTCTTTTTTTTAACCTTGAAAGTCTTTTTGTGTCTCAATTGCCAACAAAAATAAGTATTCCACCACTTTTGGGTTCAATCGTTTCTAACCTCAAAGATATATTATGGGAACAAGATGCTTAGGGGAAACCAAAGTATACTCCACTTGTTATCTTTTCTCTTAAGTCTCTCCTTAGATATAATATCAGGAAAAGTGAAGTTATTCTTTGCAAAATTATTTCAATTGATTATTTTTCTCTTGGTCTTGCATTTGTTCAACAAGATGTATCGAGGAGAATAGAGTTAAATCATCCATACCTTGGATGACAGTGTCTGTTACAAAGGACAATGCTACTATGTCCTACTTCTATGTCCTCCTCTTAGCTCTTTCCTGATTTCCAATGAATCACAGCTTCTTGACTTCATGTTTAGTGAATCTGAAGGACTATACGGCCTCCCTCATTGCTCCATCTTCATTGTTTATCATTTAAAATTCTTTTAAGTTGCCTTATTCGGATGTGTAATTTATTTCATGTCTTCATTCAATCTGTTCTTCATCGTAGTGAGGCAAATAGGCTCTGTAAAATCACTTTAGGTAGCTAAAATATTAAGAGAATCTATATCAAAAAGTTTTGGCCTCTCTCCACTGTTGAAGCCAATATGCTTAGCTCGGGTTCTAAAAAGAGTTTTCTTACATTTTTCATTTCCTCAATTCTTTTCTGATCCCAAAATTTTTTGGCTTATGTAATAAGAGAAGTGTTGGCTATCTCATCTTAATAAGGATATTATTTTTTGTGAGCCACATAGAAATGTGAAATCATTGGTTTGAATTATCCTATCAGATTTTTTTTTCTGTGTTTCAGTGCTTCATGTGCAAAGACATTGTGGAAAGAATTACAAACAGAAAAATGTAAACCCAATACATTCTTTCATTGTTCAGGACACTTTCTCTCTAAATATTTTGACTCAAAATATATTTTTCAGAGAATTACAGTTTGGTAAAGGTCAATTCACAAATTTTGATGTCTTTTTTTTTTTTTTTTAAAGAACTTTGGATTTAAATTCCACTACAACCTTGTTTCACAAACTGAAAATATATTTCCTGGGTAAGGACATTTTCAAGGGAACCTACAGGATTTCCAGCAAGTTTTCTGAGGTTTATTGGTTTGTTTGTTTGTTTGTTTAATGAGCCAACTTCACCCACATTGATCTCTCTCCCCTAAGTCTCCATGGATTTCTTTGCATGAAAGCCTCTTTTCCCAGGCAATTTTAAATTTTCTTAATAGGATAAGTTGTTAAAAATCCTGAAGAATTAAAATTTACCTGTCATAATTGTAAAACTCTTTTGAAATTCCTTTATCAGAATCGTGAATTCACCAATCTTAATTCCACCTTTACCATCAGAAACAGTTAACGTTGTTTTCATGATATAGTGTCCATGCAACGATTCTTTTCCAGTGGCTTTGTTATGCATATATATTACAATATAAGCTGAAGCAGAGCAAAATGAACTCCAAGATATGAAAACAGAGGCTTTTTTTCTTTTTGCGGTTGCTGTTTTTAAGGTAGTATATGATTTTTATTTTGTTTGGGGTTTTCTCCCTATGGTTTATCCCCCTGATTTTGGTACCCTGTATTTTGTGTATACATTTACCTTAATTAGGGAATGAAAGAGGAAAAACAAAATGGTGAGAAAAAAGACAAAGGGCAAACCAATGGAATAGCAATGCTCACAAGACAATATATGTGAAATGTACATATCAGCTTGTGAGAGGTATTGAGGAGAAGGAAAACTGTGAGAAAAATGAAGGAGGAGGTAACAAGTATGAAAAGTTATGTATTAAGTACTTTTCAATTACTGACGGGATCATTGCAAGATAATGTTAAAGCATGCATAGATGCCTCACCAGCAGTCACTCAAGGAATGGCATATGCTGCAGCAATGAAAGGAGAATCATTCAGTGCTTATGAACAAAAATTACATAAGACACGACCTCAGGCCAGAAATGGGGTCTGTTTCTCATGTGGCCAGTCAGAACACGTGAGTAAAGATTTTCAACAAAAGCAAAATAAACCTAGTAAAAATAAAAAGGGTAAAGCGCCTGGACTTTGTCCACGATGAAAGAAAGGCAATCATTGGAAATATGAGTGTAGATCAAAATATTATAAGGATAGAATTCTCCTAACAGCAGAAGAAAAGGAGGCAAAAAACAAGAAGAGGGGTGCTCCCTACGCCCCTTAAACGAAAGAGGGGAAATACCTACTGTTACACAAAAATCCCCTAAGGGATCAGTTCCATTAAATCCCTTGTCTCCTCCATTTACAGTATGGGATTTACCAAGAGCTACTCCAGGAAGTGCAGGGTTTGATCTGGCAGCAAAAAGAGATTACATCATCTCTACCATGCATGCTGTTCAGCTAATAGAAACTCAAGTTTATGGTTCTGTAATTGAAGGAACTGTGGGCTTGATAATTGGTAGAAGCTCAAATTATAACAAAACTTTGAGGTATTACCCGGAGTAGTTGATGCAGATTACCAAGGGAAAATTAACGTAACGGTAAGGTCTTTAAAAAATATGCAAATACCTATGGATCAAAGATTAGCTCAAATCTTAATTTTAAATTATGTCCATCTTCCAAATCAAATCCTAAAACAAGATCGAGGTACAGGAGGTTTCAGTTCCACAGAAACTGTGGCCTGGGTACAATCTATTTCTACGGATTGACCCATGAAAACTATAAAATTGGATAGAAAGCCTATTAAAGATCTCTTGGACACAGGGGCAGACCCAACATGTATTTCAGGAAAAGACTGGCCCTCATCCTGGCCAATTATGAAGACAGAATCTACATTAATGGGATTGGGTATGGCTAACAATGTTGCTCAAGTTCAAAGATTTTAAAGTGGGAGTGTGAAAATAGATTTGGAAACGTTCAACCTTATATTATATCTTCTTTGCCCTTACATTATGGGGCAGAGACATTTTGCAAAATATTGAACTAAAATTCGTTACTGCAGATTCCTTTACTGTACAAAATTTTTCATAGGGACCGCTGATGAGAAGTTTGCTGATGCAATATCATGGAAAAATGATCAGCCTGTGTGGGTTGATCAGTGGTGCCTAACTCAAGAGAAGATACAGGCTGTGGGATAATTGGTAAATGAGCAAATACAGAAAGGATATTTAGAGGAATCCGATAGCCCTTGGAATACTCCAATTTTTGTAATTAAAAAGAAATCTGGGTAATGGAGGTTGTTACAAGACCTCAGAGCCATTAATAACACCATGTATGACATGGGGGCTCTTCAGCCAAGACTTCCATTTCCTGTGGCTGTTCCTAAAGGACATTATATAATAATCATTTATTGTCAGGATTTTTTAAACAATAAAATTGGATCCTAATGATTTTCAAAGATTTGCATTTCATGTGCCCTGGCAGAGATATCAGTGGAAGGTCTTGCCACAAGGCATGAAAAATTCTCCTACATTGTGTAAAAAATTTGTGGATAAAGCTTTACAAAAAACTAGGGAAGAGTTTTCTAACGCTTATATTATTCATTATATGGACGATATTTTAATAGCTGCTAAAAGTAAACATTTAACAGAACAAATTTTAACAATTAACCATTGAGTAATTAACCAACTTTGGTTTGCTTATTTTCCAGATAAAATTCAACATAATAAACCTTCAAACTATTTAGGAAAAACAATACATCATGTCACAAAAATGAGTATTAGGCTAGATAAATTAAAAACATTAAATGATTTTCAAAAATTACTAGGAAACATAAATTGGGTTAGACCCTACTTGAAAATTACCACAGGAGAATTACACCCATTGTTTGAAGCCTTAAAAGGGGATTCTAATCTTAAATCTAAGAGACAATTCACTCCAATAATGTTAGAAAAATTTCATTGGTGGAAGAAAAGTTACAAGCAAAAGTGGTCCAATTGGACTATAATAAAGACTGGGATATTATAATATTAAAGACATCTTATAAAAGATGTTTATGGCAAGATGGAGTCCTGGAATAGCTTCACGTGCCTCACAGTCAGACAAGAATGATAGCTTCTTATGTATATTTGTGCAGCCAACTCATTGGCAAGGCAAGGAGTAGGTCCTGAGAGTTACTTGAGAAAGAAATGTATAATATAATTATAACTTATAATAAAAAACAATTAAAATATTATTACAGAATGATGAGAATTGGAAATTAGCATTATTAAATTATACAGGACAAATAAAATTTCATGTTCCTCAACATCCTTCATTAAAATTTGTGGAAGAGGTAAAAACCATTTTTCCATTAGTGGTAACAACACTTTTCGAAGGAGCTCTAACAGTTTTTACTGATGGGTTCTCAAATGGAACTTCAGTGGTATACATTCCAGACCATTCCCTATTATTAAAAGGGATCTGACATTTCAGAGCAACAGGAAGAAATTATTGCTGTAATTTTAGCTTTAACCATATTTCGCCAGCAGCATAACATTTGCACAGACTCTAAGCATATGGTTAACTTATTTCCTGCCATAGAGACAGCTCTTTTATCAGGACAATTAAAAATTATAGACGTGTTACAACAGTTACAAAAATTAATTCAACTTAGAAAAGAAAAATTATTTATTGAACACATAAGAGACATACAAATTTACCAGGTTCTCTTTCATTTGGAAATATGATGGCTGACTTATTAACTAGAGAAACCATCATGCTTTATTTATAATTAATCACCTTAATACTAATCAACAAAATCTTACACTTATGCAAAAACATTGGAGCGAAATTGGATTTAAAGTTCAGCCAAAAGTTAAAAGGAAAGATTTGCTCAGAGGCACCTGGAAAGGGCCTGATGTATTAATCACCTCGGGAAGAGGGTATACATGTGTGTTTCCACAGGAGCCGCGTCACCCATCTGGAATCGCAACCGACTTGTGTGCCCTACAAAAATAAGAGAAACCCTGGGAAAAAAAAAAAAAACAAAACAGAAGATGCAAATGAAGAAAGCGATGCCAAAGCTCAAAAGTCTTCCCCTTTCTCCTCAACAGGCGAAGACAACAAAAGAAGCCCAACCACCAACCTGGGAATAAATTAAGAAACTCACCCATTCTGCGGAGGAGATTGTTGTTTCTACAGGAAAGACTATCACTGTTGAAAATAGGTTTCTTGCTATGCTTGCCATTATTGCTGTGCAGGCAGTGTCTGTTTCAGGAGAACAATACTGGACATATGTTCCTAATCCTCCTCTTCTACATCCTATGGGATGGGGTGGGGGGATGAGGATATAATACAAGTAATGACAAATAATAGTGACCTGCTAGGGGGTTTGGAGGACTATTCTAATTCTCATATGACTTCTCAAACAATTAATTATGAAGGAATGACAGATACCACTCCAATTTGCATAACGCTATCAGGAGAAAATATCCATGGGTGTTGGCCTATAAACTATAGAACTTTTTTGACTGATACCCTTGATCAATCCAATGATAAAAAGTTCTAAAAAAGATTGATGTGGTAAATTGGCATGATGACATTAGGCTTTCATACTTATAACGAATCCTTTTTCATTCCCAAAAGGAATATACATTTAGGTAACTGCCTACAAAATATCATGACAAAGATCAGTTTGGGGATGTATTAATTACCTCACTGAAATGGTGAGAATGTGGATTTCAAAAGGCTTCTTTTAACAAGCCTTTGGGGCACCAGATAGTATTTTTTATTTTTCCATTGCTAACCCCGATTATGATTATGCCGCCTACTTAAAACATAATTCAGGAAAGTTTAATGGCTATGCTCCTGATAGGCACGGGGAACCCCTGAAAAGATGGCTCACTCCAGCGTGGGTGGCTTCTGTTTTGGTGAGTCACTCTCCCTTTCACAATAAAATGGGCATTCATCTGTATTTGTTTAGACTTTTTGCAGCAACAAACATGATTTTACTGAAAAAGCCCAAAGAAACTAAGAGTACTGCAATTGGGGTAAGAGCATGTGTAGATTATCCTATGGGAATTTTATCTAGAAAACTAGATAATTTAATCATTATTAATCAAGGAAAATCTTATTATATTAGCTGTAAGGATTATATTTTTACTAATTGTCTTACTTCTCTGGATAAAACATATTCTGTAATTTTTATTTTAAAAAGACCTTCATATGTAATGTTACGTGTAGATCTATAAAATGACCCTTGGTTTAAAAATTCTGCTTTACAAATGCTGAAAATTCTGGATATTATGTTGCAGCCAAAACGCTTTGTTGCGGCCTTGATTTTAGGAATAAATGCTTTATTAACAATAATTAGCTCTTTAGCGATTTCTACAGCAGCCTTAGTAAATGAAGTAAACACTGCTCATTTTGTTACTGATTTAAACAAATATGTTTCATTAGCCCTAGCAGAACAACAAAATATAGACAAAAAGTTAGAAATGAAAATAAATCCTCTGGAGGAAGTGGTTCTGGCTATAGGTCAGGAAGTTAAAAATTTAAAAACACAACTCTCAGTTAAATGTCATGCTAGTTTGAAATATATCTGTGTTACTGTTCTAAAATATAGCTTTTCTTTTAATTGGAATGCCACCAAAAATCATTTGTTAGGAGTCTGGAGAGATAAAGATATCTCTCATGTTATGGAGGCTTTACAGGATAAAATTATAGCAGTTAGTAAAGCTCATTTAGATGTAAAAAACTTACAATCTTTGGCAGCATTATTTAAGCATAACGTGGAGGCTCTCAATCCTCTGGATTGGATTAATGTAATAATAATAAATACCATTGTCAGATCAATTCTCCCAATTCTTATTCTTATATTTCCAGTCATTTTCCGGATGATCTTTAGATTTATCTCTTCTGTGCACCAAGACATTCATGAGCTTCAATTAAAAAATAAAAAAGGAAGAAATGCCATGACACCTCCTGCTGAATCTGCGTGAGAGATCATGCCAGACAAAGCATAAGCTTCATGGAAGCATGCTTGCAGGAAGGGGTGTTGGTTCAAGGCTTCCTCTATACTTGGCTGCACCTTTATTGCCTCTACCTTTATTCTAACTATATTTTTCTTGGCAGTACATTTGTTTCCTTTATTCTTGTTTTGGCTATTTTTCTATTGATCCACGAACAGAGCATGTGAAGCCACTTACCCTCGTCCCTATCCTTGCTCTTCTCTGCTCTCTCTCTCTACTTCTACTCCTCTTGCAGGCCGCCTCACATCCTCTGCACATGTACATCTGCCCCTGGGAGACCCTGGCCACTGCTGACACCACATTGAGGCCCCCGACTCTCCCCCTACCTCCCCTCTGCCCAGTCCCCTCTTCCCCTTGGCTCCGCCCCCTACCCTTGCCAGAAACATCAGCCCTGACTGGGCCCTAAGGCTTCCAGGCTATGGGAATTACAGCCTCACCTCAGCTCTGCACTCCCTGCCAACCCTAGCGCTTGCTCAGGGGATCAAATCTCCGCTAAGCCCCACCTCTAGAGGAGACTCTCCTCCAAGCCTCTCCACTCCACATATCAAGAACGTGCACAGTGACCCAGTTAGAGAGAGAGACAGAGAGAGAGACTGAGAGACTGAGAGACTGAGAGAGATTGTTGGGGATAACTACCTCTCAAGGACTCAGAACAAAGCACACTTTGGGATGACTCAGCACACAGCATACTTCAAAAAACAGCACAAAGCACACTATGTAAAAGACTCAGCACAATGTGTCCTTTGAAGGACTTAGCATATAGTAGCTTTGGGATGACTCAGCACACAACACCCTTTGAAGGAGGGAGTCCATAGCACGCCCTGTATAGGACTCAGTGCATGGCATGCTTTGAAAAACTCAGCACATAGCACTCTTTCCCAGGACTCAGCATATAGCACCCTGTGTTAAGACTATTTAAATACTTATACTTCAGCAGAAAAGCAACATGTTTAACAACTGTTACAAATAAAGTAATAAATCAGAATATATTACTATACTAATCATTGAATGGATTTTTAGTGGCAGTCAAACATGTAAGAAATGAGGTAATATGCCATTCGTTTGCACTTAATAAGTGAGAAAGAATTTTCTAGGTCTTCTAAAATATATCATAAGTTTAATGAAGAAACTATTCTGTCATGTCATATGATAATCAGATAAAGATGATATTAGAGCAAAGAAGAGATTGTACTAAGTTTTGGGATGTTAATGTATGTACTTATTTTGGTTTTGGAAAATTGTGAGGATTTCAAATTGGGGTATTGTTCTTGCTAGGCTGGCATTATGTCAGTGGTTAATTTTAGGATAAGGGTTCCCTTTCCACAAAAACATGCACCTGATCTGTCCTTTTAAGTTTCCCATCATCAATTGCATCAGAGTTGCACACCAACTTGTCTAGCTTCCTGGATCCTGCAGTCCTTCCAACGTTAGTCTCTAGATAGTGCAGGATGGTGGAAATGATCTAATGCACCCAGCTATAGATTGAGAAGGAACTCCCCTAAAATTTGGCCTGGTTTCTGTTCTCAAGCCTCCTAAGTAGTTAAAAGTACAGATTGGAGCCCCTGGTGCCAAACAGTAACAGTATTTTTAAAGCAATTAGACATTTATATGACACGTTTGTGATTACCTCAGGAAAAGAATAAAAGAGCAATGAAGCATAGAGGACAAACAGAATTTTAGCTAGCTACTCACAGGATAAATCAGCTTAGCTAGCTATTCTGGAGGCCGAGATCTGAAAACCACTTTTCAAAGCCAGTACAATCATGAAAAAACATGTGATTATCTCCAAAAAACCAGAAGTGCATCAGTGGCTCAAGTGGTAGACCACTACTTTGGGCACAGATGCTTAGAGCAGGAATGATGAATGCATGCATGAGCACATGAACATGCACGTGTGTGTACAGGCACGTGTGTGCACACACACACACAGATGAGTATTTCAATGCAGAGTTCTTTATTTTTTTTTACCTTGCTGTACTTTATTTCCCTGTATTAGTTCACAAATTAACAAAATCAGCTAAGCACCTATTTACATACAACTCATCATGTTTCTCTAAAGTCTACTCTCTTTTGGGCAGCCTGCTCTTATTTGACCCAAAAGTAAATTATTCAAGAGATCAATTCATCTCCCTCATCTCTGTAATGTTAGATGACTGTTTAAGTTCTTCCTAGCAATATAATTTTGTGAAATCCTACATCAAGCAGCATATTTCTTTCATGAAATGGGAAGCCTCTGGAAAAAAATAAACTATAGGTTTTACTCCTCCTGGCAAGCATCTGGAAATTTATTATCTTCATATAATCAATGATATGTCTGTGTATGCCAAAAACGGCTGTGAAAATAAAAAGACCCTTCTAAGCACATAGAATTCGTATACCATTAATAGGTATGAAGGTTTTTTTTTATTATTCTGAAAATACCATACAGAAGAGTTTCAATTACATGGGCAAGATAATGAGTACATTTCTTATCAAGAATTGTTGCCTCCTCTTTTGTTTCCATTTCCTATCACTTTCCATCTCATCCCTCCTGCCCCTCCCCCCATTATGCCCCTCCTTGAGAAAATTTTAAAGTTCATTATTCGACAAAACATCTTGTACATCTCATTGTTACAATGGGTCCAACTCTATCCTTTTTTAAAAGATTTGTTTTTTCCTTTCCCTTCCACAAACTATACCAACATAAAATACAGTGAAAACAGGAGCTATATTGTGGGGAAGGGACATACAAAGCAACAAAAATTCATCTTATAAATATGTTAGAAACAATCGCATGAAAGAAAGAATATTTGAATGCTTATCTTGGGGTACATTTCACCTAACATCAACGAATCGGACCTTTTCTGCTTGTCTCAGACATATCCTATTTATTGCCAATAAGGGAAACCATGGGGACTATGTGTACTTGGACCTGGCATAGTTCACTTAATATAATTTTTTCCAAGACATTCATTTTCCTAACAATGGGGCAATGTCATTATTTCTGATGGAGGCAAAAATTCCATTGTGTATATATACCACAATTTATTGATCCGTTCATCTACTGAGGGGCATGTGGGTTGGTTCCAAGCTTAGCTATGGTAAATAATATTGCCATAAACATAGTTGTGCTGGGAGCTTTAGTGTGGTCTTCTTTGTGATCATTTGCGTAAATGCCCAAAAGTGTGATTCCTGGGTCATAGGGGAGCTCCATATGAAGTCTTTTGAGGAACCTCCATACCCCTTTCCAAAGTGGTTGAACAAGTTTACACTACCACCAACAATGCAGTAGGGTTCCCCTATCCACATCTCCTCCTGCATCTGTTGTTATTAGAGTTCTTGATTATAGCCATTCTAACTGGGATGAGGTGGTATCTCAATGTTGTTTTGATTTGCATTTTTTATAGCTAGGGGGGTTTAGCATTTCTTCATGTGTCTATTGGCCATCTTTCCTTCCTCTTCAGAGTAGTTTCTCTTTAAGCCTTTAGCCCACTTATTTATTGGACTGTTGATTCTTTTATGATTTGTTTTTGGGGGATTTAATTTTTTGGAGTTCCAGATATATTTTAGATATGAGACCCTTGTCCATTGTATGGCTAGTGAAGATCTTCTCCCAATTTGTGGACTTTCTATGGATCTTGCTAGCTATGTCCTTTGCCATATAGAAGCTCTGCAATTTCATGCAGTTCCATTTGTCAACCTTTCTATGATTTGTTGTGTTTCTGGGTCTCTATTAAGCAATTTTCAGCCTGTACCAAGGAGATCTAGGGTTTCTTCTATTCCATCCTGTAATATTTTCAGAGTGTCTTCATATTGTGAGGTCTTTGATCCATTGGGAGTTGATTCTGCTACAGGGTGATATATAAGGATCTAGATTTATTTTTCTACAAGTAGTTAACCAATTTTGAGAGCACCATTTACTGAAGAGGCTGTCTTTCTTCCATTCTATTTTTTTCAGCTCCCTTATCAAAGATTAGATGGCTGTAGGTCTTTAGGTTCATTTCAATTCTATTCCATTTGTCCTGAGGTCTGTTCTTGTGCCAGTACCAAGCTGTTTTGCTTACTATGGCTTTGTAGAAGAGTTTGAAATTTGGTACTGATTTTCCTCCAACACTGTTCTTTCTGTTAACGATCATTTTTGCTATTCAGGGTCTTTTATTGTTCCATATGAATTTTTGGATTGCCTTTCCTATGTCCTTGAAAAATGAGGTTGGAATATTGATAGGTATCACATTCAATTTGTAGATAGCATTGGGAAGTTTTTCCATTATCACGATTTGATCTTTCCAATCTAGGAACATGGGAGTTTTCCACTTTCTAAGTTTGTTTTGATTTCCTTTTACAGGTATTTAAAGTTTTCATCATAGAGGTCCTTCACTCCTTTGATTAAGTTAATTCGTAGGTATTTTATTTTTTGTGGGGCTATTACGAATGGAGTTGCTTTCCTAATTTCAGCCAGAATTTTCTCATTGTAGGCATACAGAAAAGCCATTGGTTTTTGAGGGTTAATTTCATACCCTTCTAGTTTGCCCAAGTTTTGAGTAACCTGGAGTAACTTGGGAGCGGGGTCTTTAAATACAAGATCATGTCATCTGCAAAGAGGGAAAGTTATACTTCTTTCCCTATTGGGTTCTTCTTTATGTTTGAATTGAAGAGCAGTAGAGAGTGGGCCTCCTTGTCTCGTTCCAGAGATTAGAGGGAATAGCTTTAGATTTTCACCATTGAGTATAATGCTTTCTGTAGTTTTGTCATGCACAACCTTTATTGTATTGAGGAATGTTCCATAGATTCCTAATTTTTCCAGGACCTTCACCATAAAAGGGTGTTGGATCTTGTCAAAAGCTTTTTCTGCAACTATTGAGATAACCATGTGGTTCTTATCCTTGCTCTTGTTGATGTGATGAATTATGTTAATTGATTTGTGTATATTGAAGCAGCTTTGCATCCCTGAAATGAATCCTGTTTGCTCATGGTGTATGATTTTTTGGATGAATTGTTGAAGTTGATTAGCCAAAATTTTGGTGAGAGGCTTTGCATCAATGTTCATCAAAGAAATGGGTCTATAGTTCTCTTTCTTTGATGAGGGTTTGGGGATGAGGGTTATGATGGCTTCATAGAAAGAGTTCGGTAGTGAACTTTCTCTTTCAATTTCATTGATGATTTCGAGGAGTATTGGTGTGATTTCTGCTCTGAAGGCCTTGTAGAATTCTGCTGTATAACCATCTATTCCTGGGTTTTTCTTAGATGGGAGTTCTCTTATTGCTCTTTCTATTTCAGTGCTTGATATGTGCCTGTTAAGATGTTTTAACTCATCTTAGTTTCAGCATGTCAATATTTGCCAGGAAAATGTCCATTTCTGCCAAGTTCTCAAACATATTAGCATAAAGTTTTGAGCAGTATTCCTTTATAAGGTTCTGAATCTTGGTTGTTTTTGTAGTGATGTTTCCATTCTCATCTCTTACTTTATTAATTTGGGTGTGTTCTCTTCTTTTTCTTTTTTAAGGGTCTGTCAATTTTGTTAATTATTTTGAAGAACCTTCTCATTTTGTTGATTCTTCATATGGTTTTTTTTGGATTCTAATTCATTTAATTCTGATTGAATTTTAATTCTTTCTTTCCATCAACTTGATTGGGGTTTATCTTGATTCACTTTTTCAAGGAGTGTCAGATCTCATTAAATTGTTGGTTCCAGGTCTCTCCAATTTGTTAAAACAGGAACTCAGAGCTATATACTTGCCTCTGAATCATGCCTTTTCTGTGTCCCAGAGGAGCAGAAAATCTCTGTGCTAGTTTTTGTTGAATAATATGGACATTTGAACTTCGATTCTAAGCTCTTCCATGACCCACTCGTGTTTGAACAGTGTGTTTTTCAGCCTCCATCTTTTACTGGACTTTCTTTGGTGGCTTTTTGTGTTGAGTTCTAATTTTTTTCCCTTTTGGTCTGATAGAATGCAAGATATGAATTCAATGTTTCTGAATTTTGACAAGTTTGATTTGGAAAATGTTCCATGTGCTGCTGAGTAAAAAGTGTACTCTTATGCTGCTGGATGAATATTTGCTAGATGTCTGCTAAATCAGTTGATGTATGCACTTGTTTAGATCTGCGGTTTCTCTGTTGAGTTTTTGCCGAGTTGATCTATTTAGTGGGAATAGTGGTTTGTTAAAGTCCCCAACAATTAATGTCGTTGGATCTATGTGAGATTTACAGTAGTATTTCTTGTATAAATTTGGGTGCACTATTGTTTGGCAAATATTTAGAATTTTAATATCCTCCTGAAAGAGATATCCCTTAATTAGTATGTAGTAACCTTCTTTATCTCTTCTCAATAATGTTAATTTGAAGTCTATTTTATCTGATATTAGGATTGCAACTCCTGCCTGTTTTGGGGGGCCTTTTGCTTGGTAGATTTTGTTCCAGCCTTTCACTTTCAAAATGTGTTTGATTTTTATGGGCAAGTTGTGATTCCTGAAGGTAGAAGATAGAAGAATCTTGCATTTTAAACCAACTAGACAGTCCATGTCACTTAATTGGAGAATTACATCCCTTAATATTGAGAGAGAGGACTGAGAGGTATTTGGGTGCTCCTGCCATTTTATCCAACTTCTTGGGTGCTGCGCCTACTGGATTCTTTCTCTGGTTCTTGGATTCTGTTTGTATGTGGTTTCTTGGCCTTTATTGTGGTCTTGTTGGTTTTCTATGTTTAGGACATCTTTTAGTGTCTTTTGTAGAGCTGATTTGGTGGAGATATATTGTTTGTTTTTCTTTGCTATGGAATATTTTTATTAGACCTTCAATTATGATTGAGAGTTTGGCTGTGTACACTATTCTTGGTTGATAGTTGTTTGTCTTGAGAGCATGGCATACACCATTCCAGGCTCTTCTTGCTTTAATTGTCTCTTTTGAGAAATCTGAGGTGATTCTAATTGGTTTTCCTTTATAGGTGACTGATCTTTTCTCCTTGACAGCTTTAAGGATATTTTCCTTGGTCTGAATTGATCCTGTGTGGCTTATAATTAATTGGACGATGGGAAGTCCTGTTCTTGTCTGGTCTATTTAGAGTTTTAAAAGCTTCTTGTATCTGAACATGCCTATCTTTTTGTGTATTGGGAAGTTCTCTGCTGGGATCCTGTTGAACAAATTTTCTAGACCATTACCTTCTGTCTCTATATGCTCCTCTACAACCATTTCCCTCAGATAAGGCCTTCTGATGGTGTCTTCCAAGTGTTGAATAGATCTATCATATTTCTTGAAGTTGTCTTGGATAGTTGTATGTTCTTTCTCTATAATACCTAGGCTGTCTTCAATGCCGGAGATTCAATCTTCTGCATAGTCTAACCTAATGTCAAGACTTTCTACTTTATTTTTCATTTCTTTTCCTTTTAATTGGTTGGCTGTTATGGCTTCAAATTCTTTGTTGGAGCTTTGTTTTAGATCTTGTATGAAATTCTTTACTTCCTTAATTTGGTGTTCAGTGTTTACTCTCAAATCACTTAGTTGATTGGTTATGGTTTCCTTGGACTCCCATTCCTTCTGTTGGGCTCCATTCAGCATTCCCTTTGTGGTCTCCCTGACTCCTTTCAGGTGACTGTTTATGGATTCCATGAATGGCTCTATTGATCTTTGTCTATGCTCATCCAGCTCTTGCAATTCTTGTATTACTCTTTGATTAGATTTCTAACGTTCATGTAACTTCTCTAGTTCTCTTTGACTGATCTCAGCCTGCTCACACAATTCCTTTATTTCTCTTTGAGTATTCTCAACCTGCTCACGCAATTCCAGTATCAATCTTTGAGTAGCTTTCTAAAGCCCATGAGTTTCCTGTTTTGATCTTTGGTTTGCCTCCTCTCTTCCCTAACACGTTCACACTGAGTCCTTTGCAGGGTTTCAATCTTTTCATTCACCATGTTTACCAGTAGTGTTTGTAGAGCTTTTTGGGAACTCTCGTCTGGATTATTCATGATCTGTTCTGTCACCTGATTATCTTGAGTGGGAATTGAGATACCCGGACTTGCCATTTTCCTTGTGTTTTTCTTGCTTGTTCTGCCCATATGGGATGAAAGTAATGCCAGTTTTGTGCTAGAACACCATTTTAAGGCAAGCATCAACCAAAGTCCTGTAATTGCATAGTCAAATGTTTGAAGATACAATCTAGTTCAACAGATACAGTCCATTCAACATTAAATAACTATATTTTCATGGGCTAAGAATACCAAAGAATAATTTGACAAACCAGAAATTATTATGTTTAGGGAGAAAGGTGGGGAAAACAGCGTTAGAGGGACGTGGAAAGGTAAAAGGAGAGTGAAATTAACCAAGTCCTAATCTCACAGAGGGAAATGGATTGGAAAGAATGATAGAGAAGAGAGAAGAAAAAATTTTAAAAAAGAGACAAGAAAAAATGGAAAGACAAATATTTAAATTTAAAAAGTGAAACTCTTAAAAGTAATGAAAATTTAAAGAAGTAAAATTGAGAGATGGACAAGGATGAGAGGAGGGGAGGGATAGAAAGGAGACCTGAAAAAATAAAAAATAAAAATACTTCAAATAATTTATAGGTATAAATAAATAATACTGCTATTAAGGAATTTAATCCTAAGAGGTTTTGAATTGAGTAATACGTTTTTGGATTAAGAATGTACACAATTGTGGATAAGGTCTTATAATCAATGACAGGTATATAGGAGGTGAACAGAACAACAAATAATTCATGCAAAAAGAACAAAAGATGAAAAAGTAAAACGAATGAGAAAGAAAGAACAAAAAAGACCAACAGGTCAGTAAACATTTTTTTTTTAAAAAGCACACACACACACACACACACACACACACACACACATACACCTAAAATAAAAGTTATAAGAGGAAGAAAAAAAGATTAATGAAAACAATTTTTATCATTAAAAAGTAAAAATTTAAAAAGATACAAAAAAGACTTCTTTGATTTTGTTTTGGGAGGGTTGATGGGAAGATCCTGTATCTCCCTTGTGTCAGTAACCAGTCTCTTGGTGGAGTCTCTGGTTTGCTTGTGGTGTTTGGTTTTCTGTGGCTTGATTGGTTTCTTAAGTCAGTTTGTTTGGGCAGGCAGAAAAAATTCTGTTGGTTTACCCAGAAGTTTGTGATTGCCTCCCAGGCTAGTTCAGTGGGAGGGAGATCTGCTTTGAGTATCACAAAAGAGGGAGGTGGCTGTTTCCTCTAGTTTGGAGTTACTGTAATAAGGCTGGGTTCTGGGTAAAGTTGAGGCCTTTCAGCAAACAGTAGCTTTTCCCTGAGGGGCTAGCTTCTGAGACATTCACAAAGCCCAACCTGGAGCCATTCTCAGGGTTTATGTTTACTGAGTTTCAATTGATTGTCAGGGCTGTTGTAGGGAGGGGCAGCCTCTGGCTCTGTTTACCCAGTGAAGAAAGCCACTCCTTTGTGGGATTAGCTTTCTCTGCCTTGTTGTTGTGACTTTCCCATGGGTGGAGTTGAGAATGGCAGGTCAGGGTAGGTACTTGTGACTAGCTAAATGACTCTTTTGTTTTCTTCAAAGAACTGAGTTGGATCTAGCTACTTAGCCAGGCTTTTGTCTACATTAAAGGTGGATATCTCCGGTGTTGGGGGGAGGGGTGTCCTTTCCTCCTCTGCTCCCTTTGAGAAGGAGTGAGGATGTTAGTTTTGCACTCACGCTGGAGTGTGGGTTCCTGGGTAGCCTCTGGTCTGCTATCTGCAGGATGAAGATATCTGCTACTTGTCAGTTCTTGCTCGTGTTGAGTAAAATCTGCTTGCCCGCTGCATCTGGCACATTTGTCCCAGACTCTCTGGGTTGTAGTTATGGCGGCTATGGATGGCACCACAGCCGCCACAGCAACCTCAGCCATGGTTGCTGGAAAATGCTCAGATCTGTCTCCTTACCTGGATTTTTCCTCTCTGCCCAAACTCTCTGTAATGTGATGGCACACTTGGTGTGCCTAGGACTGTTCATTAGAACACTAGAACTGCTTTCTATGCAAGAGCTTGTTTAGCCACCAGATTCTCCTCCGCCATTTTCTCGAAATTTCTGAAGGTGTTTAAATATTACTGGAATTGTTTTGGAATAAATAATGTTCACCTTGACTATCTTGAGAAAGAAGAACTGGTTTCTCAGCACTATAGGTAAGAACTTGAGTGAAAGAAACAAAAGGAAAAATGAGGAACAACTCAACACATACATTCAAAAGAAACAAAACAACCCAAGAAAACACCAAATAACTCAGTACTCAAGAACCTGCAGGAAATGCAAAGATTTTTTTTTAAATAGCTATGATAAGTTTATGAAAATCCTGACTACGAGGGAGTCTACTATTGTGAGGATAGTGGTTAAAGCTCAGACTGGGCAGAAAGATCTGTACACAATGCCAGGCACTTGTTATTCTAAATTCCAGGAAGAATAACATAAAGTAGACTGAGCCCACGATCATACACAAGTAGGAAGCAAGATTCTATCTGAAAATTAATCAGGATAATTTAGGGCTGGGGGCATGCCAAAGTGGTAAGAACAACCATTTAGGAGACACAAGACACTCAATTCAAATTCCAATCTTATGTGTATTAAAGAAAAAAAGCTATGACTTTAAATAATGGGAATAATTGCAAGATTTGAATATTTGAGTGGAGAAAAATCCATGAGAGAGGTAGAGTTTACCCATGTTGTAATACTTTCTACTTAAGTGATAATATTATGTGGTACTCCAGACATAACAGAGTTACCTTGCAAATGAGCATGGATGTGCATTTGTGTGAAGGAAATACTCTATTTACATAAGTGTAAATTAAATACTTTTTGGGGGTAGATTTTAGTTCTTGTACTAAGAGTCTGGGTGATATCTCTGAGTCTTTTCACTCAAGGCTATCACTCTACTACTATGAGCCACAATTCCAATTCTGATTTTCTGTTGGTTGTTTGGAGATAAGAGGCTCATGGACTTTCCTGATCAGGATAGTTTCAAAACCATGATCATCAGCTCTCAGCCTTCTGAGTAACCAGGATTCCAGGCCTGAGTCGTCCATGTTTTTAATAATTTAGTAAATTGTACAGTTACAGAAGTTATAATTTATCATTATAACCTTTATAATATATGTGTTTATATTTATATCAATGCATACATATAGAAATATTTTAACATATTTTGTATCTATAGTAGATTTATGAAATCATCCTTCATTATAAAATAACATGGAAACAAGTTTAATGAGGAGCAAAACAAAGGGAATTGTCACATGTTTCTTATTGTTGAATGAAATATGAATTGTGAGAATCAGTTTGAGAAAACCATTTAACAAAATGGATAATGGCTATTAATTCCAATCCCTTTATTTGCCCATATTGTGCATCCTCACATATGAGTGTCAAAGTCAAACCACACTTTTTTGCCTTTGTATTTAAATCACATGTTATAATTTAGGGGATAGATGAAGTAATCAAATAAAGATTAAAATAATACTAAGTGAGGCTATGAGTTAGAGCTGAAAATTATTTTAAATATGATAATAGCTAATTTAATCCCATATCTCTTACTTTTGCTCTATTGTCATATACCTCATTCCCACATTAGGAAAGTACATAGAAGGTTCTCACTAAATTATGTGTAAAATTATGAAAAATGTATTAAAAGAATATGGGCACATCAGGGCTGCGAAAGTGGCTCAGTGGTAGAGGTCTTGTCTTGCATGCCTGAGGCCATGGGTTTGATTTCTCAGCACCACATAAGCAAAAAGAAGAAAGCCAGAAGTGACGCTGTGGTAGATTGCTAGCCTTGAGCAAAAAAGCTGAGGGACAGCACTAGAGGGGCCCAGAGTTCAGGCCCCTCGACCGGAAAGAAAACAATAACAACAACAAAAGAATATGGGCACAGTCTGGTTTTAGCTGATTGGTACATGTAGGGGGTAGTGTGTTTTTGAGGACCTGAAAAACGTTGTGATGTAGATGAAGGAAGGGATGTGCTAATTCTGGAAAATTGGCTAGAGGATTGCTCCCAGAAAAACAGTGATGAATTTTCCCAAAAGGTTAGAGAGAATAAAATCACTCTCACAATCATGTTCACTACTGCACTATTCACCGTAGAGAATTTATGGAAACAGCCCAGATGCACTTTAGCAGAGGGATGGTTGGAGAAAGTGTTGCATATATACACAATTGGATTGCACCCATCCATTATAAAGACTGTTACAGCATTTGCAAAGAAATGGATAGAACTAAAATTATGTTAAATAAACGAAGTCACAGCCAGACACAAAAAGAACGCGTATTTAGAAGCCAGAATTTTATACAAGTTAAAAAACAGTTTTAATCAAAGCATGCTATTTGTAGAGGAGTATTTAACAGGTGTAATTTCTTATAAAATTGAACTTTTAATCCAACAAAATGAATACCAGGAGGCTACCACTTGGAAAATGTGAGGGAAAATCAAAGGGAAGAAATAAAGAGACTTATGGAAGTAGAGAGTGAAGCCATAATATTCAATGCAGATAGTATGAAACTAATAAAAACGAAAGTGGATTGAGGTTTAGAAGGATGTGAGAAAGTTATGTAAAGATCCATTGTACTTATAAACTGATTCGTTGAATGGAAAACATTTCGTACACCTATTTAATAAAAATATAATTAAAAACAATGGAGACATCTGATCTTAAACCATGAGTCAATATGATACTTGCCTTCTCAGAAATTTTCTTTGCAGGTATTTTCCTCATAATGACAGAAAAGTGAACAACGCAATGTATATCAATACATCACTTTGCATATCCTAAATAGACAATATAAAAATCACAGTAAAAATATTAGAATATATCACATGATAAAATAAAAGGTAGAAAGTATCAAACTCTGATTGTTTTTCCAAGTACTTTACAATTGGTATCTAATTTAATCCTCACAATAATCCCATAAAGTGAAACTATTTCTATTTTTAATTCTAAGATGATGATATTTAAGTCTTCAGAGTTGGAATTACTAGTACAACATTCTACACACGGTGTTAGCCCGTGTTCCATTCCCACTATATGAACTAACCTCATTCTATTTTATAACTAAATACTAGCACTCAGTCTACTAATTCTAGGAAAATTCCCAAAATTATTGTGAACACTCTAATAATATTTCCTTTATCTTTGTTAGAAAATAGGTAACTAAGACGGACACCGGTGGCTCACGCCTATAATGCTAGCTACTCAGGAGGCTGAGATCTGAGGATTGTGGTTCAAAGCCAGCTTGGGCAGGACAGACTGTGAGACTCTTATCTCTAATAAACCACTAGTAAACTGGAAGTGGCACTGTGGTCCAAGTGGTAGAGCGCTCGCCTTGAGTAGAAGAGCGCAGGAACAGCACCCAAGCCCAGAGTTCAAGCCCCATGACCAACAACAACAAAAAAGACAATAAGTAACTGTAAGAAGAAAACTCTACGTTCATAATCAATTTATACCTCCCCAGTGAAAGGAACTGCTAAACTATAACATTCTTGATTTCTAGCTCAAAATAGTAGAAATCATATTTTATGCCTTCACTCAACACTGCACTGCCTGGGGACCCCATCTCTGGTTAACACAGTCTTACTGAAAGAATGACCTGCCCAATTCCTGATGGAAACAGACTGCAGGCCTTTTGGAGCAATCGTTTCCACATTGTAGCTCACCTAAATTTTTTACCATTTGAAGTATTTTGATTGCTTTTTATACCCACCATTTTTAGAGAAATGTACTACTTTAAAATGTTATTAAAGAAAGAATGATATAAAATCACATTTGACCCCAGATAAATATTTTACCTTTCATATACCCAAAAATGCAGTCTTACCTATCATTAATGTTAGGAATGAGAGGTTAAAAATCATTGACACCAAGACCTAATTATGAATTAAAGACTCTCCAACTTGTGAATACAATTGGTTTAAAAAGACATCAATACTACTGCATTTTTAAGTCCCTATGATAATGATAATGATTCGCTATGATAATCATAATGATAAACTATTAACACTTAAAAATAACTCATTTTCTTGGGAGTAGGACGAAAAGCATAAGATTAATCCTAATTATTTTTAAAAACTTTATTTAAAAGTTCACTCATAACTATAAAGATTCTCAAACTAACTGAAATAGAGAGGAAATAATTTAACTGCATCAACTACATTCAATAGACTGTTAATAGAAAACAAAATTATACTAATAATTAGCTTACCCAATTCACTTAATTCTTTTATTCTATTCCATTTATTTTCATAAAAACTGGGTTTTCATAAAATGAAGCATAAAAAAGCGTATATACCCACTTATTTTTTCAGATCTTAACAATATTTCAGAAATTTTAGCTCTACAGTCAATGAACTGAAATAATACTAAAAGATACAAAGGATTTTCAGAAATTGCAAGACTTGCTCTGAGATGTTATGTATATTGGAACAGATATTCAAAAAGCCTTATTTGTTAAAGTTGCCGTAGTTTCTCCCACAAAAGAGCCATTAGTAAAGATACCTGTGCATGTACAAAACACCTTCAAATGCATCCACAATATGGACATAACACTTGCTTTTTGTTTGTTCGTTTTTGAAAGGAATATCTAACAAGCATATCCACAATACTTATTTTCAATGAATAAGATGGGATATTCAAACATAATATGGATTGGATTATCTCTTAGTGAGAATAGATATAATCTTGCAAAGAAAGTGATTTTCAACAGAATTCGGAAAGAGTTTATCCAACTTGTGTTTCACAGGAATAATCAGAGAGTAATACCTGTTTGGTCAAGTCAGTCCAAATCACTCTATGAGTGTATCTTAAAAGTATAACCAATTTAAGAGGTCAAGTACGTATTTTGTACTGACAATCATCTTATAGCAACAACTTACTAATTATGTCTGTATCTTCTTACCTAACATACAATAAGAGCTGAAAGCGGTCTCTTTTTCTAACTTAATATTGTAAATGCTTTGATTATGATGTTATTATTAGACAAATAATATGTACAAAGGCTGGTTCCACTGAAATGACATGACAGAACACTGATAAATAAAAACATTGCAACACGGTTAGCTTTTTTCAGCCTCACCCTGTCCACATTGGCAAGCAACATTGCAACAGCACACGCACACATATACACATACACACATGTTTGCACATATACACACACATATACACGCATGCTAAATTCAGGGTTTATTGTACAAAAAGTCCACATAAAATATTAGTGATTAGGACAAATGATAATATGCCTTATTACAAAATAATACATAAACCATTACCACGGATGTTACATTTTACCTGCCTCTCCATATGTGACCACTTAATTTAGTTTTAATTAATTAATTACCTTATTAATTAATTTATTTGTTTGGTGATACTACTAGGGCTTGAACTCAGGGCCTGGCTTTGTCCCAGAATTTATTTTTTGTTTCAGTTTTCTCAAGGCTAGCATTTTACTGCTTGTACCAGAGCTCCATTTCTAGATTTTGCTGGTTACATTCAAATCAGAATCTAATGCACTGTTTTTTCTTGGTCTGTTTTCAAACCACAATGCTCAGATTTCATCTTTCTGATTAACTACTACTAAAGACATAAGCCATCAGTGTGGCTGCTACTTTTTCCTATATAGTTATCTAATGCACATACTTAGATGGTAATTTTAAAATGAGAGTATCGAAGCAAGATGTACAGTGATGATACTGTCCTGTCAGAAATTCAAGTTAGTAATGTAAATTTATTCTTAAAACCATACACAAAAATACCATGATATTGTGTAAGAGAACTCACTATTGAACATAGGAGCCTTAAGAGCTTTCTAATAGATCCATTATTTATTGGTACCCAACATTAGAAAAATGTATGCGGCATTGGTAAAATAGAAGTCCTTTGCATGACTACATACATTCCTTGTTTTTATAAGACACTTGCTTTCATCTAAAAAGTAGGCCTGTCTATTGTCTTCATGTGATTTTGATGATTGAAAGTGCTTAGTGAGAAGGTCAAAATGTATTAGTAGTCCTTCACTATCAATTCTCATTTTCTTCTTGGAGAATATAATAATCAAATCAATAGTTCAGAATCGGCAAGCAATACTTCAGAATCATGCTTCCAGTGCAAGTGGATCACCAGTAAGAAATCCTCAATACCAATTTCCACAAAGTTTTGTCACAGATACAATCTCCCTGTCTTCTCTAGCTGCTTTACTATCCTCTTATTCCTTCATTGTACAAGAAAAGTATGATTCAACTGATTTCAGTCAGATCTGTTACTAGAACTATCAAGGATTTATTTTACTGTCTGTAGTTTGGGAAAGTTATGTCTCTTTACGTAGGCTACTAAAAATGTATTTACTAACTTCAAGTAAATACATAAATTCGATTTCCATCTCTTTTAAAAAATAAAATTTTGTTTGCTCTACAAATTGATCAGAGGCATGGATTATGTGGCTAGCTACGTCATTACACATCTTTCTATTTCTTTCTCTCTCCCTTTCATGGTTCTCATATATAACACGATTGCTCCATAATTATCCTAATTTATTTTGCTTTTATATTTTTGGTTGTATCATTTCACTTTTTGCTCTGCCATTTCCCAAATCATTTATATGGAAGGCATTATTTCCTATTTTCTCATGCCTAGAATAAGCTGCACATGAAGACATCACTGGTCCTCATTTTCAGTGTGTACATTTGAATATGGAGGAATATCTTTCCTCTGCTCTCCATCAATTCCCTACTCTCCAGTTAGAATAATTTCGAATAGTAAAATTGGAAAAAGAGAAAATAAATCATGGTGAATAAACAGTTGCAGAAAATTCACCAGATATTTCTGACCAGTTCAACCAATGTGAACTATTAGGGAAATACATGGACACCTCATTCCCACTGGCACTCAAAGTCTCTGGTTAGGCAATTCTTAGGAATATGGGGAACAAGATGAAAAAGTAAGGAATGGTATCAATTGCAAGAAAAAAATTGGAGAAGGATCCAACCATATTTCTTCAATGGGCTGTCGAAAATATTCAGCTTACTTCAGTGCGGAGACTTCTTTCTCAAAAGGCCACTTATGTGAATAGTAGGGATGATGATCAGTATATCCCTCTTCAAGAAGCCTACGGTGGACACTTAGACATTGTCAGTGAGTTGGTGTCTCAAGCGGCACATGCAATAACTGTAGATGACTGGACACCCCTGAACAGTGCATACACGTGGAATAATACCAGAGTCGCTTCTTTCTTACTTCATCATTATACAGATACCAATGGCCAAACTAACGGACTTTTTTTTTAAATTTTTTTTGGTCTGTTCGTGGGGCCTGAACTCTGGGCCTGGACGCTGTCCCTCATCTCTTCAGCTCAAGGCTAGCACTCTACCACTTGAGCCACAGCACAACTTCCCGCTTTTTTTTTCTGCTTATGTGGTGCTGAAGAATCGAACCTTGGGCCTCATGTATGCAAGGCCAGCACTCTACCACTGAGCCACTTTCCCAGCCCAAATATTTTTGTTTGTTTGATTTTTGTTGTTGTTGTGTTTTTTTTTCTTTTTGGTCGGTCATGGAACTTGAGCTCTGGGCTTGGGTGCTGTCCCTGTGCTCTTCAGCTCAAGGGGAGTGCTCTACCGCTTGAGCCACAGTAACACTTCCCCAAACTAAAGGACTCTTGACACGCTTATATCTTGCTGTTGAGAATTGAGATAGCAAAGATACGCTGGATCGCCTTCTGTTGAACCATTACATAAATCCAGGCCTGAAGAACAACATAGAAGAAACTCTATTTGACATTGCCAAAAGCATAAGTATGTATCACTACCTCTATGAAGTTGTAAAAGGCTGTACAAATTGTTCACCGAAGTCCTAATGGTTGGGTTAAGTTTCTTAAATTTCAAAAATGCAAGTTCATCTTTTGTGTCCCTACAAAATATTTCACAATCCAAATAAGTGCAATATCTTTTTTTTTTTTTTTGGTCGGTCATGGGGCATGAACTCTGGGCCTGGAGCTATCCCTGTGATCTTCAGCTCAAGGTGAGCCCTCTACCACTTGAGACACAGCTCCACTTCCAGTTTTCTAGTGGTTTATTTGAGATAAGTGTACCACAGACTTTCCTTCCCAGGCTGGCTTTGAACCATGATCCTCAGATCTCAGTCTCCTGTTTAGCTAGGATTATAGGCATGAACCACCAGTGCCCCGCAGTACCAATATTTTACTGTAAAAATTCATGGATTCCGCGGAATTCTTCCAAGTTAATTGCCTGCCTTGGATGGAAAAATGTATTCAATAGATTTTGTAAACATGTATAATAATTTCTTCAGAGTTTGTGATTTTTTAATAAGAAATAATTTTAATTTACCTGTTGAAATGAGTAGTACAGAAACTAAAATATTTCTGGTGCTTGTCTGAAAATGTATATTTTATAATATTCTATATTCTATGTTTGCATAATGTTCATAATTTATTTTCTCCTAGATATACATTGAATTCTATATTATTTTATAATATATACGTTCATTAATGTGTACTTTCCGATTGTATTCCATATAGAAACAGTTTGATTCCTTTTTTTCTAGGTCTTAATATTATTTTTCTTTGGGATAAAATGACAATGTTGTCTAATTTGAAAAGTTTTGTAAAGTTTATGCTATGTAAACGCCTTTCTGAGGTGATTTAATACACTGATGTCAAACTAAATTTAATTATATGAATTACGTGTATTGTTACACTTGTAATTTTGTAATCAACTTTTTAATCACTTTTTTTCATTTCTTGCATCTGAAGAATGAAAAATTTGGAATACTTCTCAAATTTTCATATTATCCTTGTGCAAGTGCCATGTTAATCTCTGTGTTGTAATTTGAGTATACGTGCTGCTGAAGCATGTAGTATCCTCTAAATTTAATAGTTAATGCTGCAATCTTTATACAGGCTTATATCTATGGGTGCCTACTTGTAACAAGGAAACCTTATTGTTCCTAACAATGCTATCGATCTTATTTCCCTAAAATTCTGTGAATATTGGAAAAAATTATATTGATCAGTCGATTGCTCACATTTCCAAACTATTTTTGCCAATGAATACTTAAGTCTTTTTATTTGGAATTTGATCATACTCTCTATTATTTATAGTTAGGTCCAAAGGTGATGGCTTTTTCAAGTACTTATTTGTCCAGCTTTGTGGACCTAATGGATTCAAACTAAGCGTTGCTTAAGCGCTACTTCTAAACTTCTTCAGCTGACATTTTCCCAAATGAGGTGTTACTGGAACAAATGTCTACCTGAGCCTTTACCCTTCTTCCATGTGGGAACAGACCAACCAGAATACCTTACCCTGACAGCAAAGATTTTCTTACTAGAACAAAACTAATCTTGGTTACAAGGGATCATAGAGAGATGAACAGTTCAAACAGAACTGTTCAGACGAGAAGGTATTTTATTAAAATATAATTGTTTATTATACCTTCCATTTAAAAGTAGCTAAAGCCAAGAAGTGAAAAAATTGTTCGTATGCATGATTACTTAATGTCCTGGCCTGTCTGTAAGTTCCTGGCAGGAACTTACACTACTACCTTTTTATCACCAAATATTTTCATAGTTGCAGGAGAAGTGCATATGTTTCTCCTCGTTATTAGGCATTAAATTGATAATGTTTTAATCACATTGTTTCCTCTTGCCTCCATGCTGTAAATCTACAAATGATAAAGCTTTAGATCTAATTCTATCAAACACTGAAGTAGAGATAATGGAATCATACTTTAAATCAGAGTTGCCTTTGATACAGTAACTACAACAGAACAATACACAACGTGTGTCTTTTAATCATATTATATATAGTTTATGTGCTGATTTTATATTTCACACAATGAAACTTACTAGAATTAGTTGATAATTTGACAAATAAATTGATATTTATTTACTCCAATAAACAGAATTGGAATATAAACATTTAGGTTTCAAATATGTATTAGACTAGAAAACGTATCAATGCAATCTTTTTAGTATAAACTTGTGATACATTATAACTCTTCTTGGTCTTCCGAATCCACATGATAAAAAACAATGTTTTCCTCTAATCTGTAATGGATATTACTCTGCTGCTCTGTTTATTGTTTTAACTCGCTTGTCCCAAACTGTTTTTATCCATATTTCTGAAGCATTCTTACTGATTATGCCCAAATTTTGCTAAGATGTCTAAAAAATATTACTCTTCTGCAGTACCCATGGATCCTAGGATCTCAACGCCCCTTTACCTGCATCATCAGATAACAGGGGCAAGACTTTTCACCAAGGCCCATGCAATATATCAACGCAAAGTAATTGAAGACCCATCTCAATTATGCATTTCCTATATTTCAGGGCCCCAATTCCTTGAGATGCAGGAATTAGCAGTAAGCAATTGTGAAATGCAAGGCAACTTAAAATGAAGGATGAGATCACAAAATTTGAGAGAAAGTACTGTAATTCAAACATTCAACTTACAGATGACCAGCCCATATGAGTGAACAAGTTCACAAATTGTCATAAGATTATTTTTAATACCCCTCACCTATGATTAACGAAAGATTTTATTCCAACATAAGTGGGCCAAAAAATAGTTCCTAGAAAGATAGATCTATAATTGGTCTACGAAAGCCCGAAAACTTGACTTAGAGGTCAAATGTAATTCAGAAAATCATTTGAAGCACTAAGAAGTGCTTCAAAACACTGGGACTTCAGTACAACATGGTTCTGTGGTATAAAAATGTCACTCTCAAACCAATGATAATCTACATTTAATCTCCTGAAAGTATATTCCTTTTCAAATAAACTTTTAAAAATCACTTTCGCCCTTACTTCATTGCTGGTGGGAATGTAAACTTGTTTAACCACTTTGGAAAGCAGTATGGAGGTTCCTCAAAAGACTTCACATAGATCTCCCCTATGACCCAGCAATCCCACTTTTGGGCATTTACCCAAATGTTTAAAAACAAGACCACACTAAAGCTACCAGCACAACAATGTTTATTGCAGCATTATTTACCATAGCTAAGATATGGAACCGACCCAGATGTCCCTCAGTAGATGAATGGATCAAGAAAATGTGGTATATATACAATGGAATTCTATGCCTCCATCAGAAAGAATGACATTGCCCCATTTGTTAGGAAATGGAAAAACTTGGAAAAAATTAAGTGAAGGAAGCCAGGCCCAAAGAAACATAGGTCTCATGGTTTCCCTTATTTGCAATATCTAGTATATGTATGAGTCAAGCGGAAAAGGTCAGATAATGTGAGGTCAGGAAAATGAACCCTTAGATATGTATTTTAATGTTTTTTTCTTTCATGCATGTGTTTCTAATGCATTTATAAGATTATCTCTTTGTTGCTTTGTATGTCCCTCCCCCACAGTATAACCCCTGCTTTCACTATATTTGATGTCAGTATAACTTTTGGAGGAGATGGGGAAAAACCAGTGTTTAAGGATACAGGTGGACCTCTTGCAACAGTGAGAATTACAAGTTGTCATGTCCAAAACGAGCTTCACAACGTCGGTGCGGGGGGGGGCGAGTGGGGGGAAGGAGAAGGATTGGGATTGGGGGGGAGGGGGGAGGCTGGGAAGGGATGTGAAGGGTAAACCAAAGGAGGAGGCTGCAATGCTTGGTAAGAAATGTACGCATTATCCTGCCCATGTAATTGTAACCCCTCTGTATAGTATGTTCAAAAATAAAATAAAATTAAATTAAAAAAATCACTTTCGCCAAAATAACATTTGACAAGTTGATGATACTTAGTGACATTACAAGTTTTTCAAGTGTAGGGAGCAAGTACAATAGAGTTGAATTATTTACACAGCACTAATGCCAAACATGTTCAACCATTCATTAAAGTGTAGAAATAGTACCACCCACAATTTGTGTTTTTCAGTATGGGCCTTTCAGAAATGTGTTTAATATGTCAGCCTCCTAAATTTCAAACCCAAACCTTAGCTAATAAATTTCATCATTTAATAAGGTACATTTTAAACAATCACAAATAGTTGCCTCATCATATGTTATTTTATGTTTTCCCTCTGTATAACATAGTAAGAAATATGACTTTATGTCTTGAATATGGGTACTAATCAGAGATATGACAAACATAATATCTGTCTTCTATTTCTATCATATTCCTATCTAGGAATAAATTATAATGTTCTTCTTTTTCCAAAACTTATAGGTAGTAGAAAATATTATTCCATGTAAAATAAAAGAATCACACGATTGTACAAAGCCATTTATAAAAATGCATAGTTAGGAATACATTCTAAGCCATTTTTTAACTTTCTTTTGACTAAAGATTAATCTTTCAAACGGTTGAGAAAAAATCATGTTTAGGTGCTTCCCGTCTCCAGTCTTGCAAATTGTTGCTGCAGAAGAATGAATTATGGAAATATAAGCTGACATCATTTCAAGAATATGCAGGATTGAAACTCCATGGAATGTATATAAACCTTTCAAATTATTAATAGACAGTTTAACAGAATGACTATCAGAAGTTGAAACCAAAGAGGAATTATAGTAAAGACATAGAATGAATGAAAAATGAACAAGGAGCAAATACAGCTAGAATACTGAATGTACACATATGATGAAGGAAGTGGTAAATTGGAAATAAATCTTGGAGAAAGGGTCGTTTGAGAATGATAGAAGGAGTGACTCTGATCTAGGAGCATTGGACAATTAGATGGATATATTTAATTGTAACACAATTGCACAAACTTTTAAAATTCAGTTAAAAACACATCTAGAAACAAAAACATACAAAAATCACAACCAAACAGCAATCTCTAGAGAGTATGAATATGACCACTCAAAATTTTAATCAGTTAATGAAGGGCAGTCTTGGGAAAAGCAAACAAAGCTGTTCAAAGAGGGAAGTTTGGAATAGGGGAGAATTTTCAACAGAATTAAATAGATTAAGGTTATAAATCACCTATATCTGCTGCATACAGTATCTTACTTCTACGAGATTTCTGTCTGAACTGGATAATCCAGTCCTGAGAAACACTTGGTAACTTGTGAGGTAGAATGGAAGAAACAAGATCAAGAACGCATTACTCCACTGGAGAGAAAATGATCCTCTATATTTTCTCTAATCTCTCTTCACTACTCTTTCTTCATACTTTTAAGTCAATTGATTTTGAATTATATTTTTCCTTCTTTCTTCTGGCAAAGTAATTGGTCAAAGTAATTTCATTAAATATTATTTGCCATTTTCTTCTTTCATGCTGTTTAATTGGCCAAGTGAGTCCATAAAACTTCCCTCTTGTATTTGTTTGCCATGAAACAACATCTATGTTAATAAGGAGAAATCTAATATAAAACTTTGTATCCAGAAAACAGTCCAAGATGCTGTGATCACAAATATTTGGCTATATATTTTTTTCTTTTACCTTGAAAGACTTCTTGTGTCTAAAGTGCCCACAAAAATAAGTACTCCATCACTTGTTGGTTCAATCAGAATTGTCTAACATCAAAGATATATTTTGCTAAGAAGATGCTTAGAGGAAACCAAAAAATACTGCACTTTTTAATCTTCTCTCTTAAGATTCTCCTTAGATACCATATCAGGAACAGTGAAGTTATTCCATGCAAAATTATTTTAATAGATTATTTTTCTCTTGGTCTTGCATTTGTTCACCAAGGTGTATGGAGGAGAATAGAGTTAAATCACCCATACCTTGGAAGAAAGTGTCTGTTACAAAAGGAAAATGCTTCTATGTCCTACTTCTATGTCCTACTCTTAGCTCTTGCCAGAGTTCCAATTAATCACAGCTTCTTGGCTTCCAGTCTAGTGAAGCTGAAGGACCATACGGGCTCCACCACTGCTACATCTTCATTATTTCTCTTTTAAAACTCTTCAAGTTGCCTCATTTGGATGTGGAATGTATTTTCATGTCTTCATTCAATCAGTTCTGCATTGTAGTGAGCCAAATGGGCTCTGTAAAATCACTTTAGGGAGAAAAAATACTAACACAATTTACATCAAAAAGTTTTGGCCTCCCTTCACTGCTGAAGTCAATACGCTTAGCTAAGGCTTCTAAGAAAAATTTTATTATTAATTTTTCCATTTTTTCAATTCTTTTCTGAACTTTTTGGCATATGTAATAAAAGAAGTCTAGACTACCTCATATTAATAAGAATATTATTTTTTGTGAGCCACTTAGAAATGTGAAATCATTGGTTTGAAGTATCCAATCAAATTTTTTTCTGTGTTTCACTGCTTCACGTCCAAAGACATTGTGGGAAGTGTTATAAACAGAAATGTGTAATCCCAACACCTTCTTTCATTGTGGAGGGCACTTTCTCCCTAAATATTTTGACTCAAATTATCTTTTTCAGAGAATTACTATTTGGTAATTGAAGGTACATTGACAAATTTTGATGCCTTATTTTTTAAAGAACTTTTAATTTAAATTCCAATACAACCTTCTTTCAAACAGTGAGAATATAGTTCCTGGGTAAGGACAATTCCATGGGAACCTACAGGATTTACAGCAAGGTTTCTGAGGTTTGTTTGTTTAGTTTCAAAAAGAGCCATCTTCATCCATATTGCTCCCTCTCTACTAAGTCTCCTTGGATTTCTTTGCATGAGAGCCTATTCTTCCAGGCAATTTTAAATTTTCTTAATAGGCTAAGTTATTAAAAATTTTGAACTATTGAATTTTACCTGTCATAAATTTAAAACTGTTGAAAATCCTTTATCAGAACCGCAAATTCACCAATCCTAATTCCACCTTTACCATCAAAATGTTAACATGCTGTTTTCATGATATAGTAACCATGCAGCTATTATTTTCCAGTGGCTTTGTTATGCATATATTTAACCATATTAGCTGATGCTAAGCAAAATGAATTCCAAGATATGGAACCAGATTTTTTTTTCATTTGTGGTTGTTGTTTTTGATGAACTATGTGATTTCTGTTTTCTTTGGGGTTTTCCCCTATGGTTTATCCCTGCTGTATGGTGAAACAATGGTGAGACAAAGGACAAAAGGCAAACCAATGCAATAGCAATACTCACAAGACAATATGTTGGAAATGTACTTTACAACTTGTGAGGGGTGAAGGGGTGAAGGAAAACTGTGAGAAAAATGAGGGAGGGGTAACAAGTTTGAAATGTTTTTTATTCACTACCTTACAGTTAGTGTAAAGTCACTGTACATCAATTTGATAATAAAATTGAAAAAATAAGCTGTGTAAAATGTAATTTCACTTTATTGGCACAGTAAATATTATTCTTTATGTAGTAACATTTTAAAAATCAATAATATTTGGCTTCTAATTTGAATTAATTACCCCTTATTTATCAGAGGTTCATCAACTTGAATGTTATCCAACTAGACACTATTTTCACAATATACTTGCCAAATTTTTCAAAAAAGAATAAATTTAGTACTTTCTCATTCTAAAACAGAAAACAGGGTCTGGGAAGATGGCTCAGTGGTAGAGCGCTTGCCTTGCATGCCTGAGGCCCTGGGTTCGATTTCTCAGCACCACATAAGCAAAAAGAAAAAAGCCAGAAGCTCAAGTGGTAGAGCGCTAGCCTTGAGCTGAAGAGCTGAGGGACAGCGCCCAGGCCAAGAGTTCAGGCCCCACGACCGGACCTAGTTTAATACTATGGAAACCCATAATTTTAAAAGTAAGTAAGTTTTTAAGAGGACAGAATAAATGTGTTCTTCAAAATTCCTATGACTAACAACTACTCATTTTTAAATTCTCAACATTCCTAAGAGATTCAAAACAGTACTTGTTTGCATGTTAATTAATTCTGCAATAGATGCAGTTTCCAATGGGGTGTCCAGATTGAGAAGTAAACAGAAAAATAGCCACATTCTTGTAGAGGATAAAACTGTGAAGCATGTGTAATAATTAATTCTTCAAGAGTAAGCAATTGTTTATAAGAGTAAGCTATTATGTCTATGACCATCAATCCCAAGATTTATGTCATAAAGTCATCCTAGCCCAACAGTTTCCAACTTGTAAGGGACACCTTAAAATTCCTTAATTCACATTATGAATACCTTATCTCTATTTTGAAAAAATACTACACCTCTGCTAATGTGACACCCTCCTTGTTCTGAAAAGAACACCACAATAAACTGAGCTGCATCATTTTTCCTCCACTGGTATTTTTGAGATCAGAACACTTGCAAATATTATTTATATTTAGACTTTTTTAACTATCATAGATATTCAGTATGCTAAGATAGGAAAATTATGATTCAAAGCCCACCCAGGCAGGAAGGTTTCTTAGAATCTTATCTCCAAAAAACTTCTCTGCAAAAGCCAGACTCAAGTGGCACTGAGGTTGAAGTGGTAGGGCTTGAGCCTTGAGCATAAACAGGATCAGAGACCCTGTCCATGCCAAGATTTCAAGTTCTAGGATGAACCAATAAAAACAAACTGAAAAAAACCCCAAACCTAGCATTTTTCTCCATGTATACAGAGGCACGTAAATAAGGAAATGGCTTCCTGTGGTACATATAGGTAGAAGAAAGAAGATGTCACACAATTACTCTCTTCATACCATATTAAACCAAACCTTTAAAAATTGGTTTTTCTAAATGTATAAATTAATGTCATCCATTTTTGGCAACTCTGTCTAGATTATTCATATTAACATGGTATACGTTAACTCTGCGAATTATTTATTAACTATGTTCTAATTATAACTGTCGTGAAAGAATATCTAGGCAAATAGAATGCCAGAATTATTTGTGAATTTTTCAATTAATCCCTCTACTTTGAAAGTATTTTGTAGTATCCTATAGAATATGAAATTACAAACAAATCAAAAATATATTTTTAATCTAAATTCTAATTTAACAAGGTCTACAAAATCCTACATTAGACGAACTTTGCTATTTCTCCGGTCTTAAGCTTTTGTAATCCTTCAACATTTATTTGGAATCCAACAGAATGAGGGAGGGGAATCATGAGCTCTTTTGCATCTACGAATGTTCTGTAATGATAAGAGCATTTAAAACACAAGTGAGGATATATATGAGGTGTATTCAATAGGAAACTTGACTTCTCAAAACATAATGACAAAATTAGGCCAAACTTCCAACTGTGTATTCCTTTCTTGTTGTTTGGTTAGTTTTACTGAGACAAAATTATTCTATCTGGTCCAGGGAAGGTATCATTATGTAATTCCACTCTCTTATCTCTTGTCTGAGTGCTAGAATTCCAGGCTTGTATCACATTGCCCTGCCATAGTTTGTTTATTTAATCTAGAAACAGACTAGAAATTCTGAACTTCTCCTATGATTTTATCCACTAGACTGACAGCTCAGACTGTTTATGTACTATTTTCAAAGGTGTTTTAACAATTGACATAGGATATGAACATTTTTTGATGCACCTGCATGCTTCCCTGATTCATTCCACTATGTATCCTATCCCATTAAGAATGATTGCTTGACTCTCTTACTATCTCTGGTCCCTACCTATGTAATATTCTCAACTTCTGGGGGAAAGTTCACTTGAGGGCTTTCTAATATTAAAAATTATCACTTGATTCTAGTCTTACTCAGGACCAATTTTCTATTGTTTTCTAACTTTTCTACATATTCTGAGAGTTGTTTCATTTGTGTATTTTTGTGTGCACCTATACACTTATAGGTGTGTATGTGTATGTTTGTATGTATGTATGTATGCAAAAACTTAAAGCTGTAATTCAGCAATCTTGCTCATGACTGGTATCCCAGCTTTCGCTGGTTAATTATAGGTAGTGTCTCAAAGCCTATACTGTCCAAGCTGGGTGCAAATTGAACCTCCCAGACTCCTTTACATTCTTAGGTTTTATTTTTCTAGGAGTATCAACTTTTAAACTTCAAACACTTTTGTGAGTGTAAAGTCTAACTGTAGCCCAGATTTTTAACTCAAGATTTCATATAAAGTTAGATGAACATATACATTACATATCCTGGGTGTACACTGTTAGAAATGTGATCATAAACCAAGTTGTTGTGAGATCTGAGGATTGGGTTTTAAAGTCAGCACGGGTAGGAAAGTCCTGGAGACTCTTTTTCTCCAATAATTACCAGAAAACTGGAAGCGGCACTGCAGCTCAAGTGGAAGAGCACTAGCCTTGAGCTGCGTTTCAGAGGGACAGCGCCCTGTCCCATATTTCAAGTGCCACGAAAAACAACAACAATATAAAGGAATATAAGAAAAGGAAAGAACAAGAAATGTGATCTTAGCCACCAGGTTCATTGCTAGTATAATTCCTGTTCCCTCAAGATAGACTCTTTTTTTCCAGTTAAGTCTGTTCTCCCATATGTGACTTGCATTGGAAAAAGAATCATTCTTCCATTCTCCTTTTTGCACAATTACATGATTAGCAAGCATGATTTAGAAAGGGAGTGGCCTCATGCTTCATGTTCCACTTAGGGGTAATGCTTTCTCTATATCACTCCCATAAATCTACATATGGGACTTGGCTTTATTGTTTCAATTTTTTATTTGTAGAGTCTTGTATATTGTATTGAACACTTATACATAAACACAGAACTTTTTCTCCTATAATTGCTATTGTTTCTTTTACGGTTAACTCATGTACAGTTGGGAAATTAATGCACAGCATATAGACTCACAAAAAATTATCTGAGAACCTTCTTACCATTTAAAATTCACCTTAATTTACAGAGCACATGAGAAGTTTGAACAAAATATATTCTCATGGATAATGTATTTATAAGCAATTTAAATTGCATTTGTCTTTACTAAGTTGTCTCTGAAACACGTGTTACCTCATGTCCAAAAGTGTCTTTGTGCTATTTCAATGAAGCCAGAAAACATTCATTTTTTTCTGGAGCAGCACCATAAATTGTTACTGGAAGTAAGTGGAAGTAACTGTTACTGGATGTGGAAACTGATCCCAGGAGAGGAATTTAACATAGAGAAATGACAAAGTTCAAGTTAACTATTGCGTTCCTTTGTACTGTACAAGAAAAGAATCCAAGGCTGGAAGGAAACTCTGTCCCTGACTTTTTTGAGTTTGTCCTTTACTCATATAAAACTTGTCTGTAAACTTCTGGTTGAGAGTTTTGCAAAAGGAAACAATATGCCATTTGAAGGCAGGCATAGAACAAAAGGAAATAACTTTGTTTTAAAAGTGTTCTACTGCAAAGAAGCAAAGACATGGAGGTTTTAAAGTGTCTAATGGATGGATGTTTCACTCCTGAGATGATTCTCTTTTTGCAGGAATCAGTTTTTAATTCCTTTAGTCTGGTCTTGAGTTTTCCATAGCAATAAGAATTCCAAAAAAGCACGATCCAGTGAGTATGATCAGCAAAAGCAGCCTCTTCTCAGAGCACCACTATTTTAAGGAGAGTCCCAAAGAAATACCCAGGGTTTGTTTTGTTTGCTTGTTTGTTTAGTTTGTGCTGGTTCTGGGGCTTGAACTTAGAGACTGGCCCCTGTCCCTGAACAGTTGTCTTTCTTTCCTACCTGGCCCAAACCTAGTACTCCACTGCTTGAGCCAAAACTCCACTTCTGGCTTTTTTGGTGTTTAATTACAGATAAGTGTTTGACAGACTCTCTTGCCTGGGTTGGCTTTGAACTAAGACAGTAAGAAAGCTAAGTGACATCAACTCTATGGACTTCTCTTTTGAACCTAGAAATATTAGATGAAGTTTATTATAAAGCTATTATTTGACAATTTTTAAAGAAGAGAATATGTTTAGCAAAGAAGCCATAACAAATAACTCAGTAAAAGTAGGTGCACTACTAAATCATTTGGGAAGATTACTATTGATTTCATCATTTCTTTGGGGGAAACTTAAACCTATATTTGCACTTTTTTGTTGGTTGTGGGGATTGAACCTTAATCCTGGGCACTGTCTCTCAGCTCTTCAGCACAACTTGAGCACTCTACCACTTTAGCTACAGCACAACTTCTGGGTTTCTGGGGTTAATTGAAGATAAGGGTTTCATGGACTTTAGCTACAGCACAACTTCCGGGTTTCTGGGGTTAATTGAAGATAAGGGTTTCATGGACTTTCCTGACCAGGCTGGCTTTGAACCACAATCCTCTGGACTCAACATCCTGAGCAGCTAGGATTACAGGCATGAGCCACCAGCACCCCACTCATATTTGCATTTATGTGCACTTAATGTCACTATGTAGACAAAGAATGGAAATATGAACCATATGATGTGACATTGCAGCTTTTCAGAATAATTAAGGTAGCAATAAATATGTCCTCCTTTTCCATTTTGTTACATAAATAACTCATGAGCTATGGGACTCTTACATTAGCATCCTCTTTCATCTTTATAGGTGTATTTAGTATTAGGAAATGTTCATAGATAAATACAGCAAGACAGATTTTTAGAAAGCAAAGGAGATCAGGTATGAAAGATCAGCATAGAAGGAGATACATTCATCACACAGAGATTAAGAACTAGCCTAGGAGATTTTGAATGCCGAAGGCAATGAGGAATAAGCCTAGTTGATAACTAGTTCTTTAATAAGCAAAAATGGTTCCCTAGAACGGTTTCTGCTATACCTTAGTTACTATCATTTATTCTTTCCATCTGGCATTATTCCTTCTCTTCTGTCACAACTGTTAATTAGCCTCTGCCTGTTTTGTAAGATGACTGGCCAAAATAGTTTCTGAATCTCACTTACACTATCCTTCTCATTGTGATTAGCAGTGACCCCACTCAAAAGCCTGGAATATTTGAATTTCCAGAATTAATCTTCTCCTGACATCTAAGCACATTCCTAGCATTAATTGCTGTGACCCAATGAACAAAACATTTTTTTCAACACAGTATCCTTACATAGGTAAAGTACATGTATTAGGAACTATTGTCAGGTATCAGTATGGAAGGAGCAATTATATATTCCAAATATGGGTTCTTTATTTCGCATTTACTAACTAAATGTTCATTGTTGTTGTTGCTGTTGTTTTGGCAGTCCTGGGGCTGAAACTCGGTGCTTGGGAATTATTCTTCAGCGTTTTTTTTTTTCCTCAAGGCTAACCCTCCACCACTTGAGGCACAGGACCACTTCCAGTGTTTCCTTTTCAATTTATGTGGTACTGAGGAATTGAACCCAGGGTTTTATGCATGCTAGGCAATCACCATACCATGAAGCCACATTCCCAGAACCCTAAATGACTTTCTTAAGATGGCATTACATTTTCATTCTATAACTCTGTATCATAATTTTAGCCAGGAATTTTTGCTAGAAAAGAGCATTGAACACAGTACTTGAGTCCAGTAAGGCTAGATGGACAATGGATAACTGTCACAGTGTAGCCAGGGCACAGAGGGACTTACCTCATGGAGCTGGTACAACAGACTGAGCGAGACAGCTCCTGACCCACAGCCTACCTCGAGAATGAGAGGACCACCTTGGTTCCAGCCACATGGGGATGCTGGACCACCTCCTCCAGCACCCATTGAATCAGTTCCTGAGGAGAAAGCGAAAGAAAGAAGGTCAGAATTACACTTAAGCCAGGTGCTGTTGGCTCAGGCCTATAATCCTAAGTACAATGGAAGCTGAGATATGAAGAATGTGGTTTATAGCCAGCCTGGGCAGGAACACCTGTGAGACTCTTATCTCCAAAGAACCACCAAAAAACTGGAAGTGGTGCTGTGACTCAAGTGGTAGAGTGGTAGCTTTGAGCTGAGGAGCTCAGAGAGCTGCCCTAGGGCCAAAGTTCAAGCCTCATAACTGAAAAGAAGTGGACTTCCCACCACAAGAAGTGGACTGAATAGCACCCATTGTCCTAGGGAGCATGGCAGAGAAGTCAGGCCGAGCTTCCTGTCAGCTGGGAGTCATTAGTAGCTCACCCGGCTTCTCTATGCCTCAGTTTCCCCAGCTTCAAAACTGAACAAAGTGAAGGATCCCGTTACTCATGGGGATAGAGTAATAAAGAAAGAGAGCCATTTTTACATTCCCACCAACAATGAAGTAAGGTTCCTTTCTGTCCACATCCCCTCCAGCATCTGTTGTTGTTAGAGTTCTTGATTTTTGCTGTTCTAACTGGAGTGAGGTGATATCTCAATGTTGTTTTGATTTGCATTTCTTTTATGGCTAGGGATGTTGAACATTTCTTCATGTGTCTATTGGCCATCCTTCTTTCTTCTTCAGAGAAGCTTCTCTTTAAGTCTTTCGCCCACTTATTTATTGGGCAGTTGTTTCTTTGAGGATTTGTTGTTGGGTGGTTTAATTTTTTGAGTTCCAAGTATATTTTAGATATGAGACCCTTGTCCGTTGTATGGCTAGTAAAGATCTTCTCCCAATCGGTGGGCTTTCTATTGATCTTGCCAGCTATGTCATTTGCCCTGCAGAAGCTCTGCAATCTTATGCAATCCCATTTGTCCAACCTTTCTTTGATTTGTTGTGCTTCTGGGTCTCTATTCAGAAAATTTCGACATGAGCCAAGGAGACCTAGGGTTTCTCCTATTCCATCCTGTAATGTTTTCAGAGTGTCTGCTTTGAGTTCAAGGTCTTTGATCCATTTGGAGTTGATTCTGGTGCAGGGTGATATATAAGGATCTAGCTTTAGTTTTCTACATGTAGTTAACCAATTTTGCCAGCACCATTTACTGAAGAGGCTGTCTTTCTTCCATTCTATTGTTTTAGCTTCCTTATCGAAGATTAGATGGCTATAGGTCTGTAGGTTCATTTCTGGGTTTTCAATTCTATTACATTGGTCCTGAGGTCTGTTCTTATGCCAATACCAAGCTGTTTTGATTACTATGGCTTTATAGTAGAGTTTGAAATTTGGTATTGATATTCCTCCAGCACTTTGGAAAGCAGTATGGAGGTTCCTCAAAAGACTTCACATAGATCTCCCCTATGATCCAGCAATCCCACTTTTGGGCATTTACCCAAATGTTTAAAAACAAGACCACACTAAACCTACCAGCACAACTATGTTTATTGCAGCATTATTTACCATAGCTAAGATATGGAACCAACCCAGATGTCCCTCAGTAGATGAATGGATCAAGAAAATGTGGTATATATACACAATGGAATTCTATGCCTCCATCAGAAAGAATGACATTTCCCCATTTGTTAGGAAATGGAAAGGTTTGGAAAAAATTATATTAAGTGAAGTAAGCCAGGCCCAAAGCAGCATAGGTCCCATGGTTTCCCTTATTTGCAATATCTAGTATAGGTATGAGTCAAGCGGAAAAGGTCAGATAATGTGATGTTAGGAAAATGAACCCTTAAATATGTATTTTAATGTTTTCGTTTCTTTCATGCATGTGTTTCTAACGCATTTATAAGATTATTTCTTTGTCGCTTTGTATGTCCCTCCCCCACAGTGTAACCCCCGCTTTCACTATATTTGATGTCAGTATAACATGTGGAGGAGATGGGGACAAACAAGTCGTTTAAGGATTCAGGTGGATCTGTTGCAACAATGAGAAGTACAAAATGTCATGTCAAAACCAGCTTTACAATGTCGGTGTGGGGGGGGAGGGGGTATAATTGGGTGGGGGGAGGGGGGTAAAATTGGTTGGGGGAGGGGGGAGGCGGGGAAGGGAAGTGAAGGGTAAACAAAGGAGGAGGCTGCAATGCTTGGTAAGAAATGTATGCATTATCCTGCCCATGTAATTGTAGCCCCTCTGTACAGTATGTTCTCAAATAAAATAAAATACAATTAAAAAAGAAAAGAAAGAGAGCCATGTTTTGTTTCATAATCCCATAACTGTTGCACTGTTAATAACACACACCATCTGAGATCTTTCCGGGTATCTTCCTATCATATGCTCACAGAATTGCCAAGAACAGTATCAGATGGCCCCTCCCCCTGTGCCTGTCCCTGCTCCAGAGATCCCTCTGTATCAATCCCTTGTTTCCTCAGAACTGTCCCATGAAGAGATTGAAGTCCAATGGTTGAGGCCCAACCCAGAGATTCACCTCTGGTCAAGAATTGGCTGCCGTGGACTGAGTTTGGAACAATCCATCTAAACCAATGACTGAGCATGTCGCTACATATCTACCATCCCAACTACAGAAGAACGGGCCTCGTGGCTCAGGCCTGTCACAGATCAGAGGACCATGATCCAGCCCAGAATGAGCATATATTAATTCTCCATCTCAGAAATGCCCAAGACAGAAAAGCTTGACTCGCATGGTAGAAGACTTGACTGGCAAGCCTAGGGCTATGAGGTCAAACCCTAATATACCAAAAAGAACCAGTGTCCCAGTGCCAGAGTCTCATGCCTATAATACTAGGTACTCAGGACGCTGAGATCTGAAGATCACAGCTCAAGATTTAAAATAGGGTTGGCCTTGCCCATCAGACATCATTATGAGAAGACCCCGAGACTGACCTATGCTGTTGCGCTCCATACTAGCAGAACTCATATCCTTACTAAGAGTTGGCCATGCTCTCTGTCCTCCTGGGAAGCCATCCCCTGCAGGTCACACTCCCAGATCCTCCCAAGCTCCCACTGCCACCAACCAGGCCCAAGGGAGTACACAGCTCCATTGCACACAGATCCCTTGTTCTTGTAATTTAACTGTGTTGTGTCCCCTTCAAGCCTCTCACCCTTCCATGCCCCCAGACCTCAGCTGTGAAGCCCATACATGGCCCAAAGATAACAGGTAGAATTTACCAAAGCATTCGGCCTCCTTGTTACAACCCAGTTCTACACACACACATACACACACACACACACACACACACACACACACACACACACACACACACATACACACACATCCAGACAGGTGACAGAAGACTCCTCCATGCAGTACCTGCAATTTGCCAACTGATCACTCATCTGAGCACAGTCAGGCTGTACAAGGAAAATGATTATCTCTCTTTCTCTGTCTCTGTCTCTCTGTCTCTCTGTCTCTCTGTCTCTGTCTCTGTGTCTGTGTCTGTGTCTGTGTCTGTGTCTGTCTCTGTGTCTGTGTCTGTCTCTGTCTCTGTCTCTGTCTCTGTCTCTGTCTCTGTCTCTGTCTCTCTCTCTCTCTCTCTCTCTCTCTCTCTCTCTCTCTCTCTCTCTCTCTCTCTGTCTCTCTGTCTTCAGGTGAAAGTTTGACTGAACACAGAAGAGAAGGGCTCACACAGCAAGGGTGTCTATCTTCTGCATCCAACACCTCCCATCCCCAGAAAGAAAGGAAAAAAACCCAGAAGGCAGGTGTAGACATGCTGCTCCCCACCTCTGACTAAAGCCACTGGGCTCCCACCTGGGAGTGGAAGGGCGCAGATGTGCTGCTGTGTGGCTCCCACTGCTCCAGGCCAGGGGATCTTTGGCGCCCACTCCTCACCCAACCTGCATCTCCCCGTATCCTGGACACTAGTCACTGGGGATGGGGGTGGCATCCTCGGGTCAACCCCCACCCCCACCCCTGGGGCACATTTGTGGCAGGGCGTGGGCCAGACTGTGGGGCACAGGGGAGGCGAGGTCCTGGTCGGAGGGGAGGTAGTGGTGTCAACAAACAGAGAGAATCAAGGTGCTACTGGGCAGCAAGGAATGTGGGCGTGGCCACCATTCTTGTATCCCATTGGTCAGAAAGAACCATGAAACAATAGAGGTGTGGCTGGAATCTTCTGATGCAGGCAGAATGGGTGGAGTCAAAATGATGGCAGCCCCTTTCCCAGGGAACTCTGTCCAATCCAGTTGGGGATAAGAGAGTGACCCACTTTAGCCGGATGGCTGCACAGATTGTTGTGTATGTCTGTTTGTTCCCAGACCTTGAATTCAGGATCAGGGCACAATCTGTGAGTTGTTTTTGATCAAGGCTAGCTCTCTACCACTGAAGCCACACGGCTTTACTTCTGTCTTTGATGGCACAAGTTGGACAGGAGTCTCAAGGACTGTCCTGCCTAGGGTGACTTTGACTTTCACAGCCTTGTAAGTTTTAAGGAGGACTGCTGAGAGCCACTGATGCCTGGTTTTGCTGATGATCTTGGACAGACCTGTGAGTTCCCTATCCTCAGGTTTAAGTGGTAGGAGCTGGAGCCCACAGCTTGAATCCTGGGCTGCCACCAACAAATGGCAGGAGATCCTATGAAATTCATTCCTATTCATATGATTACCAAAGGAATGTGATGTATATCATGATTAAATGGGCAGTACTTGAATGATTCGAGGATAAAATTATACACAATTACATAATAGGACACTGGTCGATATTAATTAATACTTTATGAAGCATTTAAACAATCACCTTCATTAAATGGAGGCCAAATGAAATACCGACGAATTGGGCATCACATAGCATAGAGATGCCATTTTTTTTCTGCCAGGACTGGGATTTGAACTCATGGTCTAGGTAACCCTGCTGTTGCACTTTGTGGGAAGGGGAAGCTTGCCTCCTTGAATTTAAGAAATTCAAGTCTGTTTTTTAGGCCTGAAATCGATGCCCACAACTAGAAAACATACTATTTGTTTACATTTTAAATATATGATTTATATTTTTAAACATATGTTGATTCCATATTGCATTCAGTGTAGTTATTTTATTTTTTGTTTTATTCATATACTGACTACTCATTTTATTAACTATTATGACACATAGAACAGTGATTACATTGATTACATAGGATATAGGTTTGCATATGTATTGCAAGTCCTTCCTGACACCCAGGACTTTCACAGAAAGGAAAACATGTGTCATCATCAGCTTCTTACTACACGATTCATTTTTTGGGAGTACTAGCATCTGAACTAACAGCCTTCAAGGCCCAATTCATGAATGGGTGAGTGTCAGCCTGCCATCCTGTGGCAAATTGAGCTGACAGGCAGTCCCAAGTACCTGAGATCGAGCCCCAGCAGTTGACAAAATAAGAACAGATTGACATACAGATGGTAGTAAATGTATATCTTTATAGAGTGCCAGAGATGTCTATACCTTATTCAGTTATATAGACTACATTCCTACCAATTCTTGGGTATTTATAATGCCTCCATATAATTAATGTTATTGTTTTCATTCTTAACATGGAATCTAAATTTGTAGACATGTTCTCCATCATGCCAGACACCCAGGACTCTCAGAGAAAAGGAAAAAATTTCACACTTGGCTTCTTACTGCATGATCCAGTTGTTGGTAGTGCTGGGATCTGAACTCAGGGCCTAGCAGGACCAATTGGTGAATAGTTCAAGGTGACCACACCAGCCTGTGAGCAACAAAGGAGTTAAGCCATCCCAGGATCTGACATTGATCCCCAGGGTGGCCATGATAGTCATAAACTAATGATTGAAACATAGGATCTATATTTACATATATGTGTGGACAGTATCTTGCCTTTGGAGTACTTTTCTCCTTATTTTCTGTCTTATGTAAGTATTGTGTATTTTACTGAATAATGTAACAGATATAACAGAACATACATGGAAGACAACCTATTGCCCTGGCTATAGGGTTTCCTATGCATTCTCCATCCAAGCTGAGACCCAGGACTTTCACAGGACAGGAAAACAGGTGAATCAATGGGCTTCTCACATCAGGATTCATCTTTTGGCAGTGTTGGGATTTGAACTCACACTCTATCAGGCCCAATTGGGGAAATGGTCAAGGTGAGGACACCAGCCTGTGAGCAACGAAGGAGATAGGCCATTCCTAGGAACTGACATCGAGTCCCAGGGAGGTCCAGATAGTCATAAATTCGTAATTCAAATATAGGATCTATATTTACATACATGTGTGGACAGCATCTTGCATTCGGTGCACTTCTCCTTAATTTGTGTCTAATTCATGGAGTTATTGTGTATTTTACTGAGTATGGTGACAGGTATACTGTGCTGACATGGATGACAATCTGTTCCCATAGTTATATCGTTTCCTATGCATTCTACATCCTAGTGAAAGCCCGGTTCTTTCACAGGAGAGGAAAACATGTTCAACGACTGGCTTCTGACAACAGAATGAAACTTTTGTCAGTGCTGGGATTTGAATTGAGGTCTGGGTAGCTCTGTTGCACTTTGGGGCAAGGGAAATCTCACCATCCTTGAAGACTAGAATGTCAGGCCTCATCAAGGGCCTGATTTGAAGCCCCAGTACTGGACAAAATAACAAGCCCACCTTTTTTAAACATAGGATCTCTCTTTACCTACAAGTTTCATATGCATCTTGCATTCAGTGTAGTTATTCTTTTTATTTTGTGTCTTATTCATGGATGTATTGTGTATTTTATTGAGTATGGTGATAGATATAACTATGCTGACATGGATAACAACCTATTCGAATGCCTATAGAGTTGTCTATATAGAATTTCCATCCTCGCTGAGACCCAGGATTTTCACAGGACAGGAAAACAGGTGGATCGATTGGCTTCTCAAATCAAGGTGAATCTTATGGCAGTGCTGGGATTTGAACTCAAGCCCTAGCAGACCCAACTGACGAATGGGTCCATGAGAGCACACCAGCCCGTGAGCTACTAAGGAGTAAGGCCGTTCCCAGGACCTGAGATGGACCCCCAGGTGGGGGGGGAGGAGGGTACACAGTAGTCATCCATTCATAAGTTGAAGGTAGTATGCAAATGAGTACACATTTGTATAGATTAGGAGAGACGATAACCTGTGATGGAATCCAATCTACCATGTGTATACTGATTCTTGGATCTTTCCAGATGTCTTCATTTCATGACTGTGATGATTATTGTCATGCTTAATCAACACTGCTTTACAAATAAGTGATACCCCATGAGTCTTGCCTATCATTTCCTAGTCACATCATGCATGAAATACTCATTCGATGAGATCGATCACATTCCATGACTTTTCCTGGTCCAGAAACCAGTTTCTCAGGATTTCCTGCCATTGCTTTCTCATGGGGGTGGGCTGAATTCAAGCCTCAGGCATGGAAAACATACTCCTTATATAAATATTAGAGATAGAATTTATACTTCCATACAGATGTTCAGTATATACTGTTTGGTGTGGTAGGATTTATACTTCCATACAGATGTTCAGTCCATATCACATTTAGTGTTGTTATTCATTTTATTTCTTTTTTTTATCCATTTATTTACAATTTATTTTATTGTCTTTGATGACACCTATACCATTTATCCACTTATTACAATTTTTACATCATATCACATACCATCTAGATTTGTATATGTGTTCTCTATCATGCCTGACACCCTGGCATGTGTCACACTCGGCTTCTTACTCAAAGATTAAATTTTTGGCAGTGCTTGGATCTGAACTCAGGGACTAGCAGGCCCAATTCATGATTGGGTGAGGGTGAGCACAGAAGCCTCTAGCCAATGAAGCTGTCAGGTGGTTCCCAGGCACTGAGATCAAGCCCAAAGTTTAGCCAAAACAGCAATACATGGCTAGGCAGAGGTGGTATACAAATAAATATATATTGTTAAAGAGTTCCAGAGCTGTCTGTCTATAACTGAATGACATCTACTACGTTCCTACCAACTCTTAGGTATTTATTATATCTCCATTGAAACAATATTATTCTTTTCATGCTTAATAAACTATTAATTAAGGTCAAACAGCATCCTAGGATTATTGCATCCAATCTTAGACTAGACAAATGCATGAACTACTCTTTCAATCTGTAATCTTATGCATAGGAATGAGTCTCTTGTGATCTCCTGCCATTGGTAAATGTAAGGATTAGGATTTGAACCGAGGGCCTATGTTGACATGTTGGCTTATGGCTTCCCTGATAGCCTGCCAGCCATCAGCAATGGCAGGCCAGGTCCACTTTGAAACCATGTCATTCAGACCCAGGACGGTCACCATGTAAAGAAAAAAATTGTAAAACCCTGAGCCCTCTACAGCTCCCCACTTTTTGTGCTGTTCTGCTTTTTTTCCTTCTGCAAGCCCCCTGGGCCTAGGGTCCCAGGATCAGCTTTGGGTCTCAAGGCTGCACCCCAGCCTAGGGAGAGTGAAGCTGAGTCAGAGTTACCATGACCTGAGTTCAAGCCCCATGGTTGGCAAAATTAATTAACTAATTAATTAATTAATTAACTAACTAACTAAATTGAAATAATAAAGCTCCTTGGTTTAGAATTTCTGCCAGTATTCTTTAATAGCCTGGGATTTGAACTCAGAGTTTTGATGAATCCATAGCAATGTGACAGAATGCGCAGAGTTGTCCAATATTTGAGTTGAATCCCCATGCCAAGCCTAAAATAAATAAGTCACTGACCTCACCAGGGAAGTTAGTTGTGAAGATGGGAGGGAATGGATGGTAGGGGAAAAACAAACGAGGAGGCAACAATGCTCAATACTAAATGTACTCATTACTTTGCTCATGTAACTGTGACCAATCTGTACAACATTTTTAAAATAAAAAACGTACAAAAACTTATGTAGTGCTCAAAAAGCACTTTGTGGTTAAGGGATGTATGTCTGAACCGCTGTACAAAATTCTATACTGATTTTTTTTCAGTGTTCAGTATGTAACTGAATAAACATAACTGTTTCTGTTACAAATATTAAGTCACTGTCTTGGAACTGGGGCCAGTATTTCTGCCATTGCTGGGATTTGAGCTCACTGTCCATGTAACTCTTTTGCACCTTGGGTGAAGGCTAAGATCCCTGTCCTTGAGGAAAAGATTTTCAAGCTAGAGTTCCCAGGGCCTGAATTAAGACCCTGCAATAGAAAAAATATTTGTATACATGTGTAATATAAGATATATAGGTAAATAAGTATGTATATTTCATATTATGATTATTATTATTAATTTTGTATTTAATTTTCATTTTACTCATTTTATTGTTTATTGTATTTAGTATTATTATACACATAATATTTATTATGTTGTGTATATATATTATAAAATTATACACAATAATTCAGTACATTGACTAATTTTCATTAATACTTTATTAAGTTTTGAAATATAATACTTAATTAAATGGAGGCATTTGTCAAGTCATCACATGGTTAGAGTCTGTCCCCAGTATGAGTTTTGTCTTATTTATCTTTGGACAACTTCCTATACGGATTTGTTTAGATGATTTATACTCAGAAGCCTTTTCTTGTGGATAGGCAAGTTGAGGGATAAAATCGTAAGGTTGGATCTGGAAATGTGGCTTAGTGGTAGAGATCTTGCTCAGCATGCATGAATGCCAGGGTTTGAATCCTCAGTGCTACATACTCAGAAAAAGCCAGAAGCTGTGGTGTGGCTCAAGTGATAGAGTGCTAGCCTTGAGAAAACGAAGCTCAAAGGCAGTATCCAGGCCCTAATTTCAGGCTCCAGGTCTGGCAAAAACAATACTCCAGATTCCAGTGGCTCTGGAAACCTACTTTCTCAGGAGGCTGAGATCTGAAGATAACAGTTTGAAGACAGCCTAGGGAAGGAAAGCCTGTTAGACTCTTACCTCCAATGAACCATCAAAAAACCCCATGTGGCACTGTGGCTCAAGTGGTAGAGTGTTTGCCTTGAGCTGAAGCGCTCAGAGACAGCACCCAGGCTTCAGTTTGAGACACACAACTGGAAAAAGATTGAGGGATAATCAAAATAATTTTCCTATTTGCTACTTATGAAAATATTTTTAGGAAAATGAATGCTGATGTACACCAGAATTGGAGTCAGACCTCAAGGTTCAAGTGTAGCACATCCATAAGCCCAGCCTCTCAGACTCTAGCATTATAAACTTATGTCCTACAGGGTTCTGAAAGGCACATTGTTGAAAGTGTTAATATGCTCCCCAAGCACTTTGTGATAAGCAGTTGACTTGTATTGTCAATGTCATTACAGTTCTGACCCTAGCAGAGAACCAATACCTCACGCCCATCAAGCTTGCTCAGGAGGCTTAGGTCTCTCATTGGGTGAAACCAGCCAAGGAAGGGAAGTCTAGGACATTCTGATTTCCTGTTCTGAAAGGTCAGATGCTTAAGAAATTCCTGTTTCACTTGGTGATGAGAAGTTACTTGCACTCTAAATGTTCTTGGAGTTCTTGAGCTACAGAAGAAGGAAAGAAATATTATTGACCCAATCAGGGTTCAAATGAAGTTCTCAGGATCCAAGCCCTAACTCTGTTAGCAGGAAGAACTCCAGTGTAACACTGTATTTGAAGGACAGAAAACAGTTTCTAAAGCCAGGCTAGGTGCAGAGAACTAGGCCTCCAGGATTAGGAGGCAGAATATACACATTCATCACAGAAGTGAGCTGCAAAACCACTTCATTCATTCCAGGCACAGCCAGCAATGGGGGCAACCTGAAACATTTGTTAGAGTTACAGCAGGATCAGGCTTTTCTCACTCTCTTCAAACAATGACTAATTAACCTTCCTTCCTCATGTGAAGGGAGGCTCAGGCTATCTTTAGATTACCAATAGAGATCCAGTCTAGTGCTGGAGAGGGGAGGAACAGAGTAGAAAACCCTGCTCTCTGGTCTTAGGGAGTAGGTTTTTGACTCTCAATTTGTCAAGTTTGAAGGCCCTTCCATTCTCCTTAATTCATTCTCTACATCATTAATGCAAATCCCCAGTCCAAGGAGGGGCAGGGCCATTTCTCTTCTGTCTCCAAGCACCTGAGTTAGAACCTGGCTCTGCCCTCTTGACTCTGGGGCTCTTGGATGCCTGAGAAGTCGGACAGAGACAGTAATCCTGCTCTGCATTTGTGTGAAGGCGATGCTGGTGTCCTGGCGCACTGCAGAAAGCCTCATGACTGGGAATGTTCCCTTCTTTCCTTCTGACGTCAAAAACAGATTCATCTATCAACTTTCTTTCCTTCCTTCCTTCCTTCCTTCCTTCCTTCCTTCCTTCCTTCCTTCCTTCCTTCCTTCCTTCCTTCCTTCCTTCTTTCCTTCCTTCCTTCCTTCCTTTCTTTCTTTCTCTCTCTCTCTCTCTTCTCTCTCTCTCTCTCTCTCTCTCTCTCTCTCTCTCTCTCTCTCTCTCTCTCTCTCTCTCTCTCTCTCTCTCTCTGTCTCTCTCTCTATTTCTTTTTATCTATCTACCTACCATCCTATCTAGGTAGCTATCTCTTTGCCAGTGGTTGGGATGAATTCAAGGCCTGGGAATTGTCTCTAGCACTCTGGTACTTGAGCCACAGCACATATTCTGGCTTTGTCTGTGTACAGGTGCCTGAGGAATTAAACCCAGGGCTTCTTGCATGCTAGGCAAGCACTCTCTCATTAATCCATATTCCCAGCTCCTTCATTTTTTTCTTAATGGTAGTTTTTACATAAGTATGCTACCATTTTATGTTCTCAAGTTTAATTTTCTGAATACCGGTTACTTCTAAGAAACCTGATCTCTTCCCTTGCCAGATTTGTGATTGTTCCTGGATTGCCCTCATAATAAAATGTAAATAAAGGCTGCTGAGAGCTTCAGTGTGCATCATGTAAAGACACAGGCCTAGAACCCTGGAAGAGAAAAGCAATGGGCCTGAAATGAAGAGAATGATGCAGTATGTACAACTAGCATATCTGAAAAATAAACCAGTAAATAAAAGCAGAGTTTGCACTATGGGAGGTAATATATATATACACACATAGTAGGAAGGGCACTGATACATAAACTTGGCCTTCTCTTTTTGAATGTTTTTGTGGCCATCCCAGGATTTAAACTCAGGGCCCGATGTGTTCCTGAGCTGTTTTGCTCAAGGCTGAGTCTCTACCACCACCACAGCTCCACTTCCCGCCAGCTGGTAGTTAATTGGACCTAAGCAATTCCCAGGCTTTCCTGCCTGGTCTGGATTGTATCTCCTACTCAGTTTTCTCTCTCAAAGCTGGAGCTCTACCCTCTGGGCCATTGCTTCACTTCTGGTTCTCTGGTGGTTTATTGGAGAAAATAGTCTCAGAGACTCTCCTGCTCTGCTGGCTTGAATGGCGTTCTCCTGAGAAGGCTTCAAATGGTTTCCTCAGGAATTCACTGAGGAGCCACTCCACACAAACCCTTAGTCTAAATCTCGAGGACTACTAGAGAAAAATGGAAACATTGTTATACCCCAGCCGCAGGACCCCCACCAAAAAGACCACCGAGTGTCAGACTTTACAGCTGTTTTAAGGTTTTATTTAAACGGGCTGCAGCTCGGGTCTCATCCTACACTCCAACACAGCAGCACCTAGGAGAAGAGCCCAAAGGTAAAGATTTGCAGAGTTTATAAAGGCACACAACCAACCAGGTGTTTGGATTACCACCACGTGTTGCTCTGTTAGAAACAAGCAACAAGTGGTCACTGCCTCAAAACTTTAACCCTTCATTCCCCACCTTGACTAATGGTCTTGTGGCTCCAGCCTCAAACTAAACTCCAACAGCTCTTGATCTTGAATGGGTATGGTCCCTAACTGACCTTAGCCATACTATTAAACAACAATACCAATAAAAATCAGCTCATTTTTTCTTGAGTTTTATGCAGAGTAGTTGGGTAGGATGCTTGGAGACTTCCCATGTTTCTCCACGGTTGTCCAGGGCAAAGGGGTCAGCTGGTCTGGGGTGGGAACAGTGGATCCAAGCAGCAATGCCATCCACCTTAAGGGCAGTAGGTGTAGCCAGTAGCACCATGTAAGTTCGCTTCCACCGTGGTTCCAGAAATATCAGGTTGTGTCTTCCAACAAACACCCAGTCCCCTGGTTTAAACAAATGGCGCGGGGGGGGGGGGGGGTAGGAATAGAAGCAGAATCATATAATGCTCTAAGCTGGGTCCACATCCTCTTATGCACCATCTGTAGTCAAGCTTACACAGAAATTCAATATCATCCAAATCAGCAAGCAATTCAGTCTGAAGGGTAGGGATAATGGGTGGAGGGTGTCCATACATTATTTCAAAAGGAGTGAAGCCAAGCTGATAGGGTGAATTTCTTACTCTAAACAGGGCAAAAGGTAACAGCAATACACAGTCTGGACCAGTCTCCAAGGCCAATTTAGTTAAGGTGTCTTTTAGAGTCCGATTCATTCTTTCTACCTGCCCTGAACTCTGGGGTCTATAAGCACAGTGCAATTTCCAATCCATCTCCAGTGCCGCGGATATTCCCTGACTTACTTTTGAGTCGAAGGCTGGTCCATTGTCCTACCCAGTTGTGGTTGGGAAGCCATCCCTGGGTAGGATTTCTTCCAGGATCTTCTTAGATATGACGTTCACAGTCTCATGCTTTGTTGGGTAGGCTTTTACCCATCCTGAAAAGGTGTCTACAAAAACTAACAAATATTTATATCCAAATTTTCCAGTTTTAATTTCTGTGAAGTCTACTTGCCAATACACACCTGGCCTATCTCCATGGAGATGAGCTCCTTTTGTAACCAGTTGATTAGGGGCATTGTTGAGCTGACAGGCTTTAAAATTTTTAACAATGTCCTCAATGAGTTGATTTCCTTGCCTGATTTTTACTTCTGAGAGTAGGAGCAAGTTCTCCATTCTTTGGGTTCCCATGTAAGAGACCCGATGGATTCTCATAAGAAACCTCTTGCCCAATCTTTGTGGCAAGATAAGCTTTCCCTCACCAGTTTTCCACCAATCTTTTTCTCTTTTTCTGTTTGGGGGTTTATAGGCCATGGAAATTTTCTTTATCCACTCCAAGTCTTCTTGGGAGTACTGAGGCTCAGGAGGCAAACCTTGTGGCCCTGGGCTGGAGGTCCACCTCCTTAGCTGCCTGATCGGCCAAGTTATTTCCTTTGGTTATTGAATCAATTACCTTTTGATGGCCAGGAAAGTGCATGGCAATATTTGCTGGTTCCCATAAGGCCCGAATGAGGCTTAAAATGTCTTTTTCGTTTATAATAACCTTTGCCTCAGCTGTCAACAGCCCCCTCTCTTGGTAAATGGCTCCATGGACATGCACAGTGGCAAAAGCATACCGACTGTCCTTGTAAATGTTTAGTCTCTTCCCTTATCCCATCTGTAGGGCTTTTGTTTTCTTCTCTTTGTGCAGACGTTCCCTGGGAGAGTGCTTCTGCCCACACTATCTCAGTGTCCATGGTGATTGCTGCACCGGCGTACCTTTTTCCCTCTCAAATGAAACTGATGCCATCTGTGAACCAGGTATGCTCAGCATGCGATAGTGGCAAGTCCAACCAGTCTAGCCTCTTTTCTTTGGCCTGGTCGCTCTTTTCACACTCAATTTCATGTTCTTTGCCCTTCCATTCCTGTCTTTGCTACTGTCTCTCTCTTATTGTAAACCCTTTCCACTGCAGCTACTAGATCCCTAATAGACTTTTCACTAAGTCTGTCTAGAGCCTGCAACTTTCGCTTTATGTCTGGTGCAGCTTGATTTATATAGGCAAACATAATCATCTGAGCCAACTCCTGGGTCTCAAGATCATACGGGTATATTGACTAAAAGCTTCCATGAGCCACTCAAGATATGCTGCCAGACTTTCACTTCCTCCCTGTCTAACATTATAAACTTTGGCCATATTAGTAGGTTGGCAAGCTGCCACCTTGAGACATGCCAACAGAGCCTGGTGATAGACGAGGAGTCGCTCCCTACTTTCAACTGTATTGTTGTCTCAATTGTTGGTTGGATCTCAGGAAAATAGGCAGTGATCAGGGCAGGATCCGTGATAGGTGCTCCTGTGGGGCCAGGGATATGTTTCTGGGCTGCCTCTTGGATATAGTCTCTCTCTTCTGTGGTAAAAAGGACCTGTAAAAACTGACTAAAATCCTAAGTGGGCTGATGAGTAAAGAGAATAATTTCAAGCAAACAAATTAAATCCTGGTGTTTCTCAGAAAAGGGGGCATTTTGGGTGTGCCAATTGTGTAGATCACTGGTAGAAAATGGCCAATATTGGAGTTGCTGTTGACCATCTGCATCCACACGACCTATGGTGCGTATGAGATAAATAGCTGCATTAGAAGGGGGGTTGATCCCACTTTGTCGTGGAGTGACTGGCCACTCACAAACTTTAAGGGCAGGTGCTGAGTGTTTTATAGCTCCCTCCTCCTCTTGACCATTCTCAGGTTCTGCGAAAGGAACCTGGAAAGGAGAATATGGGGGAGGAAACATTTCTTCTTCCAAGTTATCTCCCTGAAAAACCGGGGGGTACCTTTTCTTTCCCTCTGTCTCAGTTACTTTTTGTAAGTCTAGGAGGCTAGATGGAGTGGTGCCTATGGTTTCCAGTCCCATCAGACGTACAGTCCAAAAAACAATAAACAGTACAAACAAGACACACGCAGGCCTGACAGTTACAAAAAAGGGCTTACAAAGTGGAGATCTCCCAAATTGGTCCACTGACTACAGTGTGGGATTCCACACCCAGGCCACACAGGAGAAAGAGCAGAGCCAGAGTGGGCGAGTTGCGCCACTGTTAGAAGGCCCTCTTGGTCAGTTCCAGCCCAACACTGAACCGACCCCCACCCCACAATTCACACGGCGGTGTTCCAAGGACTGCCCCCTCCATGCCCCACACAGTGGGGTTCCAAGGACCCCTGCCCCACAAGAGGATCTTGGACATCTCCCAGTTCCTCCACGGTTGTGGTGCAAGCGCATCTGCCTCAACAACCCTTTACAAATCGGAGTGGCCATCCTCACAAAGGAAAACGAAAGTAAAACAGACAAATGACAGGACAAGACAAATTAACAAAGACAGCTCTGTATTACCTTTGGAGACTGAGATCTCGAGGGTCTTTGGGGGGATCCAGGACAAGCCCTCACTAATATAGTATACCCAGGTCGCAGGATCCACACCAAGAAGACCATCGAGAGTCAGACTTTACAGCTGTTTTAAGGTTTTATTTAAACGGGCTGCAGCTTGGGTCTCATCCTACACTCCAACACAGTGGAGCCTAGGAGGAGAACCCCGAGCTAAAGTTTTGCAGGGTTTATAAAGGCACACAACCAACCAGGTGTTTGGATTACCACCACGTGTTGCTCTGCTAGAAACAAGCAACAAGTGGTCACTGCCTCAAAACTTTAACCCTTCACATGAAGATGCTACTAGTGTGTTCTAGACACTTAATGTTGGAGACACAAAACACTCATAATTATTAGATCATTTTATAGGCAAAAGGAGCAATGCAGACTATATGAGGATCACTCCAGGTTTCAGTCCTCATATCCTGAGACAGTAAATTCACAGCAGCTCAATGCTAAGTGACAGAACTGGCATGTACTGTGGATATTTGCTCCCAAATCCTGTGACACTCATTTCTCCCTTTTGGCCTCAAACCTGTGACCAGAGGGGAAGATGAGGAGAGAAAATCCTTCTAAGGGAAAGCAGCTATAAATAACATTGGATAGTTTGCTTATAAATTAAAACCTTGGGAATGACCCTGTTAAGAAGTCAGATTGTCCAGATTAAAAAATGAAGAAGAGAAGAAATAAGGTGCCAGTGGCTGCTGTCTGTAATTCCAGGTCCTCAGGAGGCTGAGATGTAGAGAAACTGAGTTTGAATCCAGCCAGTGTAGGAAAGTCCATGACACAGTTATTTCTAAGAGATCACAGAAATACCCAGAAGTGGTGCTGTAACTCAAGCTTAATGCAGTACCCTTGAGCAAAAGGAGCCCAGGGACCATGAATAGGATCATACTTCCACCCCAGGACCTGCCCCCTCAAAAAGAGCCTGTACTTCCATGTCTTTGTATTCTTATAGGTGAAATTCCCGAGTAGCTATACTGAATGGCACCAACCAAGGAAATTTGTATTCAGTACAATGAGTTCGTAACAGAGAGACTTCTTTCAAGATAGTGCATGTTCCAGGGCTCCCCTCACTGTTCACAGTGTAACCTGAGGGTTTCTCTGCAACACAGGCCTGCTGGAGGAAGTCTCTCTCATTGTCTGGACAGGAACACAAAAGTCCTCACTCCTGTACAGCTGGGTAACAAACAACTCCACCTGGGCCAGTTAGTGAGGATGAGTGTGAGTTGGCTCTGAAGGTCAGGAAAAAATGGCCTCTTTGTACCCTTAGCTATCTCTCTCCTCAGTGCTCTGTTTTAACAGGAGACCTTCATTTGTGCCACCTCTCATGGCAGGCCAAGTTCTGTGCACTTATCCTGCCTTTGTGAGACTATATTCTGTTGTTCAGTTACAGTGCTCAATATAATTCAAGAGTCATTCAGGCAGACAACTAAGGCACTAAACATAATGAAATGATTCATTGCAAGCAATGTTGGGTCTATGATGCCTTTCCTATATTTCCGAAAGCTTGGGAAATCCAAGCACATGTTGGATATCACAAAGCTTCCTGTCATCTAGGACTGGTGAAGCTCATCAGGTTTTGAAACCTTTGACTTCTCCTAGCTGGTCCCTGGGTGGCCAGGTTTTGGGGTTGAATATAGGGCCTGAGTGCTGACCATGAGCTCAGTGCAGAAGCCCAGTGCTTTCCCATTTTGTGTAACAACATCTCTTCTGGTCTGTGCGTGTATGTGTGGGTGTGTATGTGTGTACACCACGGTGTGTGTGTGCGTGGGTGGGTGTGTGCGTGCACACATATACATGAGTCCTGAAGCTTGAACTCAGGACCTGAGGAGTGTACCTAGTTTCTCTTGTACAATGATATCCCTCTCCCACTTTAGCCGCAGAGCCACTTCAGGCTTTGTCCTAGTCATATGGTCCTGAGAAATGAAGCCCACGATTTTATATATGCAAAGTATTCTACCACTAAGGCACATTCCCAGCCCTCTATTTCAGCTTTCTTAGTTTAGTTCTGTCTTTTTTATTGTTGTTGTTGTCAATTGAAGGAGTTGAAGTCTTGGTGTGGGTGCTGTCCCTGACCCCTTCAGCTCAAGTCTTGTGCTCTACCACTTGAGCCACACAGCTACTTCCGGTTTTCTTGTGGTTCATTGGTGCTAAGTTTCTCAAGGACTTTCCTGCCTAGGCTAGCTTTGAACCATGATCCTCAGATCTCATCCTGCTGAGTAGGTAGGATAACCAACATGAGCTCCAGCACGCAGTTTCCCCTTCAGGTTCTTAGTAGTGAATTGGAGATAATAGTCTCATAGTACCTTTTGTGTCTGAGATAGTTTGGAACCCAGATCTTTAGAACTCAGCTTCCCGAGAAGGCAGGATGACAGACTTCAGCTACTGACCCCTTGGCCATAGCCTCTGCTGCAAGGGGGTCCATGGCTCCACGTGGTGGAGTGCTAGCCACGAGCCCAAGAGATAAGGGTCAGTGCCTCAGCCCCGAGTTCAAGGTTCATGACCAAGAAAAAACAAACCAAACCATTATCTGCTGTAGACAACTCACGAGTCTTCAGTAATACATAATTTTGTCCCTGACATGGGGGCCTATCTGAGCCTCAATATTCTTGTCTATATAAACATCTAAGTTGTGGAGCTCTTACATAGACAAGATGAAAGAATGCCCCCGGTTAAGGCACTCTTTGCACCACTCAGCACACAACATCCTGTGAAAGATTCAGCACCCAGCACCCAATGCAGGACTCAGTACACTGCATCCTGTGAAAGACTCAGCACATAGCACCCTGTGCAGGACTCAGAATGGAGCACCCAATGGAGGACTAAGCACATAGCTCCATTCCACAAGCTGTCATTAGAATTAGGGTGCTTTCATCAGTATCACCATTCTTTGAGGAAAATTTACAAACCATAAAAGTTCACATTTAATGGTTTAGTGGGGTGTTTTTCTGGGGAGAGGGTGTTAGCCATGGGGCTTGAACTCAAAGCTCTACCACTTGGAGCCACATTTGAGGTGTCTCTCAGACTTCCTGCCAGGACTGGGTTTTAAAGCCCCTGAGCAGCTAGGATTACGGGCATAAGCCAGGATGACATGGGTAACCCGTGGAGCAGGGTTGCAGCAGTTTACATGTGACTAAGTCAGGTTAGGTGGCAGCTGTCAGCACCAGACTCCTAGCTTGCTCTGTAATGAGGTATTTGAAGTTCTGTCCTTCTATAGAATATCGTACCCTTTTTTGGCATCATACCTGGGGCTTGAGTAAGAGCTTAGACACTGTCCCTAAACGTTTGTGCTCAAGGCTAGCACTCGATTGAAAGACAGCAGAACTTCTGAGTTTTCTGTTTTGTGGCACTGAGGAATCAAACCCAGGAATTCGTGCTTACTATGAAAGCACTCAACCACCGAGCCTCACGAGTGAATGAGGTATAAATAGATAGAGACTGCTGTATATAAATATTTTATACACAAAAAGAGATTTCTGCATAATATTAAATTATAGATAATATTGCTAGCAATACTTAGGTATTAAATTATGTCTCCATTTAATGATGTGTCCCAGTTAACAATTAATAAAGCATTAATTAATAATTACTCAATATCCCATAACTGTTTGTCATATATATACATATATCCATACATATAATTTGATATTTCATAGAATGAGAACAATGTCTATATATTATTAAATTATGCATCATGTGTTACTCCCAATTATTAGTTGTTTAATTATGTCACCTTGTAATTTTTATTTTGTTAATGCTTAATAAAATATTAATTAAACTTAGTGCACATCCTAGAATGATTCACTACTAATTCAATCTGTTTATCATTTACTGTAGTGGTAACTCTTCTACCTATGATGTTTTCTACCTTTATTAAATTCTATTACATAGCATATAGATTTGCATCCAAATTATACATCCTACCTGACACTGAGCACTTTCAAAGAAAAGGAAAACATGTGTCGTGCTCAGCTTCTCACTCCAAGATTACATTTTTGGGAGTGCTGGGATCTAAAATCAGGGCAAAGAAGGCTCAGTTCATGAATGGGTGACTGCCAGCACAGCAGCCCCTAGCCAATTCAGCTGCCTGGCAGTGCCCAGGCCCTGAGATTGAGCCCTGTACGTTGACTCCAAATTGTGCTTAAAGTAGTTATTCATTTTATTTTTTTATTCATTTACCATTAATTTTATTGACTGCTATAACACATGGAATATTTACTACATTTATTACATAGGATATAGAATTGCCTATGCATGAAACTTTACACCTGACACCCAGGACTTTCACAGAAAAAGAAAACATGTGTCACCCTGTGTCCTACTGCATGATTCAATTTTTGTTAGTGCTGGCATCTGAACTCACAACCTACAAGGCCCAATTCATGAATGGGTGAGTGTCAGCATGCCAGCCTCGGGCATATTGAACTGACAAGCAGTTCCCAGCCCCTGAGATTTAGCCCCAGGGGTTGACAAAACAAGAACAGATGGACCTGCAGATGGTAGTACACAAATAAATATAGATCTTTATAGAGTACCAGAGATGTCTATATAGTATTTAGTTATATAGGCTACATTCCTACCAATTTTTGGGTATTTATTATGCCTCCATGTAATTAATATTACTGTTTTCATCCTTAATGAATTATTAATTATATCGACCACTGTCCAGAAACTGTTGTGTCCATGTAATTAATAGTATTCTTTTAATGTGTTAAAAATATTCATTAAAATCCTTTGGACTCCTAAAATCACTCTGTAATTTTATGCTAGTATCATTCAGGAACAAGTAATACAACCTTGACATTCATAACTTTCCATCGGTATTCCTATGAATAGGAATGAGAAACTTAGGATCTCCCTTCATTGGTACGGGTCAGGACCCAGCTTCAAACACAGGGCCTATGTTGTGGTGTTGGCCCATGGCTTCTCTGGAAGAACGACAGCATTCAGCAATGGCAGGTTACCAACACTTTTCAGCCCTGTCATTTAGACCCAGGATGGTCACCTTGAAAATAAAACAAATGTAAAACTGGCAGCCATCTGCAAGTTACTGGGTTTTTTTTTCTGTGTCTTTTCATTTATTTATTTTTCCTGTCAGCCTTTGAGGCCCAGGAACCTAGGTTCGGCTGTGGGTCCAGTGGCTGCAACCCAGGCTAGAGTGATCAAAGCTGAGAAGGGTTGCCATGCCCTGAGTTCAAGCCCTGTGCTTGGCAAAATAAAAATATGTAATACATACATGCATACGTACATATATATATTAAAAATATTTAGAAATTATTAGGCTACTTGGAGTTGTATTCACGCCATTTTTTCTGCCTGGCCTGGGATTTGAACTCAGGGTCTGGGTAAATCTGCAGTACTGTGGGGGAAGGGAAAGCTCACAGTGCTGGAAGATAAGAAAGACAGGCCTGTTCCTAGCACTCGTAAAAATAATATTTGTATATATTTTAAATACATGATTTATACCTACATACACATATTTACTGCATATTGCAGTTAGTGTAGTTATTCATTTTATTTTGTTTTTTATTCATTCATTATATATTTTAGAGAGTATGATTACATGTATAACATTTTTTACAACCTATTACACAGAACATAGATTTGCCTATGTATTATACATCATTCCTGAGACCCAGGACATTCACTGATAAGGAAAACAAGTGGGACACTTGCCTTCTTCCACCAGGATTAAGTTTTTGGCAGTTCTGTGATTTGAACTGTGGGCCTAGAAGGCACTCTTCATGAATGGGTCAATGTTAGCCCACCAGTCTGATGCAAGTGAAGTTGTTGAGCAAATTTGAGGACCTGAGATGAAGCCCTAGGTGTGGCCAATATATAAATTCAGATATATGTGTAGATTGAAGCGTGTGTGTGTGTGTGTGTGTGTGTGTGTGTGTATTTACATATGTATATGAATCTATAAATAAAGTTATATAGAGAGACAAATAGACATTTATGTAGATTCTAGTGTATAACTCTATACAAAGAATGATGACCTATATCTTATTTTTATATATTCTATTACTATGAATTATTTGGTCTAAAATTATGCCTCCATTAATTAATCACGGTAGGAGACTTAATAAAGTATTAATTAAATTAATCAATGACCTATATTTATTGTGTACAATCTTAGACTACAATGACTAGCTAATTAGTAGTTCAACTGGTACATTACAAAGATTCTATCATTGTTCTTATAGATAGGAACAAGTAGGTGAAAGTCCCAGGATCAAACTGAGGGCCTAGGTGTCTTGGTTGGGCTCAGGCTTCACTGACAGCCCACCAACCTTCGGCCATGCAAGGACATGTACAATTTTCAAGCCGAGGCATTGAGAGCCAGGGTGGTCACCGTGCAAAGGAAACAAAGGTAAAACTATTGTATAAAACTTCCTGGATTTTCCTCCTCCATCTTGGTTGCTTTATTTTTTTTGCCAGAGCTGGGAGTTGAACTCAGGTCATAGGATCCCTGGATCATCTGTAGGTGTAAAAGCTGCACCCCAGCCTAGGGTAATCAAGGCTAAGGCAGAGTTGTGGTGACCTGAGTTCATGCCCCGTGCCTGCCCTCCCAAAAAAGTTAAGGTCCTGGCTAGGAGTTTGGGCCATTTTATCTGCCATACCTGGAATTTGAACTCAGGGACTGGGTAACACTATTGCGTTCTGGGTGAAATGAAAGCTAACCTCCTAGAAGAAAAAAAAATCCGGAGCATTTCCCAGTGTGTGAATTCCAGCTCTAGAAATGGCAAAAAAAAATACTTATATACATGTATAATATCTATCATATATATGTATTTGCATAGATATTACATATTGTATCTAGGGCACAATATTTCCACAGAAAGGAAATCAGGTCAACATTGGCTTCTTACTCCACCTATTGACTTCAGCACTCCTGGGATTTGAACTCAGGGCCTGGAATGTCTAAATCATCAAGGGGTCAGTTTAAGGAGAGCAGCCTCAAATAAATTCAATGCCAGGCAGTTCTCAGGACCTGAGTTCTAGCCACATGAGTGTCCAATATATAAATAGATAGATGTGTAAATTGCTGCAAATACGTGTATATAAGTATATATAGTGAGAGAGAGAGATGTATATGTATATTCCACTGTACATTTAAATATAAATATATTTATAGAATGTGAGATGTCTATATATTATTAAATTACATGTAATATATTACTAATAATTATTAGGTATTAAATTATGCCTCCATTTAATGAAGTATCATGGATTAAGGCACAATAAAATGCTTCCTTGTGTAAATGGAGCTCTGGGACAATTTCTAGGCTCATAGTTCAAGCCTCAGGATCTGCACTAAAAAAAAAGCCAGTAATTGCATGTGTCTGTGTATATATGCATGTATTTCTATCAGTGAACATCCATAGTCGTTATTAACAATAGCACCCAGCTAACAAATTTGCTTTGAATAGAATGATGTCATAGCACAGAGAGTGCTTTCAAGACAGTGCATGTTCCTTGTCAAAAAAAATTTAAGACCGTGGCTTGGAATTTGCACCATTTTCCTGACAGGCCTGGGATGTCAACTCAGGGTCTGATTATCTCTCTGGCACTGTGGGGGAGGGGAAACCCACCATCGTTGAAGACAAGAATTTCAGACCAGTTTCCAGGGACTGAATTCAAGCCCCAGTACTGGAAAAAATAATATTCATACATGAGATCTATTTACATACATGTGTTTACTCCACATGACATTTATTACCCTTATTTATTTTATTTAGTATTACTACATATATAGCATTTATTTCATTTATTACATCTTATGACATGGATTTATTTGCATACAGATTATACATCATACAGAGACCCAGGACTTTCACAGAGAAGGAAAAAAATGGGTCAAAATTGGCTTCTGACTCCACATATAAACTTTTGGCCATGCTGGGATTTGAACTCACAGCCCACAATACACAAATCATGAATGGGCCATTTGTAAAACAAAAGCCTTTGGCAAACTGAACTACCAGCCACTTCTGAGATCAAGCAATAGTAGTGGCGGAATAGATAGATAGATAGATAGATAGATAGATAGATAGATAGATAGATAGATAGATAGATAGATAGATAGATAGATAGATAGTTTGCTATGTATATGAGAGAGAATGTGAGGATATTAAATTATATATATTATAGATTATTAGTTATTAAATTATGCCTCCTTTGAATGAAATGAAGTATCATGGTTGAATACTTATTAAAGCATTAATGTAAAAGTAGTCAGTATTCCTTAATTGGGAGAATCATACCATGGTGCTAGAATGGAAGACAATACTTTTTGTGTGGCATTCTATAAGAAAATCATGAACTAACTGCAAATTTAATTGTTACTTTTATAACATTCCATTAGGCATTCCCATGGATAAGAATGATTTCTCAAGATCTCCCTCCATTTGTAGGTGGCAGTCCAGGCACTTCAACTCCAGGCCTGGGTATTTTACTTCAAAATGCAAACCATTGGAATGACACTGTGAAGATTTCAGATTGTCAGGATGAAAGAAAAGAATGAGAAGAAAAGAAAGCAAAGTTTCAGTGAATCCTACCTGTAATCCTAGCTCTTCAGGAGGCTAAGAGGTAGAGAATGCCAGTTTGAATTCAGCCAGGACAGGAAATCCCACCACACTCTTATTTCTGAGGGATTACAGGAATAAAAATTCCCATTAATGGGGCTATGACTCAAGGGCAAAGCACTACACTTGAGCAAATGGAGCTCAGGAACATTGCCTAGGCTCATAGTAAAACCCCGGGACCTTCCAATAAAAAAAAAGCCAGTAACAACATGTCACCCCTTGTATGTATGCATGTATTTCTATTGGTGAAGGTCTAGAGTTCCTATGATAAAAGGTATCCAGCTAGGAAATTTAGTTTGAATAGAATAATTTCATAGAACAGAGAGAGTTTGCAAGACAGTGCATCTTCCAGGGCTCCTCTCCCTGTTCCCATTGTAGCCTGAGGTTTTCTCCACATCAGGGACTGCTGGAAGAAGTCTTCCTCGTTGTTGGAACAGGCCTCACTCCTGTACAGCTGAGTGATTTAAAAAAAAACTCCTTCTAGGCCAATTAGTGAGGAGTGTGGGTGGGCTCTGAAGGCCAGGAGAAAAAGGCCTCTATGTACCTTAACCTATCTCTCTGCCGAGAGCTCTGTTGTGACAGGAAGACTTCATTTGTGCACCTCCCATGGCCAAGTTCCCTGCAATTATCCTGTCTTTGTTAGACTATGTTCCAGTGTTGAAATAACCTGCTACAATTAATTCAAGGGTCCTTCTGGCAGACAACTAGGGAGCTGAACCTAATGAAATGATTCATTATTGGCAATGATCCTCCCTGCGTTTTCAGAAGCTTGCTAAATCAAAGCACATGTGTAATATCACTATGCTTCCTGTCATCTAGGGCTGGTAAAACTCATCTGATTTTGAAATTTTGACCTCTCCTAGTTGGGCCCTGGATGGCTGTGTTTCAGGGTTGAACACAGGACATGGGTACTGACTATGAACTCATTGCAGAAGCTCAGTTCTTTATCATTTGTTGTCACAGCTTTACTTCTGGTATCTGTGTGTGTATGTTTGTGTGCATGTATGTGTGTTCATATACTTGTCCTGGAGCTTCAACTCAGGACCTGAACACTGTACCTGAGTTTCTCCTGTACAAGGATAGCACTCTACCACTTGAGGCACACAGCCACTTCACACTTTTTTCTAGAGATGTAGTACTAAGGAATCTAACCCAGGGATTCACACATGCAAAGCACTGTACTCCTAAGACACATTCCCAGCACTCTACTTCAGGTTTCTTTCTTTTGTTGGAAATTGGAGGAATTTAAATCTAAGCCTGGGTGTTATCCTTGAACTCTTTAGCGAAAGCCAATCGCTCTACCAATTGAGCAACAGCACACCTTCACGTTTTTGGTGGGTCACTGGAGAGAAGCGTCTCAAGGAATTTCCTGCCCAGGCTGGCTTTGGACCCTGATCCTCAGCTCTCAGCATCCTGAATACCTAGGATGACAGGCACGAGTCAACAGCGACTAGCTTCCACTTCAAGTTTCTAAGTGGTGAATAGGAGATAATAGTCTCATGGGACCTTTTGTGTCTGGGATAGTTTTGAACCCAGATCATCAGATCTCAGTTTACTGAGTAGGCAGGATGACAGACTTCAGCTACTACATGACTAGACTGTAACACTCTGTTGCAAGGGGGTCCTTTGCTCCACATGGTAGGGCGCTAACCATGATCCCCACTGGTAAGTGTCAGTGGCTAGGCCCTGAGTTCAAGGTTCATGATCAAGAAACATAAACCAAAACAATTGTCTGCAGGAGACAACTCACTAGAGTTAGGTACATACATAATTTTGGCCCTGACATGAGGACATATCTGAGCCACAAATTTCTCATCTGCACAATCATCTTACTTGTGTAGCTCTTAAAAGAACGAGATGAAAAAATGAAAAATTGCACCCCATGAAGGACTCAGCACACAACTCATGAAAGACTCATCACATAGCTGTAACTCACATAATGTCATTAGAAATAGGGGGCTTTCATCAGTATCACCATTCTTTCAGAAACACGCCACATACAGTCCAAATTTAAATTTTAGAGGGGTGAGATTTTTTTGGGGGGGAGTCAGCACAGGGATTGCACTGAAATGTTGGGGGTACTGTCCTAAGATCTTTTGATCAGACTAGAACTCTAACACTTTAAGCCACAGCTCAGTGTTTTACAGACTTCCGCCAGGGCTGGGTTTTTAACCCACCAGTGTCAGATCTCAGCCCCCGAGCATCTTGGATGACAGGATGAGCAAGCCAGCAGCATCTAGTTCATGGAACTGGGTTGCAGTGGTTTACCTCTGGCTAATTCAGGTTAGATGGCAAATGTCAGTACAAGACTCCCAGCTTGCTCTGTGGTGAGGTATTTGCAGCCCTATCCTTATATAGTTGTAGTCAGAACATTCTCTTTTCCTTTTTTTTTTTTTGGTGCCAGTCCTCGGTCTTGAGTAAGGGTCTAGACACAGTCCCTAAGCCTTTATGCTCAAAGCTAGTCCTGGAATGTTTGAGCTACAGCAAAACTTCTGGATTTTTCTATGCACATGCTAGTGAGAAATCGAACCAAGGGCTATGTACTTACTAGGTGAGCACTCTACCACTGAGCCCCAGTAGTGACAAGTGTATAAACAGATAAATGTGTAGATTGGTAGATAGACAGACAGACAGATAGATAGATAGATAGATAGATTCATACATACATAGATAGATGTAGATATATTTAACGAGAGATGTCTGTAAATTATGAAATTGCATATTTGATATTTCTAACAAATATTGCCAATTAAATTATTCCTTCCTTTTTAAAGTATCATGATTAAATGCATAATAAAGTATTAATTGAAAATTAGTCAATGTAGTATAATTGTTGTGAATAATTTTATAATATAATCGTACACTACTAATGTAATTGTTACTTTTACAACATTCTATTTGTACAGATGCCTATTGGAAAGCGTTTCTTTTTTAATTTTAATTTTAATTTGTTTTAATTCTTTTGGTGGGTCCGGTCGTGGGGCCTGAACTCTGAGCCTGGTCGCTGTCTCTCAGCTCTTCAGCTCAAGGCTAGCGCTCTACCACTTGAGCCACAGCGCCACTTGTAGCTTTTTACTTTTTGCATATGTTGTGCTGAGTAATCGAACCCAGGGCCTCTAGCATGCAACACAAGCACTCTACCACTGAGCCACCTTCACAGCCCTGGAAAGCGTTTCTTAGAATCTCCCGCTAGCCGTTCATTATTGGGAGTCCCGGGATTCAACCTTCAGGCCTAAGTTGCTGATTTCGGCTTGGCTTCCCTAATATCCCGCCAAACATCAGCAAGTTAAGGTCATGTACATTGTCTGGGCATTGTTATTTAGCCCCAGGATGGTATAATACAAAGGGGAAAAAAAGTAAAACCACCTTATTGAACTTCTCAGTTTTATCCTTTTCCTTTTTATTTTTTTTTTTGCCAGTCCTGAGATTTGAACTAAGGACCTAAGATTCCAGGATCGTCTTTGGCAGAGATGCCAAGACTTGAGTTCAAGCCCGGTACCTGGACTCTGTAAAACCATCTGGTCCTGGACTTTTCTTAGCTGGAAGGTCTCTTATTGCAGTTTCTGTTTCAATGCTTGATAAGGGCCTGTTAAGATGGTTTAACTCATCTTGGTTTAGTTTTGGCATGTCAGTATTTGCTAGAAAAATGTCCATTTCTGTCAAATTCTCAAACTTATTAGCATAAAGTTTTGAGAAGTATTCCCTTATAATGTTCTGAATCTTGTTTGTTTCCATGGTGATGTTTCCATTCTCATCTCTGAGTTTATTTATTTGGGTGCATTCTCTTCTTTATCTGATAAGATTTGCTAAGGTTCTGTCAATTTTGTTAATTTTTTCGAAGAACCAACTCTTTGTTTTGTTTATTCTTTCTATAGTTTTTTTGGATTCTAATTCATTTAATTCAGATCAGTCAGAATTAATTAATTAATTAATTTCCATCTACTGGATTGGGGTTTATCTTGCTGCTCTTTTTCAAGGAGGTTTAGATGTGTCATTAAATTGTTGGTTTCAGATCTCCCCAATTTGTTGACGTAGGAGCTCAGAGCTATAAGCTTGGCTCTGAGTACTGCCTTTGCTGTGTCCCAGAGGAGCTGGATAATTTTGTGCTCATTTTTGTTGAATAGCATGAACATTTGAATTTCCTTTCTAATCTCTTCCACTCGTGATTCAGCAGTGTGTTGTTCACCCTCCATGTGTTACTGAGCTTTTTTGGTGGCTTTTGGTGTTGAGTTCTAATTTTGTTCCCTTGTGGTCCGAGAGAATGCAAGGTATAACTTCAATGTTTCTGAATTTAGACAAGTTTGCTTTGTGGCCGAAAATGTGGTCTATTTTAGAAAACGTTCCCTGTGCTGCTGAGAAAAACGTGTATTCTGATGCTGCTGGGTAAAATATTCGGTAGATGTCTGTTAAATCTAGTTGATCTATGCAGTTGTTTAGATCTGTGGTTTCTCTGTTGAGTTTTTGCTGAGTTGATCTCTCTAGTGGGAAGAGTGGTGTTTTAAAATCACCAACAATTAATGTCTTTGGATCTATGTGGGATTTGAGGGATAGTAGTGTTTCTTGGATAAATTTGAGTGCTCCATGGTTTGGGGAATAGATATTTAGAATGTTAATATCCTGCTGAAGGAGAGATCCCTTAATTAGTATGCTCCTGAAGGCAGCAGATAGAAGGATCTTGTTTTTTAATCCACTAGACAGTCTATGTGGCTTAATTGGAGAGTTACTTCCGTTAATGTTGATAGATAGGATTGAGTGGTATTTGGGAGTTCCTGCCATGTTATCCACCTTCTTGGGGGTTTTGAAAACTGGGTCCTTCCTATAGTTCTTGGATTCTCAGTTTGGGTGCAGATTCTTGGTCTTTATTGTGGTCTTGTTGGTTTTCTATATGGTTTTCTATATATCTTTAAAAATCTTTTGTAGGGCTGGTTTGGCGGACATGTATTGTTTCAATGTTTCTTGCTATGGAAGTTTTGTATTTGGCCTTCAGTTATGTAGGAGAGTTTAGCTGGTTACAGTATTCTTGCTTGATAGTTGTTTCATTTTAGGGCATGGCATATATCATATCAGACTCTTGTTGGATTGTCTCTGCTGAGAAATGTGAGGTGATTCTAATTGGTTTCCCTTTATTGGTGATTAATCTTTTCTCCTTCACAGCTTTAATGATCTTTTCCTTGGTCTGAATTGATCCTGTGTGGATTATAATGTTATGGTGGGATGTCCTATTCTAGTCTTGTCTATTTGAAGTTCTAAATGCTTCTTATATCTGAATAGGCCTATCTTTTTGCATGTTTGGGAAGTTCTCTTCTAGGATCCTGTTAAACAAATTTCCTAGACCATTCACTTCTGTTTCTAGGTTCTCCTCTGCAACCATTATACTTAGATTAGGCCTTCGGATGGTGTCTTCCAAGTTTTGGATAGATCTATCATATTTCTTGGACTTGTCTTGGATGGTTTTATGTTCTTTCTCTATAATACCTAGTATGTCTTCAATCCCCGAGATTCGATCTTCTGCATGGTCTAACCTGCTGTCAAACTTTCTACTTCGTTTTTTATTTCTTTTCCTTCTAATTGGGCAGCTTTGATGGCTTTAAATTCTTTGTTGAAGCATTGTTTTAGATCTTGTATGAACTTCTTTACTTCCTTAATTTGGTGTTCAGTGTTTATTCTCAAATCACTTAGTTGATGGGCTATGGATTCCTTGGGCTCCCATTCCTTCTGTTGGTTTCCATTCAGCATTCCCTTTGTGGTCTCCCTGATTTCCTTCAACTCTTTGTTAATGGATCCCATGAATGCCTTTAGTGATCTTTGTGTATTCTCATGCTGCACTCTCAATTCCTGTATTACTCTTTCCTTAGGTTCCTCCCACTCCCATTCATGCCATTCCTGTAGTTCTCTTTGAGTGTTTTCAGCCTGTTGACGCCATTCCTGCCTTTCTGTTTGAGTATTCTCAAGCTGCTCATGCAAATCCTGTATCAGTTTTTGAGTAGCTTCCTCACGCTCATGATATTCTTGTATAAACCTTTGGATTGCCTTCTCTCTCTCCCTATCACGCTCATACAGAGTCCTTTGTAGGTTTTCAATCTTTTCCTGCATTGTCCTTTTGTTTGCCCCCCCCATCACGCTCATACAGGGTCCTTTGTATGTTTTCAAACTTTTCATTTATCATGCTTGCCAGCAGTGTTTGTAGAGCTATTTGGGAACTCTCCTCTGGATTATTAATTATCTGTTCTGTCCCCTGCTTATCATGAGTGGGAGTTGAGATACCCGGACTTGCCATTTTTCTTCTGTTTTTCCGGCTTACTCTGCCCATTTGTGATAAAAATAGCACCAGTTTTGTGCTAGAACACTAACTTAAGGCAAGCATCAACCAAAATCTGAATTTGCACAGTCAATATTCTGCAGATACAATCTAGTTCAACAGATACATCTATTCAACATCAAACAACTATATATTAATGGGCTATGAACCGCAAAGATGAATTTGGAAAACCAGAAATTATTAGGGTTAGGTAGAAATGTGGGTTATAAATAGGAATAGAGTGATGTGGGAAGGCAAAGGTAGAGTTAACTAAGTCCTTATATCAAAGCAGGAAATAGGTTGGATAAGATGAAAGTAGAGAGAGAGAAAAAAAGAAGAAAGAGAAAGGAAAAAGAAAAGAGACCAGAAAAATGGAAAATAATAATTAATAATACTATGCATATCGAAAACAAACTATTCAGAAGAGAACATGAATATCATGGGAGAAGGGAAGGGATATAAAGGAGATGTGAAAAAATTAAAAATAAAAATGCTTAAAATATTATATAGGTATAAAAAGTTAGTACTGCTATTAAGCAATTTAAGTCTCAGAGGTTTTGAATTGAGTAATAAATTTGTGGATTAAGTGTGTACCCAATGGGGGATAGTGGCTAATAATCAACTACGGGTTTATCTGAGCATGTGCAGGACAACAATTAAGTCATATAAAGAAGAATGAACGAGAAGAAAAGGTGAAAAGGATAAGAAAGGAAGAAAAAAAACAGAAGTCCAGTAGAGTTAAACAAAAAACAAAAAGAAAATTTAAAAAAAAAAAGAAAGAACAAGAAAGAAAGAAAAACACAAACACATATGTATCCCTGAAATAAAAATTATAAGAGGAAAATAAAGTTACTAGAAAACAATATATTTCAAAAAATGTAAAAATTATAGATTAAAAAAAGTTTTAGAAAAGAAAAAAAATTTATAAAAGGTACCAAAAGAAGAAGAAGAAGAAGAAGAAGAAGAAGAAGAAGAAGAAGAAGAAGAAGAAGAAGAAGAAGAAGAAGAAGAAGAAGAAGAAGAAGAAGAAGAAGAAGAAGAAGAAGAAGAAGGAGAAGAAGGAGAAGAAGGAGAAGAAGAAGAAATAGTTCTTTAATTTTTTTGGGAGGGGTGGGGAAAATCTTGTATCTCCCTTGTGTCTGTAATCAGCCTCTTGTTGTAGTCTCTGGTCTGCTTTTGGTCCTGTGGCTTGGTTGGTTTCTTAAGTCAGTTTGTTCGAACAGGCAGAAAAATGCTCTGCTTTAACCAGGGTTTTGCGATCATCCTCCCAGGGTAGTTCAATGGGAGTAGGATCTGCTTTGAGTATTACAAAAGAGGGAAATGACTTTTTCCTCAAGTTTGGAGATACTGTGATGAGGCTAGGTTCTGAGTAGAGTTGAGGCACTTCAACAAACAGTAGCTTTGCCGGGGGATAGTAGTTTGTGAGAAGCTCACAGAGCCAAGCATAGAGCCATTCTCAGGGTTTCTCTTTACTTAATTTCAATTGATTGTCGAGGCTGCTAAAGGGAGTGGCAGCTTCTGGATTTGATAACCCAGTGAAGAAAACCACTCCTAGCTCTGGCACCTGAGCTGGGTGACTTTTCCCTGGGTGTAGCTGAGTCTGGCAGGTCAGGTTAAGTTCTTGTGACCTGCTAAATGACTCTAGTTTTATTCAAAGGACTGAGTTGAAGCTAGCAGCTCCGCCGAGCTTTGTCGGTATCCAAGATGGAGATCTCCGGTACTGGGGGTGGGAGGGGTAGCCATCCCTCCTCTGCTCTCTGAGAAAGAGTGAGGAAGTCAGGCTTTTACTTATGCCGAGTCTTGGTTCCTGGGTTGTCTCTGGTCTGCAAACTGCAGGATGAAGATGTCCCAAGGAACTCATTTTTATCCATATGAATACCAATGGAATGTGATATTTGTCATGATTGAATGGGCAATTCTTGAATGATTCTATGATAAAATTATATACAATTATATTCTAGGATACTGATTGATATTAATCAATACTTTATGAAACATTTAAAAAATTAAATTCATTAAAAGGAGAAATAATGAAATACCTAAGAATTGGTTGTCACATAGCATAGAGATGCCATGTTTTTCTGCCAGGACTGGGATTGCAACTCATGGTCTGGGTAATTTTGTTGCACTGTGTAGGAAGAGGAAGCTTGCTTTCTTGAAGTCAAGAAATTTAAGTCTGTTCCTTATGCCTGAAATCGATCCCCACCACTAGCAAACATCCTATTTACAGTGTGCCAGAGATGTCTATCCATTATTCAGCAATATAGACTAAATTCCTAACAATTCTTGGGTATTTATTATGCTTCCATATAATTAATATTATTGTTTTCATCCTTAATAAACTATTAATTAAATCAATGTCCTGAAATTATTGTGTCCCTGTAAGAAATACAAACAAGACCACACTAAAGCTCCCATCACGCCTTTGTTTATTACATCATTATTTACCATAGCTAAGATATGGAACCAACCCAGATGCCCCTCAGTAGATGAATAGATCAAGAAAATGTGGTATATATACATAATGGAATTCTATTCCTCCATCAGAAAGAATGACATTGCCCCATTTGTTCGGAAATGGAAAGACTTGGAAAAAATATAGTAAGTGAAATAAGCCAGACTCAAAGAAACATAGCTCCCATGGTCTCCTTTATTTGCACTAACTAGAATATGTCTGAGTCAAGCAGAATAGGTCAGATAAGTTGATGTTAGGGAAATGAACCGTAAAATATGTATTCAAATGTTTTTTTTTCTTTCATGGGCTTGTTTCTAATACATTTATAAGATTATTTCTTTGTTGCTTTGTATGTCCCTCCCCCATGGTATAACCCCTGCTTTAACTGTATTGATGTTGGTATAATTTCTGGAGGGGAAGGGCAAAAACAAATCGTTTTAATAGGGATACAGGTGGACTCATTGCAACAATAAGATGTACAAGTCATTATGTCGAAATCGAACTTTGCAACTTTGGTGGGGGGAGGAGGATTGGGTGGAGGCGCCGGGGGAGGATATGAAGGGATGGATAGGAGAAACACAGTAGGAGGATACAATGCTTGACAAGAAATGTACTCATTGTCTTCCACAGGTAATTTTAACCCCTCTGTACAGTATTTTCAGAAGAAAAAATAATAAATTTTAAAAAAGAAAAAAAATCATGAAGATGATATTATCTTGTATTTAATGGACTCCATGGACTCCATTCCCAAGTTACTTGAGCTGATTAGAAACTTTGGCTAAGTAGCAGAATATAACTTTGCCTCAATAAAACCAACCAAGAAAGGAATAAAAAATAAACAAGAAAGGAAGACACAGTTGGAAATTTGGGCTAATTTTGTCATTATGTTTTGAGAATTCAAGTTATCTATAGAAATGCAACTCATATATAATCCTCAGTTGTGTTTTAAATGTTGTCTTAATTACATAACATTTCTAGATGCAAAAGAGCTCATGATTCCCAACCAAAAATTTGAAAAAGTAAGCATCATTCTGTTAGATTCCAAAGAAATGATGAAGAATTACAAAAGTTTAAGCCTGGAGAAATAGGAAAGTTCATTTAATATAGGACTTTGTAGACTTGCCTAAATTAGAATTAGATTTAAAATAGATAATTTTTGTTTGTAATTTAATATTCTATAGGATACTGCAAAATTCTTTTCAAATAAAATATTTAATTTACAAATTCACAAATGATTCTGGCATTCTAATTGACTAGAGTAGTCTTTCAAGTGAGGTATAATAAGAACTTAGTTAATAGATAATTCCAACAGTTCATGTGTAAAATGATAATGTGAATAATCTAGACAAATTGTCAACAAATTGATGATATTAATTTATAAATATAGAAAAAGAGCAATCTTTTGAGACTTTGGTGTAACATGGTATGAAGAGAGTAATTGTGTGACATCTTTTTTTCCTACCTTTACATAACACAGAAAGTAATTTCTTAATTATGTCCATCTGTATACAATGAGAAAAATGCTAGGTTTGAGGGGTTTTTAAATTTTGATTTTGTTGTTTGGTTTGTCCTAGGGCTTAGCCCCTGGGCTTGGGCACTGTCCCTGAGCCTGTTTTTGATCAAGGCTACTGCTCTACCACTTGAACCTCAGTGCCACTTTGGTCTGGCTTTTCCTTATGAGTTTATTGGATATAAGAATCCAAGGAACTTTCCTGCCTGGGTGGGCTTTCAACCATAATCTTCAAATCTTAATATTAAGATATACAGATCTTCTGAATATCTATGATAGATAATATATATATATATATATAGTAAAATAATTATAAAATAAAAATAAAAATAAATTCTATTTGCAAGTGTTCTGATCTCAAGAATACCACTGTTGGGAAAATGATGTAGCAAAGTTAAGTGTATTATTCTTTCCACAATAGGAAGGGCATCACATTAGCAAAAGTGTAGTATTTTTTCACAATATTGATAAACTAGTCATGATGTGAATTTAGGGATTCATAACGTGCACCTTACAAGTTGGAAACTGTTGGACTAGGATGACTTTACGGCATAAAAACTTGGGATTGATTGTCATAGAAATAATAGTTAATCTGATGAACAAAAGTTTACTCTTACGGAATTTTTATTGGAAGTGGCACTGTGGCTCAAGTGGTAGAGCGTTCACCTTGAGCTGCAGAGTGCAGGGACAGTGCCCAAGCCCAGATTTCAAGCCCCACGACTTACCAAAAAAAAATTAATTATTATAGTTACTTCATAGTTTTATCCTCTACAAGAACGTGTCTATTTTTTCTGTTGACTTTTAAATATGTAATGCCTCATTGAAAATTGCATCTATTGCAGAATTAAATAAAATACAAACAGGTACTCTTTTGAATGTCTCTGGTATGGCATGTTCAGAATTTGAAAATGAGTAGTTAGTAGTCATAGGAATGTTGAGGAACAGATATATTCTCTCCTCTTAACAATTAGTAAGTTTTCAAAGTTAGGAGTTTCCATAGAATTGAACGGTTTTCTGTTTTAGTATGAGACAACACTAAAAATGATGTTTTTTTCCAAATAATGCCAAGTATATTCTGAAAATATTGTATAGTTTGATAACATTCCAGTTGATGTCTGACAAAGAAAGAGGTAATTCAAATTAGCAACCAAAATGTTCATTTTTAAAGGTAATACACTTAGAATAATATTTACTATACCAATACAGTGAAATTATATTTTATGTAGCTCATTTTTTAACTTAATTTTATTGTCAAGGTGATATATAGAAGGGGTTGCAGTAATTGTAAGGTATTGAATAAATAACATGTCAAAATTTTTACCCCCTCCCTCATTTTTCTCACTTTTCCTTCACCCCAATACCACTCACAAATTGTAATGTAAATTTCCAATATATTGTCCTGTGACTATTGCTACTGCATTGGTTTGCCTTTTGTCCTTTGTCTCGCCATTTTATTGTTCTGCTTCGCTTGCCAAATGAAGATAAATGTATATACAATACACAGGATACTGAATCCAAATACAACAATGGACAAACCATATGGGAAAACACAAAAGAAAAAAGAAATCACATATTACATTAAAAACAACAACCACAAAGACAAACCTCTCTTTCCATATCTAGGAGTTTATTTTGCTCAGCATCATTTTATATGGTCATTTATACATAGCTACTGATTCATTCTGCTCATCTGCTAAGACTATCAGATATTTCCTAGTTATTACAAATGAGGGAAACCATGAAATCTGTTTCTTTGTGTCTTGCTTATTTTTTTAGTAGGATTTTTCCAAGTCTTTCCATTTCCTTATGAATAGGAAGCATAGAAGTACTCCGTACATATTTAAACCACATTTTGTCAATTCATTCATCTACTAAGTGGCATATTGTTTTAAAACATGATTGCATGTAAGTATCACTTAAGGTCATTCAAAAATGACAGATGCTGCCTCAACAGATATACTAATATCATGATTTCTATGTAAGATAGTATTTTATGGTGGTACAAATGTTGAGATATAGGATGAGTCTAATGTATATCTTGCGTGAATTAGCCAGGAAGATATCCAATATCATGTAGGATAAAAATGGTAGTGACAAAATGTTTCCCTTGAGAAAGATATAGGAGGCTGCCAGAAGTATGAAGTAGTTCAGATAAATTTGAAGAATTTAGAAGGGCAAGCTCAATTATGTCTCTTTAAATAATAATTATGTAAGTGGAAGGGCAAAAAAATGGTAAGAGAAGAAAATAACTGACAGCAGATCATTATCCCAAGTTAGAGTACAAAAAGACATAATCTAAAACTTCCAAGTTAAAGAGATACCAATATAATACGTCCCACTTAATTTAGGTACATGCAAAATATTTACTTGGCTTTTCCCTACTTAAATGCTCCAAAATAAATGAACACTTACAAGAAAAGTTATGTTATTGCCATTGTTTCAACACTAACTGTGATCAGCCCTCTTTTTCTCACTTTGCACTTGGTAAATTGATGACGTTGTGGCTGATTAGAGTCAAAATTAGGGCCTTCTACTTGTACAATTATCCCAGAACAGTTTAAAGCAGTTTTCCGCCCAAGATATCCAACTATATTGTCTGAACCTGTACTTTGAACACACCCTCACACCTGAGCACATTATTTGAAATTATACTTTAGCTTTTCTTGGAACATTCTACTTTGTGCCTTTGTCTTCTTTGCACATTCCTTTTGAGTTCATAGTTGCTCTATTTCCATTTCATCTGTACAAACTGCTAAGAACATTGTTCAACTACCACTTCTTGTTTGTACACGCCCAGTCTATGTATGAAGGTACTTTGTCCATGTTAAGCAATAGGGTAATACTCAACCCTATGCCCACATTAAAGGATGTAGAATTTAAAGCATTTTGAGACAGTGATATTAGAATTGAAAGGCTCCTTAGGGACATTTTCATGGAGTTCATTAGTTTACCCAGAAGAAATATAAATATCCACAAAATTTGGAGCTAATTAGTAAGTATCCAAATTAACATTAGATCCTAGATGTTGTGTTAATAAAAGTCACGATTGTCTTATTGTTAAATCAGAATACTTCACTACTTGACAATGTGTATGAGAAAGTGAAAGAAAAGCATTAAAGCAAAAGTTCTTATCTTGTTAGGCATTTAATCCTCGTGGTGAGAGTAATGTCTGAATTTTTCCATTCAATAAAAGCTTGAAGTTTATAAGAACATTTTCCTACGTATAAGAACTTGTGTCAGGTTGGTTGGCAGTGTTATTTTAGCATGGAGATATACCTAACAAGATTTAGATTTCAATAGTGTATATGGCAGTTATGATGTGTCAATTGCTATTGAGGCATTTTCTATTCTAAAGAGGAATCAATTCCAGGAGTCTTCAGTCACATCATTAAAGTTGTATATTCAACCTAATACTTGGTGTTACTTGTCCTACATTTATAATGAGTAGGCTGATAAGATATCCAAACGTATCTATATATATTTCAATAAAATCCCAAAATGATATGCATAGATGGGTCACTAATTGGAACTGTAGGACAAATTAGGCTTTTTTTGTGCTGTAGTTCAATCTATAATCTCCTAGCTAAATAAAGTTTTCAAAAATATTCACAGAATACCACTAAGAAAAGTTCATGACAGTTATATCTGTATAATATTTCTAAGGTCAGGATTAAAGCATGTGTTCCCAACATTTAGAATCAACAGGATCTGTTGAATTAATCGATCCAGAATTTTGTCCACACATTCACATCTCAACATTTTATCAATATAACTTTCACCAAAACACTGTTCTTATTGAACTTGTCTATGTCCTTTTACTTTTCAAATCCAAATAGTAGGTTTCCTTCAATATCTTCCTGAAAATTCTTTCCTTCCTTTTCTTCTGTAAATCTGTGTTTATTCCTTTTTTGTTTCCTTATTTATCACTTTCCTCCAATCTTGTCCACTCTGGTACTCACATTCTTCACACTTTCGTCAGAACATTCCTTTTCCTCTTCCCTTTAATAATGTCCCTGATTTTATTATTTTTCATATTCATGGTTATGAATATTTTGATGATGTCCAAACAGACCTATCTTTGCATCTGTTTAACATAAATCTTAGAACTATCAGAGAGTTTTTTCCTCTAAATCCATCTTTATCACCAAGATAAATCCATCTAAATCCATCCTTATCACCAAGAATGTAACTAACACAGTTAGGAGACAGAGATGTGGAAAAACTTTAGATTTCCTCTTACCCTACCTCCATCCATTAGATAAGATGAATGATCAAGATTTTCTCAGTTTCTGTCACTAATGTAATTTCTATGTACTTCTTTTTATGACCCTGACACACCAGCCTATTGCAAATATCCATCACCAGTCACTCAGTCCTAAACCAACTGTTTACTAAGTATGCATTTCTCCCCAGTCTTTTCATATTGGTCCTCTCCATCACCCAATGAGTCTCCTTGTAAGCACACAGAGTGAAGAACTCAGACAAAAATTCTAGTATTATTAATTACTCACAACATTGAATGTTGGTCTTACATTTAATGGATGTAATCTGCCAGAAATATTGAAGAATATATTTGTTGACTTCTAGCTTTTCATATTGGTCCTCTCTATCACCCAATGAGTCTCCTTGTAAGCACACAGAGTGAATAACTCAGACAAAAACTCTAGTACCATTAATTACTCACAACATTGAATGTTGGTCTTACATTTAATGGATGTAATCTGCCAGAAATATTGAAGAATATATTTGTTGACGTCTAGAGCAAGGAAAAAGAAAGTAAACAGTCAATACATTTTCTACCTTAGCTTACAAATAAGGAAAGTGTCAAATTCAGTTTGTTGGTATAAAGTCAGAAATAGTTTTATGCAGAAATAAAAATAAATTTTAACTCCTGGCTCTGCAGCTTGTGTCCTTTTATGGTAACTGCAGAAATGTAAGTAGTATTATGTAAATTGTGTCATGTATTTACAGCTGTAATGAAGAACATACTCTTAATATATCATTTGAAAACATTGGTTATTGAATGGTATCTATATGAGAATGTTATTTGAACTAATCACACTAAGTTGAAACCTACATCTTAGTCCATCAAAATGTGGAAATAAACGATTTTATTTATAAGAAAATAATACCACCAAGAACAGTGAGTGTATATACATTAGAAAGACTGCTGGAATAACATTAGGGTTTTTACTGTCTGTACCTGTTTATGTGATTGTAATTCTTGATATTCAAACTCTCCTTTTGTTATTCTGTTTTGTTTTGTTTTGTTTTGTTTGGTTCGTCATGGGGCCTGGACTCTTGGCCTGGCACTGTCCCTCAGCTCTTCGCTCAATGCACTCTACCACTTGAGCAACAGTGCCACTTCCCGCTTTTTCTGCTTATGTGGTGCTGAGGAATCAAACCCAGAGCCTCATGTAGACAAGGGCAGCACTCTGCCACTCAGCCACCTTCCCAGCCCTCCTCCTCTTATTCTTATTGTATGTAATCCAACGCTGTTTATAACTATGCATTCAATGTGGGAAATCCAGCTTCAAAGATATCTACGTATTTTTTTTTTCCTTTTCAATCACAACATCGTCATTATCAGGCTACACTGTGGTCATCATCCTCCCCATCAAAATTTTTATTAGCAACATAAGTGCTAATTATTGAACATCAGATATGTGTCTATGATTTTATTATTTGTCTTTTGATTAATAATTTTAATGTTACCACTGTGCATTAATTCATATTGAAATTTTGAACAAATAAACAAAAAACCTAAACCATATCAGGTAGTTTGACTATGTGCTTATAACAAATTATGGAATAGATTTTTTGAAGCATTGCAATTTCCTAATCAGTATGAATTAACTTCCTTTCTTCCCCTAACTACAATCAAATATTTAAGAGTTTGGGCAGAACCTTTTCAAGTAATATACTGTAAATGTTACTATAATATCATGTGTATATCTAAAATTCCCTTGAAAGTAATAAACTCTACTTTCTATTGAAATATTAGTTATTTTATTCTAGAAAACTTTTAGAAAAATAGACTGTATATCTTTGAAATGAAAAAGGTCAAAAATAGTCGCATATAATTTTTAGAGTGAGTCTGTCTTCTCTCTCTCTATATATATGTATATCTGTCTTCTCTCTATATATATAAATGTTATGTGTAGAATAGTATATTTTTAGAGAATATTTGTCCTCAGAAATATATACATATATCTAAATTTATGTGTAGAATGATATACATTTTAGTGAAACAAGTATCTTCAAATAGAATTAAAATTTAAAAAAACTTCATGAAATCAAGTGCCGGTAACTCACCCTTATAATAAGAGCTAGTCTGGGTGCTGAGATCTTAGAATTGTTTCCGAAACTAGCCCAGACAGAAAAGTACTTGTTAGATTCTTATCTCCAATTAACCACTAAAAACAACACCCACAACAAAAAATGTAGCAAGCACATTAATTTCACAAAAGCATCTTTTAACTGCTGTGAACATTTCTTAGAAACATGAATACATACCCCTGGAAAATGTTAAGTAAAAAAGTATAGAACATTTACGTCCATGTTAAAGACATGATTATTTAGATTGTTTAAGATATTTAGGTAATGATTAGAAGTTAAGAATAATGATAGGTACGTCATATATTGGGATTGATTTTTTTATTCTAATTTACAATAGTAATAAAATGATATTTATAATGATTATATAAAATTACTCTTGCTTGGTATTTGAATTATCATAAGTGATAAATATTTTTAAATGATTTCCAAAGCAAAGGAGTATCAATTCTTTTGTAATTTCAAAACAATTAAGAAAATGATTTCAAGGCTGGTTCACTCTAAGTCTGTATTTGTTTTTTTTGTTCTAGTTTTCCTATGTTAGTAGAAATTAAAATTCCAAAAATGTAATGGATATTGGCATTTAGGAAGATCTTCACATACACTAATATTGGATTCCCTTCAGTGGAATTATTTTATTTCATTTGTTACTTTCACAAATAAATCAAGATGATTGTGTATTTTGTTATTTTCACTGCTTTTGTTTCTTATCTTGAGAATACGTTTTTCCTAGAAAACTAGAGATAAGCAATTGGATTGAGCATGTAACATATGACTTTCATAAAATGCAGATGCATAGATTTGTGTCTTTTGTCATTTGCTAAAAGTTTCTTCCAGAAAAGTTTCTCAATTACTTAGAAGTTTTACCCCTTCCCCTCCACAATTATACCGACATCAAATACAGTGAAAGCAGGGGTTATACTGTGGGGGAGGGACATACAAAGCAACAAAGAAATAATCATAAATGTGTTAGAAACAATCGTACGAAAGAAAAGAAAACATTTGAATACCTACCTTAGGGTTCATTTCCCTAACATCACCTTATCTGGCCTTTTCTGCTTGACTCAGACATATACTAGATATTGCAAATAAGGGAAACCATGGGAAAACAATAGGGATACAGGTGGACTCATTTTAACAATGAGATGTAAAAGTCGTTATGTTGAAAAATGAACTTTACAACTTTGGGGGGGAACAGGGAGGATTGGGTGGGGGGACAAGGGGAGGATGGGAAGGGAGAGGAAGGAGAAACAAATGGGGAGGCTACAATGCTTGATAAGAAATGTACTCATTATCTTGCCCAGGTAATTGTAACCCATCTGTACAGTATTTTCACAATAAAAAATAATAAAAAAATTACTTAGAATTGATGCATAATTCCTAGTTATTCCAGTTATCACATATACTTTTGGATTGAGTTATCTCTGTATAAATCCAAATGGCCAAAATACCCTCAAAATAAACAGAAATCACATCTTTGTTTTAAATGCAGTAGTTTACAAAGAGTTTTTAGCCAACACCAAAACATCTTTTTAGCTATTCTGCATTTTGTGTGAAGAAGTTTTAACAATAGTTTTTTTTTCCTGACATGCAATTCACTTACAATATATTATCTCCTTTTATTGTATACATTTTAGTGCTTTGGAAGTGAATTGTGCCTTCATAGGTTTTCAAAGCCCGATTTTCACAAACTTGCATTCCTTCAAATAGAAATGCTGTAAATTTTAGAACAGACATTAAAAATAGATATAAAATTCAGTTACAGGAATTTGCCCAGCATACATCCTCTATAGTGTGTCTTTTCCAAATTTGTTTTTTGCGGATCATTTCCAGGGTCTCACACATACTATTCAAGTTCACTGTCAATTAACTACATTCTCTATCCAAAAAAGTTTTTTTACTTCTGTTTAATACATTCATAGAAGTGTAATGCCTGGATCCTATAAAAATTCTCTTTCACCTTTTGAAGACTTGAAATCTTATTTGCTAAAATGATTGTAGTTTTATACAAATTGATCACTATCAGAAGTATATCAATTTCTCCACAAATGCATTACTATATTTTGTGTCCTCTTTTTATATTATGGACTTATTAGTGAGTTTTTATTACTTCTTAGACACTAAAAAGGAGCTTATTTCATATGCTCCTCCTATTGACTATTAATTTGCATATGTTATTTAACGAAATATACTATTCAGGAAAAAATTTATATAGAATTAGAAGATATAAAAATACTTAAGTTTCAGGGGCTGGGAAGGTGGCTCAGTGGTAGAGCGATGCCTTGCATGCCTGAGGCCCTGGGTTCGATTCCTTTGCATCACATAAGCAAAAAAAAAGCTGGAAGTTGCTCTGTGGCTCAAGTGGTAGAGCGCTCTGTGGCTCAAGTGGTAGAGTGCTAGCCTTGAGCTGAAGAGCTGAAGGACAGGGCCCAGGCCCAGAGTTCAGGGCCCACAACCGGACCCCTCCCAAAAAACACTTAAGTTTCAGAATCATTGTAGCATTAACATTGTAGCATTAACAAATATATGCCCTCTATCTGTTGGATATGGTTTCGTTTCTGTTATAGTGTCCTTTGAATTATGAAAGGTTATCACTTGATATAATCCAGTTCTTGCTTCTCTTTAGCTACTAATGTTTTCCATGTCAAATTTTTAGAAACCTTTACTAATCCGATGTCATGAATATTTACATTTATGTTTTACAGGTTTTTACATCTCACATTTAGTTTGATAATCATTCTTTATAAGGTTTCAGGTAGGCCAGGTGCCGGTGGCTCACGCCTGTAATCCTAGCTACTTAGGAGGCTGAGATCTGAGGATGGTGGTTTAAAGCTATCCTGGGCAGGAAAGTCCATGAGAATCTTATCTCCAATAAACCACTAGAAAACTGGCAGTTTTGCTGTTGCTCAAGCGGTAGAGTGCTCACCTTGAGCTGAAGAGCACATGGACAACTCCCAAGCCCAGAGTGCAAACCCCATGACCGACATACATACACACAAACAAAGGATTGAGGTAATATTCTAAGATCATTCTTTAAATCTAGAGAGGCAATAGTGCCAATACAACCATTTAAGATTCTGTTTTTATTTCATAAAGTCTCATAGCATCCTTTTCATTATCTGTGGAACATAAAACTAAGAATTTATTTTTGAAAAATCTGTTACCTTCTTCTATGCGTCTGTTCTTATAATAGAACTAGGTTATCTTCACTAAACATGGTAATAAGATTCAAAGCTTGTATGAAGGCTCAAGCTACACCATTTTACAAGATTGTTATGAATTCCTTGAATTTACATACGGTATTATTGAGCAGGTGGACCAATATTCTCCAGAGATATCTGGATGTTTGATAGTCACTCATATTTCGCACATTGTGGAAACACAAACCCCTGATATTATATATAGATAAATGTCTTTAGAGATTGCTCAAAGCAACTAAAATTAATTTAGGAATGAGTTAAGTTTTAGATAACATTATAGCATAATAAAGCTGAATGATAACGACTTGAGCTGTACTGCAGAAGAGAGAGAGATGGGGAAGAATGGTGGATCACATAGGAGCTGTATGTCATTGGTATTGTTTCAAAAAACAGAAAGACTTCAGAGAAGAGAAGGAGAAAAATAAAGTGTTCTGAATCAAGTTTCTTTTTAATCCACCTGATAGTTTGGACTGAAAGTCAGATAACATGGAAAAAATAAAATAGAAAACAAAGCATTGTATAGAGCTGTTACAATGTAAAAAAGTTGTAATAGGAATATAATTCATTTCCAAAGAAATAAGAGAAAGAATAAAACTAACAGTTGCTAATGTGGATAGAAGATGGATCACATTTTATCATATATAATTTTGAAAAGCATACTAGGAATGAAAATTTTAAAAAGTCATAACTTAAAACACAAATTGTATTATAACTAGACAGTATAGTTCAGTGATAAAACTTTGGCCTAACATATGTGAAACAATTGTGTGATCTCCCAAGCATTACAAAGTACACACAAAGCACACACACACAAAACCCACATAAACACACACACACATAGCACATACACACATTTGGAATACTGTTATTATCATATTAAACAGAGGAAATTATCACAAACAGTAAAAGTATTTTAATATATGAAATCATAATATTGCTCATACTATTTAAAAGTTTAGTAGAAATAAAAGTCACAAGATACTTGGATTCTTATAGATTAAGTAAATTGAAAATTAAGAAATAAAAGACATGAGAAATTTGCAAACAAGTTTTAAATAATAAACATTTTGAAACATGTATACTTTTATTTTGATAAAAGATTGATGTTACTGGTGTTTTAACTCAAGATTTAGTATATGATAACCAGGTGCTCTATATCTTGCTAGGCATGGCTATATCTCTAATCATTTCACTCTGGAAATTTTATGATAAGGTCTCATATTTTCCAAGTCTCTCCCGAATTGCAAACCCTATTTACACTTCCCACCATAGTTAGAAAATGGAAACTACAAATCACTATGCCCAGCTCAGTTTTTTTTTTAATTCAAGTATAAATATTTCCAAAAAGTGACCATGTAATGCAGCCTTTTTTATTAAGTATGTGCTTCTTGAAAATACAGTATTCATTACCTGAACAAATATGTTTAGAACTTTAAGAAATTAAATTTATTTAAATTCATCAACCATATAAAATTTAAGAAAATAATTTTTTTTTTTTTTTTTTTTTACTTTTTGCCATGAACTTTTTTTTTTTTTTTTTAATTGTATTTTATTTTATTTGAGAACATACTGTACAAAGGGGCTACAATTACATGGGCAGGATAATGGATACATTTCTTACCAAGCATTGCAGCCTCCTCCTTTGTTTACCCTTCACTTCCCTTCCCCGCCTCCCCCCTCCCCCCACCCAATTTTACCCCCCTCCCCCCACCCAATTATACCCCCCTCCCCCCCCCCACACCGGCATTGTAAAGCTGGTTTTGACATGACATTTTGTACTTCTCATTGTTGCAACAGGTCCACCTGAATCCTTAAACGACTTGTTTGTCCCCATCTACTCCACATGTTATACTGACATCAAATATAGTGAAAACGGGGGTTACACTGTGGGGGAGGGACATACAAAGCAACAAAGAAATAATCTTATAAATGCATTAGAAATACATGCATGAAAGAAACGAAAACATTAAAATACATATTTAAGGGTTCATTTTCCTAGCATCACATTATCTGACCTTTTCGGCTTGACTCATACCTATACTAGTAAAAATTCACATGTTAACTATTTTGAAAGCAAAAAATATATCTCTGAATAATTTACATGTGTTAAAATTATGCAAAACTAAATTAACTAATCTTACAACTCTGAAAAAAGAATTACCCTAAAGAAACAAAAGAAAATAATTAAGTTCAAAATTTAGAAAATAAAATGAAGTGTACTCTTTAGTTGACTTAAATAACTGTAAGCCCTCTGTATATCAATTTTATAATAAAAAATGCATGAAGAAAGAAAAGTACCCATTGGTCAATATCGACAGGAAAAGCATCAGTAGTTTTATTTTTTGAGTGTGCAAAAAAATCAATGGAAGCGATAAATATGTTCCTTCCATAATAAATGTACTCATTACTTTATTTAGGTAGCTGTATCCCCTCTGTAAATTACCTTTACAATAAAATTAAATTGAAATTAAAAATAAACTAAATAATATACCAATTAAGAATTCATAGAGAGCTAGGAAGGTGGCTCAGTGGTAGAACTCTTGCTTTGCATGTTTGAGTCCCTGGGTTCAATTCCTCAGCATCACATAAACAGAAAAAAAAACTGGAAGTGGCGCTGTGGATCAAGTGGTCGAGTGCTAGCCTTGAACTAGCCTTGAGGAACAGCACCCAGGCCCAGAATTCAGGTCCCATGATCCGACACCCTCCCCCCCCCAAAAAAAAACAGAATTACTAGAAACCATTGGTTTAAAACTTTTTAAAAAACTGCCCTAAGTACCCAAGTAATAAAATTTGATGATACTATTTAAATACTTCAACTTCAGCAGAGAAGCCAAAAGTTTAAAAACTGTTACAAAGTAAATTAATAAATCTGAATATATTACTATTAATAATAGTCATAAGATGAATTTATAGTGGTAGTCAAATAGGTAAGAAATGAGGCAATTTGCCATTCGTTTGATTTAATATGTGAGAAAGAATTTTCTAGGTTTCTTAAAATATATAATCAGTTTAATGAAGAAACTATTCTGTCACATGATATGATAATTAGATGAAGCTGATATTAGAGCAAAGAGCAGATTGTACTAAGTTTTTGCATGTTAAAGTATATGCTTATTTTGGTTGTGGGAAATTGTGTTCAACTTGGGTATTGTTTTTGTAGAGTGGTGTCATAACCGTGGTTAATTTTAGGATAGGGGTTCCCTTTCAAAAGAACATGCATCTGATCTGACTTTTTAACCTTCTCATTATCAAGGGCATAAGAGTTGCACACCAAATTGTCTTGCTTCCTAACCTGGCTGGCCTGGATTCGGCAGCCCTTCCAATCTTAACCTGTAGATAGGGCAGGATGGTAGAAATGATCCAATGCACCCAACTATAGATTGAGAAAGAAGTCCACTAAACTTTTGGCCTGGGTTCTGTTCTCAAGCCTCCTCAGTAGTTAAGAGTTCAGACATATATATGACTTAGGCATGTGAACACCTCAGGACAAGAATAAAAAAGCAGTGAAGTATAGAGGACAGGCCGAATTTTAACTAGCTACTTGGGGGCTGAGTAAGATTAGCTAGCTACTCTGGAGGCTGAGATATGAAGACCACTATTCAAAGCCAGTCCACTCATGAAAATACATGCAATTATCTCCAAAAAACCAGAAGTGGAACAATGGCTCAAGTGGTAAGCCACTATCCTTGGACAAAGAAGCTTAGGGATGATGAATGAATAAATGAGCACTTGCACATATGCATGCGTGTATACACGTGCATGTACACACACACACACACACACACACACACACACACACACACACACACACATGAGTATTTCAATGCGAAGTTCTTTTTTTTTACCTTGCTGTACCCTATTTCCCTGTATTAGTTTACAAATTAACAAAATCAGCTAAGCACCTATTTACATAGAACTCATCATGTTTCTCTAAAGTAAACTCTCTTTTTAGAAGCATGCTTTTATTTGACCCATATGTAAACTATTCAGGAGTTTGATTCTTCTCCCTCAATTCTGTAGAATTAGATGATTGTTTAGCTTCACCCTAGCAATACAATTTTGTGAAATCTTGCATCAAGCAACGTATTTCTTTCTCTAGAACGCAAGCCTCTGTCAAAAAATTAATAATAGGTTTTTCTTCTCTTTGCTTGCATTTGTAGTTTTATTATCTTCATAGATTTTATGATGATCTGTCTGTGCATGGCAAAGACTGCTGTGAAAATAAAAAAACCCGTCACAGCACTTATCATTTATGTACCATCCATAGATATGAAGATGTTTAAATATTACTGAAATTGCTTTGTAATAAATCATGTTCACCTTGACTATCATGAAAAAGAAGAATTGGTTTCTCAGCATTTTAGGTAAGAACTTGATTGAAAGAAACAAAAGTACAAGTGAGGAACAACTCAACACATACATTCAAATGAAACAACACAACCCAAGAAAACAAATTAATTCAGTAGTCAAGAACCTGCAGGAAATGCAAAGTCTTAAAAAAACATCAGCTATCACAAACTTATGAAAATCCTGACTACATGGGAGTCTACTCTTGAGAGGATAGAGGTTAAAGCCCAGACTGGACAAAAAAATCAGTACACAATGCCATGCACCTGTTATTCTAAATTCCAGGAAGAATAACATAACATGGACTGAGCCCAAGGTCATACACAAGGATCTGAAAAATAATCAGGATAATTTAGCGCTGGGGACATGACAAAGTGGTAAGAACACCCATTTATGGGGCACAAGACACTCAATTCAAACTCTAATATTTGGGTATTAAAGTAAAAAGCTATTATTTTAAATAATTGGAATAATTGTAAGATTTGAATATTTGAGTGGAAAAATGCATGAGAGAGATAGAATGAACCCACGTTCCAATGCTTTCACCTTAAGTGAAAATATTTTATGGTACTTCAGACAAAACAGAGTTACCTTGCAAATGAGCATGGTTGTGCATTTGGGTGATGGAAATACTTTAATTACACAGGTGTAAATTAAATAGATTTTATTTGGGTAGATTGTACTTCCTAAACTAAGAACCTGGATGATATCCCTGAGATTTTTCTCTCAAGGCTACCACTCTACTATTTGAACCACAGTTCCAATTCTGATTTTCTGTTGATCGTTTGGTGATAAGAGGCTCCTGGACATTCTTGCCCAGGATGGCTTCAAACTATGATTGTCAGATCTCAGCCTCCCGAGTAACCAGGATGCCAGGCATGAACCATCGATAGTTTTAATAATTTAGTAAATTGTACAGTTACTGAAATTATATATTATCATATAACCTGCATAATATATGTGTGTATGTATATATCAATGCATACGGATAGAAATATTTAGCATATCTTTGTATGTACAGTACATTTATGAAATCATCCATTATAAAATAAAATGGAAAAAAGTTAATAAGGAGCAAAACAAAGGAAATTATCACATGTTTCTTGTTGTTGAATGGAATAAGAATTCAAGAATCAGGTTGGGAAAATCATCTCTACGTTAACAAAATGGATAAGAGCTATTAATTCCAATCCATCTATTTGCCCATGTTGTGCAACCTCACACATGAGTGTCAAAATCAAACCACACTTTTTGCCTATGCTTTTAACTCACCTGATATAATTTACAGGTTAGATGAAGTAATCAAATAAAGATTAAAATAATATTATGTGAGGCTATGAATTAGAGCTGAACATGATTTTAAATATGATAATAGCTAATTAAGTTGCATATTTCTTACGTTTACTCTGTCATGTCCCTCATTCCCACATTAGGAAAGTACATAGAAGGTTCTCACTAAATTATATGTACAATTATGAAAAAATGTTTTGAAAGAATATGGGCACAGTGATGTTTTAGCTTATTGAGACCTGTAGGGGTAAGTGTAGGGGTAAGTGTGTTTTTGAGGACTTGCAATACATTGTGATGAAGATGAAGGGAAGGATGTTCTTATTATGGAAAACTGGATAGAGTATTGCTCCCACAAAGGAAGTGATGAATTATTCCAAAACGTAACAGTAAAATCACTTTCACAATCATGTTCACTGCTGCACTATTCACTGTAGCCAAGTTACAGAAACAGCCCAGATGCCCTTTGGCAGAGTGATGATTAGAGAAAGAGTGGCACATATACACAATTGGATTGAACCCATCCATTTTGAAGACTGTTACATTATTTGCAACGAAATGGATAGATCTAAAAATATATTAATGGAACTGAGTCAGAGCCATATTTGGAAAGTTTACACAAAAATATTAACCAAAGCATGTTATTTGCAGAGGAGTATTTCAAAGGCGTAATTTCTTATAAAATTGAACTTTACTCCAACAAAATGAATACCAGGAAACTATCACTTGGAATATGTGAGTGGAAGTCAAAAGGAAGGAATAAAGAGAGTTATGGAGGAGGAGCCTGAAGGTATAATATTCAATACAGATAGTATGAAACTAGAAAAAATTAAAATGGGGTGAGGTTTGGAAGGGTGTGGAAAAGTTATATAAAGATCCATTTTACTTTAAAAAACTGATATGTTGAATGAAAATTCCCTTGTACAAGTATTTAAGATAATAAGAATATAATTAAAAACAATGGAGACATCTGATCTTAAATTCTATTTCCATCTCTTTTAAAAAATAAATTTATTTGCTCTATAATTTGATGAGAGGGATGGATTTTGTGGGTAGCTAAATCATTGCACATCTGTCTCTCTCTTCCTCTCTCCCTTTCATGGTTCTTATAAGTAATATGATTGCTCCATAATTATCATAATTTATTTTGCTTTTATATTTTTGGTTGCATCATTTCACTTTCTGCTCTGCCATATCCCAATTCATTTACATAGAAGACATTATTTCCTGTTTTCTCATTCTTAGAATAAGCTGCACAAGAAGAAAACACTGGTCCTCATTTTCAGTCTGTACCTTTAAATACGGAGGAAAATCTTTCCTCTGCTCTCTACCAATTCCCTACTCTCCAGTTAGAATAATTTAGAATAGTAAAAATGAAAAAAGAGAAAATAAATAATAGTGAAAAAAACAGATGCAGCAAATTCACCAGATTTTTCTGACCATTTCATCCAATGTGAACTATTGGGGAAATACATGGACAGATCATTCTCACTGGCACTCAAAGTCTCTGGTTAGGCAATTCTGATGAAGTTGAGGAACAAGATGAAAAAGTGAGAAATGGTATCAATTGCAAAAAAAATGAAATAGTATCCAAGCAAATTTCTTCTTTGTTCTGCTGAAAACAATCGCTTTACTACAATGCAGAGACTACTTTCCAAAAAGGTCACTCATGTGATTACTAGGGATGACGATGAGCATACCCCTCTTCATCGAGAAGCCTACAGTGGACACTTAGATATTGTCCATGAGTTGGTGGCTCAAGGCAGATATTCATGCAATAACTGCGAATGGCTGGACATCCCTGCACAGTACTCATACATGGAATAATAACAGAGTGGCTTCTTTATTTCATCATGATGCAGATACCAATGGCCAAGTTAAAGGCTTCTTGACCCCCATGCATCTTGCTGCTGGGAATAGATATAGCAATGATACGCTGGATCTCCTTCTATTGAACCATTATATCAAGCCAGGTCTGAAGCACAACTTGGAAGAAACTGAATTTGATATTGCCAAAAGGATGAGTATGTATCACTACCTCTTGGAAGTTGTGGAAAGCTGTACAAATTGTTCTCCTAAGTCCTAATGGATCAGTTAATTTTCTTTAATTTCAAAATTGCCACTCCATCCTATGTGACCATAGAAAATATTTTAACAATACAAAGCAACAGCAATACCTTACTTTAAAAATTCATGTATTCCATGGTATTCTTCCAAGTGAATTGCCTGACTTTGATGTCAAAATATATTTGAGTTGTTTGTATACATCTATAATGATTTCTATAGAGTTTGTGATTTTTTAAATCAGAAAAAATTTTAATTTATCTGTTGAAATGAGTAGTACAGAAACTAAAGATATTTCTGGTGCTTGTCTGAAAAAGTATATTTTAAAATATTTAATATTCTGTTTGTATAATGTCCATAATCTATTTCATTCGCTCCTAGATATAATACTTTGAATTCGACATTGTTTTATAATACATACGTTCATTAATAAATGTGTCCTTTCAGATTGCATTCCATATAGAAACATTTTAAAATTCTTTTAATTCCTAGGTCCTTATAGAATTTTATTTCTTTGGGATAAAATGACAATGTTATTTATTTAAAAAGTTTTATAAAGGTTATGCTATGTAAAGGCCTTTCTAAAACGGTGAAGATTGAATACACTGATGTCAAACTAACTTTTATTTCTATGAATTACATATATTATTACACTTGTATATTTGTAATCAACTTTTGAATAACTGTTTTTCATTTCTTGCATCTGAAGAATGAAAAATATGGAATACTTCACAAATTTTCATATCATCCTTGTGCAAGAGGCATGTAAATCTCTGTATTGTAATTCGGGTAGACCTGCTGCTGAAGCATGTAGTATCCTATAAACTTAAGTAATCAATGATGCAATCTTAAGACAGGTATATATCCTTAGTTGCCTATTTGTAACAAGGAAACCTTATTGTTCCCAAAATTGTTATTCATCTTATTTCTGTAAAATTCTGTGTATGGTGGAAAAAACTTATGTTGTTTGTTCGATTGCTCACATTTGCAAGTTTTTGTAAATGACTATTTTAAGTCTTTTTCATTTGAAATTTGATCATACTTTGAAGCCGTTATAGATAGGTGCAAAGGTGATGGATTTTCAAGTACTTATTTATTAACTGATTTAGCTTTGTGGAGCTAATGGATTAAAAGTAAGCCTTGCTTAAGAGCTACTTCTAAATTTCTGCAGCTTAAAATTTCCCAAATGAGGTCTTGCTGGCACAAATGTCTCCTTGACCTTTCACCCTTGCTTCATGTAGGAACAGCCCAACCAGAATGTCTTACCCTGACAGCATAGATTGTCTTACTGGAGCAAAACTAATCTTAGTTACAAGGGATTATATAGAGACAAACAGTTCAGACAGAACTGTTCGGACTAGAAGGTATTTTTTCAAAATATAACTGCTTATTACACCCTACCATTTCAAAAGTAGCTAAAGCCAAGAAGGTGAAAAAATTGTTCATATGCATGATTACCTAATGTCCTGGCCTGACTACCATCCAACCAGGCAGGAAGTTACACCACTGATTTTCTATCACCAAATATATTCCATAGCTCCAGGAGAAGTCCATATGTTTCTCCTGGTTATTAGGCCTTAAATTGGTAGTGTTTTAACCACAGTGTTTCCTCTTGCCTCTAAGCTGTACATCCCCGAATGGTAAAGCTTTAGTTCTAATTCTCCTAAACAATGAGGTAGAGGAAATGGAATAATACTTTAAAACAGTTGCCTTTGATTCCCTAACCACAACGGAACAATGCAAAACATTTTCTTATAGATAATTATATATTTTATATTTATATGTGTTGATTTTATATTTCACACAGTGGATCTTACTGGAATTAATTGATAATTTGACAAATTAATTTATATTATTCCAATAAATAGATTGGAATATAAATAATCAGGATTAGAATATATATTAGAATATAAAAAGTATCAATGCAATGTTTTCGGTATAAACTTGTGATACTTTCTACGTGTTCTTGGTCTTCTGAATTCACATGGTAAAAAAAACAATGTTGTTTTCCTCTAATCTATGAGGGATTTTACTCTGCTGCTCTGTTTATTGTTTTAACTCGCTGGTCCCAAATTGTTTTTCTCCATATTTCTGAAGCATTCCTACTGATTATACTCAAATTTTGCTGATATGATGTCTAAAAGGTATTATTCTTCTACAGGATCCATGGGTCCTAGGATCCCAGGTCCCAGTTATCTGCATCATCAGATAACTAGGGCAAAAGTTCCCACCTATGCCCATGCAACATGCCAAGAGAAAGTAATTGAAGACCCATCTCAATTTCTCATTTCTTACATTTCAGGGCCCCAATTCCTTGAAATGAAGGAATTAGCAGTGAGCAATTGGGAAATGCAAGACAACTTAAAATGCAAGATGAAATCACAAAATGTGAAAGTACAGTAATTCAAACTTTCAATTTTCAGATGACCATGCCATATGAGTGGAAAAGACCACAAATGTCACAAGATTATTTGTAATACCGTTCTCCTAATGATTAATGAATGATTTCAGTCCAGTATCAGCAGGCTAAAAAATAGTTCCTGAACGATAGATCCATAATTGGTTTACCAATGCTAGGAATACTTGACATAGAGGTCAAATATAATTCAAAAAACATTAATTGAGAAGATCCTTAGTGCTTCAAAACACTGTTACTTCAGTAAACTTGGTTCTGTAGTATAAAAATGTCATTCTCAAATAAATGATAACCTACATTTAATCTGCTGAAAGTATATTCCTTTTCAAATAAACTTTTAAAAATCACATTTGCCAAAATAACACTTTACAAGTGATCATATTTAGTGAGGTTACTAGTATTTCAAGTGTAGGGAGCAAGTTTCAATAGAGTTGATTTATTCACCCAGCACTAATGCCAAACAGGTTCAACCATTCATTAAAGTGTAGGAATAGTACCCCCCACCATTTGTGTTTTTCAGTAGGTACCTTCAAAAATTTGTTAAATAGTTCAGCCTCCAATATTTCAAACCAAAACATTAGCTAATAAAGTAAATTTCATAACATAAGTACATTTTAAAAAGTCATGAATAGTTGCCTTATCATATGGTGTTTTATGTTTTCCCTATATGTCTAACATAGTAAGAAATATGACTTTAAGTCTTGAATATGGGTACTCATCAGAGATTTGACAAACATACAATCTGTCTTCTATTTCTATCATATTCCTCTACCGTAGTAAATTTGATATTTCTTCTTTTGCCAATACTTATAGTTAGTTGAAAATATCCCAGGTAAAATAAAATAATCACACACCACTGTACAAAGCCATTTATAAAAACTGGTAGTTAGGAATACATTCTAAGCCATTTTTAAACTTTCTTGTTGACTACAGATTAATCTTCCAAATGGAGGGCAATGAAATCATGTCTAGGTGCTTCATGTCTCCAGTCTTGCAAATTGTTACTTCAGATGAATGAATTATGGAAATATAAGCTGACATCAGTTCAAGTATATGCAGAATTGAAACTCCATGGAATGTATATAAACCTTTCAAAGTACTAACAGACAGTTTAACAGAATGAGTATCAGGAAATTGAATTAATAGTAATAATAGTAAAGGAATAATAATAAAGCCATAGAATGAACGAAGAATGGAACAAGGGGCAAGTACAGCTAGAATACTTAATATACACATGTGAGAAAGGAAGTGGTAAATCAGAAATAAATCTTGTAGAAGGGGTTGGTTGAGAATGATAGAAGGAGTGACTCTGATCCCGGAACATTGGACAATTAGATGGACATTTTTGTAACACACTTTCACAACTTTTTGAAATTCAGTGAAAAAACACAACAAAAAACAAAAACACACAAAAAGCACAACCAAACAGCAATCTCTATAGAGTACGATTATGACCTCTCAAAATTTTAAATACTTAATGAAGGACAATCTTGGGAAAAGCATACAAAGCTGTTCGAAGTGAGCAATTTGTGGTAGAGGAGAAATTTTAACAGATTTAAATAGACTGTTTAAGGTTATAAATCACCTACATCTGCTGCAAATATTTTCTTCTGCGAGTTCTCTTGGTCTGAAAGGATATTCCAATCCTGAGCGACACTTGATAGCTTGTGAAGGTAGAATGGAAGAAACAAGATCAAGAACCCATTAATCCATTGGAGAGGAAACAGTCGTCTACGTTTTCTCTCATTTCTATTGACTACTTTTATTCATAAGTTTAAGTCAAGTGATTTGAATTAAATATTTCCTTCTTTGTTCTGGCAAAGTAATTGGTCAAAATAATTCACTAAATATTATTAGCCTTTTTTTTTCTATCATGCTGTTTTCTTGTCCAAGCGAGTCCATTACACTTCCCGCTTGCATTTGGTTGCCACAGAAACCCAGCATCAATGTTAATGAGGACAATCTCTAATGTAAAACTTTGTCTCCAAAATACCAGTCCAAGAAGCTGTGATCACAAATATTTAGCTATACATTTTTCTTTTTTCTTTTACCTTGAAAGTCTTCTTTGTCTAAAGTGCCCTCAAAAATAAGTACTCTGCCAATTTTTGGATCAATCACTTATAACCTCAAAGATATTTTGCTAACAAGATGCTTAGAGGAAACCGAAGAATACTGCACTTTTATCTTCTCTCTTAAGACTCTCCTTAGATACCATGTCAGGAACAGTGAAGTTATTCTTTGCAAAATTATTTCAATAGATTATTTTTTTCTCTTCATCTTGCATTTGCTCAACAAGATGTATGGAGAATAATAGAGTTGAATCACCCATACCATGGATGACAGTGTCTTTCACAAAAGGACAATGCTCCTATGTCCTATTTCTCTGTCCTCCTCTTAGCTCTTGCCTGATTTCCAACTAATCACAGATTCTTAGCTTCAAGTCTAATGAAGGTGAAGGACTATAAGGACTCCCCCATTGCTACATTGTAGGGCTAGATCTCTGGCAGGAGGTAAGTGTGAACGATGCACTCAAGGAACACACGTTGGGAGAACAGGCTTAAGCAGTTCTGGTTTATTTCTGCACAAGGGTTGGGATTTTATAGCTCCAACTTTCCCAACCTCCTGAGTCCTTCCCAGCCAATTACTTAGCGGGGAGTTGATGATGGGCACTGCTTGGTGACAGGCACTGATTGGTCCCCCGGGGGCATGTAGGGAGCAGGGACAGCTCATGGCAGGAAAGCTAGGCAGACGTGCCTGTGGGTCACGTCTCTATGAGCAGGAAGTGTGCTTCAACTGCTACTCTAGCTGACTCAACCAGATCTGACCGGCTCTACCCACAAATTTTCCCTTTTCTTTTAAAAGGACCGTCATTATGGTGACCCGTCATTGGAGGCATTTTTGCCGGGAGTGCAAGCATTTAATAATTCCTAGGAGAGTAAGCCCTACATGTGCACGGCCTCCCCAGATGACCAGAGAGGATGGCGAAAACCATTGTTGTAACTTTTTAAGCACATCTTCTAAAAAGGAGACAGCGGGAATAAGCTGAATGGTGGTCTGGTTTAGGTGGGTAACATCATGCAGCAGGTTTTGGTTGAAGTTTAAGTACTTAAGGGACTTAGGGCCTTTGAGGTAGTTACTAAGTTCAGTGAAATTGGGTGCGGGAGTGGTAAGCTGACCGACAGAATTAGTCAAAGCATTACATAGTCCTCCTTGTTGTAATCAAAGAAACGTAATCTGTTCTTGGAGCAAGTCTATTTGTTGTTGGAGCACAAGGAGGCCTCCCTTAAGATGATTGGCAACTTGTAAATGTTATAATTCTATGGATGACAGTTGAGGGATGAGCTGGTTTATCTGTTGCACGGTGGACACGCTTTGGGACAGCAATACAGCCGCGGTGGTAGCTGAAGCCACTGTAGCGATGATTGCGGACCCGATTGCAAGGATCAATCCTACTGCTCTTTTAGTGCACGGATGAATCAAATGAATCTGGGAAAACTGAGAGTCATTAGTAGCCAGAACAATAAATGGGGGAACACGTACCAAACCTGCAAAAGGATATGAGTCATTGGGTTGCCAGTGATTGCTGAGAGTGCAAGTAGCGGAGGAGTTGTCTCCTAGACAAAAAAAGAACGGGGCTCTAACCACTACCATTCCTGACACCTGGTCATATCCAGATCAGTTACAGCGACGAATATTGGCCAATAGGAAAGGGGACAAAATGAGGCAGGAATGTGATGATCAAACGAATGGCATGGGGGGTCCTAGGTCTCCCAATCGTCCTCCTGAAGAGTCATAAAACTCCTTTAGATTTTGAGGTTTGGGATCCTTTTCAGATTGGTTGTATATAGCTGGGTCTCTACCCTTAAAAGAGTTTTAAAAAAACTATGAAGATGAAGCAGTGGGTGAGGCTTCAATAGCCAAGAAGCTGTGTTTAATTGGAAATCAGGAAAGAGCTGAGAGGAGGACATAGAAGTAGGACACAGAAGCGTTGTCTTTTTGTAACAGACCTGTCTTCCAAGGTATGGGTGATTTACCTCTATTCTTCTCCATACATCTTGGTGAGCAAATGCAAGAACAAGAGAAAAATAATATATTGAAATAATTTTGCAAAGAGAAACTTCACTGTTCCTGATATGATATCTAAGGAGAGTCTTAAGTGAGAAGATAAAAATTGAGTATTTTTTGGTTTCCTCTAAGCATCTTGTTAGCAAAATATGTCCTTGAGGTTAGAATTGATTGAAACAAAAAGTGATGGAGCACCTATTTTTCTGGGCAATTTAGACACAAGAAGACTTTCAAGGTAAAGGAAAAAGAAAAAAGTTAGCCAAGTATTTGTAATCACAGTTTCTTGGACTGGTTTTCTGGAGACAATTTTACATTAGATTTGTCCTCATTAACATAGATGTTGTTTCATGGCAACCAAATACAAGAGGAAAGTTTAATGGACTCGCTTAGTCAATTAAACAGCATAATAAAATAAAATGGCAAATAACTTTTAGTGAATTATTTGACCAATTACTTTGCCAGAATAAAGAAGGAAAATGTAATTCAAAATGAATTGACCTAAAAGTATGAATAAAATGTAGTGAAGAGAGATGAGAGGAAAAAATAAAGGATTTTTTTCTCTACAGTGGAGTAATGGGTTCTTCATTTTGTTTCTTCCATTCCATTTTTCCAAGCTATCAATTGTGGCTCAGGACTGGAGTATCAAGTTCAGACAAAGAGAACTCATAGAAGAAAGATAATATTTGCAGCAGATATATGTGATTTATAACCTTAGATAATCTATTTAAATCTGTTCAGAATACTCCCCTACGCCAAACTGCCCTCTTTGAACATCTTTGTTTGCTTTTACTAAGACTTCCCTCCATTAACTGCTTAAAATTTTTGAGAGGTCATATTCATACTCCCTACAGATTGCTGTTTGGTTGTGTTTTTTATTTGTTTTTGTGTTTTTTTAACTGAATTTCCAAAGGTTGTGCAAGTGTCTTACAATTAAATATGTCCACCTAATTATCCATTGCTCCTGGATCACAGTGACACCATCTATCATTCTCAACCACTCCATTCTCCAAGATTTATTTCCGATTTACCACTTCCTTTCTCAAATGTGTACATTGAGTATTCTAGCTGTACTTGCCCCTTGTTCCATTTTTCATTCATTCTATGTCTTTACTATTATGGCTCTCTGGTTTCAACTTCCTGATAGTCATTCTGTTAAACTGTCTGTTAATATTTGAAAGGTTTATATACATTCCATGGAGTTTCAGTCCTGCACATACTTGAACTGATGTCAGCTTATATTTCCATAATTCATTCATCTGCAATAACAATTTGCAAGACTGGAGACTTGAAACACCTAGACATGATTATATTCTCATCCATTTGAAGATTAATCTTTAGTCAACAAGAAAGTTTAAAAATGGCTTTGAATGTATTCTTAACTACCAGTTTTTATAAATGGTTTTGTACAATGATGTGTGATTATTTTATATTACATGGAATAAAACTTTCTACTACCTATAAGTTTTGGAAAAAGAAGGAAAGTAACATATACTAATATAGAAGAATATGATAGAAATAGAAGATAGATTTTGTCACATCTCAGATGAGTACCCATATTCAAGACTTAAAGACATATTTCTTACTGTGTTAGACAGAGGGAAAACAAAACAGCATATGATAAGGCAAGTATTTGTGACTTTTTAAAATGCCCCTTATTAAGTGATGAAATTTACTTTATTAGCTAATGTTTAGGGTTGAAATATGGGAGGCTGATCTATTAAACAAATTTCTGGAAGGCACCTACTGAGCAACACAAATGGTGCGTGGTACTACTTTTAGACTTTAATGAATGGTTGAACCTGTCTGACATTAGTGCTGGGTAAATGAATCAAGTCTATTGTAACTTGCTCCCTACACTTGAAAAACTTGTAGTGTCACTAAGTGTCATCTACTTATCAAATGTTATTTTGGTAAGTGTGATTTCAAAAAGTTCATTTGAAAAGGAATACACTTTCAGGAGATTAAATGTAGGTTGGTTTGAGAATGACAACATTTTTATACCACAGAACCAAGTTGTACTAAAGTACCAGTGTTTTGAAGCACAAACGATCTTCTCAATTAATGTTTTGCTGAATTAAATTTAACCTCTAAGTCATTTTCCTGACCATGGTAGATCAATCACGGATCTATCTTTCCAGGAACTATTTTTTGGCCCACTTATGCTGGACTGAAATATGACATTAGTCATAAGGGGAGGGGTATTAAAAATAATCTTGTGACACTTTCTGATCTTGTTCACTCATATGGGCTGGTCATCTGTCAATTCAGGTTGAAATACAGTAATTTCTCTCGATTTTGTGACTTCATCTTTCATTTTAAGTTGCCTTACATTACACAATTGCTTGCTGCTAATTCTTGTTTCTCAAGGAATTGGAGCCCTGAAATATAAGAAATGAGAAATTGAGATGGATTTTCAGTTACTGTCTGCTGGCATGTTGCGTAGTCCTAGGTGAGAAGTATTGCCCCTGTTATCTGATGATGCAGGTAACTCAGCCATAAGATATTAGGACCCATGGGTCTATAGAAGAATAATGTCTTTTAGATATAATATTAGCAAAATTGGAGTATAATATGTAGGAGGAATGAATCAGAAATATGGAGAAAAACAGTTTGGGACCAGTGAGTTAAAACAATAAACAGAGCATCAGAGTAAAATCTCTTATAGATTAGAGGAAAACAACATTTATTTTTAACAATGTGAATTCAGAAGACCATGAACACTTAGAAGGTATCACAAGTATATACCGAAGACATTGCATTGATACTTTTTATATTCTAATATATATTCTAAACTTAATTATTTACATTCCAATTCTATTTATTGGAATAAATAAATATCAATTTATTTGTCAAATTATCAATTGATTCTAGTAAGTTTCACTGTGTGAAATATAAAATCAGCATATATAAATATAAAATATATAACTATATATAATATAATAAAATGGCACATGTTTTGCATTGTTCTGTTTTGGTTAGGGTATCCAAAGCTACTCTGTTTTAAAGTATTTTTCCATTATCTCTACCTCAGTGTTTGATAGAGTTAGATTTAAACCTTTACCTTTTGTAGATTCACAGATTGGAGGCAAGAGGAAACATTACCAATTTAAGGCCTAATAACAAGGAGAAACATATGGACTTCTCCTGGAGCTATGAAAATATTTGGTGATAGAAAGGCAGTAGTCTAAGTTCCTGCCTGGTTGGAAGGTAGACAGGCCCGGACATTAGGTAATCATGCATATGAACAATTTTTTCACCTTCTTGGCTTTAGCTACTTTTGAAATGGTAGGTATAATAAACCATTATATTTTGATAAAAAACCTTCTAGTCTGAAAAGTTCTGTCTGAAATATTCATTTTTCTATGATCCCTTGGAACTAAGATTTATTTTGTTCAAGTAAGACAATTTACGCGATCAGGGTAAGATATTCTGGTTGGTCTGATCCTACATGGAAGAAGGGTAAAGCATCTGGTAGACATTTGTGCCAATGAGACCGCATTTGGGAAAATTTCAGCTGCAGAAGTTTAGAAGTAGCTCTTAAGCAAGGCTTACTTTGAATCCGTTAGCTACACAGAGCAAACTCAGTTGAATAAATAAGTATTTGAAAAAGCCATCCCCTTTGGACCTAGCTAAAAATGCTTCAAAGTATGATTAAACTAAAATGAAAAAGATTTAAAATAGTCATTGACAAAAAAAAAATTACAAACGTGAGCATTCAACTGAACAATATAATTATTTTCCATTATACACAGAATTTTAGGGAAATAAGATCAGTAGCATTGTTAGAAACAATAAGGTTTCCTTGTTACAAACAGGCACCCAAGGATATAATCCTGTATAAATATTGCATCATTAACTACCTAAATTTAGAGGACATTACATGCTTCAGCAGCACATGAACCCAAATTACACCAATACAGAGATTAACATGGCAATTGCAAAGGATGATATGAAAATCTGTGAATTATTCCAGATTTTTCATTCTTCAGATGCAAGAAATGAAAAACAATTATTAAAAAGTTGATTACAAAATTAATAGTGTAACAATACATGTAATCCATATAAATAAAAGTTAGTTTGACATCAGTGTATTAAATCTTCACCTTAGAAAGGCCTTTACATAGCATAATCGTTATAAAACTTTTAAAATTAGACAACATTGTCATTTTATTCCAAAGAAATATACTATAAGGACCTAGTAAAAAAGGAATCTTAAACTGTTTTGGTATGGAATGCAATCTGAAAGGACACATTTATTAATGAGCCTATATATTATAAAACAATGTAGAATTCAAAGTCTTATATCTAGGAAAGAATAAAATAGATAATTGGCATTATACAAACAGAATACAGAATATTTAAAGGTATAATTTTTCACATAAGCACCAGAAATATCTTTAGTTTCTTTAGTACTCATTTCAACAGATAAATTAAAATTTGTGAATAAAAAAAAGCAAAAACTCGAGGGTGTCCAAGATGGTGACGGGGAACTAGGGGAATGCCACAGCTCTCCCCAACCAAAAAGAGAGTTTGAGTTCCAACGTTTAATCTCCCCAAGAGACCGACAACAACAAAAAAATCAACATCCAGAGAAAAACAGGAGTTGAAAAGAAGAATTTCACAACAGAGAAGCTTGAAGACGCCTCCCCCAACGTCTATTGGCCACAAAGCAGCGTGCCAAGCCATGGCCAGCCCGGCCTGGTGGGAGCTACCAGTGGCCCAGATAGATACACAGGGAGTTGTCTGCAGATCACCGGCACCAAAGACCCCTGAGGTATGAGTGTCAGACCGGCTGATCCTGACGAATGAAGAAACCTCCGAGCAGGGAACTTGCACAAAGATCCCACCCCTTCCCCTCACTCTCCATTGGAGCAGGGAGGCTCCATCCCACCAAAGCCACTCAGCCCCATGGCAGGAACCTCAGAGATACATGAGATGCCCACAGAACACCAGAGCAGAAGAACTGAAAGGAAGTGGTGCTGATCCAGAGAGCACAGAGACAAACCCCAGCAATCAGAACCTGAACAGAGTCCCCACCCCACCCCTCGGGTGGAGGCCAGACGCCCATCCCTTGGAGCGGACCCAAACAGTGTCAATGGGGGCAGTGACAGAAAAGAAACACACAGAGCCACCACCTCTCAGCCTAGCCCACAACCACCTCAATTGAACTCTGATTGCAATGGCAACCAACAACAACCTACATCACATGAAAACAAATAGCTCCAGGGTGAGTACCCCGCAGGGGACAGTGTATTCCTCAAGGGAGACCAGAGCTGGTGGTAATTCCCAGACCCCCTATCCCAAAACCTGCACCACAGGACCCACTAAACCTAGAAACTGTTCAAGAGCTCCACCAGCTCATGAATCACACTCAGCTGGCCAGGCTAGAACAAGAGAGACCCTGGAAGGAAGCTTAAAAGCCCAAGCCTGGTACAGCGCCATTGGGTCAAGAACCCAACGGTGGAAGAAATTTGAACTGTGTACTCCAAGCTGCGTAATCTAGGTGGGATACACAGCAGCACAGGTCCAACAGGTGTGCCCAGGCTGGGGTCTGGGACCAGGCCTGGGGATCTGGTGCCTGAGCAACATAACCAACACCTCCCAACTGAAATCAGAAGCTGAGCATACGCCTCAGTAGAGGGGAGAAAAACAGGGAACTACACTCCTGGTAATCATGACTGTGACAGCAAAAGATGCGGGGGGTTCAGGACAAGAGAAGCCCAAACTCCACAAGAACCTGACCCATGTATTCTAGGCTAAGAATTGAACAACACAGGCCTCCAGCACCCGATAATAGTCAGGAGCTCAGGCTGGTAAGGTGCTCAACAGTACAGTGCTTGTCTTAGGTGCAAGAGGCCCTGGATCTGATTCCTCAGCAAAACATAAGCTGAAAGGGCCAGATGTGGTGCTATGGGTCAAATGGTAGGGTGCCAGCCTTGAGTTGAAGAGCTGAGGGACAGCACCCAAGACCAGAGTTCAAGCCCACAAATAGCCAAAAAAGTAAAACAAAACAAAACATCAGGAGACCATAGCAGACTCCAGCATCTGGGAGAATACATCCAGCACATCCAAACTAGCCAAGAGCACCTGTAGGAACAAACAGGAGCAGTCTAGGCTGCTCAACCCTTCTAACGGCGGGAACTGCCAGTGATCTACAGCAGAGAGCTGAGAATCCTGTGTGGGTCAGACCAGCAGCTGGAGGTCGGCCCCCAACAGAACCGAGATCAGGTACAGACTCCCTCTACCAGCACAGAAACAGTAACCAAGCAAAGACAGACACCTATTGACCAAAACAAAATTTCAGATTAGTCTGCAATAATCCCTGAATAACCATGAGAAAATCACAGAGAAATATTATAAGGTTTATCAACAGCTAGGATAGCAAGCTATCTCTAAAAGCCAGCAGCAACCCAGGGGAGAGCCCCACTGGGAGCAAAGCAGGAATGGAAGACAAACACTACATCCAAGACATGCTGGAGGCAATGACTCAAGAAATAAAGTGAGAAATAGACCAGAATTTGAAAGAACACCAGGTCAAAATACCAAAAGAGGTGCAGGACATCAAAGAGGAGATGCATGCAAAAATAGAGGTAGCACACACCTCACTAAGCCATGAGATAAGTGACAAAATAGAGGCAGTACACACCTCATTAAGAGGTGAGATTAGTATTTTGAAAACCAACATTGAATCCATTAAAATCAACAATGAGTCCATTTCCTCCATGCAAAACACAATGGAAGCCACAGTTAACAGAGTGAACAAAATGGAATTCAGAAGACAGAATACATCAACTGGAACAAAAAATGACAGATATGGAAAATTCACTTAAATTATACCAAAGGGAAATTCAAAGGCAAGCAGATAGTGCCAAGAAAATTAACCTTCATATACGAAGGTTAGGAATATCAAAGCAAGGGAATGCAACACCTATTCCCCAAGATAATCGGTGAAAATTTTCCCCATCTCAAAAAAGAACATCTTACCCACATAACAGAAGCATATAGAACACCTAACAAGCAGGATCCCAGGAGAAACACTTCTAGACACACTATAGAATAATTGATAGATCTGAATGATAAGGAAACAATCTTGCATGCAGCAAAAAATGAAGAAGGAGCTATACTACTATAGGAAAATATTAGAATCACTACAGATCTCTCCACACAAACACTGAATGCAAGAAAGGCCTGGGAATGTACCACATGAGCCCTGAGAGCCAATAACTTCCAACCCAGACTGATATACTCAGAAAAGCTAGCATTCACATTCGATGGAGAACTGAAAATTTTTAATAGCAAAGAAAAACTAAATTAATACATAAACATTAAGCCAGCGTTACAAAGACTACTAAGAGGTGGAACACAACCTGAGAAAAGCAACCAGAAACAGGGACCTGCACCGAGACAGGCATTAATAGAAGTCTATCTGAGCAAGGACAGAGGAAAGGAAAGATGAAAAACAGTGACCATAATGCATCTCTCTATACTATCTCTTAAGATTAACGGGCTTACTTCACCAATCAAAAGAAAAAGAACTGCAGTTTGGATCCTAAAACATGACCCATCCATCTGTTGCCTTCAGGAGACCCACCTCTAAGCCAAACATGCAAACAAACTCAGAGTGAAGGGTTAGAAAAGGATCTACCAATCAAATGCCCTTAGTAAGAGAGCAGACGTAGCAATCCTTATATCTGACAAAATAAACTTGTCATTAAAATCATTGCAATGTCAAACCATCCCTGCATCCCTGGGATGAAGCTTACCTGGTCATAGTGTATGATTTTTTAAATGTGTTTCTGGATTCTTTTAGCTAGAATCTTAAGGATCTTTGCACCTGTGTTCATCAAGGAAATTGGCCTGTAATTCTCCTTTTTGGTTCGGTCTTTGCCTGGTTTGGGGATGAGTGTGATATTGGCTTCATAGAATGAGTTTGGGATAGCTCCCTCCTTCTCTGTTTCTCTGAAGAGCTTGAGGAGTGTGGGTATTAGTTCTTCTTTAAAGGTCTTATAGAATTTTGCTATGAATCTATCTGGTCCTGGGCTTTTTTGGTTGGAAGACTTTTGATAGCTTCCTGTATCTCGTTGTAGGATATTGGCTTATTTAATTGGTTTCTTCTTTGCTCAGTTTGGGCAACTTGGATTTCTCTAAAAATGCATCAATATCTGCCAGGTTTTCTTCCTTTAGAGATTATAACTTTTTAAAATAGTCCATTAGGATTGTTTGGATATCTTGGGTACGTGTTATGATTTTTCCAGTGGCATCCCTAATGCTGTTACAATGGCTTTCCTCTCTTCCTTTTTTAATTAATCTTGCAAATGGTCCATCAATTTTGTTTATTTTTTCAAAGAACCAGCTTTTTGTTTGGTTAATTTTGGCTGTATTTTTTTATTTTCTAATTGGTTAATCTCTGCTCTTAATTTGGTTATCTGGCTCCGACTAGTAATTTTAGGTTCCATTTTTTCTTGTTTTTCTAGCTGTTTTAATTGCAACATGAGATTATTTACTTGGTTTGTCTCCATTTTCTTGATGTGGGCAATGAGGGCAATAAATTTGCCCCTCAGGACTGCTTTTGCTGTGTCCCACAAGTTTCTTTGTGAGATTTTTTTCATTTTCATTGAGTTGTAGGAAATGTTTTATTTCTTCTCTGATCTCTTCCATTACCCAGGCATTTGCTATGGAGTGTGCTGTTCAATTTGCATGTATTAGAGGAATTTCTGCGGTATGCTTTGTTATTGAGAACTGGCTTGATTCCACTATGGTCAGATAGGATACAGGGGATTATGTCGTCCCTTTGTATTTGCTTAAGTTCCTTGCATGAACTATGATATGGTCTATTTTGGAGAAAGTTCCATGAGCTGCTGAGAAGAATGTGTACTGTGTTGTTTTACAGTGAAATACTCGGTAGATGTCAGTTAATTCTGCTTGAAGTATGGCCTCACTTAATTTGGTAGCTTCTTTGCCAATCCTCTGGTTGGTAGGCCTGTCCTTTGGTGAGAGCGGTGTGTTGAAGTCTCCTAGTATTATCGTATTGGGATCTATTTTATTCTGTAAGTCAATAAATATAATCCAACCCATCAATAGAGCCAAAGTCAAGAATCACATGATTTTCACCACAGATGCAGAAAAGGCCTTTAATAAAATTCAACATTCATTCATGCTAAAGGCTCTGGAGAAAACAGAAATAGCAGGAACATTTCTTAAAACAATAAAACCATTTATGACAGACCAATAGACAATATTATACTTAATGGGGAAAAGCTACAACCAATTCTCCTAAAATCAGGAAGAATGCAAGGATGCCAACTGTCTCCACTGCTCTTCAATATAGTCCTGTAACCCTTAGCCAGGTCAATAAGGCAAGAAAAATACATGAAAGGGATCCGCATAGGGAAAGAAGAGGTTAAACTATTCCTTTTTTCAGACAACATGATACTATACTTTCATGATCCCAAAAATTCCATCCCCAAACTCTTAGAAATCATAAATCACTTCGGCAAAGTAGCAGGATACAAAATAAACCCAAAAAAATCAGCTGCCTTCCTGTACACTGACAATGTACAAGAAGAGAGGGAAATAAAGGGAGTAACCCTATTCACAATAACCTCCCCAAAAATACAATATTTTGGAATTAACCTAACCAAAGATGTAAAAGAACTATTTAATGAAGACTATAAAAAGATAAAGAAAGAAATTTCAGAAGACACTAGGAAATGGAAAGACCTCCCATGCTCTTGGATAGGCCAACATAATATAGTGAAGATGGCAATATTGCCAAACTTAATATACAAATTCAATGCAATTCCTATTAAAATCCTAATGACTTACATCACTAAAATACAGAAAACAGTCCAAAAATTCATATGGAACAACAAAAGACCTAGAATAGCCAAACCAATTCTAGGGAACAAAGACAAAATGGGAGGGATATCCATGCTGCACTTCAAACTATACTACAGAGCTATAATAATAAAGACAGCATGGTACTAGCACAAAAACAGATCGGAAGACCAATGGAACAGAATAGAAGATCCAGAAATAAATCCACAGGCCTACAGCCAGCTGATATTAGACAAAGGAGCCCAAGACATACAATGGAAGAAACACAGCCTCTTCAACCACTAATGCTGGGAAAACTGCGCTGCCACATGCAGAAAACTAAAAATGGACCCCAGCCTATCACCATGCACCAATATCAACTCAAAATAGATTAAAGATATTAACATTAAAACTGAATCTCTGAAACAACTGCAGGACAGAGTAGGAGAGACACTTGAACTAATAGGCACAGGAAGGAACTTCCTGAACAGAGTCCCAGGATCACAACAAATTGGAGAGAGGCTCAACAAATGGGACTACTTTAAAATAAAAAGCTCCTGCACAGCTAAATCTATTGCAACCAAGCTAGAAAGACAAATAACTAATTGGGAAAAATACTTACCAGCAATATATCAGACAAGGAGTTAACATCCAGTATATACAGGGAACTCAAGAAACTAATCCCTCCTAAACCTAACAAATCAATTACTAAATGGGCAAGGGAAGTAAAGAGGGACTTCTCAGAGGAAGAAATAAAAATGGCAAAGAAACACATGAGGAAATGTTCATCATCCCTGGTGGTGAAGGAAATGCAAATAAAGTCAACCATGAGATACCACCTTACCCCATTCAGAATGTCACACATCCACAAATCAGCCAACGACAATTGCTGGAGGGGATGTGGAGAAAGAGGAACCCCATTACACTGCTGGTGGGAATGTACACTTATACAACCACTTTGGAAAGAACTCTGGAAGGTCCTTAGAAAGATAAAGATTGATCTCCCTTATAACCCAGTCATACCACTTTTAGGCATCTACCCTGAACAACAGGAACCAATATACAATGACACGTGCACCTCAATGTTTATTGCAGCACTGTTCACAATAGCTAGGATATGGAAACAACCCAGATGCCCCACCACAAATGAATGTATCCAAAAATTGTGGTATCTACAAACAATGGAATATTATGCAGCCATTAGAAATGACAAAATAATGGCATTTGCAGGGAAATGGATGGAGCTAGAAGGTGATCATGTTGAGCAAGGTAAGCCAAGAGCAAAGAGACAAACGGTACATGGTCTCCCTGATAAGTGGATTCTAAATCCAAAATGTTAGGTGATACGACAAAATTAACAGGACTTAAGAAACAAAGAACTCCCACTCATCTGGTCGAAACACTACTAAATATCTCCATACTGCTGATCACATGTATGTTGTATTGTGTACACCATTATATGTTATAGACTGTGATAGACATTTTGCTCCAGGAAAGTTAGAATGAACTTGTGACTTTAAATGAGCATCATTATTTCACAATACAGTGAAATTTGGGAAGTTATGTAATCACTTAATCACAATAAAAAGAAAGAACCTCAGGGACGTAAGGAGGGAAGGAATTGTAGGGGGAAAACAATAGAGGGGGTAACAATGCTCAATAGGAAGTGTACTCATTACCTTGCTCATGTAATTATAACCTCTGTATAGTATCTTTACAATAAAAAATTTAAAAAAAGATCCAATCAACAGTAAAAAAAATAAACTAAAATCAATACAAAAAGACAAGGATGGACACTACATATTAATACAGGGAACAATACAAGAGGAGGATATTACCATCATCTACCTATCATTCCCCAAACATCGGTGCACCCAAATATGTTAAGCAAATACTCTCAAAATTACAGAATAAAATAGATCCAATATGATAATACTAGAAGACTTTTAACACCCCACTCTCACCAAAGGACAGGTCTACCAACCAGAATATTGGCAAAGAAGCTATTGAATTAATGAGGTCATACTTCAAGCAGAACTGACATTTACCAAGTATTTCACCCTAAAAACAACACAGTACACATTCTTCTCAGCAGCTCATGGTACTTTCTCCAATATAGACCATATAATAGTTCATGCAAGAAACTTAAGAAAATTCAAGAGATTGACATAATCCCCTGTATCCTATGTGACCATAGTGGAATCAATCTAGTTCTCAATAACAAAACATACTGCAGAAATTACTCAAATACATGGAAATTTAACAGCTCAATTCAAAGCAATGCCTGGGTAATGGAAGTGATTAAAGAAGAAATTAAAAAATTCCTACAACACAATGTAAATGAAAATACCTCGCAAAAACCTTTTGGGACACAGCAAACGCAGTCCTGATGAACAAATTTATTGCCTTCAGTGCCCACATCAAGAAAATAGAGACAGACCAAGAAAATAATCTCATGATGCAATTAAAACAGCTAGAAAAACATGAAAAGATGGAACCTAAAGTTATTAAAGAGCCAGATAACCAAATTAAGAGCGGAGATTATTGAAATAGAGATTTGGAGAATCATAGCCAAAATTAACCAAACAAAAAGATGGTTGAAAAAATAAATAAAATTGATAGATATTTGGCAAGATTAATTTAAAAAAGAAGAGAGGAAACCCATTTTAACAGTATTAGGGATGCCATGGGAAAAATCACAACACATACCCAAGATGCCCAAACAATTTTAACGAACTACTTTGAAAAGTTATACCCTCTAAAGAAAGAAAACCTGGCAGAAATGGATGCATTTTCAGAGAAATACAAGTTTCCCAAATTGAGCAAGGAAGAAGTAAATCAATTAAATAAGCCAATGTCCTACAACGAGATACAGGAAGCAATCAGAGGTCTTCCAACAACAACAAAAAAAAAAAACCCAGGACCAGATGGATTCACAACAGAATTCTATACGTCCTTTAAAGAAGAACTAACACCTATACTCTTCAAGCTCTTCAGAGAAACAGAGAAGGAGGGAGCTTTCCCAAACACATTCTACGAAGCCAATATCACACTCATCCCCAAACCAGGCAAAGACCCAACCAAAAAGGAGAATTACAGGCCAATTTCCTTGATGAACACAGGTGCAAAGGTCATTAACAAGATTCTAGCTAACAGAATCCAGAAACACATAAAAAAACCCATACACTAAAACCAAGTAGGCTTCATCCCAGAGATTCAGGGATGGTTTAACATATGTAAGTCAATAAATATAATCCAACACATCAACAGAGCCAATGTCAAGAATCACATGATTATCTCCACAAATGCAGAAAAGGTTTTTGATAAAATTCAACATTCATTCATGCTAAAAGCTCTGGAGGCAATAGGAATAGAAGGAACATTTCTTAAAACATTAAAAGCCATTTAAGACAGACCAATAGCTAATACTATACTTAATGGGGAAAAGCTACAACCAATTCTCTTAAAATCAGGAACAAGGCAAGGATGCCCACTGTCTCTACTCCTGTTCAATATAGCCCTGGAACTCTTAGCCAGGTCAATAAGGCAAGAAAAAGACATTAAAATATCTGTATATGGAAAGAAGAAATTAAACTATCCCTTTTTGCAGATGACATCATACTATACCTTCACAATTCCAAAAATTCCATCCCCAAAACTCTTAGAAATCATGAATCACTTCGGCAAAGTAGCAGGATACAAAATAAATGCACAAAAATCAGTTGCATTCCTGTACACTGACAATGTACAAGCAGAGAGGGAAATAAAGGAAAGCAAGCCTATTCACAATAACATCCCCCAAAATAAAATATTCAGAAACTAACCTAACCAAAGATGTAAAAGTACTATTTAATGAAAACTATAAAAAGTTAAAGAAAAAAATTACCGAAGACACTAGGGAATGGAAAGACCTCCCATGATCTTGGATAGGCAGACAATATACTGAAAATGGCAATTCTGCCCAAATTAATATACAAATTCAATGCAATTCCTATTAAAATCCCAATGATGTATTTCTCTGAAATAAGAAAACAGTCCAAAAATTCATATGGAACCACAAAAACCGAGAATATCCAAAACAATTCTAGCAAATAAAGACAACATGGGAGTTATATCCATGTCGCACTTCAAACTCTACTATAGAGCCATAATAACAAAGACAGCATGGTACTGGCACAAACACAGACTCGAAGAACAATAGAATAGAATAGAAGATCCAGAAATAAATCCACATGCCTACAGTCAGCTGATATTTGAAAAAGGAACCAAAGACAGACGATGGAAGAATCACAGCCTCTTCAACCACTAGTGCTGGGAAAACTGGGTGGCTGTCGCGACCACCTTGACCAGCAAGGAAGACGCGACCCAGGATTCTTCTCAATGCGGTTTATTCAGGAACCTTGTAACAAGCTTCTCTCCCACTTCTCTCCTGGCCGCTTCTTCCTGCTTCTTCCTGCTTCTCTTTCCCCTCCGCCCCCGCGCTCTGGTTATAAGCCTCCTGGATGGCCAATCCCGAAGCGCCACCTGGCATATACCGATAAGGCTGCAAACATGGAAGCAAACTAGGAGCCAAGTCATACACATATAAGGAGCTGTTTTTTACAGAGAGCACTTGTCACTGGGAAGACGGAAGGCGGGAGCCCGCGCCATCTTAGGTCGCAGCCGCACCACGTGGCCCCGCCATTTTAGCTACAATGTTGCTTTTGCGGCCATCTTTGTTCGTGGCTCCCGCAGCTCTCCACAGCTCCCCCTTTTTTGTTTTATTAAGCAACAGGTAAGAGTAGAGGTTGGGCCTCTGTCTAAAACATTAATGAGAGGACCTTTCACTGTTCTTCGCCTGAGCGGCGCCTTACCCAGTGATGACCAGGCCCGTCCGATGCCTTTTTTGCAGAGGTGGGATCTTGGGCATCAACCCAATTGCAACCCAACATGCTCTTCTTGGGCTCTCGCGAGGGACTGATTCCCAATTGCAGTGCATTTGCCTCACACCCTGTGCTATTCCTTTAACGTGGCAAGGACTGTCCGGCCTCAATGGCAGTGAAGGCCTGGACCACCGTAGCCATACTTCTGCGCTGTGAGCTCCTAATCCGGTATATGCACCACAGGCACAATAAGATCACCAATGCCAGGATACCAATAAGGGAGCCCATTTCCGCCCTTCAAATGATCCACAGCTGTCAAAATCCAGGAGGAAACATCTTGTAACAGGGCATCATCCATCTGGGTAGAGTTTATCTCGACAATGGCCAATCATAGCTGCAACATCAATTGGTCGAATTCCCCCGTCCAGTTGCCTAAAAGATAACTTGACAGTTGTTTAGACAAATTTGCTGCTTGGGTATAGTTATAATACTGAATAGCAGTAATACAAAGCCCTTCATATTTTTGAACACATCCCAGCTGAGCCAACTGCCACAGGACATCAACCTGCTCCTGCACAAGGTCAACCCTTTGATTTAACAGCATCAGTCCTCCATTTACTTGTGCATTGGCCACTTGTTGTAAATCCAGAGCTCTGGCTGTAGTAGCCGACAAGTTATTTAAAGTCTGAGCTATCTGCACAGTATGTGACATGGCGACAGCGGCAGCGGTGGCACCCCACAGCAGCCACAGCTATAGCAGTTACAATGGCCACAGTGATGCCAAAATCTCTCTTATGCCTAAACAAGGTTACAGCTTGAGAAGCATGTACTGGCACAGGCACCCAACATAGGATGTGTGCAACTATAGCTAACGGATACTGAGAACTCCAGCAGGTAGCATAATAGCAGGTTTCATTAGTGCAAGCACATACATAAGTAGTACCTGCTTTTTACAAATATCACAATTTTCTTCATCACTTAGAACAACAAATTTCACTTCTCTTCAAAAGAATATGTCAGTCCTAAGTATAACTGCAAATAACTAAGTAAAACTTTAAAAACTTTACTCCTTACTCTATTAAACATTTCCTAGTATCACTTAGTACTTAAAATGTGTTAATTGAAAGCTTATGTTAAAACTTTCCAGTATTTAATACAGATCATTGGAATGCACAATTTAAGACTGTTCACTCCTGAAGAAGATTAAGAAGTTACATATAAAAAGATCTTAGCATTAAATAAATGTACCCTGTACTGTCTTCTAATGTTTGTGAGTCCATGAAACTTGAATCTTTCTACTATCCTACTATATCAATCAAGAAATTCAAAACACTTAGGATCCAATTAAAACTAATCAAAATTTGTGTTTGAGTTATAGGAAACTTACATTCAAAATCAACCTGAATCCAAGCATTTTGTCCTCAAGTTCCTGAGCAGGAACTTCGAAAATAAAGTCATTAGAAAGCTGACAGCAGAAGAGTCAATTTAAGAAAGGGAATTATAAGCTATTACTGGCCTACTGAATTTAAAGAACTTCTAGCTTTTATTTCTAATTAGGTATGAAAGAAAATAGGCCTGCAGTTTGGTTATGTTTTGTCCAAATACAATGCTAATTTAATAGATCCTTTAAATATCTAAATGCTAGTTACAAGGTATGATAATGATGAACAGTAAAATATAACTCTTTCAAATATGATTCTCAGAGGCCCCTATGAAAAACCCAGCCCATGCCTATCAAGTTTTTGGTGGGCATCAATAGGCTCTTTACAGCCTTACAAGTTTTTTCCCAGTCCTTGCCCTGGGCAGTAGCCAATTTGTAACATCATTTCCTTTGAGGTAAGGCTCCCTGACACTATGAACCAAGGAGCTACAATGTTGCATTCTTCAAGGAACCTCTGTAAAGTACCCTTCTTTAACTTTAGTCCTTTTGAGCGTAGTAGCTCTTCCAGGGCCAGAAAAATTGGATGTGACATCAAGGCGCCCATCTTAGTTAATAAAAATTTTATTTTTTGTTACTTTCACTTTAGGCCTGTATTTTATTTCTTCCCAGCTTTCTGCTCTCTCTTTTATCTACAGAGAAGAGCCCCTTATTATGCCTGCTTTAATCGCGGATTCCCACTTCACCTGGGAACTTACCCCCTCTCTTGTCTCGGATTCCCGCTTTTCCTGGGAACTTACCGGTGCACCACCCTGACCGCAGAGAGTTCTGAATTCCCCGTACGGGCCACCAGCTGTCGCGACCACCTCGACCAGCAAGGAAGACGCGACCCGGGATTCTTCTCAATGCAGTTTATTCAGGAACCTTGTAACAAGCTTCTCTCCCACTTCTCTCCTGCCCGCTTCTTCCTGCTTCTTCCTGCTTCTCTTTCCCCTCCGCCCCCGCGCTCTGGTTATAAGCCTCCTGAATGGCCAATCCCGAAGCGCTACGTGGCATATACCGATAGGGCTGCAAACACGGAAGCAAACTAGGAGCCAAGTCATAGCCATATAAGGAGTTGTTTATTACAGAGAGCACTAGTCACCGGGAAGACAGAAGGCAGGAACCCGCGCCATCTTAGTTTGCAGCTGCACCACGCGGCCCCACCATTTTAGCTAAAATGTTGCTTTTGTGGGCGTCTTTGGTCGTGGCTCCCACAGCTCTCCACATTGGCCATATGCAGAAGAATAAAAGTGGACCCCCGCATATCACCATACACCAACATCAGCTCAAAGTGGATTAAAGACCTTAGCATTAAACCTGAATCTCTGAAACCTCTGCAGGCAGAGTAGGAGAGACACTTGAACTTATAGGCCTAGGAAAGAATTTCATCAACAGAGTCCCAGGGTCACAATAAACTGGATTGAGACACGACAAATGGTACTACCTTAAAATAAAAAGCTTCTGCAAAGCTAGAAAGACAACCAATTAATTGGGAAAAATATTTACCAGAAATATATCCAACAAGGGGTTAATATCCAGTATATACAGGTAACTCAAGAAACTAATCCCTCCCAAAGCTAACAAACCAATTACTAAATGGACAAGGGAACTAAAGAGAGACTTCTCAGAAGAAGAGTTACAAATGGCAAAGAAACACATGAGGAAATGTTCACCATCCCTGGTTTTGAAGGAAATGTAAATAAAGAAAACCATGAGATACCACCTTACCCCAGTCAGAATGTCCCACATCCTCAAGTCAGCCAATGACAAATGCTGGAAGGTATGCGGAGAAAGAGGAACCCTACTACACTGCTGTTGGGAATGTACACTCATACAACCACTTTTGAAAACAGTCTGGAGGGTCCTAAGAAAGCTAAATATTGACCTCCCTTATGACCCAGTCATACCACTTTTAGGCATCCATCCTGAACAACAGGAACCAGTATACAAGGACACATGCACCTCCTTGTTTATTGCCGTACTGTTCGTAATAACCAGAATATGGAAACAACCCAGATGCCCCACCACAGAAGAATGGATCCCAAAATTGTGTTATCTATACACAATGGAATATTATGCAGCCATTAGAAATGACAAAATAATGGCATTTGCAGGGAAATGGATGGAGCTAGAAGGTGATCATGTTGAGCAAGGTAAGCCAAGAGCAAAGAGACAAACATTACATGGTCTCCCTGATAAGTGGATGTTAAAACCAAAATGTTAGGTAATATGACAAAATTAACAGGACTTAAGAAACAATCTGGTCGAATCTGTACTAAATAACCCCATGCTGCTGATCACATGTATGTTGTATATATGTACAATGGAGGGGAACCAGGAAGATGACATAGAACTAGAGGGAATAAAGGAAAAACCTATCAGCTGCACTGGACATTGTCCAAAATGAACAAAGCAAGTTAATGACAGGGATGGGAGGGAGGAAACAAGTGGGAAAACAGGAACAGCTGATGTTATACAAAACAAAAGAAATGTACATACCAACCAATGTGGAAGGAATAACTGTATCGCAAAGCTCATAGAACTCATAAATGTTATAGACTGTGATAGACAATTTGCTCCAGAAATGTTAGAATGTGTTTGTGACTTTAACTGAGCATCACTATTCCACAATACTGTGAAATTAGGGAAATTATATAACCACTTAATTACAATAAATATAGCAAAACTCTCCAGAAATCATTATAGATATATACAAATAACTCTTGAATACATTTTGACATAAAAGTCAGGCAATTCACTTGGAAGATTTCCATGGAATCCATTAATTGTTACAATAAGCTATTGTTATTTGGATTCTGAAAATATTTTCTATGGAAACAAAGAATACAATGGCATTTTTGAAATTTAATAAAGTTAACCGAACTATTATGACTTAGGAGAGCAATTTGTGCAGCCTTACCAAACTTCAAAGAGATAGTGATACATACTTATCCTTTTGGCAATATCAAATACAGTTTTTCCAAGTTGTTTTTCAGACCTGATTTGACATAATGGTTCAACAGAAGCAGATGCAACATGTCTTTGCTATCTCTATTCCCAGCAGCAAGATGCAAGGGGGCCATTGGTATCTGCATCATGATGAAGTAAGAAAAAAGCCACTATAGTATTATTCCATATATAAGCACTGCACAGGGTTGTCCAACCATCTACAGTTATTGCATGAATATCTGCTGCTTGAGGAAACAACTCATGGACAGTGTCTAAGTGTCCACTGTAGGCTTCTTGATGAATATGGGTATACTCATCGTCATCCCTAGTATTCACATGAGTGGACTTTTTGGAAAGTAGTCTCCGCACTGTAATAACCTGTTTATTTTCAGCAGCCCAAAGAAGAAATTTGCATGGATCCTTCTCCATTTTTTTTGCAATTGATACCATTCCTCACTTTTTCATCAAGTTCCTCATATTCCTAAAAATTGCCTAACTAGAGACTTTGAGTGACAGTGGGAATGAGGCATCCATGTATTTCCCTAATAGTTCACATTAGTTGAACTGTTCAGAAAAATCCTGTGAATTTTCTGCATCTGTTTTTTCACCATGATTTATTTTCCCTTTTTCCATTTTTACTATTTCAAATTATTCTAACTGGAGAGTAGGGAATTGATGGATAGCAGAGGAAAGATTTTCCTCCGTATTCAAAGATACAGACTGAAAATAAGGACCAGTAGTGTCTTCATGTGCAGCTTATTCTATGAATGAGAAAAGATGAAATAATGCCTTCTATATAAATCATTTGGGAAATGGCAGAGCAGAAAGTAAAATGATGCAACCAAAAATATAAAAGCAAAATAAATTACGATAATTATAGAGCAATCCTATTATCTATAAGAAACATTAAAGAGAGAGGAAGAGAGACACATGTGCAATGACCTAGATAGCCACAAATGCATGCCTCTGATCAATTTATAGAGCAAACAGAATTTTATGTTTTAAAAAAGATGGAAATAGAATTTATGTATTTACTTGAATTTGGTAAATACATTTTTAGCAGCCTACATGAAGAGATGTAGGTTTAATCTTATTACAGACAAGAATCTAAATCCTTGATAATTCTAGGAACAGATCTGTATGAAATCAGTTGAATCACACTTTTCACGTACAATGAAGGAATAGATCCAGGCTAGGAAAGCAGCAAAAGAAGTCAGGCTGATTGTATCTGTGACAAAACTTTGTGGAAAATGGTATTGAGCATTATTTACTGTTGATCCACTTGCACTGGAAGCATGATTCTGAACAATTGCTTGCTGATTCTCAACTATTGCTTTGATCATTATATTCTCCAAAAAGACAAAGTGAGATTTAATTGATAGCAAAGAACTACTAATACATTTTTATTTCTCATTAAGCACCTTCAATCATTGAAATCACATGAAGAAAATAGACAGGCCTATTTTTTTAGATGAAAACAAGTGTCTTTAAAAAAACATGGAATGTAACTTGTCATTCATGTAAAGGACTTCTATTTTAGTACTACATTATACACTTTTTTTTCTAATGTTGGGTACCAATAAATAATGGATCTATTAGAAATCTCTTAAAGCTTATATGTCCAATTGTGAGTTGTCTTATACTATATCATGGTATTTTTTGTGTATGTTCTTAAGAAGAAATTTACATTACTAACTTGAATTTCTGATAGGACAAAATCATCATGTACATCTTGCTTCTATACTCTCATTTTTAAATTACTATCTAAGTATGTGCAATAGATAACTATAAAGGAAAAAGCAGAAGCCACGCTGGTGGCTCATGTCATTAATCCTAGCTAATCAGAAAGATGAAGTCTGAGGATTGTGGTTTGAAACCAGACCAAACAAAAAAAAAGTCCATTAGATTCTGCTTTGAAAGAAACCACCAAAGCTAGAACTGGAGATGTGGTACAAGCAGTAAAATGATATCCTTGAGAAAACTAAAACAAAAAAAATAACAAATTCTGGGACAGAGACAGGTCCTGAGTTCCAGCCTTAGTATTAGCACCAAACAAATAATTGAATTAATTCGTTAATTAAGTAATTAAATTTAAATTAAGTGGTCACATGTGGATAGGCAGGTAAAATATAACATCTGTGGTGACTGGATTGTGTATTTTTTTGTAGTAAGGCAAATTATTATTTGTACTAATCATTAATTTTTATTTGAACTTTTTTGTACAATAAATCCTGAATTTAGCATGTATGTATAGGTGTGTGTACATGTGTGCATATGTGTGTATGTGTATATGTGTGCATGTGCTGTTGCAATGTTGCTTGCCAATGTGGACAGGGTGAGGCTGAAAAGAGGTAACTTTGTTGCAATGTTTTTATTTATCAGTATTCTGTCATGTCATTTCAGTTGGACCACCCTTTTGTACATTTTATTTGTCAAATAATATCATCAGAATCAAAGGATTTACCACATTAAGTTAGATAAAAGAGACTGCTTTCAGCTCTTATTATATGTTAGGTGAGAAGATTCAGACATATTTAGGTAGTAAATTAGTGCTGTATGATGACTGTCGGTACAAAATATGTATTTGACCTCTTAAATGTGTTATACATTTAACATATGCTCATGGAGTGAGTTTGACCAACTGGACCAAATAGGTATTGCTCTCTGGTTATTCCCGTGAAACACAAAGTGGATAAAATCTTTCTGGCTTTCTGTTGAAAATAACTTTCTTTGTAAGATCATATCTATTCACACTAAGAGGTAATCAACCCAATATTTATCAAGTTTGAATATCCCATCATATTGACTGAAAATCGGTATTGTTGACATGCTTGTTAGATATTTCTTTCAGAAACAAACGAACAAAAAGCATGTGTCATCTCCAGATAGTGGATGTATCTGAAGTTGTTTTGTACATGCAAAGGGCTAATGGCTCTTTTGTGGGAGTAACTATCCCAACTTAACAAATAAGGCTTTTTGAATATCTTTTCCAATATAAATAACATCCCAGAGCGAGTCTTGCAATTTCGGAAAACCCTTTGAATATTTTAGTATTATTTCAGTTCATTGACTATGGAGCTAAAGACATTTCTGAAATAAATATTAAGATCTGAAAATGGAAGTGGGTATATAGGCTTTTTTATGCATAATCTTATGAAAATCCAGTTTTTATGAAACTAAATGAAATAAAATAAAAGAATGTAAGTGAATTTGGTAAGCTAATTATTAGTTTAACTTTGTTTTCTATTAACAGAGTCCTTTGAATGTAGATGATGCAGTTAAATTATTTCCTTTGTGTTTCTGTACTTCAGTTATTTTTCATATCATTGTAGTTATGGGAGTGAATTTGTAGTATAAATAAAGGTCCTTTAAAATGATTCGGATTAATCTTGACCTTTGTGTCCTACTCCCAAGAAAATGAGTTATTTTCAAGTGTTAATAGTTTATAATTGAATCTTCATTTCATAAGAAAATTTTAAAAATGCAGTAGTATTGACGACTTTTTAAACCAATTGTATTGACAAGGTGGAGAGTCTTTAATTCATGCTTAGGTCTTGGGTCTATGATTTTTAACCTCTTGTTCCTGACATTAATGATAGTTCAGAGTGCATTTTGGGGTATATGAAAGGCAAAATATTTATCTGTAGTCAAAGATGATTTTTATATCAGTCTTGCTTTAATAACATTTTATTTTATTTTATTTTATTTTATTTTATTTTATTTTATTTTATTTTATTTTATTTTATTTTGGTTGTGGGGCCTAAACTCCACTTCCAGCTTTTTCTGTTTATGTGTTGCTGAGGAATCGAACCCAGGGCTTCATGCATGCAAGGCAAGCATTCTACCAATGAGCCACCTTCCCAGCCCTTAATAACATTTTAAAGTAGTACATTTTCCTCAGAATGTTGTGTATAAAACGCAGTCAAAATATTTATAATGGTAAACAACCTAGGTGAGCTACAATGTGGAAATGATTGGTCCATAACACCTGCAATCTGTTTCCATCCAGAATTGAGAAGGACACTCTTTCGATATGAGTGTGTTAAAGAGAGATGGGGTCCCCAGGCAGTGCAGTGTTGAGTGAAAGGATAGAATATGATTTCTACTATTTTGAGCTAGAAATCAAGAATGTTATACATTAGCAGTTCATTTCACCAAGGAAGTTTAAATCGATTATGAGCTTGGAGTTTTCATATTACAGCTACCTATTTTCTAACAAAGATAAAGTCAAATATTATTAGAGTGTACACAATAATTCTGGGAAATTTTCCTAGAATTAGTAGACTAAGTGCTGGTATTTTAGTCATAAAATAAAATGAAGTTATTTGATAGAGTGGGAGATGGGCCTCAGGCTAACACTTACCATGCGTGCAATGCTGTACTAGTAATTCCAATTCTGAAGATTTCAAGAACATCATCTGAGAATTAAAAATGGAAGTAGTTCCACTTTATGGGATTATTGTGAGGATTAAGTTAGATAACATAGGTAAAGTACTTGGAAAAACTATCATTCAGCATTTGATACTTTCTACCTGTTATTTTATCATGTGATGAATTCTAACATTTTTACTGTGGTTTTTATATTGTGTCTATTTACAATTTGCAATGTGATATATTGATATTCATTGCATTGGTCAGTTTTTTGACATTATAAGAAAAATTCCTGCAAAGAAAATTTCTGAGGAGGAAACTATTATATTGATTCATGGTTTAAGAGAATGCAGTTTAAGATCAGATGTCTCCATTGTTTTAAATTATATTTTTATTAAATAGTTGTTCAAAAGAATTTCCATTCCACAAATCAGTTTATAAGTACAATGGATCTTTACATAACCTTCCCATACTCTTCCAAACCTCACCCCACTTTCATGTTTTCTAGTTTCATACTATCTGCATTGTATAGTATGTCTTCACTCTCTTCCTCCATAACTCTCTTTATTCCTTCCCTTTGACTTCCCCTCACATCTTCCAAGTGATAGATTCCTGATATTCATTTTGTTGGATTAAAAGTTCAATTTTATAAGAAATTACATCTTTTAAATACCCCTCTGCAAATAGGATGCTTTGGTTAATACTGTTGTGTAATTGTAACCCCTCTGTATGGTATTTTCACAATAAAAAAATCACTGATTTATGGTCAATAGATTTTGAAAAGGATGCCATGATTTTATGAAATAAAAATAGAATCTTAAATGGGTGTAGTGGCACTATTGCCTCCCTAGATTTAAAAGAAAAGTTCTTAGACTACTACCTCAATCCTTATACAAAAATTTAAAAATTTTAAATAAAAATGATTAACAAACTAAATGTGAGATATAAAAACATATAAAACATAAACATAAAATTCATGGCATTGGATCAGTAAAGGTTTCTAAAATATAACATAGAAAACATTAGTGGGTAAAGAAAAACAAGAATGAACTGGATAATGTCAACTTATAATCTTTCATAATTCAAAGGACAATATAACAGAAGTGAAAACATATCTAACAGATAGATGACACATATTTGTTAATGCTACAATGTTAATGCTACAATGATTCTGAGTCTAAGTATTTTTATATCTTCTAATTCCATATAATTTTACCCCAAATAGGATATTTCTTTAAAGAACATATGTAAATAGTAGGAGCATATGAATTAATTTCCTCTTTAGTATCCAAGAATAAATAAAGAGAAAGCTCACTAGTAGGACCATAATATAAAAAGATGACACAAATATAGTAATATACTTGTGGAGAAATTGATATACTCCACATAGCAAATGAATTTGTAAAATACTTCAATCATTAAAGCAAGCAAGTTTTCAAAAGGTCAAAGAGAATTGAAAAGGTTCTATCCATTACACGTCTATGTATGTATTAAAGAGAAGTAAAAAACTTGTTTGGACAGGGAATGTGTTTCATTGAGAATGCACTTGAATACTTTGTGTGAGACCCTGGAAATAATCCCAAAACCAAATTTTGAAAAGGATCACTATCGAGGATGTATGCTGGACAAATTCCTGTAAATGAATTTTATATCTACTTTAATGTCTGTTCTAAAATTTGGAGCATTTTTATTTGAAGATAAGCAAATTCGTGAAAATTAAGCTTGGAAAACCTATGATTGTACAATTCACTTCCAAAGCACTAAAATGCATACAATAAAAGGAGAAGATATATTTCAAGTGAATTACATGTCAGCAAAAAAAACTATTGTTAAAATACTTCACACAAAATGCAGAATACCTAAAAAGATATTTTCTGTGTTTGCTTAAAAACTTTGTAAACTGCAACATTTAAAACAATAATATGATTTCCGTTCATTTTGAGGAATTTTTGTCTGTTTATTTTGAGTTTATTCAGATATAACTCAGTCAAAAAGTGTATGTGATAACTGGAATACCTAGAAATTAAGCAACACTTATAAATAATTGATAACCTTTTCTGGAAGAAACTTTTGGCAAATGACAGAAGACACAAATCTATGCATCTGCATCTTATGAAAGCCATATGTTACTTGGTCAATCCAATTGTTTTTCTCTACTTTGCTAGGGAAAAAGTATTCTCAAGATAAGAGCCAATATCAGTGAAAAGAAACAAAATACACTGTCATCTTGATTTATTTGTGAAAGTAACAAATGAAATAAACAATTCCACTTAAGGGATTCCAATATTAGTATCTATGAACATGTTCCTGAATGCCAAAATCCATTGAATTTTGGGAATTTTAATTTCTATGAACATATGAAAACTAGAACAAGAAAAGAAATATAGTCTTTGAGCAAACCAGCCTTGGAATAATTTTCTCAGTTGCTTTGAAATTACATAAGAATTGATATTCCTTTCCATTGGAAACATTTAAAAATGTTTATCATTTATTATAATTCAAATATGAAGCAAGAGTAATTTTATATAACCATTATAAGTATCATTCTATTCCTATCATAAAATAGAATGACAAACCACTCCCATTACCTACCCATCATTATTCTTAATTCCTTATCATTACCTAAATATCTTAAACAATCTAAATAGTCATGTCTTTAACATAGACGTAAATATTCTATACGTTTTACTTAACATTTTCCAGGGGCATGTACTCATGTTTCTAAGAAATGTTCACAGCAGTTAAAAGATGCTTTTGTGAAATTAATGTGATACATTTTGTTATTATTGTTGTTGTTGTTGTTTGAAAGGCCTGGGCATTATCCCTAAGACTTTTTATGCTCAAGGACAGCAATCTCCAACTTGAGGCACAGAGCTAATTCATGTTTCTAGTGGTTAATTATAGATAAGAATCTAACAAGTACTTTTCTATCTGGGCCACTTTCAAACACATTTTTAAGATCTCATTACCCAGAATAGGTCGAATTATAAGAGTGAGTCATTGGCACTTGGTGTGATGTATTTTTTTTATTTTAATTATGTTTTAAAATTTTTGTTTCACTATAGTGCACATCATTCTACACATAAATTTAGATATGTGTATATATTTCTGATAAAATATATGTCATTCTACACATAACATTAATATTTATATATAAAAATATTTCTGAAGACAGACTGTCTCTAAAAATTTTTGCTACTATTTTTGAACTTTTATATTTCAAAGATATACAGTCTATTTTTGTAAAAGTTTCCTAGAATAAAATGACTAATATTTCAATAGAAAGTAGAGCTTTTACTTTCAAGGGAATTTTAGGTCTACTTATGACATTGTAATAATATTTACAGTGTATTACTTGAAAAAGTTCTGTTCAAACTCTTAAATATTTGTGTATAATGAGGGGGAGAGAGGAAGTTAATTCATACTGGTTAGGAATTAGCAATGCTTCAAAAATGTATTCCATAATTTGTTATAAACTCATAGTCAAGCCACTTGATATGGTTTAGTTTTTTTGTTTCTTTATTTGTTCAAAATTTTAATATGGACGCATGCACAGTTTTAACATTAAAAATACTAATCAAAAGAAAATAATAGCAAAATCATAGGGACATATAAGAATTTCATTAATTAGCACTTATGATGCTAATAATAATTTTGATAAAGATGATGATGACCACAGTGTAGCCTGACAATGATCAAGTTATTGAAAAGGAAAAAAAAACTTTACAATACTTTGAAGCTAGAGTTCCCACATTGAATACAATTATAAACTGAATTGGATTATATACAATAATAACAAGAGGAGAGTTTCAATACCAAGAAATAAAATTACATTAATAGGTAGAGACAGTAAAAACCCTAATGTTATTTCTGCAGTCTCTCTAATGTATACTCACTTTTCTTTTTTTTTTATTGTGAAAATACTGTACAAAGCGGTTAAAATTACATGGGGAAGATAGTGAGTACTTTCCTTATCAAGCATTATAGCCTCCTCCTTTGTTTACCCTTCACATCCCTTCCCATCCTCCCTTCCCCTTCACCCAATCCTCCCCCCCACCCAAGTTGTAAAGTTCGTTTTTGACATGACAACTTGTACTTCTCATTGTTGCAACAGGTACACCTGTATTCTTAATTAAACAACTTGTTTTCCCCTTTCCCTCCACAAATTATACCGACATCAAATACAGTGAAAGCAGGGGTTATACTGTGGGGGAGGGACTTACAAAGAAACAAAGAAATAATTTTAAAATTGCCTTAGTAAGAAATGCATGGAAGAAAAAAACATTTAAAATACATATCTTAGGGTTCATTTTCCTAACATCATCTTATCTGACCTTTTCTGATTGACTCATACATATAGTAGGTATTGCAAATAAGGGAAATCATGGGACCTATCTTTTTTGCGCTTGGCTTACTTCACTTAATAAAATTTTTTCCAAGTTTTTCCATTTCCTAACAAATTGGGCAATGCCATTCTTTCTGATGGAGGCATAGAATTCCATTGTGTATATATCCCACATTTTCTTGATCCATTCACCTACTGAGGGACATCTGGATTGGTTCCACGTCTTAGCTATGGTAAATAATGCTGCAATAAACATAGTTGTGCTGGTAGCTTTAGTGTGGTCTTGTTTGTAACCATTTGGATAAATGCCCAAAAGTGAGACTGCTGGGTCATAGGGGAACTCTATGTGGAGTCTTTGAGGAACCTCCATATTACTTTCCAAAGTGGTTGAACAAGTTTACACTCCCACAAACAATGAAGTAAGGTTCCCTTCTGTCCACATCCCCTCCAGCATCAATTGTTATTAGAGTTCTTGATTTTTGCCATTCTAACTGGGGTGAGGTGGTATCTCAATGTTGTTTTGATTTGCATTTCTTTTATGGCTAGAGAGGTTGAGCATTTCTTCATGAGTCTATTGGCCATCCTTCTTTCTTCTTCAGAGAAGTTTCTCTTTAAGTCTTTAGCTCACTTATTTAATGGGCAATTGTTTCTTTGAGGATTTGTTGTTGGGGGATTTAATTTTTTGAGTTCCAAGTATATTTTAGATATGAGACCCTTGTCCGTTGTATGGCTAGTAAAGATCTTCTCCCAATCGGTGGGCTTTCTATTGATCTTGCTAGCTATGTCCTTTGCCATGTACAAACTCTGCAACTTCATGCAATCCCATTTGCCCAACATTTCTGTGATTTGTTGTGTTTCCGGGTCTCTATTAAGAAAATTTCAGCCTGGGCCAAGGAGACCTAGGGTTTCCCCTATTCCATCCTGTAATGTTTTCAGAGTGTCTTCATGACTCTGAGGTCTTTGATCCCTTTGGAGTTGATTCTGGTGCAAGGTGATAAATAAGGGTCTAGCTTTAGTTTCTACAAGTAGTTAACCAATTTTGCCAACACCATTTAATGATGAGGCTGTCTTTCTTCCATTCTATTTTTTTAGCACCCTTACCGAAGATTAGATCGCTATAGGTCTGTAGGTTCATTTCAGGGATTTCAATTCTATTCCATTGGTCCTGAGGTCTGTTCTTATGCCACTACCAAGCTGTTTTGATTACTATGGCTTTATAGTAGAGTTTGAAATTTGGTATTGCTATTCTGCCAGCAGTGTTCTTTCCATTGAGGAGCCTTTTGGCTATTCGGGGTTTTTTATTGTTCCATATGAATTTTTGGATTGCCTCTTGTATTTCCTTAAAGAATGAGTTTGGAATTTTGATAGGTATCTCATTGAATTTGTAGATAGCCTTGGCAAGTATTGCCATTTTCACGGTGTTAATCTTTCCAATCCATGAGCATGGGAGTATTTGCCATTTTCTAAGTTCTGTTTTGATTTCCTTTTTGATTTTTTTAAAGTTTTCATCATAGAGGTCCTTCACTTCTTTGGTTAAGTTAATTCCTAGGTATTTTATTTTTTGTGAGGCTATTACAAATGGAGTTGCTTTCCTAATTTCAACCCCACTTTTCTCATTGTTGGCATGCATACAGAAAAGCCATTGATTTTTGAGGGTTAATTTTATACCCTGCTACTTTGCCAAAGTTTTGAATCAGTTTGAGTAATTTGGGAGTGGAGTCTATGGGATTCTTTACATACAAGATCATGTCATTTGTAAAGAGGGAGTGTTTTATTTCTTCTTTCCCTATTTGGATCCCTTTTATGTTTCCATCTTGTCTTTTTGCTGTAGCTAGACATTTTAATACTAAGCTGAAGAGAAGTGGAGAGAGTGGACATCCTTGTCTTGTTCCTGAGTTAAGAGGAAATGGCTTTAGTTTTTCACCATTAAGTATAATGCTGGCTGTAGGTTTGTCATATAGTCTTTATTGTGTTGAAGAATGTTCCATGTATTCCTAATTTTTCCAAAACCTTCATCATAAAGGGGTGTTGGATCTTGTCAAAAGTATTTGTGCATCTATTGTGATAACCATGTGGTTCTTATTCTTGCTCCTTTTGATGTGATGAATAATATTAATTGATTTGCTTATATTGAGCCAGCTTTGCATCCCTGAAATGAATCCTGTTTGATCGTGTTGTGTATTTTTGATGAATTGTTGAAGTCGATTAGCCAATATGTTATTGAGAAGATTTGCATCAATATTCATCAAAGAAATGAGTCTATAGTTCTCTTTCTTTGATGAGTCCCTGCCTGCTTTTGGGTGAGGGTTATGATGGCCTCATAGAATGTGTTCAGTTGTGGAGAGCTGTGGGAGCCTCAACCAAAGACGGCGCGGCCATAAGGCGCGGCTGCAAAAATGGCGCGGCTGCGACCAAAGATGGCGCTGGTTCCCGCCTTCCGTCTTCCCGGTGATGAGTGCTCTCTGTAAAAACAACTCCTTATATGGCTATTACTTGGCTCCTAGTTTGCTTCCGTGTTTGCGACCCTATCATTATATGCCACGTGGCGCTTCGGGATTGGCCATCCAGGAGGCTTATTACCGGAGCGTGGGGGAGGGGGAGGGGGAGAAGAAGCGGGCAGAGAAGCAGGAGAGAAGCTTGCAGCAAGGTCCTGAATCCCGGGTCGCGTCTTCCTTGCTGGTCGAGTTGGTCGCAAGAGCTGGTGGCCCGTATGGGGAATTCAGAACTCTCTGCAATCAGGGTGGTGCACCGGTAAGTTCCCTGGAAAAGGGGGAATCCGCGACAAGAGCGGGGGTAAGTTCCCAGGTGAAGTGGGAATCCGCGATTAAAAAGGGCATAATATGGGGCTCTTCTTTGTAGATAAAAGAGAGAGTGGAAAGCCGGGAAGAAATAAAATACAGTCCTAAAGTGAAAGTAACAAAACATAAAATTTTTAATAACTGAGATGTGTGCCGTGACGCCACATCCACTTTTTCTGGCCCTGGAAGAGCTACTACGCTCGAAAGGACTAAAGTTAAAGAAGGGTACTTTACAGAGGTTCCTTGAAGAATGCAACATTGTAGCTCCTTGGTTTATAGTGTCCAGGAGCCTTACTATAGCCTCATGGGATAAATTAGGGAGGGATTTGGACTTTGCCTATGAACAGGGCACATTAAAGGCAGGAGTCCGCCCCATTAGGAGATTGATTAGTGGCTGCCTGGAGGATCAGAGCTGCTGTGAGATTATAGAAAATGGACAGTCAGCACTGGAGCAGTTACAGGAGGAGAGGTCAGAGAAGGCGATCAGTAAAAAGGGAGACAATGAACAGGACAAAAGGGGGCAACTATACTCAGATCTGTCCGAGCTAAAATCGGAAAGAGGGAGTTCCAGCGAGTTAGTGGAAGAAAAATTGAGAGCACTTATTCAACAGATGAAAAGGAGCCGTATAAAACAAGGGGAACGTAAGCTAAGCCAACCTGCATTTAATGAGGACGTAGAAAGAACTTCCTGTCAGACCCCTTTAGCTCCTCCTCCATATCAACATGGAGCCAATGGGCACACGTTTTGCCTGGACACTTGGCGAACTGCTCGATCAGAACTTGCCTTCCCAGTTTTTCAAGACAATAATCAACAGAGACTCCATGAGCCTCTAGAATTTAAAGTAATTAAGTCCCTGGCTGAGTCTGTTTGGACATATGGGATTATAGCCTCTTTTACTGTAGCTCAAGTGGAAGCTATAAAGAGATACTGCATGACCCCCTCTGATTGGGCGAGCCTAGCAAGGACATGTTTGAGTCCAGGCCAATACTTGGATTGGAGGGCATTTATGCTGGAATTTTGTAATGACCAGGCAGCCATCAATCAAGCGAATGGACACCAGGCTTGGGACAGAGACATGCTCCTAGGACAAGGTCGCTTTCCTAATGCTCAGACAGGATATCCCCCTGAAGTGTATCAACAGATAAATGATGTTTGCATTAAGGCATGGAAATCACTACCTAATAAAGGGGAAGTTAGCAGCAATCTCACCAAGATCCTGCAAGGGGTTACAGAGCCTTTTTCAGATTTTGTGGCCAGAATGGTGGAATCAGCAGGCAAAATATTTGGGGACCCTGACATGGCTATGCCTCTTATAAAACAATTAGTCTATAAGCAATGCACCAAAGAATGCAGAGTTGCCATTACCCCGTATAAACATAGAGGGTTGGAGGCATGGATGAAAGTGTGCAGGGAGCTGGGAGGACCTCTAACTAATGCAGGCCTTGCTGCCTCAGTACTCTAGTATTCAAATGGGGGGGGGGAACTCTGGAGTGACATCTGGAGTATGTTTTAAGTGTGGTAAGGCTGGTCATTTTAAGAGAGATTGCCTAGAGAGAAAAGGAACCGGAAGGGCTGGAGGAGTTACAATGGGTAAACAGCCAGGGCTGTGCCCCAGATGTAAGAAAGGAAAACATTGGGCCAATGAATGTAGATCAGTCAAAGATGTTAATGGTCATCCCTTGGGCCCCATCATGCAGCCAAAAAAACTGGCAGAGGGGCCCCCGTTCCCAGGGCCCGCAAATGTATGGGGCAATGGAGAGCCCAAATGAGGAAATTTCCCAAGAAGGATGGCCTACCCTGAGGCATCCCAAGAACCGCAGAGAGCCACTACAGGCTCGGCGGGACTGGACCTGCGCGCCACCACCAGACTCGTACTAACCCCGCAAATGGGCGTTCAGTTAATAGAGGCAGATTTTCAAGGTCCTCTAGAACGGGGCACAGTGGGGTTACTACTGGGCCGTCTTCCGTTACTCTTAGATTGCTTAAAATTCACCCAGGAGTTATTGACCCAGATTATACAGGTATAGTTAAAATCATGGTAGAAGCTCCAAAAGGTATTGTAGCAATTTCCCCTGGAGACAGAATTGCCCCATTGTTACTCCTGCCTAGCCTACATGAAAATTTTCCTGCCATACAGTCTGAGAGAGGTAAAAAGGGTTTTGGCTCCTCCGGAATTGAGTCAGTGTACCTAGCCCTGGATTTAGACCAGAGACCCACGCTTGAGCTGGAGATTGAAGGAAAAATGATTATAGGACTGTTAGACACAGGGGCCGATCGTAGCATTATTGCCAAAAAGGATTGGCCGAGAGGGTGGCCATTACAGGCCTCAGAACAAACCCTGAGAGGGTTGGGCTATGCCAAAGCCCCTGACATAAGTGCAAGACCCCTCAACTGGAAGGATGGAGAGGGACACTCTTGAAACATCCAGCCTTATGTTTTAGAATTGCCTGTCTCCCTGTGGGGTCGAGATTTACTAAAAGAGATGGGGTTTTGCCTTAGTAATGAATATTCTCTTACCTCAAAGGAAATGATGTTACAAATGGGCTACTGCCCAGGGCAAGGACTGGGAAAAAAAACTTGCAAGGCTGGAAAGAGACTATTGATGTCCACCAAAAACTTGATAGACATGGGCTGGGTTTTTCATAGGGGCCGCTGAAAATCAAGTTCCCATTACCTGGAAGACGGAGGAACCGGTATGGGTAGCTCAGTGGCCTCTATCCTCCAAAAAGCTTTTAGCCACTCATAAACTTGTAGAAGAACAAGTAGCCCTGGGCCAAGTGAGACCCTCAGTTTCACCATGGAATACTCCAATATTTGTGATAAAAAAAGAAGTCGGGTAAATGGTGATTACTTCATGATTTGCGTTCCATAAACGCACAAATGCAAATTATGGGCCCTGTACAAAGAGGGTTACCTTTGCTTTCCGTACTCCCTGCCCATTGGCCTATTATGGTAATAGATATAAAAGATTGTTTCTTTTCTATCCCCTTGCATTCTGCTGATTGTGAGCATTTTGCCTTTACTGTGCCCTCCTGTAACCATGAAGAACCTGACCAAAGATATGAGTGGGTCGTGCTGCCTCAAGGTATGGCCAACAGCCGCACTATGTGTCAGCTGTTTGTCGGCAGGGCTATAGCTCCTGTTAAAGAACAGCATCCTAAACTCAGGGTGGTCCATTATATGGATGACATGTTGATAGCTCATAAGGAAGAAGCTGGGTTACAAAAGGCCTATGCAGAATTGGTTTTTGCCTTAATGGAACAGGGTCTTTATCCAGCACCAGAAAAAATACAAACAGGCAGAGTGGTAGAGTACCTGGGAGCTAAGATATATCCCAGGTCGATCATGCCCCAAAAATTGACCCTGAGAAAAGATAACTTAAAGACTTTAAATGATTTTCAAAAATTGTTGGGGGATATTAATTGGATAAGGGGGTATTTGAAATTGCCAAATTATGAATTAAAACCCTTATTTGATATGTTAAAAGGAGATATAGATTTAAACTCTCCACGAGACCTGACTGAGAGCGCCTGATTTGCTCTCAAAAGGGTGAAGGAGGCTTTAAGTGCTGCCTGTTTAAACAGGCTACAAGATGGCCAACCCTTTGATTTATGCATTCTTCCCACTGAGACCCAACCAACTGGGGTACTTTGGCAAGAGGGGCCGTTGATGTGGTTACACTCTCATGTTTCCCCCAGAAAGGCACTGGAGTATTACCCTGAGGTGGTAATGGGCTTAGCTCTGCAAGGAGTTCAACAGAGTTTACAATTTTTTGGAATTTATCCGCACTTCATCATTGTTCCCTACAATGCCTACCAAGTTCAGACTTTATGTGCCACTATTGATAATTGGTCCATTTTGAGATGCATGTTTCCAGGAGATATTGATAATCATTACCCCCTACTGAGATTTGTAAAGGAACATCCAGTGATTTTTCCAAAGGTAACTGCCCAAAAGCCTATTGGAGGGGCTATAAATATTTTTACGGATGGTTCCAAAATGGGATGCGGGGTATACGTCGCAGGTAACCAAGACCCCGTGCAGCATCAATTTGTCCCTGGGAATCCACAGATTGTTGAGTTGATGATTGTAATTGAAGTATTTAAAGCTTTCCCCTGTCCCTTTAATTTAATATCAGATTCAGCCTATGTAATAAATGCTTTAAAGATATTGGAAGCGGTTGGTACAATAAAGGCTACCAGTTCTGTTCTAGCTCCCTTTACCTTGCTACAATCCCTTATATGGCAACACAAGGAACCTTTTTTCCAATTCATATTTGAGCACATACGGGCCTCCCAGGACCACTGACAAAGGGTAATGCCCTGCCTGATGTACACACTCGTGCTGAGTGGGCCCTCCATGCTTCTTCTGTTGACTTAGCAAAAGATTTTCATGACAAATTTCATGTAAACGCCAGGACTTTACAAAGCCGCTTTTCCCTTTCTAGAGCGGATGCACGTCAAGTGGTAAAGGAGTGTCCCCGATGTATTATTTACCATAAGCCCCCTATGTTTGGAGTTAATCCACGTGGTCTAAGACCCTTACAAGTATGGCAAATGGATGTAACTCATGTACCAGAATTTGGCCGCTTAAAATATCTACATGTTTCTGTTGACACCTTTTCTGGTGTTATACTTGCCAACCCCCTGTCAGGGGTAAAGGCTACTGATGTAATATCTCACTGCCTGGAAGCGTGGGTGGCCTGGGCAATGCCAAAACAGCTAAAAACTGATAATGGTCTGGCCTATACTGGGCAGCGCTTTGTTTCCTTTTGCACTCAAATGGGTGTTACCCTGGTGCATGGACTGCCCTATAACCCTCAAGGACAAGGAATTGTGGAAAGAGCTCATCGTACTATCAAGGAAATGTTAATAAAACAGAAAGGGGGAGCTGGACCCCTGATGGCTACAGCAAGACAAAGAATAGCCATGACACTTTTCACCCTAAATTTTTTGAATTAGGATAATGCTGGTCGCTCAGCGGCGGATAGGCATAACTGTTCCACTCCTTCGGCTTAGGATCGGCTTTGTGGAAGGATGTGCTCACGGGCCTCTGGAACGGGCCTGACCCCGTGCTGGTATGGGCACGAGGATCTGTTTGTGTTTTTCCTCAGAATCGTTCGGATCCAGTGTGGGTGCCCGAACGACTTGTGCGGCGAGTCCAAGATGAACGGAACACGGAAGAAACAAAAGATTGCATTGCTGATTATACAGCTCCTGATGATCCAACAGGGGCAGAGGGTAACGAGATGGGGGATACTGTCTGCACTCCCGAGGCCCATGCCCGTGAGACATGACACCTCTCTTTTCCTTAGATTTTTCACTACAAATAAGACTCTTAACCTTCCCTTTTACCCAGAGGATAAACAAATAGCAGGGATAGGTGAAGCTAGAAATATTAGCTTGATTGTCATGCTATGCTTTTGCTTAAGTGATGTGACCCTTAATGGTAGTTGCATGGCCTTGACTTGTTCCCCGGCTGCTTATTTTAGATATTGGTATGGGAATCTGGGATCAACTGAGGTTTGGGCAAATGCTACTGGATTTGTTGGTATTGTTTTAGGCAGATATTATGAAAGCTTAAAGTTAAGTACTGACCCGTGGATTGTAAAGCAACCTAAATGGGCCCCTTTTTTGCTTGCCTGACCGTATGGGGGAGGCTTGGCTTTGGACAGGTTGCCAATCACGACGCGCTGTTTGGGCTGATGAGTCTGAGCGTTTTTCATTCTCCCCTAGTGTTTTGTCCAATGCTAGTGTACAAATCTGGGCTGGAATTAATCCCTTTAATAATTGGCTGTTATGTGGTCTTAATGGAAGTTGCTTGCATGCCGAGCCTATAGTTATGCTGCAAGGAGGTCACTTTTTTATAGCAAACATGACTTGCAATTTGACTAGTACTGCCCGTACTGTGGGTGCCAAATGCATTTTAGTAAGAATTATACGGTATTTAGCTATCAGCCTACACCCGTGTGTGTGGTTTCCCTGTGGTGTTTTTGGGAATTAACAACACCTCTGTATGCTCAGATGATGTATGTGCTTGCACTAATGAAACCTGCTATTATGCTACCTGCTGGAGTTCTCAGTATCCGTTAGCTATAGGTGCACGCATCCCACATTGGGTGCCTGTGCCAGTAGATGCTTCTCAAGCTGTAACCTTGTTTAGGCATAAGAGAGATTTTGGCATCACTGTGGCCATTGTAACTGCTATAGCTGTGGCTGCTGCGGGTGCGACGGCTGCCGCTGTCGCCATGTCACATATTATGCAGATGGCTCAGACTTTAAATAACTTGTCGACTACTACAGCCAGAGCTCTGGATTTACAACAAGCGGCCAATGCAAAATTAAAAGGAGGACTGATGCTGTTAAATCAAAGGGTTGACCTTGTGCAGGAGCAGGTTGATATCATGTGGCAGTTGGCTCAGCTGGGATGTGTTCAAAAATATGAAGGGCTTTGTATTACTGCTATTCAGTATTATAACTATACCCAAGCAGCAAATTTGTCTAAACAACTGTCAAGTTATCTTTTAGGCAACTGGACGGGGGAATTCGACCAATTGATATTGCAGCTACGATCGGCCATTGTCGCGATAAACTCTACCCGGATGGATGATGCCCTGTTACAAGATGTTTCCTCCTGGATTTTGACAGCTGTGGATCGTTTGAAGGAGTGGGTGGGAATGGGCTCCCTTATTGGTATCCTGGCATTGGTGATCTTGCTGTGCCTGTGGTGCATATGCCAGATTAGGAGCTCACAGAGCAGGAGTATGGCTACGGTGGTCCAGGCCTTCACTGCCATTGAGGCCGGACTGTCCCACTACACGTGGCTTGCCACGTTAAAGAAATAGCACAGGGTGCGATGCAAATGCACTGCACTTGGGAATCACTCCCTGGCGTGAGCCCAAGAAGAGCATGTTGGCTTGCAAGTGGGTTGATGCCCAAGATCCCACCTCTGCAAAAAAGGCATCTGACAGGCATGGTCATCACTGGGGTAGGAGCCCCTCAGGCGAAGCCCAGTGCAAAGTCCTCTCATTAATGTTTTAGACAGAGGCCCAACCTCTACTCTTACCTGTTGCTTAATAAAACAAAAAACGGGGAGCTTTGGAGAGCTGCAGGAGCCGCGACCAACGATGGCGTGGCCGAAAGGCGTGGCCACAAAAATGGCACTACCAAATGGCGCGGCTGCAACCAAAGATGGCACTGGCTCCCGCTTTCCGTCTTCCCGGTGACGAGTGCTCTCTGTAAAAACAACTCCTTATATGGCTATGACTTGGCTCCTAGTTTACTTCCGTGTTTGCGACCCTATCGTTATATGCCACTTGGCGCTTCGGGATTGGCCATCCAGGAGGCTTATAACCGGAGCGCAGGTGCGGGGGAGGGGGAGAAGAAGCGGGCAGAGAAGCGGGAGAGAAGCTTGCAGCAAGGTCCTGAATAAACCGCATTGAGAAGAATCCCGGGTCGTGTCTTCCTTCCTGGTCGATGTGGTTGCGACATTCGGTAGTGAACTTTCTCTTTCATTTTCATTGAAGACATGGAGGAGTATTGGTGTGAGCTCTGCTTTGAAGGCCTTGAAGAATTCCGCTGAAAAACCATCTGGTCCTCAACTTTTCATAGCTGGGAGGTCTCTTATTGCTGTTTCTATTTCAATGCTTGATATGGGCCTGTAAAGATGGTTTAACTCTCATCTATGAGTTTATTTGTTTGGGTGTGTTCTCTTCTTTTTCTGATAAGATTTGCTAAGTATCTGTCAATTTTGTTAATTTTTTCGAAGAACGAACTCTTTGTATTGTTGATTCTTTCTATAGTTTTTTTGGATTCTAATTCTTTTAATTCTGATTTAATTTTAATTATTTCTGTTTATCTACTGGATTGGGGTTTATTGTGCTGCTCTGTTTCAAGGGGGTTTAGATGTGTGATTAAATTGTTGGTTTCATATCTCCCCAATTTGTTGATGTAGGAGTTCAGCGCTATAAACTTGCCTCTGAGTTCTTCCTTTGCTGTGTCCCAGAGGAGCTGGAATTTTGTTTGGGTTTTTTTTTTAACTGTATTTTTTTTGTCTTTTCTTTTTTGGTACTGGGGATCGAACCCAGGACGTTGCACTTGCTAGGCAAGTGCTTTGCCACTGAGCTACATCCCAGCCCGAGGAGCTGGAATTTTGAGTGCTCGCTTTTGTTGAATAGCATTGAACATTTGAATTTCCTTTCCAATCTCTTCCATGACCCACTCGTGATTCAGCAGTGTGTTGTTCACCCTCCATGTATTACTGGGCTTTCTTTGGTGGCTTTTGGTGTTGAGTTCTAATTTTATTCCCTTGGGGTCAGAGAGAATGCACAGGATTACTTCAATGTTTCTGAATTTGGACAAGTTTGCTTTGTGGCCTAAAATGTGGTCTATTTTAGAAAATGTTCCATGTGCTGCTGAGAAAAACATGTATTCTGTTGCTGCTGGATAAAATATTCGGTAGATGTCTGTTAAATCTAGTTGATCTATGCAGCTGTTTAGATCTGCGGTTTCTCTGTTGAGTTTTTGCTGAGTTGATCTCTCTAGTGGGGAGAGTGGTGTGTTAAAATCCCCAACTATTAATGTCTTTGGATCTATGTGGGATTTGAGGGAAAGTAGTGTTTCTTGGATAAATTTGGGTCCTCCATTGTTTGGCGAATAGATATTTAGAATGGTAATATCCTCCTGAAGGAGAGAGCCCTTAATTAGTATGTAGCGACCTTCTTTATCTCTTCTCAAGAATTTTAATTTGAAGTCTATTTTATCTGATATTAGGATTGCCACTCCCACCTGTTTATGGGGGCCGTTTACTTGATAGATTTTGCTCCAGCCTTTAACATTGAAAATGTGTTCGTTTTTATGGGCAAGATGTGACTCCTGAAGGCAGCAGACAGAAGGATCTTGTTTTTTAATCCAACTAGAGAGTCTATGTCGCTTATTTGGAGAGTTAAGTCCGTTAATGTTAAGAGATAGGACTGAGAGTTATATGGGAGCTCCTGCCATGGGGGCTGTGAAATCTGGGTTCCTCGTTTGATTGTTGGATTCTCAGTTTGGGTGCAGTTTCTTGGTCTTTATTGTGGTCTTGTTGGTTTTCTATGTGTAGGACATCTTTAAAAATCTTTTGTAGGACTGGTTTGGTGGAGATGTATTGTTTCAATTTTTCTTTGCTATGGAAGGTTTTTATTTGGCCTTCAGTTATGAAGGAGAGTTTAGCTGGGTACAGTATTCTTGGTTGATAATTGTTTGTTTTTAAGTCATGGCATACATCATTCCAGGCTCTTCTTGATTTGATTGTCTCTCCTGAGAAATCTGAGGTGATTCTAATTGGTTTCCCATTATAGGTAATTCATCTTTTCTCTTTGACAGCTTTAAGGATCTTTTGCTTGGTCTGAGTTGATCCTGTGTGGATTATAATGTGACGGTGGGATGTCCTATTCTGGTTTGGTCTATTTGTAGTTCTAAAAGCTTCATGTATTTGAATAGGCCTGTCTTTTTGTATGTTTGGACAGTTCTCCGCTAGGATCCTGTTAAACACATTTCCTAGACCATTAACTTCTGTTTCTATGTGCTCCTCTACACCCATTATCCTTAGATTAGGCCTTTTGATGGTGTCTTTCTAGTTTTGGATAGTTCTGTCATATTTCTTGGACTTGTCTTGGATTTTTGTATGTTCTTTCTCTATATTATCTTGGCTGTCTTCAATCCCTGAGATTCGATCTTCTACACAGTCTAACCTGCTGTCAAGGCTTTCTACTTTGTTTTTTATTTCTTTTCCTTCTAATTGGTCACCTTTGATTGGTCAAATTCTTTGTTGTAGCTTTTTTTTAGGTCTGGTATGAACTTCTTTTCTTCCTTAATTTGGTGTTCAGTGTTTATTCTGAAATCATTTAATTGATTGGTTATGGTTTCCTTGGACTCCCGTTCCTTCTGTTGGTTTTTATTCAGCATTCCCTTTGTTGTCTCCCTGAATTCCTTCAGCTCTTTGTTAATGGATCCCATGAATGCCTTTGGTGATCTTTGTGTATTCTCATCCTGCTTTCTCAATTCCTGTATTACTCATTGCTTTACTTCCTCCCGCTCCTTTTCTTGCCATTCCTGTAGTTCTCTTTGAGTGTTCTCAGCCTGTTCACGCCATTCCTGACTTTCTCTTTGAGTATTCTCAAGCTGCTCACCCAATTCCTGTATCAGTTTTTGCGTAGCTTCCTCACGCTCATGATATTCCTGTTTAAACCTTTAGATTGCCTCTTCTCTCTCCCTATCATGCTCATACAGAGTCCTTTGTAGGTTTTTAATCATTTCCTGCATTGATCTTTTCTTTGCCTCCTCTCTCTCCCTATCACGCTCAATCAAAGTCCTTTGTGTGTTTTCAATCTTTTCATTTATCAAGTTTGCTAGCAGTGTTTGTAGAGCTATTTTGTAACTCTCCTCTGGATTATTCATTATCTGTTCTGTCTCCGGATTATCATGAATGGGAATTGAGATACCAGGACTTGCCATTTTGCTTGTGTTTTTCCGGCTTACTCTGACCATTTGGGATGAAAATAACACCAGTTTTGTGCTAGAATGCTATTTTAAGGCAAGCATCAACCAAAGTCTGAATTAGCACAGTCAATAGTCTGCAGATACAATCTAGTTCAACAGATAAATCTATTCAACATCAAACAACTATGGGCTACAAACTCAAAGTAGAATTTGGAAAACCAGAAATTATTAGCGTTAGGGAGAGATGTGCGTAAAAAATTATGAAAAAAGTGATCTGGGAAGGCACAGGGAGAGTTATCTTAACTAAGTCCTAATCTCAAAGCAGGAAATAGGTTGGATAGGATGGAAGTAGAGAGAAAAAAAAGAAGAAAGAGAAAGGGAAAAGAAAAGAGACCAGAAAAAAATAGAAAATAATAATAATATTATGCAGAACAAAAACAAACTATTCAGAGAAGAACATGAATATAATGAGACTATGGGAGGGATATAAAGGAGATGTGAAAAAGTTAAAAATAAAAATACTTAAAATATTATATAGGTATAAAGAGGTAGTATGGCTATTAAGGAATTTAAGTCTTAGAGGTTTTGAATTGAGTAATAAATTTGTGGATTAAGTGTGCACACAATTGGGGTAGGGTATAATAATCAACCTCGGGTTTATCTGAGGATGTGCAGGACAACAATTAAGTCACATAAAGAAGAACGAAAGAGAAGAAAAGGTGAAAAGGATAAGAAAGGAAGAAAAAAGATCAGAAGTTCAGTAGAGCTAAACAAAAATCAAAAAGAAAAATTTAAAAAAAAAAAGAAAGAAAGAAAAATGCACACACACATGGATCCCTAAAATAAAAATTATAAGAGGAAAAAAAAGTTACTAGAAAACAATTTTTTTCCAAAAATGGTAAAAATTTAAAAAAAAGTTTTAGAAAAGAAAAAAAATTATGAAATGTAGCAAAAAAAAAGACCAAAAATTCTTTCATTTTTTTGGGAGGGATGGAAAAAATCCTGTATCTCCCTTTTGTCTGTAACCAGCCTTTTGTTGGAGTCTCTCTTCTGCTTGTGGTCCTGTGGCTTGGTTGATTTCTAAAGTCAGTGTGTTTGAACAGGGAGAAAAATACTCTGCTTTACCCAGAATTTTGCATTCCTCCTCCTAGGCTAGTTCAATGGGAGTAGGATCTGCTTTGAATATCACAAAAGAGGGAGATAGCTTTTTCCTCAAATTTGGAGATGCTGTGTTCAGGCTAGATTCTGAGTAGTGTTGAGGCCTGTCAGCAAACAGTAGCTTTTCCTGGGGGCTAGTTTCTGAGAAACTCACAGAGCCCAGCCTGGAGCCATTCTCAGGGTTTCTGTTTACTGAATTTCAATTGATTGTCGAGGCTGCTAAAGTGAGGGGCAGCCTCTGGCTCTGATTACCTGTTGAAGAAAGCCACTCCTGGGGCTGGTGCCCGAGCTGGGTGTCTTTTCCCTGGGTGAAGCTGAGTCTGGCAGGTCGGCTTAAGTTCTTGTGACCTGCTAAATGACTCTAATTTTATTCAAAGGCCTGAGTTGGAGCTAGCAGCTCCGTCGAGCTTTGTCGGTATCCAAGATGGAGATCTCCGGTACTGGGGGGGGAGGGGTGGCCTTCCCTCCTTTGCTCCCTGAGAAGGAGTGAGGATGTCAGGCTTCTGCTCATGCCAAGTCTTGGTTCCAGGGTTGTTTCTGGTCTGAGAACTGCAGGATGAAGATGTCCGCTCCTTGTTGGTTCTTGTTGGTGTTGAGTAGAATCCGCTTGCCTGCAGTGTTGGTTCCTTGGTCTCGCACTCTCTGTGATTCAAGTATGGTGGGTTCGGCCACTGCAGTGGTGGCAAGAGCTCAGATTTCTCTCCTTGCCTGGATTTTCCTTCTCTGGCCTAACTTTCTGTCCTGTGATGGCACACTTGTTGTGATTCTCTGGCTTAGGACTGTTCACTGGAACTCTAAAACTGCTTTCTATGCAAGAGCTTGTTTAGCCACCAGCTTCTCCTCCGCCATCTTCCGAGGCTTTCACTACTAATATCACTGTTTGTCTCAAAATGCTTTAAATTCTACATCCTCTAAGATGGGCATAGGGTTATACTGTGGAACTTTTCTCCTCAGAGAGTGAGTACTACCCTATTGTTTAAAATAGACAAAGTACCTTGATACAGACACTGGGTGTGTGCAAACAACAAGTGATAGTTAAACAACGTTCTTATTAGTTTATAAAGATGAAATTGAAATAGAGCAACTATGAACTCAAAAGGAATGTGCAAAAAAGACAAAGACACAAAGTAGAATGTGTCAAGGAAATGCTGAAGTATAATTTCAAATTATGTACTCACGTTTGAGGGTGTGTTCAAAGTACAGCTTCAGACAATGCAGTTGGATATCTTGGGTGGATAACTGCTTTAAACTACTTTGGGTTAACTATCAGAAGAAGCCCCTAACTCTGACTTTAATCACAATACAACATCATCAACTTAGGGACTATTTTCCAAGAGCAAAGTACGAAAAAGAAGGCTCATCACAGTTAGTGTTCTGATTGAAGTAATGGCAATCACATAACTTTTCTTATAAGTCTTCACTTTTTTTTCGAGCTTTAAAGTAGGAAAAAGCCAATATTTTTCATGTACCTAAATTAAGTGGGACGCATTATATTGGTCTCTTTTTAACTGGGAAGCTATAGATTATGTCTTTTTATACTCTAACTTAGAACAATGATCTGTTGTCAGTTATTTCTTCTCTTCCTCTTCTTTTGCTCTTCCACTAACATATTTTTATTTAAGGAGACTTACTTGAGCTTGAGTTTCTAAATTCTTCAAAATTATCTGAATTTCTTCGTATTTCTGGAAGCCTCCTATATCTTTTTCAAGGGAATATTTTGTCACTACCATTTTTATCCTATATGATGTCTTCCTGCCTAACTCTGCAAGAAATACATTAGAGTTATCCAGGTATCTCAACACTTGTACCACCATAAATAACTATCTTACTTAGAAATCGTGATTTTAGTATATCTGGGGAGGTGGCATCTGCCATTTTTGAATGACCCTAATGATACTTACATGCAATCATGATTTAAACCAATATGCCACTCAGAAGATGAACAAATCCATTAAACACACACACAGTGGAATTCCAAGCTTCCAATTCATAAGAAAATGGAAAGACTTGGAAAAATCCTACTAAGAAAAATAAGCAAGACACAAAGAAACAGATTCCGTGCTTTTCCTCATGTGTAATAATTAGGTAATGTCTAAGATAGTCCTAGCGGATGAGCAGGATGGCTCAATAGCTATGTATAAATATACATATAAGAGGATGCTAAGCAAAATGAACTCCTAGACATGGAAACAGAGGTTTTGCTTTGTGGTTGTTGTTTTTACTGTACTATGTGATTTCTTTTTTCTTTTGTGTTTTCCCCTATGGTTTATTCCCTGCTGTATTATATACACATGTGTATATATACACATATATGTGTATATATACACATATATGTGTATTATATACACATGCATTTTAATTTGGCAAGGGAAGAGGAACAACAAAATGGAGAGGCAAAGGACAAAGGACAAACCAATGCAATAGCAATACTCACAAGACAACATGTAGGATATTCACATTACAACTTGTGAGGGGTATTGGGTTGAAGTAAAAGTGTGAGAAAAATCAGGGAGGGCATAAAACATTCGACTTGTTAGATATTCACTACCTTACAATTACTGCAACCCCTTCCATATATCACATTGACAATAAAATTAAATTTAAAAATAAGCTACATAAAATATAATTTCCCTGTATTTCTATAGTAAATGATATTCTATATGTATTTCATTTTTAAAAAATGAACAATATTTGGCTTCTCATTTGAATTAATTGCCCCTTTCTTTTTCAGAGGGTCATCAACTTGAATCCTATCAAACTATACAAAATTTTCACAATATATTGCCATTATTAAAAAAAACATTATTTTAGTATTGTCTCATACTAAATAGAAAACAGTTCATTTTTCTGGAAACTCCTAATTTTTGAAACTGAATATTTGTTAAGAGGACAGAATATATGTGTTCTACTAACTACTCATTTTCAAATTCTGAGCATGCCATACCAGAGACATTTAAAACAGTGCCTGTATGCATTTTATTTAATTCTTCAATAGATACAGTTTCCAATGGGGCATGACATATTTAAAGGTTAACAGAGAAACTAGCCACATTCTGGTAGAAGATAAAACTATGAAGTATCTATAATAATTAATTCCTCTAGAGTAAACATTTTTTCATCATAGTAAGCTATTATTTCAATGGCAATCAATCCCAACATTTTATGCAGTAAAGTCATTCTAGCCCAACAGTTTACACTTTGTAAGCCGCACCTTAAAATTCCCTAAATTGACAGCATGACTAGCTTATCACTATTATGAAAAAATTCTACACTTCTGCTAATATTATGCCCTTTCTATTGTTGAAAGAACACGACACTAAACTTTGCTGCATCGTTTTCCCTCAAGTGGTATCTTTCAGATCAGAAAACTTGAAAATATTATTTATACTTGTCTTTTCGTCTACCATAGATATTCATGACGCAAAGATCTGTATATTATGGTTCAAATCCCACCCAGGCACGAAGGTTCCTTAGATTCTTATCTCCAATAAACTGCTCAGGAAGAGCCAGACACAAGTAGCACTGAGGTTCAACTGGTAGTATCTTTGAGCAAAAAAAAAGGCTCAGGGACAGTGCCCAGGCCCAGACGTCAAGCCCTAGGACAAACAAAACAACAAAAGCAAAATGAAAACATACCCCAAACCTAGCATTTTTCTCATTGTATACATAGGTATATAAATAAGGAAATTTCTTCCTATGTTATGTACAGGTAGAAGAAAAAAGATTTCAAACAATAACTCTCTTCATACCATGTTACACAAAAGTCACAAAACATGGCTCTTTTTCTAAATTTATAAATAAATAGCTTCTATTTATTCTCAACTCTTTCTAGATTATTCACATTATCATGTTATACATGAACTGCTGGAATTAACTATTAACTAAGTCCTAATTACAACTCTCTTGAAAGAATATTCTAGACAAATAATTTGTTGAATCATTTGTGAATTTGTAAATTAAAACTTCTACTTAAAAAGTATTTTGTAGTATCCTATAGAATATGAAATTACAAGCAAAAGATATTTATTTTAAATCTAAATTCGAATTTAGAAAGGTCTACAAAGTCCTACACTAGATAACTTTGCTGTTTCTCCAGGCTTAAACTTTTGTAATCCTTCATTATTTCTTTGGAATCCAACAGAATGATGCTAAATTTTCCAAATTTTTGGTTCAGAATACTGACGTATTTTGTATCTAGAAGTATTCTGTAATGAAGAGAGCATTTAAAACATGACTGAGGATGATATATGAGTTGCATTTCAATAGGAAACTTGGCTTCTCAAAACATAATGACAAAATTAGCCCAAACTTCCAACTGTGTATTCCTTTCTTGTTCTTTGGTTTGTTTTATGGAGGCAAAATTATACTACCTAGTCCAGGGAACGTATTACTATTTAATCCACTCTCTAATCTCCTGTATTAGTCTGAGTGCTAGAATTCCAGACTTGTATCACATTGCCCTGCCATAGTTTCTTGGTTTATTTAATCGACAAACATGCTAGTAATTCTGAATTTCTCCGATGATCTTATCCATGACTGACTGCTCAAACTATTTCTGTGCAATTTTCAAAGATGTTCTAACACTTGACACAAGATATGAACATTTTCAGATGCACCTGCAGGGGTCTCTGATTCATTCTTCCATGGATCCAATCCCTTTAATAATTATTACTTGGCTCTTTTACTATGTCTGGTCAGTACCTATGTAATAGTCTCAATCTTTTGGGGGGAAAGTTCACTTGAGGACTTTCTAATATTAAAAATTATCACTTGATTCTAGTCTTACTCAAGACATATTTTCTATTATTTTCTAACTTTTCTACACATTGTGAGAGTTGTTTCATATGTGTGTTTGCACATATAAGATCTTCTGTGTGTATGTAAATGTTTGTATGTATGTATGCAAAAACCTCAGGCTATTATTCAGCACTCTTGCTCATAACTAATATCCCATCACTTGAGCCATTCGTCCAATGCAGCTTTTGGCTGGTTAATTATAGGTAGTGTTGCAAAGACTGTTCTGCCGAGGCTGGATGCAAACTGAACTTTTCAGACTCTTTTAAATTCTTAGTTTTTATTTTTTCCAGGAGTATGGTTTTAAGCTACAAACATTTTTGTGGATGTAAAGTCTAACCCATAGCCTAGATTTTTAACTCAAGAATTCATAGAAAGATAGATGAACATACCCATTACAAATCCTGAGTGTACACTGCTAGAAATGTGATCTTAAGCCTGGTACTGGTGGCTCAAACCTATAAACCTAGTTACTCAGGAGGTTGAGATCTGAGTATTGCAGTTCAGATCAAGCACCAGTAAGAAAGTTTTCTGAGGCACTTATCTCCAATTAACCACCAGAAAATGAATTGGAACTGTGGATCAAACTGTAGAGCTCTAGCCTTGAGCTGAAGAGGGGAAGGACATTGCCTAGGCCCAGAGTTCAAGACCCACAACAATAAAAAAACCAAAAAAGAAAAAGAAATGTGATCTTATCCACCAGTTCATTGCTGCTATATTTCCTGCTCTCTCAACATGACCTTTTTTTCCAGTTGTCTATGCTCTTATATCTGACTTGTTTTGGAACCAGAATTACTCTTCTGTTCTACTTTTTACAAATTTGCATGATTAGCTACCATGATTTAGATCTAGTAGACAAGAAGATAGGCCTCATCCTTCATATTCCACTTAGTAGTAAAGCTTTCCCTATATCACCCCCATAGATCTACATACTGGCCTTGGATTTATTGTTTCAAAGTTGTCTTATTGAAGAGTCTTCTATAGTGTATTGAACCATTATACTTAAGCACAAAACTTCATTTTCTCTTATTATTCCTATTGTTTCTCCTACTTCTAACTTATGTACACTTGGGAAATAATGCACAACAAACACACTCATAAAAAATGTTTCTGAGAACATTCTTCCCACATAAAATTGGTCTTAATTACAGAGCACTTAGGAAATTTTGAACTTAAAGTAGTCCAGGATGTTTTTTTTATTGTAAAAACGGTTTAAAGAGGGGTTAGAGTTACATATGAAAGTTAATGAGTACATTATCTATCAAGCGTTGTTACCTCCTCTTTTGTATTTCTCCTTCACTCCTTTTCCTCCCCACCAACCCAACTCCCTTCTCCCCTCCTCAAGTTGTAAAGCTAATTTTCTACATAGTGCCTTATACAAATCATTGTTACAATAGGTCATACTGTATAATTGTTTAAGCATTTTGTTATTTCCCTTCCCCTCCCCACATTAGAAAAATGTATATGAAAGATGCAGGTCTCTGACAATAAATATAGTGAAAACAGGGGTTATACCATGGAGGAAGAAAATAGAAGAGAAACAAAAAAATCACATACTACTTGTTAGATACATTAAAAGAAGGACAAGCAAGAAAAAGCTGTTGCAGGAGTCAGTTACCCAATTGTTTAGTCTGGTCCTGAGTTCTCCATAGCAATAAGGTTTCCAAAAAGCAGGATCCAGTGAGTACAATCAGCAAAAGGAGCCTCTTCTCAAACCAATGTTTTAAGGATGGTCACAAAGAAACAGGTGGTTTTTTTTATTTGCTTGTTTGTTTATTTAGTTTGTGCTGGTTTGGGGGCTTGAACCCAGAGGGTGGCCCCGGTCCCTGTACAGTTGTCTTTCCTGCCCACCTGCCCCCAAAGCTAGTACTCTATTGCTTGAGCCTAAACTCCACTTCTGGCTTTTTTAGTGTTTAATTACTGATAAGAGTTAGACAGACGCTCCTTCCTAGGTTGGCTTTTAATTGAGATAGTAATAAATCCAAGTGACTTCAACTGTATGGACTTCTTTTTTTTAATTTTTATTTATTTTTTATTGTGAAAATACTGTACAGAGGGGTTACAATTAGATGGGCAAGATAATGAGTACATTTCTTATCAAGCATTGTAGCCCCCTCCTTTGTTTCCCCCTGTATTTCTCTTTTGAATCACGAAATATTAGATGAAGTTTATATAAATCTAATATTTGACAATTTTTAAAAGAAGAGAATATGTCCAACAAAGAAACCATACCTTAAATAACTCAACAAAAGTAGGTGCACTGAATGATTTTGGAATATTTTTTTTTCTACTTGGGAAGATTACTATTGACTTTGTAGTTCCTTTTGGGGAAACTTAAAGTCATATTTGCACTTTTTAGTTGGTCATGGGTCTTTAACTCTGATACTGGACCCTGTCCCTCAATTCTTCAGCTCAAGTTGAGCACTCTGCCACTTTTGGTACAGTACCACTTCTGGGTTTCATGTGGTTAATTAAAGATAAGAGTCTCATGGACTTTCCTGACCAAGCTGGTTTTGAACCACAATTCTGTGGTCTCATCTTTCTGAGTAGTTAGGATTACAGGTGTGAGCCACCAACATCCGTCTTATATTTGCATTTATGTGCACTTATTGACACTATGTAGACAAAGAATGGAAATTTGTATCAAATGATGACATTGCAACTTTTTAGGAAAATCGAGGTAGCAATAAATTTATCCCCCTTTTCCATGTTGTTACATTAATGATTCATGTGTTATGGGACTCTTATATTAGCATCTTCTTCTGTCTGTATTTGTCGACTTAGTATCAGAAATTGTTCATAGAGAAATATAAAAGACTGAGATTTTTAGAAAGCAAAGGAGTTCAGGTATGAAAGTACAGCATAGAAGGATATACAATTTATCACAGAGAGATAAAGAATTAGCCTAATTACTAGAATGCTAAAGGCAATGAGGAATAAGCCTAGTGGATGACTAGTTCTTTAATAACAAAAAATGGTTCCCTAGAACATTTTGTGGTATAACTTAGTTATTACCATTTATTACTTCCATCTGGAGTTATTCCTTCTCTTCTGTAAAAACTATAATTAGCCTCTCCCTTTTTGGTGCCATATCTTATCAAAAAGATTTCCAAATCTCACTTATACTATCCTTCTGATTGTGATTAGCAGTGACCACTCAAAAGCCTGGAAACTTTGAATTTCCAGAATTAATCTTCACCTGACATCTAAGCACATTCCTGGCATTAATTGCCATGAATTAATGAACAAAAGTTTTTGGTTTTTTTCAATATTTTATACTAATATAGGTAAAGCACATGAATTAGGGACTATTGTCAGGTATCAGTACGGAAGGAGCAATTACATATTCCAAGTATGAGTTGTTTATTTTCCATTTACTAACTAAATATTTGTTGTTGTTCTTGTTGTTTTGCCAGTCCTGGGGCTTCAACTCAGGGATAGGGAATTATTCCTCAGCTATTTTTGTTGTTGTTGTTCTAGGCTAACCCTCTACCACTTGAGACACAGCACTATTTCCAGTGGTTCTTTTTCTGTTTATGTAGTACTGAAGAATTGAACCAAAGTTTTCATGCATGCTAATCAATCACCGTACTGTTCCCAGAGCCCTAAATGGCTTTCTTAAGATGGCATTACTTTTTCATTCTGTAAATATGTATCATAATTTTAGCCAGAAATTTTTGCTAGAAAAGGACATTGAACACAGTACTGAGTCCAGTAAGGCTAGATGGACATTGAATAGCCATCATGGTCTAGCCAGAGCACAGAGGGGCTTACCTCATGGAGCTGGAACAACAGACTGAGCAAGACAACTCCTGACCCACAGCCCACCTCCAGAATGAGAGGGCCACATTGGTTCCAGCCACATGGGGATGCTGGGCCACCTCCTCTAGCATCCATTAAATAAGTTAGAGAGAGAGAGAGAGAGAGAGAGAGAGAGAGAGAGAGAGAGAGAGAGAGAGAGAGAGAGAGAGAGAGAGAGAGAGAGAGAGAGAGAGAGAGAGAGAGAGAGAGAGAGTCATAATTACACTTAAACCAGGTGCTGGTGGCTCAGGCCTATAATTCTGAATACACAGGAGGTTGAGATATGAGGACTATGTTTTATAGGCAACCTGGGCAGGAACATCTGTGAGACACTTATCTCCAAAGAATCACCAGAAAACAGAAGTGGTGCTGTGACTCAAATGGCAGAGTGCTAGCCTTGAGCTGAGGAGATCGGGGACAGTGCCCAGGCCCAGAGTTCAAGCCCCACGGCTGACAAAAAGTGGACTTCCCACCACAAGAAGGGGACTGAATAGCACCCATTATCCTAGGGAGCATGGCAGAAAAGTCAGGCTGAGCTTCCTGTCAGCTCTCTTATTTTATTTTTTGTTTATTTTTATTATGAAGCTGATATTCCAAAGGGTGGGTTACAGTTACAAAAGTAAAAGTACCTTTTTTTTACAGTGTTATCACTTCCTCATTTTTTCCTGCTTCCCCCAACACTGATATCCCATTTCCCCAAAGTTGTAAAGTTCATTTCTAACATAGTGATTAGTGTATATCACTGTTGCTTTGGTTATTCTTTGTCTGACCATTGCTGTGATTTCCCTTCCCTTCCCCAAATCAGATAAACTTATGTTTAAGACAAAGGGTACAGAAATCAAAAACAGTGACTACAGGGAATAATCCAAAGGGGAAAAAGTAAATAGAAATAACTAAAAGCAGTTCACTATACAATTATCTTGTATCCATTTCTTGGAGCTCATTTCAATAAGCATCATTTTCTATGATGACATGCATATAACTATTGAGCTGTTGTGATCTTTTATAAGAATATCCTAGACATATTCTAGTTTTTTTAATGAGTGAAAACATGTAGCCTATGATTCTTTGGGTGTGGCTTGTTTGATGTATTATGTTTTCCAAGTCTTTCCATTTCCTTACAAATGGGGCAATGTCATTCTTTCTGACGGAAGCATAGAATTTTGTTGTGAATATATATGACATTTTCTCGATCGATTCATCTACTGAGGGCCATCTGTGTTGGTTCCCTATCTTAGGTATGGTAAATACTGCTACAATTGACATAGTTGTGATGGTAACTTTAGTGTGGCCTTGTCTGTGGTCATTTGGGTAATTGTCCAGATGTGGGATTGCTGGGTTAAAGGGGAGATATTCTGAGGAACCTGTATACTTCTTTATGGAGTATTTGAACAAGTTTACTTTTCAACAAATTGTGTAGTAACATTCCTGTTTGGCTACATTCCCACCAGACCAGCATCTGTTATTATTAGTTTTCTTCATAATGGTTATCAAACTGGGGGGAGGTGGAATCTCAATGTTGCTTTTATTTGTATTTCTATGGCCAGAAATGTTGCATATTCCTTCATGTTTCAATTGGCCATTGATATTTCTTCTTCAGAGAGGTCTGTCTTTAAATCTTTAGCCCACTTATTAAGAGGGTTGTTTCTTTGAAGATTTGTTTTTTGGGGAGTTAACTGCTAGGGCTCTAAATATATTTAAGATGTAAGGCCATTGCCTGTTGCAGAGCAAGTAACGAACTTCTCCCAATCTGTGTGCTTTCTATTAATCTTTCTATCTATGTAAGTTCTCTTCTTAGATTTGGTAAGGGTCTGCCAAGTCTGTTAATTTATTGAAACAACCAATTCTGTTTTGTTGATCTTTTTATGTTTTAGTTTGTCTTTATTTAGATATTTCTGATTTAATTTTTTTATTTGTTTCTGTCTTGTGCTTTGGGTTTGGCCTTTTTCCTGTTTTCAAGAATTTTCAGGTATATAATTAAAAAAAAGACTTCAGATTTCCCCAATTGCTTGATGTAGGCACTTAGAGTTATAAATTTTCCTCTAAGTACTGCATTTACTCTTTCCAAGAGGAGTTGTTATTTTGTGTGTTCAATTTGTTAAATTTCAGAAACTTTCAGATTTTCATTCTAATGTATTCAGTGCCTCACTGGTCATTCAGCAATGTGTTGTTCAGTTTTCATGGGTTTGGGAACTTTTTTTTGCTTTAGCTTTTTTAATTCTAAGTTTATTCTGTTGTGGTCTGACAATATATGGGAATTCAAATAACTTTTCTTTCAATTTGGATAGAATTTCTATGTGATATAGGATATGTTCTATTTTGGAGACTCTTTCTCGAGCTGCTGTGAAGAATGTGTATACTGATGCTGAATGTATATTCTGTAGATGTCTGTTAGGGCTAGGCGTTCAATGTAGTTATTTAGGTCTTCAGTTGTTTGGTTGAGTTTTTCCTGGATGACCTATCCATGCATTTCAATGATGTGTTGAGAAATGTTTTTTTGGTTAATTAATATTTGTTTGATGAAATGGGGTGCTCCAGCCATTGATACTTAGACTTGATATATCTACCTAATGGAGATGTGCCTTTATCAATATATAATGTCTCTTCCTAGTAATTTTATTTTGAATTCTATTTTATCTTATGTTAGTAATTCTACTGTGGCCTGTTTATGGTGTTCATTTGCTTGAAAATTTTCCTTCCAGCCTTTCAGTTTGAGTATGTGTTTGTTTTTGTCAATAAAATGTGTCTCTTGTATATATTACATGCATGTGTCTTGTTTTATTATACTATTTAGTCTGTTTTCTAATTGGAAAGTTAAGTCCATTGATATTGAGAGTTAAGTCTGTGAAATATCTCATAAGTCCTGCTATGTTATTCACCTGCTGTTAGGCTCTGTGTCTCATCTACTCTAAATATATTTACCTTGTTAACTGGTAGGGAGCATTTTATATAACCAGTTCTTGTTCTTCATGATCTTCTCTATGTAGGATATATTTGATTAACTTCTATCCTGATGATTTGGTGGAGATACATTGTTTCAAGATTTCTTTGGCATGAAATATTTTTATATATCCTTTTAATGTAAAGGCGAGTTTGGCTTGGGACCATATTCACGGTTGGTAGTTGATTGCCTTTAATGTTTGTCATATATCATGTGAGGCTCCCCTTTTTACCATATCAGCTAGGAAATTTGTATTTATTCTGACTGTATATCCTTTATATAATCAGTCTTTTCTCCTGACATATTTAAGAATCCCTTCATTGATGTCTAATGATCCTCTAATGGATTATGATGTGATGGTGGTTTGTTCTGTTCTAGTATACTCTGTTTGGTGTTCTAAAGGCTTCTCTTATCTTAATTAGCCTCTCTGTTTGATTTCCCTGTCTTACAATTAGTTATTGTTTTAGGGCTTCTATCTCTTTATTAAAGCTTTATTTTAGGTTTGTATGGATTTTCTTTACAACTTTTTATTGGGTGGTGGCTTGGGAGGTATGTGTTTTAGCTGTATCTTCTCTCATATCTTTTAACTTGGCATCCATTTTTCCCTTGGACTCTCTTGCCTTCTCAGAATTTATATTCCTTTGTGTTTGGAGTCTCCATGAATTATTTTGCTGATCTTTGCTTGGTCTCATCTTGTTCACAAATTTTCTTTTAGAGGTTTTGTGTCTTTTCATTAATCACATTTTTAAGCAGTATTTGTAATGTATTTTGAAAAATATCTTCTAGATCATTGATTGTTCTAATGCCCTTTGATTTACTGTGTGAATTATATTACCTTGGCATGACTTTTCTCATAATTTTCTGATTTGTTTTGTCCATTTGAAGTATTTCTTGGCTTTTCATTTTGGGGAATCTATGATTTTAATAGGTGACTATCTATGTTCTTGGATGATTTGCCAGGTGTTGCTTTGGTCTTCTGTTGTGATTTGTTTTTCTGGAATTAGGTTTTTGTCTAGACCATTAAGTGTAGGAGAAGAGATCAGTTGTGAGAGATGTTGTCAAATTAATACTTGTGGTTCCAACGACAATTCCCACTATCCAGTGGTAAGGTGAATTGTGCCTGTGTTTATATGTGACTGTCTCTCTGTTCATGATTTTTTCCCAAGTAGCCATTTCATTTCCACACTGCAATTGTGTTTTTGAATATGTTGGCCAACACAGTCACAGCACTCACCTTCCTGGCTGGGTAATTTTTCATAGATTTCTGTTTTCTTGTGAAGACAGTATAAAATATTCTTTTGAATTGTGTATCTATATATAATTATACCTAACTTGGTGTGACACCCTAGAAATGGAGTACCTTCTAGGACTCTAAATCTCTGTTTCGTTAGGGAAATCTAGGGTACTTTTCTGTTGTTATTCTGCCACTGTTTTTCCTCTTCCTCTGGTTTATTTATTATATTGTGGATTTTTTTCATATAATTTAGGATTTGTGATGGTTGTATCAAGTTATTTTTGTTTTTCTGTTTGTGTTACTTTTAGATAGTGATTTCTGGCTTGTATGAAGAGACAGTAATAATATGAATTGTGAAGAGCTTAAAGTTTAAAGCTTAAAGAGGCACAATGAAGGCCTAAGTAACTCCATTACAGGCTAGCAACCATCTTGTGAGGTATGAATTATGAAAATAACCATGGGTTGGACCCAGAAATGACACAAAAGGAAAAACAATTCCTGGACAACTGAGACATAAACAATCCTTGGGAAAGCCACAGGAATTTTCTCCAAATGCATTGACCAAACATTGGTTGGCCATGCAGGACATGGTGACCCAGTGGCCAGACACTTCTTGTCAATAACACCACAATAATATTAGCCATTCACATATGTATAGCTTAGTTTTTTAAAATGTTAATCAATCAAGAAATTTCTCATTTAAAACTTCCATAAAGTTGTTTGTTCAATACTATAAAAACTGTGCTGATTCTATGCTTGGGGTCTCTTATTGTCATGGGTTACCGATTGCACAGAGCACCAGACTGGGCCTTGCAAATAAACGACACCTTTGTTACTTGTATTGGTCGGGTGGTCTTCGGGTGGTCTTGAGTCTAGTAAAACAAATGTAAGTTATTACATTGAAAGAAAGAGTGCAGACATTTTAACCTATTTGCTACAATTAAATTAATATTAAGCAAAGCTAATTAACTCTTATTTACTCTTCAGAGGATGAGTATAGTACTGTTGGATATCTTGGAGGAAAAGACTTTAGACTGATTACAACTGATGCCTTTCACTGAAATTACTGGCTAAACATTCTCCTTCAGAAAGGCAAATGCTCCATTTTTTTCCTATTAGTACTATAAAATCAAAACATCTGCATGTTGAATTGTTTTCCTCTGCTATTTTCAATACCATTCTTCATCTATTAGGTATCTAGGGCTTGGAATGACCCGTTCCTTAAAATACCTATATTGCTTATATTGTGATTTAAATCTCAGTAATATTAATATGAATTTATCTCTGAGTCTCATCTTGAGCTATATTCATATGTAATTTATGCAGTCTCAAGCAAGAAACCTATTTTACTCTTTTCTATTCTTTAAACAATAAATCTATTATCTTTAGAAATATGTTCTAAAGAAAATATTTTCTTTTTTATTGTTCCAGTAAACATCATTTATTTCTAGTACTTTTACTGAAATAAATATAAAGTATGGAACATGGAGACACTTTAAAGTATATCCTTGGGGACTATGTTATATATAAAAATAAAAAAGTGCAATGCACATGTTTATACATGAATCATCTAATGGTTATGTCAATTAGACACAAGAACTATCATACTACATCAAGTCTCAGTTTAAGTAAAGGCAACAACATATTAGTGTTCATGAATATGACTCATCTTTGGAAAATGACAAGTCACAACAAAGTTTATGTTTCAAATTTAAGAAATAAAAATTACACTCAGATTTGATGTGAATATCTTGTTTCCAGGAAAACAGTTATTCAGCAAACAAGGAAACAAAAAATAAGGGCTTGTCATATAGAAAGAAAGATGTAAAAGCATACTGTCTTATTTTAAGATGATACATACATGCAAATCTTTATTCAAAGATACTATAAAAATTCATGAGCGGATTTGTGATCAGAAGTGATAGGTAAGCAAAGTAACTGGAAAACTATATTTGTAAATAGTGCTTTCAATATATGATTACGTTTTCAATAAATACGTCTATAGATGATGATTTTGTATCTGTAACACATATCCAGTATTCTACATTTTAGACATACTCCCATTCACTTACCTCAGTTCTTGATCAATATTCTTCTACTTTCATGATGTCAATTTCTACTATAGTAACAAGGTGGGTGTTCTCTTGGTTTCTACATCCAATAAATTTTAGTATTTTGCAACGGTGTATAAACTCATGGAGTTTGACTGGGATGTGAAGTTTGAGGATACTGTATTCAGGGTATTTATTGGCTTGAAGCAGGCAGGAACTTATTGTGAATACACAGACACTCTGTATACTAAGAATTAGGGACTTGATCTCGGGGAAAGATAAAGGTTCAGGAAAGATATTGAAGCTGAAATAAAGCAATGCAGCAAACATTAATCAACTATCATTACAAGGGAATGGAACATATATCTGATGTGTCTGGATGGCAGTGGTGTGTGTGTGTGCTTGTTTGTGTGTGTGTGTGTGTGTGTGAGTGGGTTTGTGTGTTTGTGTGTGTGTGTTTAGAGAATTTTAGTGTGGCTTCTATATTTACAGTCCATAGAGCATTAATTGTTAAGGAGAAGGTGCCCTTACCAGAGCTCTGATACCATTGTCATCACTTTTTACTGTAAAAAACAACAACAACAAAAAAAAAAAACACTTGCTTAATCTCTAATTAAAAAGGGAAACATAAACTAACATCTTACATGATTGTTTTGAAAATTAATTGGCAAATTGAAGGCCAAAGGGAGAAATTGGAGATTAATATAATCTTTTTCCTCACTTCTGATTACTAAACTGTAATAGCTGTGATTTTCGGGAATCTCCTGTAATGTACTTACTGCTTAATTATTAATATGTTTAATAGTATGAAATATATGATAGAGAAATAGATCAGCCAGCAAGCACAAAGACCTAGTGATAAGATCGAGCTTTTGAGCAGGGTTGCCACATCTTTTAGTAAAGCAATTCCTTCATATGAATTTCAAAGTTTATGGCTTTCCCTGTGTGATTAAAAGGTAAGAAAGTACGGTAGAAACAAAAATTCCTGTTCAGCCAAGTAGAAAGTGCTCATGTTCTCATCCTCATGTTGCAAATTTCCATTCCGTAAAGACTCTGTTAGAGTGCTTTCATTTAATATACTTCAGCACATCATCCTTCCCTGTTGGAGACAGGAAAAAAAGATAATTTTGTTTGAATATTATCTTATGTAAGTTAGTGTGTACCGGCATGATTTATATAATTACAGAAGTTTGTAATAAATATAAGTAGGGATCATATCACAACTATAAAATATAATTAAAATCACATAAGACTAGAAGTTACAGAATTTTGTGCATGAAAACATACATTAGATTAGTTGCAGAATTATTATTTTGAGACAGACTTTATATTAAAGTATAAAGCAGTTTACGAAGGGTTGAAACATTTTATTGAAAAAAATATATTTCTTATAGATATTTTTGCTTCATATTTTAAGAAGAAAAATGGTCCCAAAGTAATTATTTTTAAAAAATTATTTTCTTGTTTCCATGTGATTAACGTCCAAATTAGAAATCCAGATATTTAATTTAAATTAACCAAAAATATTTATTGAGTATATGAACCTTCCGCTCTCTACATTCTTCACACTAACTTTACCAAATATGATGAGTCTGAAATAATCAGTCTCTTTGTGACCTGTGTTGATATTATTTACAATGTGAGCAAAATCTTTAAAAAGTAGTGTTTAGTTTAGCTTAATTGCTCTGAAGAGACAATAAATGATATAAACAAAGGCTAAAAATGATAAGATTTAATTTTTAGAATTCAGGAAATGTTTTTGACCACACTGGTTATTGGAGCCTTTGCAACAATCTCATGAGATAATTTATATTGATGAAGCAAATATCCCAGTGTTTAGACATTTACGAATACAAAAATTGTGTCATTCTGAATATGTAGAGCTACGTATCAAACATAGAAATTTTAGCTTTTAAATACTTGAATATGCTAATACATTTAATTGCAGGGTAAACACTTGTTTTAAAAGGAGATAAAATTGCATTTATTTTGAAAAGTAAACCTAAGTATTCATTTGAATGAAAGACAATGTTTAAACATCACATATTAAAGAAACAAGATATACAGTTAGTTGTTTTTCATGCCAATTATGTTCTCTAAAATAACTAGATTAGTAAACCTAAATCATTGCTTCATAGAGAAATAGAAATTTAGTTTCCTAAAATTTATGACTATAACTTTTTCTCAATTACTAAAAAACTGTTTAATGATTTTTTCATGGAATCTTATTTGATGTATTTTTATTCATTAAGTTAATAATTGACCAATAACAATATAAAATATGCATGAACAAAGTTTATCTAACACAAGTATTTTATTCACAAGACATATCATGGCTCTCTTAAAAAATACTAGACGGCAGTGTGTTCTTTATTAATTTTCAGTTATTTTGTTAATAGTTATTAATTGTCAGAAGTGGCAATTCCATAATATGTTTAAAGCATTTGATTATACTCCCTCCTTCTATTTTCTTTTCATTACTTCTTCTTCCAAAGATCTTCTGTATTTCACATAAAGTTACATCCTTATATATGCACATATAATCTAATTTGGAAAAATAATTAAGGTAAACTGCAATTTAATTCAACTTGTATAGTGGATTAACAAGATGAATAAAAACTTGAATATTTTTATTAACTTCTGAATTTAGCTATCATTATTATTATCACATCCCAGACAAAATTAGAATTAAGGTTAGTGAAATAGGTTCAATACAGGATGACTCATTGCAAAAATGATACTCAGAAGACCCTATGTTGAAAACGGACTTTACACCAAGAGGAGGGAGGAGTAAGGGAAGGGGGGTAGGAGGAGAACAACAAAGAAGGGTGTAACAATGCTCAACAAGAAATATACCCATTACCTTACTCGTATAACTAATCTGTCTTTAAAGCATCTTTACAATAAAATATAATTTAAAAATATAATAAAGATGGGGGTCAGTGGCTAACGCTTTTAATCCTAGCTACTCAGGATACTGATGTCTGAGGATCGGAGTTCCAAGCAGCCCAGGCAGGAAAGTCTGTGAGTCTCATATCTCCAATAAACCAACCACTATAAAACCATAAGTGGCGCTGTGGCTTAAGTGGTAGAGCATTCGCCTTGATCTGAAGAGTGGAGGGACAGCGCCCAATGCCAGAATTTAGGCCCCATGACCGACCAAAAAAAAAAAAAGAAGAAAGAAAGAAAAAGAAAAAGAAAACCTGACAGGAAATAGAAAAACACTTTAAAAATGTAGGCTCAAAATGCAAGTAAAATTTAGACCTACACGCTGAGCAAGAGAATAAAAGTGCAATAGAGGCTTGCTATTAACTTTATGATTCGGTTATATGTAGGTTTAGGATTAGGCAAGGTGTTCCAGTTAGAGCTGGGGTTAGCATGATAAAAAGATGTAAGATTTAAAAAGGTGCAAAACTGCAACATATTTTAAGAAGAATGAATGGCATCAAGGTTAGAATTAATGAAAACCAGTGTCTGTGTTAGTTTAAACATTTAGACATAATTTGGCTTAAAGGTGAATTACATTTTGTTCTCGTTAGGTTTAGGGAAGGATAAGCTTTAGTGTAAAATTTGTTTTCCAATAAGAAGTAGAAACAAAAAAAATGTGTGATTGAATAGAATCTAGACAATTTTCCTTACAGTAACTATTTGGTGTTAAATCAGATTGTGATTAGGATTAGGTTTCTGCTTAAAGGGGGTTGAGAATAGGATAAATAAATTGGTTAAACTAGTTTCTCGTGCCTATTATCCTAGCTAGTCAGGAAGCTGATTTCTGAGGATCGCAGTTCAAAGCCTGCAAGGGCAGAAAGTCCATGAGACATTTATCTCCAATTAACCACTAGAAAACCCAAAATGGTGCTGTTGCTCAAGTGGTAAAGTGCACCTACAGCTAAAGAACTGAGGGATCATGACCTAGAGTTCAGGGATCATGCCCAGGCCCAGAGTTCAAACCCCACGTTGGACAAAAAGAAAAAGAAAAGAAATGTGTTAAATGTTAAGTAAATCTGAACTTATTTTAGGTTCTAGGAATTCAGGAAAAGCTTGGATATTGGAAGGATAATGTATTTCATGATATCAGGATTTGAGATCAATGGATATAATGATTCCTGTTAAGGAACAAGATAGATTCAGAGTTAAGAGCGAGAAAATCTATAGGGTTTAGGAAAACCTGCAATTTATTTCAAGAATTACAGGTGGAATTTCAGTAATGATGACACAAAACAAGCATTTTTCATAAATTTTAGAAGTGAGATACCGTTAGTGTCAAGGATATGGTTACGATTGTAGCCATGATTGGGTTTAGAGTGAAGGAGAAAAAAATGAGAATCAAATTGAAGGTAAATTTTAGAATAAGCCTGGCAGGAATTAGAATGAATGTGAACTAGAGTATGCAATTAGGGTTATGGTTATTCTCAATGTTCCAGTTAAGATTAAGTTTAGGGTTAGAAAATGACTAAGATATTGGAAAAAAAATTGAAACCTATTTTTGGAAAGCTTATTTGAATCACCTTAGGATGAGTGAAAACTAGTGTACTTGTGTTAGTGTTAGTATTGACATATAATTTGGATTACCATTAGGGTCAGTATTTTGTGCTGAGTATGTATAGTGTTATGAATAGGAAAGTTTTTAGTATAATATTCAGTTTTCACTAACAAGTGGAAGCAAAAATATGAGATTGAACAGTAACTCGACCATTATCATTATATTTATTTCTCAGTGATCATTCTTGTAATGATTAATGAGAGTTTTCCAGCCAGGTTTAGGTTGAGAGTTAGAGTTAATTAATGGACTAGATGGTAAGTAAATCTGATATTGTTTTAGGGCACAGGGGTTCAGGAAAAGGTAGGATCATTGGAAACTACAGTATTTTTCCTGATAAGAGAATGTGAGGACAAATAATATAATGGTTCATGTTAGGGAACAAGATAACTTCAGAGGAAGAGTGAGAAAATTTGTGGGAATTAGGGCAAACAAACTCATTTCCAGAGTACAAACTGGAGTATTCATTAGAATGAATAAAAACTAGAGTATTTTTCTTAAACATTTGAATTGGACTATCATTAGTATGAAAGTTAGGTTTCAGTTCCAGCTGGGCTTAGTGTTAGCATTGGGGAAATGGAAAGTTTAGGGTCCAACTGAAAGTAAATCTTCGAATAACAAGTCTAGTTAGAATTAGGATGAATGTGAAATGAGAAACTGCTAATAATATTAATATTAGGGTATGGTTAGTGTGAGCGTTAGCCACAATATTCCAGTTAGGGTTAGGGTTGCAAAAATGGCAAGATAATGAGTAAAACTACAAAGTGTTTTTAGAAGGATGAGTTAAATCAAAGTTAGGATGAATAAAAACTAATGTATTTTTATGACCTTTAGAATCCAAAGGCTATTAGTTCTAGGGCTAGGGTTGCTTTTCTAGTTCAGGTTAGACTTAGGCTTAGGGAAGGGTAAGCTTTCAGGTAAAACTGAGTTTTCTGCTAACACTTTCAAGTAAAATAAGTGTGAAATTTAACAAAAACTACAGAGTTTTCTTAATTTTCTTATTCAGGGTTCAATAGGGTTAAATTTAGAGTTAGTTTTCTAGTAAGGTTTAGGTATAAAGTTAGGGTTAAGAACTAGAGTAGATTTTAAGTAAACCTGAAACTTCTTTTTGGAGATAGAGGAGTTCAGTAAAAGTTAAGATCAGTGGAAACTACAGAAGTTTTCACGATATGAAGATTTGAGATTAATGATTCATAATAGGGAATGATTTCAGAGTCCAAGTCAGGAAATCTGTAGTATTTGGAGCAAAGTGCAAATCATTTCAAAGACAATGAGTATCTGTTAGGATATATTTTCCATTAATTTTAAGATTGGGTTACTATTATCATCAAGGTTACTCTTAGGGTTCTGTCCAATATTTGAGTTAGGATTAGGGAAAAGGAAGATTGAGAACTTGAGTGACTTACTTCCCCTTTTTTATGTATATGGATACAAAGGTTCTGCCTCTGAGCTTTTTGCTGTAGGCTAGCATTCTACCACTTGAACCATGAGTCCACTTCCAGCTTTCTTTAGCAGTGAGTTGGAGATATGAAACTCACAGACATTCCTATCTAAACTGACATTGAACTGAGATCCCCAGATCTCTGCCTTCTGATTAAAGGTAGGATTAAAAGCATGAGCTACCCGTGCCCAGGAAAGTGCCTGAATTTTACTGATTGTTTGTACTTTTGTTCGAGATTGATACTTGAATTCATTATCTGACACCTTTGCTCACTAAGTAGCATTTTGCCACTTGAGCCATATCTCCAAAATGATTACTTTAAATCACTGAAAATCATTAAATTTTCTTCAGGTGATATGTATCATTAGTGTTGTTCTAAAACTTATCGTAACAAAAAAGACTTATAGACCCTGGAGTTGATCTGAGCAAATTCTCATTCTTTGCTTCTAATTGCATAACAGTTTAGGGACATGATTTTTTAATTATTATTTTAAGTAGCATAGAAATTATCATTAAACAAAGCATTTTATGCGTACAATATACGTTGATAAATGCCAACCCTTTCAATGTTCTCATCCATCCCTCCTCTATACACTGCTTCCTTCACTCTTCTTAATATTATAGGATGTTTATTGGATTTCTCTCTGCATTTCCCCCTTTTCTCTTGTTCATTCTTCTACCTTTTAACCCTTCACCCCTCATTTGACTACCCACTTCCAAATGATCCAGCAACTCATCTCTAGGCATTTACCCGAAAGATTACAAACCAGGATATAGTAAAGGTTTCAGCCAGACCATTCTTATTGAATCTGCCCAGATAACCTTCAAGAGAAAAAATAATCAAGAAAATGTAATACACACACAGAGAGAGAGAGAGAGAGAGAGAGAGAGAGAGAGAGAGAGAGAGAGAGAGAGAGAGAGAGAGAGAGAGAGAGAGAGAGAGAGAGAGAGAGAGAGAGAGAGGAAATTCCACTTACCCATCAGAAAGAATATTTTAACATTTGTATCTCTCATTTCTCATTTCATCTGCCTCGTATCCCACTGTCGTCCTACTGTCCCTGTACTGCAGTAACTGAAACATGCAAACTGATGTAAAAGATTTTCAGGGTTATGGGCTAGCCATAATTTCCTGAATATGAGTTCTTTGCTCATTCTCTTTGTCTATTCATGCATTTGAATAGTGATTATTCAGATTCATTTGTACCATTTGCTACACAGAATAGAGATGAACCACTTGTATGTATGTATGTATATATACATACATATATATACATATACATATATGTATGTATATATACATATATATACATACATACTTGAACATATGCACACATATGGATATATATTAAATACTTGAGTACATTTCATGTTTTCAAGAATTACAGAGCTAACAAAAATCACATGTATTTTCCTTTTCAATTTTTTCAAAATCTAAATAATTTTGTCTCTTTTGAATACCTAATTTTAAAGAGAATGTCATCATCTCTGGTCTGTCAGGCTCCTTGAAATTAGATGTTCAAATAGGCTAAAATTATTTAGGCTTTTTGGTGGAAGGGTTCTATTCAGGGGTTCCCTGCTTGCTAGATAGGACTCTGGTTGTATAGCATCAAGAAGCTCACTACTTTTACCGTACTTCTAGTCCATTTAATTACTTGAGGTGTTGAACTTTTTGCCAGGGTCTGATCTTAGATTGACTGAGAATTTGCTACCTATGCCTCCCACATAATTAGCTAGGAATACAGATGTGAACCACTGTGGAAAGCTCATTCGTTGAGATGGCTGTATTGGCAGTTTTTCCTCTGGTCTGGCCTCAGACCACGATCCTTGTCATCTCTGCTTCCCAATCAGCTGGAATTACATATGTGGGCTGCTATACTTGGTGTACATGACACCTTCTGTTTTATAAAAGAGGTTTTTACTGTAAAAATATGGTATAGAGGGGTTATAGTTACATGAGCAAGGTAATGAATACATTTCCTATGAGGCATTGTTACCTCCTCCTTTGTTTTTCCCCTACTCTTTCTTCCCTCCCACCTCCACAACTACACACCCCCCTCTTCTCCCTTCCCTGCTTCCCCACCCATATTGTAAAGATTCTTTTTCAACATAGTATCTTGTGTATCTCATTGTTACAACGGGTCAGCCTGCCCTATTTAAACATTTTGTTTTTTCCCTTGCCCTCCCCTAGCTAAAGAAATGGTGTATACAATATGCAGGGCACCGACATTAAATACAGTGTAAACAGGAGTTATACCTTGGTGGGGGAAAATACAAAAACAAAAACAAAAAGAAATCACATGGTAAATTATAAACCCTATCTTGGTATTCACTTCGCTTAACATCATCTTATCTGGTGGTATGTACATAACATTTGAACTCTTATGCTTGTCCTAGATATACACTAGTTATTCCAAATAAGGGAAAACATAGGACCTATATTTCTTTTGTCTGACTTACTTTACGTAATATAATTTTTTCCAAGACTCCACTTAGAGCTCCCCTATAACCCAGCAATCCCACTTTTGGGCATTTACCAAATGATAACACACAAGATCATACTAAGCTACCGGCACAACTATGTTTATTGCAGCATTATTTACCATAGCTAAGATATGGAACCAACCCAGATGCCTCTCAGTAGATGAATGGATCAAGAAAATGTGATACACACACACACACACACACACACACACACACACACACACACACACACACACACTGGAATTCTATGCCTCCATCAGAGAGAATGAAATCGCCCCATTTGCTAGGAAATGGAAAGACGGGGAAACAATTTTATTAAGTGAAATAAGCGAGGCTCAAATAACTATAGGTCCCATGGTTAACCTCACGTTCAGAAAGTAGTACATGGTACCATATAACCTTATAACAGAATGTTATGTGAAATGAACCACAAGATAGGGACACAAATGATATTTTTTATTCCAAGAGATTCTTATCTCTATATTATCCCCCAAATAAAATTCGAAGGAGAGCTGTGGTTGAAATACAGAGCACCACCCTTGAGGGAAAAAGCTTAAGTGAGAAGGTAAGGTCCTGAGTTTAAACCATAATATCAGCACTAAAAAAAGTGATTTCTTTTCCTGGAGGTTTTTATTAAATTGCTCAGAATATAATCAACGTTGTATTTATGTTTAGCATTATTATTAAAATCATGTTATAATTATTGATGTAATTTTCTTAAATTTTACTTACACATTAATATCCAATACTGATAATAGATGATTACTGTTTCACAAGTTTTTATGTCAGTTGAATATATGGATGAGAGGTGTATACAAGGAATTTGGGCTGAAAATAGATGTTTGAAAGCTCTTCACATAAATAAATGATGCCTGAAGAAGCTGTGGATAATTATGAAATAAACCAAAGAAACCATCAAGGAAAGATAAGGTATGATTCTGGAAAGCACAAAATTTTGGAAGAAAAAAACACAAGGAAAATATGTAACTTTTGGTAAGAACGTTGTAACCCACCTACTCATTTGATTCCTTATTTCTAGTGGAAGGCATTTCAGTTAACTTCATTTTACAAAGTTAAAAATGATTGACATTTAATATTAACTGGCTTCTGTCTCAGGTAAGCAAAAAGCCATGTGCCAGGGGCTCATGCCTATAAACCTAGCTACTCAGAGAGCTGAGATCTCTAGATCCTAGTTCAAAGCCAGTTTGGAGAGGAAAGTTGGTGAGACTTTTCTGTGCAACTAATCACGAGAAAACTGGAAATGGCACTGTGGCTCAAAGTGGCAACCCAATCTTGAGTAGTAAATCTCAGAGACAGAACCCAGGCCCTGAGTTCAAGCTCTCTGAAATTATTCTTAAAATACTAGTTATCAGAATTTCTTTAACTTGTTTAGAAGAATGTTTTAAACTTAGGGATTTTTTATTTCATGTTGTCAGCATTGATTTTTAAGATGTGCAGAGAAAAAATTATTTATAGTCAGAAATGGTTTGTATTGCTTTGTATTACACATTGCCTCTACACCCAGAGATCAGCTGGAAAGCAGATGGCTAAATCCTGGCTGTTGGCAATGAAGATGGATATGTATTTCTTTTAGCAAAGAAAAAAAACTTATGAATTGGTAGCCTTTATATATAACACCTTAATAGTAACAATAAAATTAATATTGTTACTATTACTATTTTTTGTCAGTTGTGGGGCTTGAACTCTAGGTCTGAGCATTGTATCTCAACTCTTCAGCTCAAGACTAGCACTCTACCACTTAAGCAACAGTGCCACTTCACATTTTCTGAACCTTTATTTGGATATAAAGGTCTCACAGACTTTCCTGCCCTGGCTGGATTCGAAGAGTTCTCAGTCTCCTTAGTAGCTAGGCCCGGCAGTAAAATTATTTTGAAAAAGAACAAACCCATGATTCTATACTTAAAAAAATCACAATCTGGCAAGTGTATCTGTAACATTGTTGTATCAATTAACCATAGGCACCAATCATTTTTACATCTCACTATGTCCTTTCCAATGCCAGATAATATTTCATTAATTTATTTAATTTTTCCTAACAAAGTTCATTATGAATTCCCAACAGCACAATTTTCTAGTGAGTATAAAAATTCTTCAACATACTTATTTCAACAAACAGCATTTTGCACTTGTTTTTTTTTTTTTTTTTTAATTTTGCCAGAGCTGGGGCTTGAAATCAGGGCCTGTGCACTCTTCCTGAATTTATTTTGCTCAAGGCAATTGAGCCACAGCACCACTTTCAGTTTTTCTGCTTACGACATACTGAGGAATCAAATCAAGTGCTTCTTGCATGTAAGGCCAGCACTCTACCACTAAACACATTCCCAGTCACTGGGTCTTTTGTTGTTGTTGTTTTAAGATAGCATTTTACTATATGTCATTCTGATTGCCTAAAACTTAGGCTGGCCTCAAGTTAACTTCTAAATCAGCCTCCCAAGTTCAGAGATTACAAACATTGACCACCATATTCAGCTCATGATTCTTTGTGAGAGAATACTCTTTTCAGCTATAGAAAGAGTTATTCTGTCTTCCTTTAACTGCCTTCCTTTAATTGCATTCAGCAATTTTAATCACATTTCTTGTCCTGGTATGTTTCCTCTTCTCGATGAATAGAAATATTTCAGGTTCTTAACTTGAAGCTGATCCCTACCATCCAACAACATCACATTCTTGTGAATAGCACCAGCTGGCCTCATGAGCATAGCAGCCAGCTGGAGCTCAGCTAATTGATGTCCTTGGGCTCCAATAATGTAATTATTTCTGTGCACATACTGAAAACTGTCATAGGTAATTTTGATTTATTCCATTCTGTTCTCAGCTACTTACCATTCTCAGCTTTGTATGTTTTAAATTCTGTTAAACGTTAATGAATATTTCCAGTCACTCTCAAAAGTAACATATATGTCTTACTTTAAAATTCATTCAAACATGCAAAAATGTTAACGTAGTTGCTTTCCACCAGTGGCTCATATTTTAAAACCTATCTACTTTAGAGGTCAAAAACTGAGGATTCAGGTTTAAAGCAGCCCATGCAGAAAATCTGAGATATTTCTCCAATTAAGAAACCAAAATCCAGAAGTGGAGATGTGGCTCAAGTGGTAGAGTGTCAGCTTTGAGCAAAAAGACCAAGCAAGAATAATACGTTTAATTCTAACTCCAATATTACTCATGGAAAACACACTGACACAGAGAGACAGACAGACAGACAGACAGACAGACAGACAGACAGACAGACAGACACACACACACACACACACACACACACACACACACACACACACACACACACACACACATACAATCTACATTTTCCTAGACTCCCCTTCCTGAGCAGTATACAATGCCATTAACTTAATGTATGTTTTCTCCAAATTATTTTGGTAGGGATTAAACTACATTTGTATTTATAATAATATTTGTTTTGTACTTTTTGTTTTACAATTTTGTGTACTTATGTGAGAGAACAGTGTTTTGTGAAGACTAAACAGAAATCAATGTGTCAGTAAATAAGTAGGTGACAGGTAGACTGAAAGATGCAGATAAAAGCACTTGAAATTTTATTTCTACAAGTTTAAATATATATGCATATGTATGTATTTAAAATGTCTGCCAAGATTTTATTTTTATTAACAATGATCGATTTGTTACATTATATAAATTTAACATATTGTATGTTTCATAGTAGATTAATATTTATAGAATTTCTTTCCTTTGGAGACCAGGTTTTGTAGCGTAGACCAGGCTTTCCTCACCTGCTTATTCTCCTGTGTCAGGTTCCTGAGTATTGGCTGATATTACCATGCGGTAGGATAGTACCATATCCAGTTATATTATTTACATTTTGTACAGTAGAATATTACTGTGAACAGCTTTAAGCCAAATATGTTCATGAGTATGAATGAATTTCTTGCTAATATGTTATAAATAGAGTTACTGAGTGAAGGCAATTATAGTAGGCATGCCTGTACTACCAGTACCCAGGAGGATTGTAAGTTTAGGAGCAGCCTGTGCTACACAGGAAGTCCCTTTTAAAACAAAAAAAAATCAAGTGAGCTTGGAAGAGGAAATATATTGTTAAGCAGGGTGATAAGAACACAAAAAATTTAGTGTGTGTGTTTGCTTGTACATGTGTGTGTGCTTGTGCTGGTCCTAGGGCTTGAACTCAGTGCCTGGGCACTGTTCCTGAGGCTTATGCTCCAGTCTAGCACTCTACCACTTGAACCAAACTCCACCTCAAGCTTTTATAGAGATCATTGGAGATGAATCTGATCCAGTTTCCTGTCCAGACTTAAAACCTTGATCCCCATTTCTCAGCCTCTTTTGTAAGTAGGATTACAGGCATGTTGTATTATGTTAAGTAATATAGTAAACATCATGCCAGTTTATACTCCTTCCACCAGTGTTTGAGTGTTGCACACACACCAAAGATAAAACCACTCCATGTTTGATGACAACCAGATCTCATAATGCTGTGAGATACGTATTGTTATTCTCATTTAACCTGTAAAGAATTTGAGATCCAGAGAGTTTCATGAATTTTGAGTCCCCATCTAGTATACAGTGGAGCATGTATTCAAGTCCAAATAGTTCTGTTTATTTCAGAAAACATGGAGTCATCAAGTGGTCTAGTAAACATGTGTTCTAGTGAGTACTGCTCTTTGCAAGTACAGTTCTGTGCCTGACAATTTACCTTTCTCTTTCTTTAACTGCACCCCTTTTCATAAGCTAGGGAAAGCACAAGTGATGAGAAGAGCCATTTTTTGAAGGAGAAATTGATAAGGGGGTTGACCTTGGTATCACATACATATTAGTCTGACCTCCCATTTGAGTTATGGCTCAAGCACTACATTTCTGTTTTTTCTTTTGTATTGTTATTATGAATGTGAATTACACAGAGGTTACAGTCATATAAGTCAGGTATGGATATATTTCTTTTTGAAAGGTCAGTCCTTCCCTTGCTCTCTCAATTTTTCTCACTGGTTTGGTTTTTTTAACTTCCTTCTTCTTCTTCATTATCATCTTCTTCTTTATCATTATTATTTTTATTATTGTGCTGTAGAGGTTTTAGTTACAATCATGTGGTAATGATTACATTTCTTTTTTCTTGTTTTTGTTTTAGTCAGTAATGAGGCTTGAATCCAGGGCCTGGACACTCTCTCTGAGCTCTTTTGCTGAATAATGGCACTCATATTGAGCCACAGCTCTAATTCCCTGAGTGCATTTTTTTTTGGACAATTTTACCCTTTCACTTTATCTCTTTTTCTGTTTTCCCGTTCTTCCCCCAAAACAAATTGCATAGGTCATTTTCAACATAGTACCAATTGAATACCAGTGTTGCACGTGTTCATTCTTTGTCCTTCCTTTCCTATGACCCCTTTAACTTCTGAAAAAAATGACAAAAATGAAAGAAAATATATATCATCTTGTTTCTGTTTCCTGGTCACTGGTTATTTTTGAGAATGTGTGTGTGTGTGTGTGTGTGTGTGTGTGTGTGTGTGTGTGTGTGTGTGTGTGTGTGTGTGTGTGTGTGTGTGTGTGAATACTGGTGCTTGAATTCAGGGAGCTGACCTTTAACTGTTTTAATCAAGGGTGACAGTCTATGACTTGAACCAAACTTCCATGTCTTGATTTTGAATGGTTAATTAGAGATCAAAGTTTCACTGGTTTTTCCTAACTAGTCTAACTTCAATTCACTTTCCTCAGATCTCAGGTTTCTAACTAGCTAGAATTACAGGTGTGAGACACCGGTGGTCCTTGGCCTACCTTCTTTTTGTTAAGTATTTGAAATGTAAAAGATAGTTGCAACCATAGTAAAAAAAGAAATCAATTTAACTTTCCCAGCTTCATTAACTTTTAATATTTTGTCACATTTGATACATACAGAAAAACATTTTTTTTGTAAATGCTCCTGCAATTTGGTTTTCATATCAGATTTTTCCTCATGATGAACTTGATTTTATAGCTTTTTACTTATTAAATATTGATGAGAATATGTTCAGAGGGCATTGATGACTTTTGTTGGCTTTCATGCAGAAATGTTGCAAGCTAACACTTAACAAATTTGTGTTCAAGACCCCAATGATATATCCACATTCTTAGCCAGAATACAGTAGTGCCTGTTACAAATCATCTAGATCTGACAAAACCCTGACTCAGGCCTTGTTACCACCTTCATGAATGTCCTCTTAGTGTGCAACACTGACTCTCCAATGACCATGACAGAGCCCTGCTGCACGTTCTCATGACACAGCCAAGGTCACCAGTCAGGCATGGCACCTACAGTGTGATGGGAGACTGGTGACTGTTCCTATGGTGGAACGACACAGGAAATGTTAGGTCCTTAAGCTGTCATCAGTCCCCAGGGCTCCTCATGAGTATTCGATCCTAAGATTTAAGGAGACATCAAACTTTCTCTTCCTTGTGCAAGTTGTGGACAGGTTTTTCTTCTGGGGCTGTCATCTTCTGTGGAAAGATATGATCTGAGCTCTATAAGCCATTTTGCTTATTCTAGGCCCTTAGGGTAAGTCTGGCATTTATACTTAGACAAAAAGAAATGTAGTGATAAAAAATAGGAGACAACATTTTTCCTAGTCTATTTGTTACTCAAATAGGTTTTCATATTCTACCAATAATTATTATTAGTAAGAAGCACTATCTCAAAAATAATCAGTGACCGTGGCCGGGCGCTGGTGGCTCACGCCTGTAATCCTAGCTACTCAGGAGGCTGAGATCTGAGGATTGCGGTTCAAAGCCAGCCCGGGCAGGAAAGACCGTGAGACTCCTATCTCCAATAAACCACTAGAAAACCGGAAGTGGCGCTGTAGCTCAAGTGGTAGAGCGCTTGCCTTGAGCTGAAGAGCTAAGGGACAGGGCCCAGGCCCAGAGTTCAAGCCCCTTGACCGACAAAAAAAAAAAAAAAATCAGTGACCAGGAAACAGAAACAAGATGATATTTATTTTCTTTCATTTTTTTTCATTTTTTTTACATTTATCTCTCTTTCAGAAGTTTAAGGGGGGGCTGGGAAGGTGGCTCAGTGGTAGAGCACTTGTCTTGCCTGCCTGAGGACCTGGGTTCCATTCTTCAGCACCACATAAGCAAAAAGAAAAAAGCCGGAATTGGTGCTGTGGCTCAAGCGGTAGAGCGCTAACCTTCAGTTGAAGAGCTGAGGGACAGCACCCAGGCCCAGAGTTCAGGCCCCATGACCGGACCCAAAAAAAAAAAAAAGAAGTTAAAGGTGTCATTGAAAAGGAGGGACAAAGAATGAACATGTGCAACACTGAAACTTTGATCTCTAATTAACCATTCAAAATCAAGACATGGAAATTTGGTTCAAGTCGTAGACTGTTACCCTTGGTTAAAAAAAGCTAAAGGTCATATCCCTGAGTTCAAGCCCCAGTATTCACACACACACACACACACACACACACACACACACACACACACACACACACACACACACACACACACACACACACACACACACACACCACACACACACACACACACACACACTAGTCCTTAGTGCTCAGGAGCCTTACATGGAGATCCGCCTTTTCCAGCTCAATTTATCCTAGTTCTGGTAAGGACAGCTCTTTCAGCTGAAGTTTGGTGGATAATAGTCATTCCTTCTCATTCTTTGTGCCTGTTAGTGTTGTTGAGTCCATTTCAGGGCAAAATCAGTGCCTGACACCTACTTGCTGCCATGGCAAAGCTGGCTGTGACATCCTAGATGTTATGGCCATTTTATTGTGAAACCATGTGAGGACACCCAACCCCACACAATTTCCCCCAAGGTATGTGTCTCCTTTGCCCAGAAGTGCATTCAACAATTCAGCAACCAAAATATCACCCCATTCCTAATAAACTCAGAGTATGTTTCTATTACCTTTAAAAAAATTTGACATGCCTTTGATAATTTGTCATTGAGCTCTTGTCATATTTCTATGTGTTTGCAGCTTGCGAAGGGCAAAAAGATTTAATTCAATATAGTCAGACTATCGTTCAGAAGGATCTTTTTAGAACCTTTTGGAGGGAATGCCAACTTTCCATTTGGTGTTCTAAAGATGGCCTTCTTGGTACAGGAACTGAGTACACAGTCAAGATAAGAAGCTTGTCCTGATTTCTACTGACTTTCCTCTGGGGTCAGGGAGTGTGATCCCATGGCATATGTTTCTGTTTGCTACACTGGAGGGCCCGTGCCTCCTCTGAAAAAATCTAAGGCTTGGGGATAAGAGATACTAAAACTCAAAACCCAGCTTCCTACATCAGTAGGATTACAGGTCTGAGTCTCATGTATTCAACTTTTTTATACATACTATACTCAGTTTCATTATATTCACTTTCATTATATTCACTTCATAGACAGATATATACAAATATATGTATATAATATTTATTTATACTCAGTGTTATATCTAGAAACACACAAATATATATTCATATAATTATAATAAAATTATATCACTACTTTCTCCAATAACATTTACACTAATGTTTTGTGCAAAAAACACTCAATTCTAAAACTTTAAATGCCTTTTTAGTTTGAAAAATCATATTGAATCTTATATATAATATAATATACTATATATAACATAAAGAATATAACATGTATTTACATATAACTGATTTAATTGTGGAAATTTTTCCTGATTTTGTGTTTGTTCATCTATGAAAGCCTTCTTTCTTCTATTGATGATGGCCTTTACTTTCCAGTATACATATCTCCTATATATTTTGTCAAATATTTTCAGCCCAAAGTAGACTTTTTATAATATTGGAGTCAAATTTCCCTTCCATATTTGCTCAACGCAAATGAATGCAATGAAAATGTATACAGATTTGAATTCATTGTTGGAAGAGAGTCCCACTTAACACTGTAAGTATTGTGGTATTTGTCCCAATTGACAGAATAGCTTTCTAGGATATCTGATCTGCTATGTCCTAGACCTTTTGTAGCCACCTTATCACCCCATACAGGCATGGCCTGGCTTCCTAGTCACTCTTTTTGCATTTAACAGCTCCCATTATATCCAGTAGGCTCTCTTCTACAGCCCCCTGTCACTCTGCTTCCCCCGCTCCAGAAGAGGTATACACGATTCTTCAGTTTGTAGGTTTAAAAAGAAATATATTTAGGATTCATGAATTCTAGAATATGTCAAAAACATTGACATTTTAATAAAGTTAGAAAAATAAATAGAATGAACCTTTTACAAAAATCAGAAAAAAAAAGAAAAATAAGGATTTTGTTAGGAAGGGGAGAAGGAATCTCAAAATCTAGATTGGCCTCTAAGTTGCCTTCAGGCAGAAATTCTGCCTCAGAGTCTTCAAAGGGATCTACTTCCTCATTAAAGACAGGATTTTCTTCCTGAGTCCAGGGAGGGACAAATTCTAATTTATCAACTGGAAATTGGATCCCTTGCAAGAGGAGAGATTGGTCTGGGTATTCTGTGAGGAAAGATTCCCTTTCCTCAAATGAATCTAGATTTTGGACCTCACTTATTGGTTTTCCTAAACATAGACTGGGGTCATTTTCCATTAGCACACATTTATCCATCACACCAAGAAGTGTTTTTTTTTTTTTGACTGATTTAGAGCTGATCTAGCTGGATTGTGAACATCAATGGAAGACATTCTGTATCGTCTTCTTCCTTGGTGGTATGTGTAGATTCACCTGCATCACATGTGGGGTTCAGAATCAGTGGGATGTCCACAGGACTCAAAACCTACTTTGGCCTTTCTACAAATTGAAAAATACCCTCTACCTTCACAGGATTTCTGGAGATCAGCGATGGCTTCCAATCTCCATCAGTCACCCTAGACGACATCACTGATGGGTTCTTTATCTGGAGTTCTGCAGAAGCTTCTCTACGGTGATGCAAACCTGAGAATGAAAATAGGTACAGGAGTCTTTGAGTAGACACTCGTAGTTAAGGTGTCACTAAACTTCCAAGAGGATCCAATGGGAGAAGCAGTAGGATTTGAGTTGGGACTGAACACTGATGAGGAGGTAGGCTTTTTCTAATGAGTGTCTACTTCCAAGTTCTTTCAAAAGGAGAACAGACATTACCTGGCAAAGAATATCCATAAAAGGAAATTTTGTCAAGCTGGGGAGTACTAAGGGCTCTTGGCCAATCAGGCACATCCCTAGAGACTCAGGTTCCATCCCTACTCACAAGCTCTGAGGCATCTAAACAAGGACTTCTTCCTCTTTTTCTTTGTTTCATGGGTTCCTCCAGCTGGTCCAGAAAAATATGTAAGCGGAAGAGCAGGTCTGAAGAGGCCATGTTGAGCTTGACATTCTGTGTAAATTCTTTTAGGGTGTCATTGTTCTTGGGCTCATAGAAATAATCAGGGTAGAAGTCCATCCACATAGGGAAGATGAAACAAACAAGACTGTGTGCAAATTGATTGTTGGGAAGTGGAAAGAGACTCCTGCAAGCAGGATGCTCCTCACAACCCACGTCTAGTAATTTCTCAAATATAATCCTCTAAAATTCTCCCTGTAATAGGAAGAGAAATTTGTTTCCCCACTGGATCTGACTTGCTACACACAGCCTTCCCTGTCATCCATGAGAGTCCAAAAGCACAACCACAACCACAACTGTGTAATCTGCTATCCACTGAAGTGCCAAGACTCAACCCCCTGGTGAAAATTACAACTGGTGTGCAAAAAAGAAAGTTGAGTTTGATTCAGAAACCTCAAAGATACCAAATTTTCAAGGATAGAACTCTTTGTGCCAGTGTCCACTTACTTCTTCACTTGTTCATCTTCTTCCCAGTTATGGTAGAAGGATCTGTACCAATGGGAGGAGAGAAGGAAGTTAACTCTATGCTTCTCCTTTTCTGAACTAACAGGACACACATAGGACTCGCTAAGTCCCATATGGTAATGTAAACATGACAGACAAAATTGGAGATTTGTCTATACAACTTCATGGTAATTCTGTGAAGATGCTTATGTGCATCTTTCCAAATAAATGCACAATGGATCATGCCTCTAATCCTACTAATCCGGAGGGTGAGATCTGTGAATCACAGTTTGAACCCAGTCTGGTTTGTAAAAATCTAAATATACTTATCTTCAATTAACCAGCCAAAGGCCAGAATTGGACCTGGGGCTCAATTGGTAGTGTGTTAGAAATGGGACAGCACTCAAGCCCCTAATTAAAATAAAAGTTGCCTCCTTTCTTCTGTCTATATTCCTTCAAAGGTCTCAAAGATAGTGATTTCCTAGGTGAGCGTGGACGTTGGGTGCCACTTGCTCCTTCCTTAAATCCTAGTCTCTCAGCAAGCAAATTACTAAGGCTCCACTAGCATATGAGGCACATGAAATATTCTGGCAGCCCAGTCCTAAGGAATTAGACAAGGACTGCACTTCTTTGTCTCAAGCCAAACTCCTTTGACAAGACCCCAGTGAAACTGTCTCAGAAATGTACCTAGTATTCCACTATTCTGCCAGGGGGTCTCATCAGCCCTGGGTTTGAAGGAGGAACACTAACTTTTTTTCGTTTGTCATGGGGCTTGAATTCTGGGCTTGGTGCTATCCCTCAGCCCTTCAGTTCAAGGGGAGCACTCTACCGCTTGAGCCACAGCACCACTTCTGGTTTTCTAGTGTTTTATTGGAGAGGAGTATCATGGACTTTCCTGCCAGGGCTGACTTTGAACCGTGAACCACAGATCTCTGTCTCCTGAGTATCTAGGATTACAGGTGTGAGTTACTGGTGCCTGGCTTAGGAACACTCACTTTTTTTGTTTGTCAGGGCTTGAACTCTGTGCCTGGGCCCTGTCCCTCAGCTCTTCAGCTCAATGCTAGCACTCTACCACTTGAGCCACAGCACCACTTCTGGCTTGTTTTCTGCTTATGTGGTGGTCAGGAATCGAACCCAGGGCCTCATGCATACAAGGCAAGCTCTCTATCACTGAGCCACCTTCACAGACCAAGAACACTCACTTTCAGAATATCCAGCAACTGCTCCATTGTCCTACACTCTGTGTAGTGGTGGAGGAAGTTTCCCACATAGAAGGGATCAGCTTTCTGGTAGGCAGGGACAAGGTCCATTACCAGAATTTCCAGAAAGCCTGAGTCCAGGCTCCATATATTATAAGGCACATTCAGGGTTTGGATGGACTCATTGTCACAATGAGGTGGTAAAAAGAATGGATCTATGAAACATGGAAATGAGAGTAGACTTCAAACTGAGTAATTGTAGTAGAGTGGATTGAAAAGTGCACAGCAAATATTTTCTGTCTATACATATAAAAGCACATAAGAAGTTTCTAGTGTGGGCTAGGATGAGATTAAATAGGTTTTCTGTCATAATTATACCTGGCCTGAATTTCCTTGTGATTTCCTTGGTTTCTTCTTATAAAAAGTCCTGAGACATTGGATTCATGGTTGGGCACTGATCGAATGTCTGCAGCATAGAGTAAGGCACTCACACCTCCCATGCTTGAGACCTGAGTCTCTTGACTTTGAAAACAGTACAGGAACATCTTTCTTGTTCCTGAGCCACAGGCCAACTGAGCTGGCTTGAGCTAACTGTAGGATACAGTTGCGTGGCTCTCAGAGTTCTATATTCTATTCCATTGTGAGTGAGGTAGTGTCATCTCTCAGAGCCCAATGATCTAAGCTGCTTGCTCACATAAGACCATCCCAAAGACAAACTGGAGGCTGAAATCTCCCCTCCCACATCACTTTATACACATGTGGACATTGTCAAATCCCAATAGTCTCAGCTAGGCCTAGATACAGGCATGTCTCAGCCTCAAAGAGCCCTTCCTAGGTCAGATCCAGGCCTTATTTGTCACTATTCCTCTCATCCTGCACATATCATTTTGCCTCTCAGGGCCCCCTCGGCCTGCCATGTGCTTCTTGCATCTATTTTTGAAATCAACTTCCTAAGACATTATTAGGTTTTTGTTTCCTAATCTTGCTTGCCTTTGAAGCCCCAGTGTGCTTTCATCTGGAAAAAAGGCAAGTTCTTAGCGGTGGGAAAATCAAACAAGTATTGGAAAACACATGCATTATTACACATATAGACAGACATTTTTACAGGTGTACATTCTTGTAAGATAAAAGAGTATTTTTGAATCTTTTGTCATATTTTATGACAGAGGGGAAGGGGAGAAGGGAAGAGGTGCATTGTCTCATAATTCAATGATTATTTTTTAAAAATAGTATAGTTGAAGGAATGTAAGATTTAAAGATAAAAACCGTGCTCCTGTTCTTTTTATAAGCTAGTCATTTATAAAGTATTCCTCACTAAAGTTTTGTCGTCTGTGTCCCATGAACTATCCTCCTCCATCAAAATAATCAAGGAAAAACCTTCACAAATAATAGGACTGTTGTCCAATCTCTGGATAAGTATTTAAGGTACAACTTTGCCTGGTAATTTGTGCGTGTACGAGTGTGTGGGAGTGTGTGTGTGTGTGTGTGTGTGTGTGTTTATGAATGTGTGTCTGTGCATATTTGTGTCTTAGGGCTTGAACTCGGGGGCTATATGACAATCCCACGCTTCTTTCCCTTGACCATGTTGCTCTACCAATTGTACTACATTTCAGCTGCAAGCTTTTTTTTAGTGAACTAGAGAGGAGAGACTCATAAAATTTCCTGCTCAGGCTGTCTAAACTAAATGTCAGGTATCAACCTCCTGATTAGCTGGAGTTATAATTATGAGCCTCCAGAACCTGGTGATAAAGCATTGTTAATGGAGGCAGTGGGATTGCAAGTTTCAGTCCGGCTTCAAGACACTATATCATAAAACAGCAACAGCAAAATCCTATATCAAAATACAATAATAAGATGTAATTACAATACAATTTAGTGATATAGTCTGCTAGCATAACTTTCAGAAAACCTTGGTTTTAATGATTTAGCAACACAAAACCAAACAAAATGAGCTAATTTTAGGAGACTCTACGATTTTTTAAATTCCATCTTAATTTCAAGAAACAAGTAAAAATGCATACTTATGAGAATGTAAAAAGATTAAAAGATGGCAGATTATGAAATGAAAATTTCTACACTGCAGGAAAATTATTGTCATGGTGAATATATGGTGGTATTGTTATGGTGAATATATGATAATGTTCTTCAGAGCAGCAATAGATAAATATATATTTACTACACATAGTCTAACTTGTCTATATCTATCAACATCCAGTCTTCTAGTGCACATTATTAATGTATTCATGTTTATGGTATATTCGAAAAAGTGACTAGCAGAGTCAGGAAGTTATCAAAATACATTAGCTGCAATGTTTTAGGAGATAAACTTGCTAATTATATTGACTGTTCTATATATTAAACATGTAATGTGTTACCATTTTATCTCTAAGTATGTACAAACACTACTTTAAAGTGAAACGGAATACAACAAGGTTTTGAAGGCATATACCTGTAAAGCTAGCTAGTGGGGACATCATTTCAAGACCAGTGAAGTTTTACCTGCAATGATCCCCAACCCCTGGCTGTGCATGATGGAATACTTCTATCACCCTGGTCCATGGGGAGGTGAAAGCAGGAGGATTTCAATTACATGCCATACATGGCAAGAACTTCCACACGGCTCCCTCTCAACCAAAGAAGGTTCAACACTGGCTAGCACCTATCTCCCCCACCTAGGTAAAAATAAAAATAAGAGCATTGTAGTATAAGAAACAAACAATATTAAATCATGCCAATGCAAAGCATCATGAACAACACACACTCAGTGTTTGTTTCTCATACCTTTATTCCTAACTATAGCTTGGATTATATATGTGAGCCAGAGACACTAAGCAGTTCATCATTATAAAATGACTATTTGAGTGTCTGCTTTGACTCCAAGGTCTTTGATCCATTTGGAGTTGATTGTGATGCAGGCTGATATATAAGGATCTAGCTTTATTTTTCTACAAGTAGTAACCTAATTTTGCCAGCACCATTTAATGAAGAGGCTGTCTTTTTTCCATTCTTTTTTAAGCTACCTTATCGAAGTTTAAATGGCTATATGTCTGTAGGTTCATTTCGGGGATTTCAGTTCTATTCCATTGGTCCTGCAGTCTGTTCTTTTGCCAGTACCAAGCTGTTTGGATTACTATGGCTTTGTAGTAGAGTTTGAAATTTGGTATTGATATTCCTCCAGCACTGTTCTTTCTGTTAAGGATAATTTTTGCTATTTGAGGTCTTTTATGTTCCATATGAATTTTTGGATTACTTCATCTATTTCCCTGAAGAATGAGGTTGGAATATTGATTGGTACTGCATTAAAGTTATAGATAGTCTTGGGAAGTATTGCCATTTTCATGATGTTGATCCTTCCAATTCAGGAGAATGGGAGTTTTTTCCATTTTTACATTGTATTGATTTCCATTAACAGGTTTTTAAAGTTTTCACCATAGAGGTTCTTTACTTCTTTGGTTAACTTAATTCCCAGGTATTTTTTGTGGTGCTATTACGAATGGAGTTGCTATCCTAATTTCAGCTACGCTTTTCTCATTGTGGAATACAGAAAAGCCATTGATTTTTAAGGGTTAATTTTATACCCTGCTGCTTTGTCAAAGGTTTGAATCACCGTGAGTAGTTTAGGAGTGGAGTCCGTGAATAAGAGACTACCTAGGTCTCCTTGGTACACGCCGAAACTTTCTTAAGACACCCAGAAACACAATGAATCAAAGAAAGGTTAGACAAATAGGATTGCATGAAATTGCAGAGCTTCTGCATGGCAAAGGACATAGCTAGCAAGATCAATAGATCAACCACAGATTAGGAGAAGATCTTCACTAACCACACAACGGACAAGGTTCTCATATTTAAATATGCCTGGAACTGAAAAAATTAAATCCCCCAAAAATAAACCCTCAAGGAAACAACTGCCCAATAAATAAGTGGGCTAAAGCCTTAAAGACATACTTCTCTGAAGAGGAAAGAAGGATGGCCAATAAACACATGAAGAAATGCTCAACCTCCCTGGCCATGAAAGAAATGCAAATCAAAACAACATTGAAGTACCACCTCACCCCAGATAGAATGGCTATAATCAAGAACTCTAATAACAACAGATGCTGGAGGGGATATGGACAGAAGGGAATCCTACTGCATTGTTGGTGGGTCTGTAAACTTGTATTATGGAGGTTCATCAAAAGACACCACATAGAGCTCCCCTATGATCCAGCAATCCCAGTTTTGGGGTTTTACCCAAATGATCACAAGACCATACCAAAGCTAACAGCACAACTATGTTTATTACAACATTATTTACCATAGCTAAGATGTGGAACCAACCCAGATGCCCCTTAGTAGATGAATGAATCAAGAAAATGTGGTCTATATACACAATGGAATTCTATGCCTCTATCAGAAAGAATGGCATTGCCCCATTTGTTAGGAAATGGAAAGACTTGGAAAAAATTATATTAAGTGAAGTAATCCAGGCCCAAAGAAACATAAGTCCCTTGATTTCCCTTATTTGCAATAACTAGTATATTTCCGAGACATGCAGAAAAGGTCAGATAAGTTGATTTTGGATGAGATATACCTCAAGTGAAAGATTCCAATTTTTTTTTCTTGCGATTGTTTCAAAGATATTCATAAGATGATTTCTTTGTTGTTTTGTATGTCCCTTCCCCACAGTATATCCACTGCTTTCACTGTATTTGATGTTGGTATAATTTGTGGAGGGGAAGGAAAAAACATATTTTTAAAAAAGGATACAGTTGGACCCATTGCAGCAATGAAATGTACAAGCCAATATTTTGAAAAACGAACTTTACAACTTTGACCAGGAGGGGTGAGAAGTGGGGGTGGGGTAAGGAGGTGTGTGGTGGAGATAAGAAGGTATGGGAAGGGGAAACAAAGGACAGGGCACAATGCTTGATAAGAAATTTATTCAATAACTTGTCCATTTAATTGTAACTTCTCTGTATGTTATTTTCACAATAAAAAAAAGTCTATGTGAAGCCAGGTGCCAGTGGCTCATGTGTGTAATCCCGGCTACTCATGAGGCTGAGACCTGAGTATAGCGTTCAAAGCCAGCCCAGGAAGAAAAGTTCCCATAAGACTCTTATCTACAATTAACAACTCAAAAGCTTGAAGTGGCTCCATGGCTCAATTGACCCAGTGCTAACTAACTTGAGCACAGAGTCTCAGAGTCAGTGCCCAGGCTCGGAATTCAAGCGCCACAACTGACAAAAAAAAAACCAAACAAACATATAAATGTCTGAATTTCTTGTGAATTAAAATGACAGCTCTGGTATACAATTCTACAGTCTACTACAGATTTCATTATATTTATGGTTAGAAAAAGTAGCAGCACTTGAATAAAGGACATTTTTTCATAAACTAGGGCAGATTGGTCTCTAATTAGAGGAAATTGCTGGGCTCATACATAATACTTTTGTTTGGTTTTTGTTTTGTTTTTAGGACAGGATGAGAAATCTTATTTCTACCAATGGCTATTTGGATATGTATGACATCATTCACAGGCCATGCAGAAGTAATTGTAAAGACAGGACACAGTAAACTTGCAGTAAACTTATTTGTCTTTATGCGATATTCTGAATGATTTGTTTAGCTTATATTTCCCTATGGCCTATAGTTTCCTATTCCTGCCTTCCTCAAATACAAGCATGTTCCACCAATTCAGATTTGAGCCAGGCAATATGTAATATTAGTGCCAAGAGGTGAGGAAAATTGTAACACAACCAGGAAAGCATGAAACCAACTCTATATTAGCTGGACACTGGGGACTCAGGCCTAATCCTAGCTACTAAGGAGGCTGATGATCACTGTTCAAAGCCAACTGGAGTGAGAAAATCTGTGAGACTCTTCTTTCCAATTAACAACCAACAACCATAAATGGAGCTGGGGCTCCAGAAGTAGAGTAGCCTTGCTTACAAAAAGTCAGAGGCGGGGGCTGGGAAGATGGCTCAGTGGTAGAGTGCTTACCATGCATGCATGATGCCCTTGGTTCAATTCCTCAGCACGTCATAAGCAAAAAGAAAAAAACATAAGTGGTGCTGTGACTCAAGTGATAGAGCACTAGCTTTGAGCTGAAGAGCGAGGGACAGTGCCCAGGCCCAGAGTTCAGGACCCATGAACGCCCCCCCCCCCGAAAAAAAATCAGAGGCAGCACCCAATCTTGAGTTCAAGCAGAAGGTCAGGCACAAAAACAAAAACATTCAACACACAAAAAAAAACAGAAACTGGATAAAGCTCAGGAAAGGATGGCCTTGTCTACAAGACAAATGTAAACATTACATGAATTGTGAAATGGTAACCTCACTGTACAATTAGTAACAATTACATTTTAAAAAAATCTGAGAAATCCTGTAGCCATTGGCCCTTACGATGTGCATCTACTTTCTAGGATTTCAAAGTATCATCATCTGAGCTGTCAGCACACAGGTTGTAGCCCGGGGTGATTAGAAAATATGAAACCAGAGATCCTTTCATATTGTCCCGACAACTCTTATTATTTTAAGCAAAAAAAAAAAAAAAGGAAAGTAAAGAAAATAGATGTTATGGTTAATTAAGCTGTTATTAAAGATTCCTGGCAGAATTATAATGTTAAATGATGAGTTAATGCATGTGTTTTCTAGATACTGAACTCACATGTGTCACTAAAATATCCATGGATTCATAACTAGAAATTCTGAAGTGTAAAGCATACTAATTAGTTGAATTTCATTAGGTAACCAATGACGAGAACACAACACGGTATTAAGCCAGGTAAAGTTGTTTATTTACTGAATTGCTGCCCATGCCATACATGGTGGAAAGGCATGTACAAAAAATAGGGCCACCCAACCTCGGGCCTGGATGTATCTAGGCAAAGGATTGGATGAGGTGTGGCCAGGTAGGGGGAAAGACTAGCAATACTGGATCTGGATGTGACTTCAGGGCCTGGGATTCACCTCCAGTCAGATGGAAAGTGTGATCAGAGGCTGACCAGGTCGTGACTTAGTGGGAGGAGGAGGTGGCTGCCTCCAGGTGTGCCAGATACCTAGATAACACATATAGGGTGGAAACTTAGCCAAGAAGTGAAAAGGCATCTGCATAGGGTCTGCATGGCCTGGGGCAGACCTAATATAAAATACACGTAGTACTGCCATGTGACTCCAGACTCTAAAAAATTCATTCTCAAACATTTTCTTTCTCTCCTTCTTTTTCTTTCTTTTTCTTTTTTCTTTCTTCCTTCCTTCCTTCCTTCCTTTCTTCCTTCCTTCCTTCCTTCCCTCCTTCCTTCCCTCTCTCTCTCTCTCTCTCTTTCTCTCTCTCTCTCTCTCTCTCTCTCTCTCTCTCTCTCTCTCTCTCTCTCTCTCTCTCTCCTTTCTTTCACTCACCCTCTCTCTCTCTCCTACTTCAGTATTCTCAACTCTCAAATAATGAACACTTGCTGAGTTGAACTCACAGGCTGGGAAGAGCAGCTCAATTAGTGAATGTGAACTTTAATTTAATGTTCCCTTATACCTCTATCACAGATCACTGGAATCAAATCATGAACACTCAGCAGCATGGCATATTAAGGCATTTAGGGGAGTAAAGCAAGCAAGCTCACTGCATTCTGTGAGGTCCAACCTAGGAAAATGTGGCAGACTCCTCCCTCCTCTTGAGCAATCTCAGCCCAGTTTCTGCATCAGGAGAGTTGACTGGCTCCATGTGAGCCAGTTACCTAAGTGGCACAGGTACTTGGCAGAGACTTAGTCTCTTGTTGTGCTGAAATTAATAGCATGCTTCAACATGATCCACTAATTTGTTGAGATTGAGACTTCCTAATTTTTTGGTTAGCCTATGTTCAAATGGTGATCTATTTATTTTTGATTTCTAACCACGATTATAGATGTGAACTAACACATCAGACCACTCAAAGTCCTTTATCACACATGGAAGACATGAAGTTGATTTTCCCAAATGACATACAAGTTGACAGACAGCAAAAGTAAGTCTTTAATTTTGGTCGAGATGTGTTTTTAATGTGAAACAAAATTACTTAGCAAAATATCTGACTACTGTGATTATACTTGCAAACTTACCCTACATTTTTATATCAAATCACCTATATTAATCAATGATTAACTCAAATTACCTGTAATCATTTATTTCTGTCATATCTTTTAGAAGTAGGCAGAACTGGAGCTCACACCATAAAATAAAGTGGTAGAATTTGAGAGGATCACAGTTCTGAATCAGTCAAGGAAGGAAAAGAAACACTCATATCAACCTACTAGGTAGGGATATTGGAATGCAATCATAATCCCTGCTTTCTGGGATGGGTGCAAAAATTGCTACTCTAGGAGTAAAGTAACTTAAATGAGAAAGGATTGATGGAGTGGTTCCAGTGGTGGAGTACCTGTCTGGCAAACAGAACATTAAAACTCAAATCAACTTCCTAAAGATAAAATAAGAAAAGGAAAGAAAAAACAATACTGACCATGTGTTCAATGTAAAGATTTACACTAAATTATCATAGTAATAAATGCCATCATTTATTTCTAGGGCCAAACATATTTTCTGTTAAGCCTAAATGAAAAAATAGCACACTATATATAAAGTTTTGGTAAAACACAGGTCTAGCTTACAATGATGAACACTTAAGTTTGCATGTGCAGTAGTGTTGCAGGGTTGTTAAGGTTTATGGAAGTCCATCCTTTTGATGAACTTGACATGATGAAATTACCTAACCATACATAACCAGACAGTGTACTGGACAGATACTGCTGATACACACACACACACACACACACACACACACACACACACACACACACACACACTTGTATGTATTTATATATTAACATGTAAATAAAAATAAAAAAATTGTAATGAATAAATTAATTGAACAGATACCTTTCTCAAAGAATTATTTTATCTGAACCAATTCATGTCTTCAAGTCTCCAATGCTATATCACATTTACATGGTTGCTGATCGCTTTCAGCTTTTTTAGGATATTGTTTTTTCTTTGTTTTTCAGATGAAAAAAGCCTGCCAATAAACATACTTGTATGACATTCCTTTCTTTAGAAAATGAAAAGCACATTGTGTTATGTGGCTCTTTATGTCAAAATAATTTTTTATAATTTCAAGTACATATTTTCTTAGACTTAAATCTCATTCATTCTCTTCCAATAGTATCTATGGGAATGAGAAAATGAAGGATCACACTGTTACTTTGGGAGCTTCGGTTATTAATCACTGAAATAAATATTATGAAAATGAAAAAAATTATTTACTGAGATGACTTGAAAGTTATATTTCTACACACTCATGCTACTCCCTCAACTATATCATAGAACTTAAAATAAGTACCATTTTAGCTGTGTGCCATTGGCTCATTCTTGTAATCCTAGCTACTCAGGAGCTGAAATTTGAGGATGGTAGTTCAAAGCTATCCCTGGCAGGAAATCTGTGACATTCTTACCTCCAATTAACCACCAGAAAACTGGAAGTGGCACTGAGCCCAGGGACAACGCCCAGACCCAGAATTCAAGCCCTATGACCAAGAAAAGTTAAAAAAAGGAAAAAAGGAGGAAAAAGTAACATTTTTACAATTAATGTGCACATATAACATATACACAAAAATTTTCTAGAAATAAAACTATAACAGTCCCTGGAATGGCAAAGAACAAGATATTCAAGTGAAATTGCCTTTAATCATTCATTTAGACAATCTATACTGAGGGCAGGCTACTGGAACTCACATCACTAATTGAAGAGTTAAAACTTGAGAGCATTACAGTTCAGAACCTGTGTGCAAGGAAAGTAATAGTCTCATATCATCCTAAATGCTGGCATGTTGGAATGAATTTGTAATCCCAGCTACTTGGCAGACAGAAATGAGGAACTTAGCCTCTGTTTGGCCCTCAGCAAAATTGATAACCTATGAGCAAAGTAACTAAATCATAAAAGAATGTTCTAATGGTAGAATACTTGTTCAGCAAACAAAATATCAAAATTCATACTCATTTCCTAAAAGAGGAAAGAAAAATGAAGAAAGAAAGAAAGGAATAAATAAAAGAAAGAAGGAGGAAGAAAGAAAGGGAAAAAGAGAAGTATAAACAAAAACCTCACCATGCATTAGATGTTAATAATGACTTTAAGTAATTTTAGCTATAAATGTCATCATTTAATCCTGGGCAGAGACATTTTGTATCAAGCCTGGATAAGCCATAGCATGCCACATACAAAGCTTTGGTAAAATACTGGTCTGGCTTACACTGTTGGACCAATAGGAATGTAAGTCTAGTGGGTGGGGTCTTAATAATAATTGTGTTATGATCTCAAAATGCGTCTTTATTTCTGGCATTTTACCTGAGTAATCTCACTTCAGTCTTTTCCAAAGGGCACTTTAGTGGAAGGAGGAAAATCATTGATTCTGGTAGACAATTTCTGTTACTAAAAACTCCAGTATATAGTAAGGGAAGCAACTCCAAAATTATTCATTAGAGAGATGAGTTGAAAGTCATCTTTATACACACTAACTCTTTCCTCAACAAAGCCAGAGGATTTAAAATAACTAATATTTTTTAAGTTAATGGGCACAAATGTGCATGAATTTTCCAGAAATAAAATGATCACTCATGAAACCTTACTAATACTTCAAAGGATGTTTTCCAATTAGAGGAATCATCTTCATACATTTTCACACAATGTGTATCTGCTTGATAACAGAACCTCCAACTAGACTAAGGCTTCTAATAAAATTTATGAGATGGTGTAGGGTTTCTGTCTGGTTCAAAGGAAGAGTTAGTATTGGCACAGTCCCTGTGGTGGAGCAGGGCAGGGCTTTGAGTATGAAGGCCAGTCTGTGTAGGACTTTGAGATAGTAGGGAGGGGACAGGAAGGACTAGACTTGTGGAATAGGTGGGGCTTTAGGATGGAGGCTGGCAGGTAGACGGGTTTTCAGTGGATGAAGACTGGGTCATTGTGGAGGAGGCTGTTTGGGGAAGAGCTTTGAGAAGGAAGAACAAGGCTACAAAGGAGGAGGTTACTTACAGGAAGGGTTCTGGTGGAGCACTCTGAGCTCTAGTAGGATATGTAGGGTGGGGTTTCCCATAAGGCAGGGAATGGAATGGAGGCAAGAGGCTGACAGAAGGTGTGGTTTCTGGTGCAGGAATATGGATCTATGAGGGAGAAGCTTTTCAGGGCCTGGCTTTAAGAGGGCAGGGCAGTGCTAGGAAGAAGTGAGCTAGTAAGAGGCATGGTTTCTGGTGGAGAATGGCAGGCCTTTGGGAAGTGTGTTAGGGAGGAGGTGGGGTTTCTAGCAGAGCAGGATGTATTCACAATGTATAGAGAAGCTTTTCAGGACCAGGGCTTTGTTAAAGCATGGATAGGATCCAATGGACTAGATTAGTTAAGATGGCTTTCTGGTGTAGCCAGTCACCACTTCGAAAAGAGGAGTAAGGTTGGGTGGGGATTTCAGTGTTACAAGGCAGGACAAGGACTTTGGACAGGGTTTCCAGTAGTGCAAGGCAACCTTCAAAAAGAGACTATGGAGGGACAGGGATTTACAGTTGAGCATGGTGAGGCTTCAAGAAGGGGGCCAACTGGTGCAATGGTTTCCAGTTAAGCAATGTGGGTGTCGAGAGATGGGATAGTGTGGTGGGAGATTTTTAGTGGGGGTCTTGTAGAGCAGGTCAGGGCTTAGAGCCATGGGGCTAATTGGAGGAGGGGCTTTGAGAAGGAGTGGAAAGTCTACAAAGGTGTAGTATAATTATGGGCAGGGTATCTGTTGGAGTAGAGTGTGGATCTGAGGGAGCATCCAATAGGGTTGGATTTACCTGGGGAGCAATCCAAGGCATTGAGAGAGTAGGTATGGGAGGTGGAGAGACTTGTTGTGAAGCAGAGCTGGCTTTCCAAGCAGGAGATGGGCTATGTGAGAAGCTTCTGGCCAACCAAAGCTGGGCTTCAAGGGTAGTTATACGGAGGTGGAGGGTTTTTGTGTAGCATGATTGGTTTTGTGGGAAGAGGTAGGTTCTGGGCTGTGTTTGACAAGTTAGGTCCCTTAGAAGCAGACAGAGAGGGGCAGAGTTTCTGATGAAACCAGAAGGGACTGGAGGGAGAAGTCTGGTTGTGGGGTGGGGTATGAAAGAGAAGGGAGGAGCTTGGAGGTACTAAGATATGGGATTAATGGGTTTATGAGGAAATAGTGTAGTTAGGGGCTGGGTATCTGGTGGATGAAGTGAGGATTTGAGGGAGAAGCCCGATGTAGGCTGGGTTCTTGGTGGAGCAAGGAGAGACATAGAAGGAGGAGATATGGATATGGCCTGGTTTCTGGTGGTACAGAGCAAGGATTCCAGGGAAGGGTGGAGTTGAAGAAGGCTTTCCCTGTAGCAGAGGAGGGCTTTCAGGAAGTAGTCTGGTTGCAGTCAGACTTTGAAAGTTTACAGCAGGACTACCAGTGGGTAGGTTAGTTAAGATTGGACTTTTGAATGAGGAGGCTGACTGGAAGTGGGTTTCCAGTGGATCCAGTCATGTTTTATGGGAAGGGGGATAGGAAAGTGGCAAGACTTAGTGAAGAGTTGGGTGACAAAAAATATACAGTTACTCCAAATAGGAACACCATTTTCTGTCAGTATAGAATTGTATTACTTTTATGTATGCGAGAGATATTGAAGAAAGAAGCCAAGTAATAATTCCTTTCTAGTGAAAATTTTCTTTATTCCAGTTGAGTGAAAATAAAACCACAGGTCACATCAGGCTCCGAGGCACACAGTAGACTAAGACACATGAAGCACTGGACTTGATTCCCCAGCACAACTTTTAAGAACCACAAATAAAAATTTTTAAATGTCTCACTTAGTAATAATGGACACTCTATTGTCTTAAAATTGTGAATGAATGAAACTTTTACTCTGACCATTTTAGAAATCCTAAAACTATGTAAGCAGTAATAATGTTTTAACTTTTTATAATATTGGAATGTATACTAAAATTAATTAGGAAAATATAAAATGTACACAGATTGTTCATTCTCCAGCATCAACTTTAATCTAAAAGGATTTAAAACAATAAAATTGCCATATATTGGGATTGCAGCATGGTTTTTTTTCCAGTCACCAAAATGGTGACTTAAACAATGTGTATTTATCTTTGGATGCATCACTGTTAAAACATATCTAAGAATGTAAAACACTTCTATAGAGACCCTGAAGAGACTCAGAAGGATCTGTGAAATGATGTTGGAATAAAATTAATGACTAATTACAGTAGGAATTGATTTTCTCTAGGCCCACAAATAATTTCCAGAAGAAAAGGCTGCATTGAAAAATAAACAAAACAAGGAAAAGGAAGCAGGCAGGCAGACCTTGAAGTAAACATTATCCAATGAACAATATCTATTGAGGCATGATTGCAATCTTCTTTTATTTAAATTACTATTACTGACCTATGTTCTTCCCTAATGCCAAATAATAAAGCCATGAAAACGCAATAATCATTTTCAAGGCCTTATACTTTACAAAAAAATTCGATGAATGTATTGCTAGAAAGTAAAGATAGATGTCTGAGATAAAGTGTGAAGAACATATCCCCAATTTCTGGCTCTTCAAGATGAGAGGGGTACAAGCCAAAGCACAAGGGGAATGGACAGAAGTACATTAGTGCACACCTGTAGTTCCCAAGATGCAATAATTAATATAACAGGGGAGAAAATCAACATGAACATCACAGGATTTAACACTGGAGAGAAAAGAGAAGAACAGTGAAAATGAATGGAAAATTACAAAGGATGCCCTTGCATATTTGGCAGAAGAGTGCGTGGCATTGAGGTCTAAACTATGTGGAGGTGTTATAGGAAACTACCTGTGGCCATATGGTGCCACAAGCAGTGAAGAACTTATGATTTACAAGACATTGAATAATCATAAAAGTCTTGCTTCAGTAGTACAGAGTTAAACCTTGATAAATTCTGTTTGGAAACACCTAACAAACTATAAATCCAAGACCAGAAGATTCAAATTGTATATAAGTATCTTGACTGTTCGCAACAATAGAGTTCAAAAAATCAAATCATATAATGTGGATGCAAAAGCATAACATTATTAAGGTAACCATTAAACCTCACATATTTTATGGGAGTAGTCCTTATTATAAAAGATTTGTTTTGCTTACACATTTTGGATGTACAAAACCAACAAAAAACAAAAGCAAAACAAAGAAAAGACAATTGGCAATACAGCTGGATGCCAGTGCTTCCTCCCTATTCCTAGATAGTCACGAGCCTGAGATTGGAATATCATGGTTCACAGATGGCTGGTGTAGCAATTCATGAGATATTTATGTTCAATTATTCAATCACCAACAGAGTTAAACTTGGTTCAAATACTACAAACTCAGTCAATCATGAGTGAAAAAAACCAAGCAAGAATTTGAGGCTCTGAGTCAAGTGTCATTAATGTACGTGTGTGTGCGTGTGTGTGTGTGTGCACACACACAAATGGAATGAGAGAGGAAGAGGGAGAGAAAACAGGGAATATTAAGAGTTTAAGGACTACCCTAAGCATATATTAATTAATAAAACTGAGGGAAACCATGGAACCTATGTTTCTTTGAGTCTGGCTTCTTCACATAATATGATTGGCTTCTAAGTCTTTCCATTTTATTATGAAAGGGGCTGTGTCATTATTTCTGATAGATGCATAAAATTACATTGTTTATATAAACCACATTTTCCTGATCCATTCATCTCTTGAGGGGCATCTTGATTGGTTCCAATAATGCTCCCAAAAACATAGTTGTAGATTTAATGGGTTTTAGCTTGAGATCATTTCAACAAATGCCCAGGAGTGGGATTACTGGTTCCAGAGCTACGTATATTTGACCTTACAAAATGAAGCTAATTGAAATGAACTCCAAAACATGGAAAAAAACCGTCTTTTTTCAGATGTCAACCTTGATGTCGGTAGAGTATCTAGATCTTATTTTATTTCATTTTTCTTTTGCCATTGGTTTATCCCTGGCAATCTCTGTCTTGATTCTGGTTCCTTCCATCTTGTATATACATTTATCTGATTTGGAGAAGGAAAGGGAAAAAAATACAATGATGAAAGAAGTAAAAAGAGTAACTCATTGCAACAATGATATTCACAAGATACTATATAACGGAAATGCACTTTACAACTTTGGAGTGGGAGGGAGGTATATGTGGTGGGAAGTGATAGGAGAACAACAATGGAGTGGGTAACAATATTCAATAAGGAATGCAACTTACTCATGTAACTGTAACTACCCTGTATAGTATTTTTGAAATAAAATAAAATTTTAAAATTGAGCCTATCCTAGAAAAAATATTGTTTTCAAAATAATACATATGTCACAGACCTTGTGAGTGATCTTAAAGTCAAGCTATTAGACTTGGAAAAGGATAGATTGGGAAGCCATCTCAAACAGCAATCGAAAGGCTGAGAGCTGTGCTCTGTAAAGGCCAAGCAGTCACGGGAAGACAGGGGTATGATTTATTACCTCAAGAGTATTTAAGTTCGAGCTGTTGGACACTAAAAGATTAAGACTTCGGAGACACAATGGATGTCTGTGTTATGGTTGGAATGACTATTGTTCCCTTCTGCTCCCTAACAATAAGGGATTCAATTGTCACTATGTCTACCAGCAATACTTCATGTTAATAGTTGTAACCACAAGTATATTGATGTCTTTGCGGACATACCTGCAGCCACTGACCACCACCCCCCAGTAGTAGAATGAATATAAACCATGTCAAGCAGGATTTAGGGATCCAGAAGTTGGCAATGACGCTTTGGGTCCTCTGGTGTCTTCTTTCCTATCACTTCCTGTGATTTCTTAGTTCTTTGTCCAGGTATCCCATCATCTTGGTTGTCCCATGGTTGCGGTTAGTGACAGTACTGATATTCTGAACACCTCAATACAAACTATGACAAACACTTCCTCAAAGAACATTGACAAATGTATAGGAGCACCTGGAAAGATACCAAACATCAGCAGTCACCCTATGATCCTCTAGCAAGAAAGTACAATTCAGGAGTATCTTTACTTCTGATAATATGAGATAGATAATTGTCCCCAGGTATTTGGTATTGCATACATTTTCAGAAACACATATACATTGTGAAATAATGTCATTTATTTCAAAGGTCACAGACCATGTGACTGGAGTGATTACCCTAATATCTTATCTCAGTTTCCTGATTCGGAATTAGATGAGTGTGAATTGCCTAATTATGAGGATTTCTCCAAGAAACTCAAGAACACAAAATGAAGTGTCAGGGGCAGGCCGTTACATACCTGTAAGGATTTTACATATATTACAGTAATATACTCCTACACTGATCAGCATTCTTGGCACATTGGTGTGTTATAATGGTCTTCAGATCAGAAATATGCTAAAGCTTAAAGTAGGATGATGGGCTATACATTTTCAACGCAAGAGTGATGATCACCCCCTGCAATTATTCTCAGTGGAGAATCCTTCCTATACATTTTACTGACTTAGCATCTATTCTGGGCTTTACCATTATCAGGCAGGGTCACACTGTATTGAGCTACAATACTGCAGCAACCTTAGCTGCCTTTGAATTTTATCTCCAATATTGATACCAAGGTCAACTCTGCAACTCTAATCACATAGTTAGTGAACACCTGGACTTTTCAAGCATGGTTAAATATTCAGCTATCACTGCTCATTGCCAGTGTTAAAGATCTCACTCCATTAGGTTTATTGTGTATCTTCTTGTATTTCCAACACTGCCTTAGATGTTGGATTTTGAAATAGAACTTTTAGTTTGCATTTGGTTTATGGAGGTGCTAGTGGTGCCAGTTGAACTGCATATATTATAATGTAAGTAATTTGATGTTTTTTTAATTTAATTTAATTTTATTAATGAACATACTGTACAGAGGAGTTACAATTACATGGGAAGGATAATGTGTACATATCTTACTAAGTATTGCAGCCTCCTCCTTTGTTTACCCTTCACATCCCTTCCAAGACTCCCCCCTCCCCCCCATCCCAATCCTATACCTTTCCCCCCCTCCCCTTTGTGCTTTTCATTGTTGCAAAAGGACCAACTGTATCCTTATAGAACTGGTTTTTCCCCATCTCCTCCACTAGTTATACTGACATCAAATATAGTGAAAGAAGGGGTTATACTGTGGGGGAGAGACATACAAAGCAACAAAGAGATAATCTTATAAATGCGTTAGAAACACATGCATGAAAGAAAAAACATTAAAATACACATCTAAGGGTTCATTTTCCTGACATCACATTATCTGACCTTATCCGCTTGACTCATACATATACTAGATATTACAAATAAGGGAAACCATTGGACCTATGTTTCTTTGGGCCTGGCTTACTTCACTTAATATAATTTTTTCCAAGTTTTTCCATTTCTTAACAAATGGGGCAATGTCATTCTTTCGGTTGGAGGCATAGAATTCCATTGTGTATATACACCACATTTTCTTGATCCATTCATCTACTGAGGGGCATCAGGGTTGGTTCCATATTTTAGCTATGGTAAATAATGCTGCAATAAACATAGTTGTGCTGGTAGCTTTAGTGTGGTCTTGTTTGTAAACATTTGAGTAAATGCCCAAAAGTGGGATTGCTGGGTCATAGGGGAGTTCTATGAGAAGTCTTTTGAGGAACCTCCATACTGCTTTCCAAAGTGGTTGAACAAGTTTACATTCCCACCAAAAATGAAGTAAAGTTCCTTTCTGTCCACATCCCCTCCAGCATCTGTTGTTGTTAGAGTTCTTGATTTTTGCCATTCTAACTGGAGTGAGGTGATATCTCAATGTTGTTTTGATTTGCATTTCTTTTATGGCTAGGGAGGTTGAGCTTTTCTTCATGTGTCTATTGGCCATCCTTCTTTCTTCTTCAGAGAAGTTTCTCTTTAAGTCTTTCTCCCACTTATTTATTGGGCAGTTGTTTCTTTGAGGATTTGTTGTTGGGGGTTTAATTTTTTGAGTTCCAAGTATATTTTAGATATGAGACCCATGTCCGTTGTACGGCTAGTAAAGATCTTCTCCCAATCCGTGGGTTTTCTATTGATCTTGCTAGCTATGTCATTTGCCCTGCAGAAGCTCTGCAACTTTATGCAATCCCATTTGTCCAACCTTTCTTTGATTTGTTGTGTTTCCGGGTCTTTATTCAGAAAATTTCGGCCTGAGCCAAGGAGACCTAGGGTTTCTCCTATTCCCTCCTGTAATGTTTTCAGAGTGTCTGCTTTGACTCTGAGGTCTTTGATCCATTTGGAGTTGATTCTGGTGCAGGGTGATATATAAGGATCTAGCTGGAGTTTTCTACATGTAGTTAACCAATTTTGCCAGCACCATTTAATGAAAAGGTTGTCTTTTTCCATTCTATTGTTTTAGCTCCCTTATCGAAGATTAGATGGCTGTAGGTATGTAGGTTCATTTCTGGGTTTTCAATTCTATTCTATTGGTCCTGAGGTCTGTTCTTATGCCAATACCAAGCTGTTTTGATTACTATGGCTTTATAGTAGAGTTTGAAGTTTGGTATTGATATTCCTCCAACAGTGTTCTTTCCGTTGAGGAGCGTTTTTGCTATTCGGGGTCTTATATTTTTCCATATGAATTTTTGGATTGCCTCTTCTATTTCCTTGAAGAATGAGGGTGGAATTTTGATAGGTATTGCGTTGAATTTGTAGATAACCTTGGGAAGTATTGCCATTTTCACAATGTTAATCTTTCCAATCCAGGAGCATGGGAGGTTTTGCCATTTTTTAAGTTCTGTGTTGATTTCCTTTTTTAAGATTGTAAGTTTTCATCATAGAGGTCCTTCACTTCTTTAGTTAAGTTAATTCCTAGGTATTTTATTTTTTGTGGGGCTATTACAAATGGAGATGCTTTCCTAATTTCAGCCACACTTTTCTCATTGTTGGCATAGAGAAAAGCCATTGATTTTTGGGGGTTAATTTTATAACCTGCTACATTGCCAAAGTTTTGAATCAGCTTGAGTAATTTGGGAGTGGAGTCTAAGGGATTATTTAAATACAAGATCATGTCATCTGCAAAGAGGGAGAGTTTTATTTCTTCTTTCCCTATTTGGATCCCCTTTATGTCTGCATCTTGTCTTATTGCTGTAGCTAGGCATTCTAATACTAGATTGAAGAGAAGTGGAGAGAGTGGGCATCCTTGTCTTTTTCCTGAGTTAAGAGGAAATGGCTTTAGTTTTTCACCATTGAGTATAATGCTGGCTGTAGGTTTGTCATATACAGCCTTTATTATATTGAGGAATGTTCCATGGATTCCTAATTTTTCCAAAACCTTCATCATAAAGGGGTGTTGGATCTTGTTGAATGCTTTTTCTGCATCTATTGAAATAACCATGTGGTTCTTATTCTTGCTCCTGTTGATGTGATGAATAATATTAATTGATTTGCGTATATTGAACCAGCTTTGCATCCTTGAAGTGAATCCTGTTTGATCGTGGTGTATGATTTTTTGGATGAATTGTTGAAGTCGATTGGCCAAAATTTTGTTGAGAAGTTTTGCATCAATGTTCATCAAAGAAATGGGTGTATAGTTCTCTTTCTTTGATGAGTCCCTGCCTCTTTTTGGGATGAGGGTTATGATGGCTTCATAGAATGTGTTCGGTAGTGTGCTTTCTCTTTCAATTTCATTGAACAGTTGGAGGAGTATTGGTGTGAGCTCTGCTTTGAAGGCCTTGTAAAATTCCGCTGTAAAACCATCTGGTCCTGGACTTTTCTTATCTGGGAGGTCTCTTATTGCTGTTTCTATTTCAATCCTTGATATTGGCCTGTTGAGCTGGTTTAACTCATCTTGGTTTAGTTTTGGCATGTCAATATTTGCTAGGAAAAGGTCCATTTCTGTCAAGTTCTCAAATTTATTAGCATAAAGTTTTGAGAATTCCCTTATAATGTTCTGAATCTTGGTTGTATCCGTGGTGATGTTTCCATTCTCATCTCTGATTTTATTAATTTGGGTGTGTTCTCTCCTTTTTCTGATAAGTCTTGCTAAGGGTCTGTCAAATTTGTCAAGTTTTTCGAAGAACCAACTCTTTGTTTTGTTGATTCTTTCTATAGTTTTTTTGGATTCTAATTCATTTAATTCTGATTTAATTTTGATTATTTCTTCTTGTCTAGTGGATTGGGGTTTATCTTGTTGCTCTTTTTCAAGGAGGTTTAGATGTGTCATTAAATTGCTAGTTTCATTTCTCTCCAATTTGTTGATGTAGGAGCTCAGAGCTATAAACTTGCCTCTGAGTACTGCCTTTGCTGTGTCCCAGAGGAGCTGGTAATTTGTGTGTTCATTTTTGTTGAAAAGCATGAACATTTGAATTTCCTTTCTAATCTCTTCCATGACCCACTCATGATTCAGCAGTGTGTTGTTCATCCTACATGTGATACCGGACTTTCTTTGGTGGCTTTTGGTGTTGAGTTCTAATTTTATTCCCTTGTGGTCAGAGAGAATGCAAGGTATAACTTCAATGTTTCTGAATTTAGACAAGTTTGCTTTGTGGCCTAAAATGTGGTCTATTTTAGAAAACGTTCCATGTGCTGCTGAGAAAAACATGTATTCTGATGCTGCTGGGTGAAATGTTCGGTAGATGTCTGTTAAGTCTAGTTGATCTATGCAGCTGTTTAGATCTGTGGTTTCTCTGTTGAGTTTTTGCCGAGTTGATCTATCTATTGGGGAGAGTGGTGTGTTAAAATCACCAACAATTAATGTCTTTGGATCTATAAGGGATTTGAGGGAAAGTAGTGTTTCTTTGATAAATTTGGGTGCTCCATTGTTTGGCGAATAGATATTTAGAATTGTAATATCCTCCTGATGGAGAGATCCTTTAATTAATATGTAGCGACCTTCTTTATCTCTTCTCACGAATTTTAATTTGAAGTCTATTTTATCTGATATTAGGATTGCAACTCCCGCCTATTTATGGGGGCCGTTTGCTTGGTAGATTTTGTTCCAGCCTTTAATCTTGAAAATGTGTTTGTTTTTACGGGCAAGATGTGACTCCTGCAGGCAGCAGATAGAAGGGTCTTGTTTTTTAATCCAACTAGACATTCCATGTCGCTTAATTGGCGAGTTCAGTCCATTAACGTTAAGAGATTGGACTGAGAGTTATTTGGGAGTTTCTGCCATGTTATCCACCTTCTTGGGGGCTGTAAGAACTGGGTTCTTCCTATGGTTCTTGGATTCTCAGTTTGGGTGCATTTTCTTGGCCTTTATTGCAGTCTTGTTGGTTTTCTATGTGTAGGAAATCTTTACGAATCTTTTGTAGGGCTGGTATGGTGGAGATGTATTGTTTCAATTTTTCTTTGCTATGGAAGTTTTTTATTTGGCCTTCAGTTATGAAGGAGAGTTTAGCACAGTATTCTTGGTTGATAGTTGTTTGTTTTTAGTGCATGGCATACGTCATTCCAGGCTCATCTTCCTTTGATTGTCTCTGCTGAGAAATCTGAGGTGATTCTAATTGGTTTCCCTTTATAGGTGAACCTTTTCTCCTTGACAGGTTTAAGGATGTTTTCCTTGGTCTGAGTTTATCCTGTGTGGATTATAATGTGACGGTGGGATGTCCTATTCTTCTCTGGTCTATTTGGGGTTCTAAAATCTTCTTGTATCTGAATAGGCCTATCTTTTTGTATGTTTGGGAAGTTCTCTGCTAGGATCCTGTTAAACAAATTTCCTAGACCATTAACTTCTGTTTCTAGGTGCTCCTCTACACCCATTATCCTTAGATTAGGCCTTCTGATGGTGTCTTCCAGGTGTTGGATAGATCTATCATATTTCTTGGACTTGTCTTGGATGGTTATATATTCTTTCTCTATAATATCTAGGCTGTCTTCAATCCCTGAGATTCGATATTCTGCATAGTCTAACCTGCTGTCAAGACTCTCTACTATGTTTTTTTATCTGTTTTCCTTCTAATTGGTCAGCTTTGATGGCTTCAAGTACTATTTTGAAGCTCTGCTCTAGGTCTTGTATGAATTTCTTTACTTCCTTAATTTTGTGTTCAGTGTTTGTTCTCAAATCACTTAGTTGATTGGTTATGGTTTCTTTGGACTCCCATTCCTTCTGTTGGGTTCCATTCAGCATTCCCTTTGTGGTCTCCCTGACTTCCTTCAGCTCTTTGTTAATGGATTCCATGAATGCCTTTATTGATCTTTGTGTATTCTCTACCTGGTCTCTCAATTCCTGAATTAGTCTTTGATTAGCTTCCTCCCGTCTGTGGGATTCCTGCAATTCTCTTTCTTCCCGTTCGTGGGATTCCTGCAGTTCTCTTTGAGTGTTCTCTGCCTGCTCACGCCATTCCTCCCTTTCTCTTTGACTATTCTCAAGTCGTTCACGCAAATCCTGTATCAGTTTTTGATTAGCTTCCTCACGCTTATGATATTCCTGTATAAACTTTTGGGATGCCTCCTCTCTCTCCCTATCACGCTCATACAGAGACCTTTGTAAGTTGTCAAACTTCTCATTAATCATGTTTGCCACCAGTGTTTGTAGGGCTATTTGGGAACTCTCCTCTGGGTTGTTCATTATCTGATCTGACCCCTGATTATCAAGATTGGGAATTGAGATACCCGGATTTGCCATTTTTCTTGTGTTTTTCCGGCTTACTCTGCCCATTTGAGATGAAAATAGCACCAGTTTTGTGCTAGAACACTATCTTAAGGCCACCATCAACCACCGTTTGCATTTATACAGTCAATAGTCTACAGATACAATCTAGTTCAATAGATACATCTATTCAACATCAAACAACTATATGTTATTGGGTTTCAAACCACAGAGAAGAATTTGGAAAACCAGAAATTTTTAGGGTTAGGGAGTGATGTGTGTAAAAAATAGGAATAGATTGGTGAGGGGAGGCACAGGGAGAGTTAACTATGTCCTAATCTCAATGCAGCAAATAGGTTGGGTAGGATGCAAGTAGAGAGAGAGAGAAAAGGAAGAAAGAGAAAGGGAAATGAAAAGAGACCAGAAAAAAATAGAAACGTAAAAATTAATATTATTATGGAGATTAAAAGACCATCTATTTAGAGAGGAATGTGAGTATATTAATAGAAGGGTAGGGACATAGAGGAGAAGTGAAAAACTTCAGAAAATGCTTAAAATATTATATAGGTATAAAGAGGTAGTACTGCTATTAAGGAATTAAAGTCTCAGAGGTTTTGAATTGAGTAATAAATTTGTGGATTAAGTGTGTACACAATGGGGAATAGGGTCTACTACTTAAGTACGGGTTTATCTGAGGATGTGCAGGACAAGAGTTAAGTCACATACAGAAGATCAAAAGAGAGGAAAAGGTGAAAGGGATTAGAAAGGGAGAGAAAAAGATCAGAAGTTTAGTAGAGCTAGACAAAAAAACAAAAAATAGTTAAGAAAGAAAGAAAAAGAGAAAGAAGACAAGAAAAGAAAGGAAAACGCACATTCATGAATTCCTAAAATAAAAATTATAAGAGGAAAATAAGTTACTGGAAAACAATTATTTTTTCAAAAAAGGCAAAAATTAAAGATTAATAAAATTTTTAGAAAAGGAAAAAAATTATATATATATAAGGTACCAAAAAAAAGAGAAAAAAAAAAAGAAGAGGAAGAGAAGAATAAAAAAAGTTCTTTGATTTGATTTTTTTTTTTTTTTGATTTTTTGGGAGGGGTGGGAAGAATCCTGTATCTCCCTTTTGTCTGTAAACAGCCTTTTGTTGGAGTCTCTGGTCAGGTTGAGGTCCTGTGGCTTGATTGGTTTCTTAAGTCAGTTTGTTAGAACAGGCAGAAAAATGCTCTGCTTTACCCAAGATTTTGAGATCCCCCTCCCAGATTAGTTTACTGGGAGGGTGATCTGCTTTGAGAATCACAAAAGAGGGGGATGCAGTGGTAAGGCTAGGTTCTGGGTAGAGTTGAGGCCTTTCAACAATCAGTAGCATCTTCCTGGGTCTATTTTGTGAAAAAACAAACAAACAAACAAACTCACAGAGCCCAGCCTGGAGCTGTTCTCAGGGTTTCTGTTTTTCAATTGATTGTTTAGGCTGCTAGAGGGAGGGGCAGCCTCTGGCTCTGGTTACCCAGTGAGGAAAGCCAGTCCAGTGGCTGGTGCCTGAACTGGGTGACTTTTCCCTGGATGGAGCCGAGTCTGGCAGGTCACTTCGCCACCGTTAAGTTCTTGTGACCTGCTAAATGACTCGTTTTATTCCAAGGCCTGGGTTGGAGCTGGCAGCTCCTCTGAGCTTTATCAGTATCCAAGATGGAGATCACCGGTGCTGGGGGGGGAGGGGTGGCCTTCCCTACTCTGCTCCCTGAGAAGGAGTGAGGACGTCGGGCTTCTACTCACATCGAGTCTTGGATCCTGGGTCGTCTCTGGTCTGCGAACTGCAGGATGAAGATGTCCGCTCCTTGTCGGTTCTTGCTGGTGTTGAGTAGAATCCTCTCGCCTGCTGTGCCTGGCTCCTTCGTCCTGGACTCTCTGTGTGAGCGCTCAGTATGGCCGGCTGCGTTCTCAGCCGCGACCCTGCTGCCGCCGCCGCCGGGGCTGCTGGAAGGTGCTCAGATGTGTCTTTTTGCCTTGGCTTCCCCTCTCTTGTCTAACTCTCTGTCCTGTGATGGCACACTTGGTGTGATTCTCTGGCTTAGGACTGTTCACTGGAACTCTAAAACTGCTTTCTATGCGAAAGCTTGTTCAGATTCCAGCTTCTCCTCCTCCATCTTCCTCCTCTCCTAATTTGATGTTTTGACATATAAATTTAATTTTGCAAATTGAGGGGGGAATATACATGACTCATGCAAGTTTTTTATGTGTATTCGTATTGCTATATTGTGAACTTCCTAAATGCCATCCATGGGAGCACATGTCCCTAATCCCATCACTTCTGTCACTGAGACAAGGCTTGAAAGGTCCAGACCACTTGGCGCTTCATAGTGAGAACCGTTCTACAAAGAAGGGGGAGAGAACAGCGAAAAGAGAAAATGAATCTTCCAACTGTTTTCTTACATATTCTTTACACTTAACCATTGAGACCACCATAATAGTATTGTTTATGACTTCTTTCCTACACTTTTATTGTTCTTTGCTGTTTTATTTATGGGTCTCTAAAAATCATATAAGAAACACATAAGAAATGTATATAAATCATACAAGAAATCATAAAAAATAGTTTGTTAGGGATATATAATCCAAAAAGAATAATTTTAGGAAAGTAGTAAGCACATAAAATGTAATGCATTGTCATTGTTGAAAACTTCAGCAGTTTTATTTTATTTACTCTCATAACAAAGTTTATAAACTAAGTTACAATAGTATTCCAAATGGAAAACAGAACTAGAAACATTAAGCGTAGCACTAAAGAATGCTACTGCTACCACTAATAGAGTAAGAATGAAATTTAGGCAAAATTCCTTCAGAGTAAAAGACACAGGATAGCTGCAACATTACTTTCATTGTTCATATGAAGAAAAGAACTTTTTTGGTAGTAAAGACAAATTTTCACAGATATTAATATCAATTGGGTATATATTTCTTAAGGCCTTCAGGAAGGATGCTGTGACCATGTTGGTGGAAACTGACTTCTTTGAGACCTACTTCACAATGTGCAGACACCATTCCAAGCACTGCACTTGCATTAGGGTAATTTTAGTGCTCATGTCTGTTCTTCAAGTTAGGAAATGAATTACTATTTTATTAAAAACAGAAGTAGGCAAGAAGGCCAAACAAATTTCCCAAGTACCTAAGACTAATCAGTTGTCGACCGATAATTCAAATCCAGATTTCCACCAGGCATATCTGAGGCTATTCTCTGTAACATTCATTACCTTTAAAGAGTTATGGAGCGGATGAACTCACATTATCTTCCTAATTATGGTTATAAGGGCAATAACAATGCTACAGAATATAAGCATTTTTACATGAAAAGGGTGTGGATAATGAGAGTGTAAGTGATCTTTATACCAAATAAAGATCAGTTTAATTTCTACAAAAATACCTGAATGAACATCACTCACCGTCCACTGTTTATTATTCCTGGAGTAATTCCTTAAGGAGAACAAATCCCCTTTTTCTGATGAACACAGGCTTTTATAATTAAGTACCTTGAATACACAGGGAATAGTTTTTATGGATATATAATAAAAAAGAAATAATTTTTGTGACTAGTTACTTTCTTGTTGTACTAAAGAAAATCTATTCCCTATTCTAAAACTTATATCAATTTAATGGATATTAGTTTTATCAGTATAAATTAGGTGTGCATAATATATGTAATGTATTCTATTACATAACATATAAATGATATATTTATAATACATGTATCATTATTGATATTCTATAAATAATATTCTATAAATATTATAAATAATATATGTATAAAACTCGTTTTAGTATTATACTGTGAAGGATACAAGGAATGACAACTTTATTTAACTGAATATATTTGTATGTTTTAGTCACATAATTTATTTTTGTGCCAGTACTGATACTTGATCTATGGTCTGGGTCTTGTCCCTGAGCCATTTCACTTAGACTGGCTTCATATAGCTATCTTCAGATCTCAGCCTCTAAGTAGCTGGGATTACAGATATGAATCATGTTATATATTTTTTATTGTGAAAATACTGTACAGAGGGGTTACAATTACATGGGCAAGATAGTGAGTACATTTGTTATCAAGCATTGTAGCCTCCTCCTTTGTTACCCTTCCCATCCCTTCCCATCCTCCCTCCCCCCATTCCCAATCCTCTCCCCCAAGTTGTAAAGTTCGTTTTTGACATGACAACTTGTACTTCTTATTGTTGCAACAGGTCCTCGTGTTATATTTTTTGAATTCCGTCCTTGGCATGTTCCTACATAATTATTTCTGAATGTTCAATTATGTTATGATATTCCATTTCTAAACCAATTCTGAATAAATAACTACTTATTGGGTAAAACGCTATGTTGCAATCAAACTTGTAAGGACCCTACTTTACTATCAATTTTCAAAGACATTTCTAATTTAATTCCTGGACAGATGAGCAGAGAAATTAAATTATGTATGCATAATATACGTAAAATACTATATTACATAAAATATAAATGATATATTTATAATATATGCATAATTAGGGATATTCTATGATTACTATAAATAATATATTATAAAACTGGTTTTAATATTATACTGTTAAGGATACAAGGAATGTCAACAACCCTATCTTAACTGTCTCATTTTCAACAGTATATAAACTATGCCATGAACATATAACTCAAGTAAGCACACTTCTGTAATCACGTATTCACCTTCAAATATTCTCCTCATCATTATGAGGACAAGAAGTGGCACTGTGGTTCAAGTGGTAGAAGGCTCCCCTTGAGCTGAAGAACTCAGTGATATGTTAACACCCAGGTCCTGAAATTAAACCTCAGGACCGACAAAAATACAATTTGAAGATTTAAAGCATTAGGGCTGGGAAGGAAACTCAGTGGTAGAGTGCTTGTCTTGCATTCATGAAGTCCTGGGTTCAATTCCTCAGCACCACATAAGAAGAAAAAGTGAAAATGGCTTTGTGGCTCAAGTGGTAGAGCACTAGCTTTGAGATGAAAAGCTCATCAAGGACAGTGCCCAGACCCAGAGTTCAGGCCCTCCTACCATCACCACCACCAACTACAAATTAAAGCATCAAACAACCTGAAGTTGTTATCCAGAATAATGAGGGCAGCATTATCCATTTACATGACTTAGTGACTTTAAGCCTAGTTTTACGGGGGAGGTAGTGGACAATTGTTTGTTTACCAAAACCTACAAAATTCTTTTGTACTTTCCCAAGGAGAGAGAAAGGAGGGAATGTGGGGAGGAGGGGAGGTGTTTGGTGACCTTGCCTTTTGGTGCAGTGATTGTTTTCTGGAGTAAATTCAGAGAAATTCTGCTTGCAATCCTAGTTGCATGGGGAATGAAGAAGCCATGCCCTGGAAGTGTTTTTATCCTGTCCTTGGCCTGGTTCCAACCACCACTGTATAATCCAAGTACCACTTCAGGACCAAGAAGCTGTGAAGACTACTGATCCACTGGACAGGTGGACCTAACCACAGCCAGAAAAGGCAAAAAATGCAATGCCCAGGGCAGCACTGGAAATCTACACCAGGGAAAGATTTTTTTATATTTTTTATTGTAAAAATGCTATACAGAGGGTTTACAGTTACATGAGTAAGGTAATGATTACATTTCCTATTGAGCATTGTTACCTCCTCCTTTGTTTTTCCCCTACTACTTCCCTCCCCACCTCTCCAACTCCTTCTTCCTTGACTCCTACCCGACATTATAAGTTCATTTTCGACATAGTGTCCTGTATAACTCATCGTCACAATGCATCCACATTTCAGCATTCTGCTATAACCTTTCCACTCCCCAAATTACAAAAATGTATATAAAAGATGCAGTACACTAGAATCAAATACAGTGAAAACAGGAATTATGCCATGGGGGTATGAACCTACAAAAGAATCACATAGTGCATTATAAGTATATTAAAAACAAAAGGCAAGAAAGATAAAACCACTTGTGTCTCTGACTTGGGGTATATTTCGCTTAACATCATCTTATATGGTCATATGTACATAGTCTTTGATCTTTTGTGCTTGTACTAGACGTGTACTAGTCCTTGCAAACAAGGGAAAACATGGGACCTATGTTTCTTTGGGCCTAGCCTTACTTCACTTAATATAATACTTACCAAGTCTTTCCATTTCCTAAAAAATGAGGCAATTTCATTCTTTCTAATGGAGGCATAGAATTCAATTGTGTGTGTGTGTGTGTGTGTGTGTGTGTGTGTGTGTGTGTGTGTGTGTGTGTGTGTGTGTGTGTATCACTTTTTTTGATCAACTCATGAACTGAGGAGCATCAAGGTTGGGTCCATATCATAATTTTTGTGAATAATGCTGCAATAAACATGGTAGCGCTTGCAACTTTGGTATGATTTTGTTTGTGATCATTTGGGTAAATGCCTAAATGCCCAAAAGTGGGATTGCTGGGTCATAGGGGAGCTTTACCTGGAGTCTTTTCAAGAACTTCCATACTGCTTTACAAAGTGTTTAAACAAGTTTACACTCCCACCAACAATGCAATAGGAGTCCTTTTAGACACATCCCCTCCAACATCTGTTGCTATTATATTTCTTGATTATAGCCATTCTAACTAGGGTAAGGTGCAATCTCAATGTTGTCTTGATTTGCATTCTTTTGTAGCTAGAATAGTTGAGCATTTCTTCATGTGCCTAATGGCCATTTTTATTTCTTCTTCAGAGAACTCTCTAAGTCTTTAGCCCACTTAGTTATCGAGCGGTTGTTTCTTTGAGGATTTGCTGTTGGAGAATTTAAGTTTTTGAGTCCTAAGTATATCTTAGATGTGAGACCTTGTCCATTTTATGTCTCATGAAATCTTCTACCAGAACGTGGGCTTTCTATTGATATTGCTAACTATGACCTTTGCTTTGCAGAAGCTCTGATGTTTCATGTAATCCCATTTGTCCAAATTTTCTTTGATTTCTGTTTTTTGACTATTTTAACATGTTTATTGTATACAGACTCCATTAGCACTTGGAATTTATAATTCCATCTCATCTTGTAATAGCAAATTACTAGTATCATAAAGAGATGAATTAAAAAATTAATTTCTTAACTTATCTTTCTTTACTCTTTGTTTCTGCCTCTCTATAAAGAAATTTTCAGCCTGTACTAAAAAGCGCTCGAGTTTATCTTATTCCTTCATGCAATGTTTTCATGGTGTCTTCTTTTATTTTGAGGGCTTTGATCCATTTGTAGTTGATTCTCATGCAGGGTGATATATACGGATCTAGCTTTAGTTTTCTACAGGTGTTTAACCAATTGTGCCAACATCATTTACTCAAAATGCTGTCTTTCTTCCATTCTATTTTTTTGCTCCCTTGTCAAACATTCGGTGGCTATAGGTCAGGGGATTCATTTCTGAGTCTTCAGTCCTATTCCGTTGGTCCTCAGGTCTGTTCTTGTGCCAGAACCAAGCTGTTCTTATTACTATGGCTTTTTAGTAGAGTTTGAAATTTGGAACTGATATTGCTCCAGTGCTGTTCTTTCTGCTAAGGATTGACAAACCTAAAGCCATCATTATACTTAATGGTGAAAAGTTAAGGACATTTCTTATAAATTCAGGAATGAGATAAGGATGTCTGCTCTCTCCACTACTCTTCAATTTAGTATTAGAATGCTAGATGGGGCAATAAGACAAGATGCTAACTTACATGGGATCCAAATAGAGAAAGATGAAGTAAAAATATCCATCTTTGCAGATGAGCTGGTCTTGTATTCAAAGAACCCCATGTACTCCACTCCCAAGTTACTTGAGCTGATCAGAAACTTTGGCAAACTAGCCGAGTATAAAATTCACCCTCAGAAATAAATGGCTTGCCTGTATTCCAATAACGATATGAGTGTGGCTGAAATTGGGAAAGCAACCCCGTTTTAATACCCACACAAAAAATAAAATACCTAGGAGTTAACTTAACAGGTGAAGGACCTCTATGATGGAAATTTAAAAACCTGAAAAAGAAAATGAAAGCATAACTCAGGAAGTGGGCAACCTCCCACGCTCATGGATTGGGAGGATTAACATCATGAAAATGGCAATACTGCCAAAGGCTATATCCAAATTCAATGTGATACTTATCAATATCCCAATCTCACTCTTCATTGAAATAGAAGAAGCAATCCAAAAAGTCAGATGGAACAATAAAAGACCCCGAATAGCAAAGAGGTCTTTGTGATAACCCTGCCTGAAGCTCACAAAACACTTAATTCTTAGGTCTGCACGATTGTTCCTAGATAGGGAATTGCTTACGTGTAATTTGAACGCATAAAACATGCATATAAAAATAGCACATTTTCATCTCATGGGAAGACAACCTTTTTTCCATCTCAAATTTATTTCTGGAAAGGCATTTTTAGAGAGACTCTATTTTCATTTTTAGATGAAAGGCTTGTAGGAAACTATGTTCATAATCTGGCTCCTCCTCCCTCACCTCAACACCTAAAACACAAATTTCACAACGCATTTACAAGAAACAATAAAAAAAAAAACCTGGGAATGCTCAGATGCTGAACGTTTTTACAAAACCCAGAATAAAACTGCTGTCTGAGGGAGGGGCTCTCTGAATAAATTAACAAACAAACTCAAAAAAGCAGCCAGGAGTACAAGATGTGAGTGTCCCTGGCTGCTGCTCCATGGAAAAGGAGCATGGAAGGGCTTCCTGAGCCTACTGGAGAGAGCATGGAAGAAGTTTCCTTGCCAGCCTGAGTACAAAAGTTGGCATCACCTCTCCTGGGCCTGTCTTTCTTGTCTTCTCCCCACAACAGAGCAGAATAATCCTGTGCTCCATGAAGGATAAATATTGTACAAGCTTATCCACAGACTGGCTTCTGTTTAATCTGTACTCTTTCAAAGGTGGGCAGCCCCTGCCCTGTAGTGTATGTGTGCTCCCAGGGGCTGATCCTCAGGGCCCAGGCCCACGGAGCAGGCATGTGCTAGATGTGAGTCAGTGACATTGTGTCATTCACGCAGCAGCTGCTGGGTTGCTGCCCTAGCCCAACAGCAGGTGCACCCTGATCTTCTCCCACTGTCCCAGGAGAGGTGCCCACAAGGGTCCGATATGGTCATGCTGCCACTAGGATCCTACTTAACCAGAAAGACCAGCATGCCAGATGAGGTGGCTGCCGCCTGAATTACTAATTATTTTATAAAGCACTATTAAACAAAGTGATACACATTACTGTATGATTTGTAATGCTCTATCCTTGAGTCTCTAGTCAAAGATCACTGAACTTTATACTAGCAAGAATGGATTTTATTGTTTGTATTCATAAGGCCATAATGTATAACCGAAATAAAAGTACAACAAAACTCTTTCCCGTAAACACGTGATTAAATATCAGAATTTGAAAAAAATTGTATGTAAGTAGTACAAATAAAGTTATACTAGAATAGTAAAATACACACAAAATATGTTACATTAGTTGTATTCAAGTGTAAAAGAAGTAATTACAGACAGAATTCTTACTGGATAAAAATATTACAATGGTTTAACAAGTTGAAGTGATATAGTTTATATATTTTGTTTTTATAAAACTTATTTATATCTCCCAGTTCTGTTTATCTCAATGAAGGGAACTGTTAGAAAGTAGATATTATATGTGGCACCTCTTGCTTCCAGTACCATGAAGGGGAGTGGCACTTCCTAATGGGAGTCCTGGGATGAAACCCACACCCGGCCCATGTAGACCCATCAGTGGTCCATGTGGTGACCCTAAGGGGGCCCAGGACACTGCATTGCTGCTGCAGCAAGTATAGCACTTGTTGCGGTGGGCTGTAGCCAACAAGGCTCCATTAGTGACCAAACCAAGCAACCCAGACTCAGATGTCAAAGCCAGGGGGTAAGGCAGGGCAGACACCAAGACCTGCCTTCCATCAGTGCAGCCTACACTGCCAAGACCAGGCCCATTCCCCTGCTTTGGAGAACAACGAGGTAGGGGGTGAGCCCATTGCCTCCAAATGGAGTATCCCTGGAATGGTACCCAGAGCTGGCCCCATATGGGCCAGAAGGGTGATGGAGGAGACTACACAGCAATGCCAATGGGGCTTCAGTCCCTCGGTGATGCAGCTGGTGTGCTGCAAGTCCAGGCTCCTCTGGCACAGATGGGCATATGTTGGGTTGGCCCTGTACCTGACTCCACAGGGTCCAGAAAATGGAGGTCCACAGAGATGCTGAAGTGGCTCCAGGTTGCTGAGCTGCTGCAGCTGTCACAAGCCAGCTGGCAGAAGGGCCAGCACATGGCTCCAGTCCCCCGCCCCCCTTAAAGCCTGATGAAGTGAACCAAGGCTAGGATACCTAGCCCCAAGGAGGCAGACTGCATGCTCAGCCTTCCTTTACCCATGGACTGTGCAGTGTACAAACATGGTGTCCCCCACCCCCCACTCATGGGGACAGGCAGTGACCCCAGAACAGAGTCTCCCTAGGATGGGCCACACACTCAGGAGCACAGAAGACAAGTACCAGCACAGCTGGAGGAGGAGAGGGCAGCAGTGGCCTCAACTCCAGCCCCATGGCTGCCAGCTGCTGGGTGAAATGGAGCAACTGAGACTGGGAAGTTAGGTGGGATGAGTGGGTGGGCTTCATCTAGCAATTCTGAGGAGCATGCACACACATCCACCCACTGCACATCCACCGTAAGGGAGTTGACCCCACATCTCAACAGGTGACCTAAGAAGACACCCACACCCACAGGGACTACAGAAATGGAGTTTCACATAATGACTTGGAAAGGGCTCCAGGGCACAGCCTTGGAGCAATGAACAATTGGCAAAAAAAAAAAAAAAGAAAAAAGAAAGAAAAACGAAAAATGTCCAGGAAAACTATTCATCAATGATAACCTATTACACTTTAAAAACAGTTTTGCTTTCCTCTTGTCCTATATTTTTGCATGGGGACTTCTGACTTAACCAGAAATCTCCAGGATTTCTTCATGCATAGTAACACTAATATATATAGCTTCTATTCTTTTTTTAATTAAGGGAAGTTGCATTTAGTCCTTTCCCATGTTTGATTCATGAAAAGAAATCCTGAACTGTATCTGTAAAACACCAAACTCAGCATTTCTTCTGAACACCTCACTGAAGAAAGAGAATAAAATGACCAAGCAACAGGTATCACCCATATTGTCACTGTGCTAGGTATTTCTCTGATTAGAAAATAATCCTGCCTGCACATGCACATCGCTTATGTAAAATGTTTTCCAAAAGCTCTTGTTGTTATCTTACATTTATCTTCCTCTTCCTACCTCTTCTTCTGCTCCTCTTCCCTACTGTCCTGTTTCCCTCTTCCTTCTCTCCTACCTCTACTTTCTCCCTGTCCCATCCTCTTCTCTCTCATGCTATGACCTTTCTTCTCTCTTACCCCTTCCTCCTCCTGTCCTTTCCTCTTTCTCCTACACTTTCACTTTCTTCTACATCTTTATGGTCCTGGGTGTTGGACACGCACTAAGCAAATGCTCTGCTGCTCGCTACAGGCCTCCAGTCTGGACTTCATTTCAATGACACTCTATTTCTTTGCTACAAATCCAACAAAGTCTTTTGATTCAGGATTTAATTCATTGTACATATTCTACATCATGAATATGTGCTACTTCATACAGTGTGACTAATAGGTTTGGATTATGCTTTGGGCTTCAGTTAAACTCATTAGAAACAATGTCTTTGAAGGCAAACTAATGTGATTCTGTTACTCCCACATTAATGAACTGGTTACTTTGTATCTTGCACAAGTATTTCCATATTGCTCCCAGTTTAATGAACTGACACTTTGTGGTAGCACCCACAGTAATACTAACCCAAGGATTGCTGGGGATCAGAAGATTAAGTCCAGACAGGAAAGTCCATGAGATATGCATCTCAAATTAACTATTAAAAAGCCAGAAGAAAACTTGTGACTATGTGGTTTAGTGCCATACTTCCACAGAATAAGCTGACGACAGGACCCAGGCCTGAGTTGAAGACCTGTGGTGGGTGCACACACCCCCCCCACACACACGCACGAACACACACACAATTTCCCAGCTAGAGCAAGTACAATATCTGTTTTCCCAATGACATATCTGAGTTCCAATACTCTGTGTTTGGATGTTTTTGAAAGCTGTATCATCAACTTACCTAATTTTAATAAATGACACCCTGCTCACTATTATTTAATCCTGGTTGGAAAATATTTTAAGACACATTTTCATGTAGAAAATTGAGTTTTTCCCCCAAATCGTGACTGTCTTGGATTATAAGAAAGAAAGAATTGTGCCTTTAATTCATTAGTTCATAAATTAAAAAAGTAACCCTAACCCTAGAACCAGTTGCCTCTGCATTCAAAAAGCCACACAATATATATTAAATTTATACATCCTATCTTTGATTCAACTCATCTTTCTTAAAATAATTTCTAGTTTTACTCAATATCTTGTCATTTTTCTAACAAGAACCCTAACTGGAATATTCAGGCTAATCCTTACACTAATCATATCCCAATCCTAATATTATTAGCAGTTTCCTATTTCATATTCATCCTAATTCTATCTTGACTTGTTATTCGAAGATTAACTTTCAGTTTGACCCTAAATTTTCCATTTCCCTAATGCTAACACTAAGCCCAGCTGGAACTGAAACCTAACTGTCAACCTAATCATAGTCCAAAATTAATATTAAAAATACTCTAGTTTTTATTCATTGAAATGAATATTCCAGTTTTCACTCTGGAAATGAGTTTCAATTTGCCCTAATTCCAACAAATTTCCTGACTCTACCTCTGAAGTTATCTTGTTCCCTAACATGAACCATTATATTACTTGTCATCAGATTCTCTTATCAGGGAAAACACTGTAGTTTCCATTGATACTACCTTTTCCTGAACCACTGTATTCTAAAACAATTTCATATTTACTTATCATCTAGTCCATTACTCAATGTTAACTCTCAACCTAAACCTGGCTAGAAAACTCTCATTAATCATTATAAGAATGCTCACTGAGAAATATATATATATATATATATATATATATATATATATATATATATATATATATATATCATGGTAATGCTCTAGTTACTATTCATTCTCACATTTTTGCTTCTACTTGTTAGTGAAAACTCAATTTTATACTAAAACTTTCCTATTCATAACACTAATCATAATCAGAACAAAATACTGACACTGATTTTAATCCAAATTATACGCCAATACTAACACTTACTAGTTAGTGTTACAATAGATTTCATTCATCCTAACTTGATTCAAATATGCCTTCCAAACATAGGTTTCTATTTTTTTCCAATATCTTAGTCATTTTCTAACCCTAAACTTAATCTTAACTGGAATATTGAGAATAAATATAAGCCTAATTGCAAGTAGATTCTAATATTAATAGCAGTACTCTAAGTTCACATTCATTCTAATTCTTACCAGACTTATTCCAAAATTCACCATCAATTTGAGCCTCATTTTTTTTTCTCCTTCACTCTAACCCTAAACGTGGCTGGAATCCTAACCCTAACCTTAACACTAATGGTATCGCAATTCTAAAATTTATGAAAAATGCTGGTTTTGTGCAATCCTAACTGAAATTCCACTTGTAATTCTTGAAATAAATTGCAAGTTTTCCTAAACCCTACAGATTTTCTCATTCTTATTTCTGAACCTATCCTGTTCCATAAAAGTAATCATTAAACCAATTGATCTCAAATCCTGATATTATGAAATACATTTTACTTCCATTATCCCAGCTTTTCCTGAATTCCTACAACCTAAAATAAGTTCAGATTTAATTAACATTTTTTTCTTTTGGTTGGTTGTGGGATTTCATCTCTGGGCCTGGGCATAATCCCTGACTTCTAGGCATAGGCATGATCCCTGAGTTCTTTAGCTCAAGGTGTGCACTTTACCACTTGAGCCACAGCACCACTTTCTGATTTTCTGATAGTTAATTGGAGATAAAATTCTCACAGACTTTCCTGCCTGGGATGGCTTTGAACTGCGATCCTCAGAAATTAGCTTCCTGAATAGGTAGGATAATAGGCGTGAGCCACCAGTTTAATATATTTCTTTACTCAATTCTCAACCCCCTTTAACCAGAAACCTAATCCTAATCACAACCTGAACAAATGGTTAATGTAAGGGAAATTGTCTGGATTCTATTCAATCACACATTTTTTTTGCTTCTACTTCTTAGTGGAAAACTGAATTTTACCCTAAAGCTTATCCTTCCCTAATCATAACAAGAACTATATGAATGTTTAAGATAACATGCACACTTGTTTTCATTCATTCTAACTTTGATGTCATTCATTCTTCTTAAAATATGTGGCAATTTTACACAATATCTTACCTCTTTTTCTCATCCTAACCCCAGCTCTAACTGGAACACCTTGCCTAATCCTAAACCTACATATAACCGAATCATAATGTTAATAGCAAGCCTCTATTTCACAATTATCCTATCTCTTGCTCAGCTTGTAGGTATAAATTTTACTTGCACTTTGAACCTAAATTTTTAAAAATGTTTTTTTATTTCCTGTCGTTTTATTTTTTATTTTTTAAATTTTATTTTATTGTAATGAGGCTTACATAGGGATAACAGTTACATGTGTAAGGTAATGAGTACATATCTTGTTGAGCATTGTTACCCCCTTCTTTGTTGTTGTCCCACTATCCCTTCCCTCTCCCACCTCCATCACTCTTCTCTCCCCATGGTGTAAAATTCATTTTCAGTACAGTTTTTTTTTGTTGTTCATCATGATAATCCACTGTATGTCTTGAATTAAGTTGCAGTTTAGCTTAAATCTTCCAAATTACTTTATATGTGCATATATAAAAATATAATTTTATGTGAAAAACAGAAGATTTTTGGAAAAAGGAGTAACAAAAAAATAGAGGGAGTAAAATCAAATATTTTTAATAGATTATGGAAAGAGCATAATTAAACTGCCACTTCTGAAAATTAATAACCATTAACAAAATAACTAAAAATAAATAAATAAATAGCACACTTCCTTCCAGTGTTCTTGAAGAGAACCATGATATGTCTTGTGAAAGAAATAATTGTGTTAGATAAAATTTGTTCATGCATAATTTAAATTGTTATTGGCCAATTATTTAACTTAGTGAATAAAAATTTATCAAATAAGATTTCATGACAAAAATATAAATCAGTTACTTAATAAATGTTTGAGAAAAAGTTATAATCATGAGTTTTAAGAAGCTAAATTTCTATTTCCCTACAAAGCAATGATTTAGGTTTACTAACCTAGTATTTCTAGTAAGTTTAGAGAACATAATTGGCATGCCCACCTTGTTATTTTAGAAAGAATTGACATCATGAAAAAGAAGAATATTAATCAGGTACTGAGGTAAGAGAATGGAAGTATGTGGGAAAATGTAGAATACTGTATGTGTGTTAGAGATAGAGAATAATAGGCTCATTTATTGAAAACTTGTCATCCTATATTGAAACCTCAATTTATGTATACAGTTTTCCAGGTACTTTGCTTACCTATCACTTCTGATCACAAATCTTCTTATGAATTTTATAGTATCTTTGAATAAATCACACAATTTGCAGGTACTTATCATCTTAAGGAAAGACAGTCTGCTTCTGCGTTTTTCATTATATGTGACAAACCCTTATTTTTTGTTTCCCTGTTTGCTGAATAAATGTATTACTGGAAACAGAATATTGACAGCAAATCTGAGTGTAATTTTCATTTTGTAAATTTCAAATATAATATAAACTTTGTATTGACTAGTTATTTTTTTAAATGAGTGATATTCATGAACACAATATTTTGGTGCCTTTAAGTCAATTGAGAATTGCTGTGGTAGTTCTTGTGTCTTTTGACTTAACCATTATGTTATTCATGTATAAACATTGCATTGCACTTTTTTATTTTTATATATAAAATAATCCCCAAGGGTTTACTTTAAAGTGATAATGGAGGGAGGTTGTCTTCTTGTTCCAAACTTTATATTTACGTCATTAAAATACTAGAAACACATGATGTTTACTGGAGCAATATAAAAGATAAGGACATATTTCTAAAGCGAATGGATTTATTGATTAAAACATAGAATAGAGTAAAATAGTCAGGTTTCTTGTTTGAGACTGCATAAATTTTATATGAATGTAGCTCAAGATACATAAATTCATATTTAAATTACTGAAATTTACATCACAATATAAGAAATATAGGTATTTTAAGAAATTGGTCATTCAAAGCCCTAGATACCTAATGGATGAAAAATGGACTTGATAAAAAGCAGAGGAAAACAATTCAACATGCATCTATTATGATTTTATAATACTAATATGAAAGCAATGGAGCTTTTCCCTTTCTGAAGAAGAACGTTTAGGCAGTAATTTTAATGTAAGTTATAAATTGTAATGAGTCTAGTCTTTTCCTCCAAGATATCCAAGAGTACTATACTCATCCTTTGAAGAGTAAATTAGTAATTATTTTCATTAGCTTTGCTTAATATGAATTTATTTGTAGTAAATAGGTTAAAATATCTTCTTTCTCCTAAATTTAATAACAAACATTCTGTCTCTTTCTGTTTCTTCATACAAGCCTGAAATCACTACTTCAACGTAATATAAGCAAAAAAACAAAAATAACCTGATACAACAATCCCAAATCCTAAATTATGTGAAAACATCCACAATATAAAAATAAATCTGAGGAAGAGGAAAAACAATAACATAATAACAACAGAAAATTACCCTAGTAATCTCTAATGAAACAGAGGGTTATAGTCCTAGCAGATACTCCACTTCTAGAGGGTCACATTAAATCAGCTATAATTATAGATATGCTATAAATATGTCTATAGATATGTCTATAAATATAGACATAATTATAAACATATAATTCATAAGAAGATTTTATACTGTCTTCACAAGAAAATAGAATTCTATGAAAAGGTGCCAGCGAGGTAGTTGACTGCTATGACTGTGTTGACCAACATATTCAAAAGCACATCTGCAGTGTGAAAATAAATGGGCAATGTAGAAAAAAGCAGGAACAGAAGCGTACATCAGAGAAAGCCACATCCATACACATAGACAATTCACCATACTACTGGACAGTCCGAACTGTCACTGGAACCACAAATATTAACATCACAACATCTCACCACAACTGTTTTCTATTCCTACACTTAATGAACCTGAAAAAATGCAATTCCAGAAAAACAAATCATAACAGGAGACCAAACAAAGACCTGGCAAATCAACCAAAAACATAGAGAGTCACCTATTAAAATCATAGATTCCCCCAAAAGAAAACCTCCAAATGAACAAAACAAATCAGAAAAATACAAGAAAAGTGATGTCAAGGTAGTATAATTCACACAGTAAATAACCAGGCATTAGAACCGACAATCAAGGACCTAGAAGAGAGTTATCGAAACTTATTACAGATACTGCTGAAAAATGTAATTAATGGAAAGATAGAAAACCTCTACAGGGAAATTTGTGAAAAAATGAGACCAACCAAAGATTAGCAAAATAATTCATGGAGACTACAAACAGAAAAATAAATAAATTCTGAGAAGTCAAGGGAGTTCAAGAAAAACTGGATGCCTAGTTAAAAGATATGAGAGAAGACACAGCTAAGAAAACAACCCTTGCAAATCTCCCACCCAAAGAAAAAAATGTACAGAGGGCTGAGAAGGTGGCTCAGTGGTAGAGCACTTGTCTTGCCTGCCTGAGGACCTGGGTTCGATTCATTAGCACCACATAAGCAAAAAAAAAAAAAAAAAAGAAAGAAAGAAAGAAAGAAAAATCCAGGAAGTGGTGCTGTGGCTCAAGTGGTAGAGCGCTAGCCTTGAGCTGAAGAGCTGAGGGTCAGTGCCCAGGCCCAGAGTTCAGGCCCCACGACCGGACCCCAAAAAATGTACAGAAAGTCCATAAAAGATCTAAAACAAAGCTTTAATAAAGAGATAGAACTCCTAAAAAATTACCAACTAGAAGACAGGGAAATAAAAAATAAAGTAGAAAGCCTCCACAGCAAATAGATGACATAGAAGATAATCTCAGGGCCAAATACAGAATAGATCTAATAGGAAAGAGGAAAAAATCACTTAGAACAAATCCAAGAAATAAGAAATGATCTTGCCAGAAAGTCAAGACTCAGTTAGAAGATCAAATTTCGGGGAGATAGGTATCAAGGAGAAGAGCAGGAAACTAAATGGATGGGAAACATATTACAGAATTCTAGCAGAGAACATGCCAAACATCCAAAGAGATAGGCTCATTCAGAGAAGAGAAGCCTTTAGAACAAACACAGAATTCTAGAACTGAACAATCCACCATGACATAATAATCCATTAGAGGATCATTAACGATCAAGGAAAGGATTCTTAAAGCTGCCATAGAGAAAAGATTATTTATAAAGGATATACAGTCAGAAGAAAAACAGATTTCTTAGCTGATATGGTGAAATGGAGAGCCTGGAATGATACATGACAAACACTAAAGGTAAACAATACCAACCGTGAATAAGGTCCCACGCCAAACTTTCCTTTACATTTAAAGGATAAATAAACATATTTCATGACAAAGACAACTTGAAACAACGTATCTCCACCAAATCAGCATGATAGAATTTAATCAAATATATTGTACATAGAGAAGATCAAGAAGAACAGGAACTGGTTATATAAATGTTCCCTACCAGTGTTCAAGGTAAATTTATTAAGAGTAGATCAGGCACAGCTCTTAACAACTGGTGTATAACATATCAGGACTTATCAGATATTTCTGTCAACTCTCAATATCAATGGACTTAAATTTCCAAATAGAAGACATAGATTAGGTTGCATTTAAAAACAAGATGCATCCTTCTAATATCTATGAGAGACACATTATCAAACACATTCTATGAAGCTAGAATTGGACTCTTCCCCAAATCACATAGGGACTCACCAAAGAAAAAGAACTGTGAATTCAACTCTTTGATAAGCATTAAAGAAGAACTTCTTAATAAAATTCTCACTAACCAATTTCAGCAACTACCAAAGAAAAATCATATGGTATGATCAAACAGGATTCATCTTAGATACAAGTGGATTTAATATTCTTGTGAATAAACATAAAACAAACTATCAGCAGAAGCAGGGACAAGAAACACATGATCGTCTATAGGGATGTAGAAATAGCTTTTAACAAGCTCCAATACCGCTTTATGATTAAAAGGTCTGAGAAGCTAGGAATGCATGGAACATTCCTCAATATAATACTGAGTATGTATATGACACAGATAATTAGCATTTACCTCACAGTGGAAGCCTAAAGACATTAACATCAGGAATGAGACAAGGATGTCCACTCTCTCTACCACTCTTCAATATGGTAGTGGAATTTCTTGCAAGAACATTAGACAAGAGAAAAACATAAAGCAGATCCAAATATGGAAGAAGTAAAACTATCCCCTTTTACAGATGAAATGACCCTGTATTTAAAGGACCCTGCGGCTTCCTCCCTCAAGTTAGTTCAGGTGATGCTATCCTTCAGCAATGTAGCAGGGTATAAAAACCACAAGAATCATTAGTTTTTCTGTTACCAACAATGGGAAGATCCACGCTGAAATCCAAAATACAACCTCATATGTATTAGCCTCAAAAACAAATCAAATCTAAACAAAACAAAACAACAACAACAAAACTAGGAATTAATTAGTTTAACTAAAATTGTGAAGGACCTATATGTGAAAACTTAAAAAATATAAAAAGGGAAATTGAAGGAGATTCAAGGAAATGGAAAGTCTTTCAATGTTCCTGGTTGGAAGAATTAACACTTTAAAAATTGCAATACTTCCCCCAAACAATTGGCAATGCAATACTCATCAAAATCCCAACAATATTCTTCAGTGCAGTAGAGAAAGCAATCCAACTTTAATATGGAATTACAAAATTACAGATGATACAAAATGCTTAGAAATGAATTCATGGGCCTATAGTCATCTTACACACACACACACACACACACACACACACACACACACAATGGGATTACATTCAACCATCAGAAAGATGACTTTTCACCAGTGGTAAGGAAAATGAAAGGTTTGGGAAAATTATATTAAGAGAAAAGAGAAAGGAATGCAGACAAAGAGCAATATAGGTTTCATGGATTCATTCATTTATTGAAACTAGAAGGTGCATACAAATCTATAAATAAACAAGACAGATTCTACTTCATCCCAGTTAATATGGCCATTACTAAGAAAACTAACAATAGCAAACGCTGGCCAATTGGGAACTCTATTACACTGTTGGTGGGAAATTAAACTGGTTCTACTATTGTGGAATGCAGTACGGAGTTTCCTGAAAAGACTAAACGTATATCTCCCTTAAGCCCCAGTAATTTTCCTCATGGGCAGTAATCCAATCAATAACAAACAGCCTCACATGAAAGCCACCAGTATATCCATATTCAGGGCCCAGGCCCAGAGTTGAAGGAGTGGAAAAAATTTACCACTGCTGGTATTTGTTTCTGCAAATATGAACCGTTTGATATAAGATAACAAATGAATCTATTTTCAATAGCTAGTTTAGGACTTAAAGGTAGTGGGTGATAAAATGGCTCCTTTGTTGAGTGTTAGGAGAAGATGTAGGCAGTCCATGAAATGGGGATATGTTGTTGTTGTTCGAGGTGCTTGAAGTCTGGGCTTGGGCACTGTTCCTGAGCTCTTCAACTCAAGGTGACTGCTCTACCTCTTGAGCAACAGTGCCTCTTCTGGTTTTCTGGGGGTTAAATGGAAATAAGAGTCTCAGGGACTTTCTTGCCCAGGCTGTCTTTGAATTGAAGTCCTCAGATCTCAGCTTCTTGAGTAGCTAGGATTACAGCTGCGAACCACTGGCACCAGGTAAAAATGGGGAATTTTTAGAAAAGAAAATCGCCCTCTTCACCTGTGTCTAAATCTCAGATATTACTATTAGAACACTTCACATTTTACTCATTTCATCAGATATTTGTAAATTTTCTCTTTTCCTTCATGTGGGAATACTGCAGTCAATATCAATTTAGCTGGGGGACTGGATCAATTGTATGGTAATTGCTAGCACCTAATTTAAGAACTTTTACGTAAAAAGAAATAAAACCCTCATTTGTAATAATTGTGTTTTCTTTTTATTACAAATCTGTGCTGGATTACTTCCTTGTGATATTGGACCTTCTAAGAGAATGATGACATTTTCTTTCTCTTCAGCCTTCTGCCACATAAGGCCAAATATTTAAGAATTCAAAGATTTGAATTGATAATTGATTAAGCTGACTTCTAAGAAAATGTGAATTTCTGGAATGTGGTCTGCTGTCTTTTTCTTACATGCACAAGCTTTCTATGATTTATTTGTTCTACAAGGAATTCTACTTTCCAATCTTTGTGTGACCAATTTTAGTTTCTCTGATCAGTCTTTCTGACCCTCTCTCTGGAGTCTCATTTGAGTTTGCTTCATAAAAAAATATTTTAGTTATCGGCTAAATGACTCTCAGCTTCAGTTTTTTGCCTGACTTCATGTAGGCTGTAATAGCAACCCTGCCTGGCTGTGCTTATTGGAGTGCTTTTTGTGTGTTTGTGTGTGTGTGTGTGTGTGTGTGTGTGTGTGTTTATGTGTGTGTGTGTGTGTGTTTTGTTTTAGAGGTCTAGGATTACTATTCAAGTTAGTAGTTTCTCTTGGCCCCTGTGATCCCCTGGCCTAGAGTCAATGGGTTTTTCTAAACTACAAAGAACAGCTTACTAAATTCCTGTTTTAATTGTCCCACAATGAGGCAATCAGGCATCATTGCAAAGCCATCAATAGTGCTTTGTAACCACTTACAGAAGTTGTCTATCAAGATGGCTTTCCAAGGTTGACTGTGAAAATTGTTCATTTCCAACTAGGCACCATAAAGCACATCACATTCCTGGGATCAAACTTTTGGAAGGAAGGTTCCTCTTCCTTCCTTCTCTTATGATAGATCAAACCATAATATTATTCAGTTGTGGAGACTGGAGCACATTTTCTCAAGAATATTCTGTAGTGTAAAAAAGGACCAACTTTCAAAATAAAGGTGAAAATACTTATCTACTACAGACTGATTTATCTTGTTTATATCTGTTGATATTTTCATTACTTCAAACACATGAATAATTTATATTGGTATTAGACAAGTGGCAAAGGATTAATGAAATAAGCATTCAGTTTACTTTTGTATATCCAATATAATACATTAGCCCATTATGGAAAATTAACTACAACTGTAGAAAAAATGTCAGGAATATAAAATAAGCCTCAAGATAAGGTGAGGAAGATGGCGGGGGAGAAGCTGGAGGCTAAACAAACTTTAGCATAAAAAGCAGTTTTAGTGTTCCAGTGAACAGTACTAGGCCAGAGAATTACACCAAGTGTGCCATCACAGTACAGAGAGTTTGGCCAGAGAGGGAAAATCAAGGCCAAGAGACAGATCTGAGCACTTGCCAGGAGCTGTGGCAGCGGCAGCAGCTGTCACACCTGCAACAGAGAGGGTCTGGGACAAACGCACCAGATGCAGCGGGCAAGCTGATTCTACACAACACCAGCAAAAACTGACAAGGAGCAGATATCTGCACACTGCAGATAGCAGATCAGAGATAACCCAGGAACCAAGACTCTGGCATCATGAGTAGAAGCCTGACATCCTCAATCCTTCTCATGGATCAGAGGAGGGAAGGCATTCATCCCCCACCCCACTACTGGAGAGCTACATCTTTGATACTGACAAAGGCTCTGCTGAGCTGCCAGTTCCAATTCAGGCCTTGGGAGATAACAAGACAGCTATTTGGCAGGTCACAGGAACCTTCTCAGACCTGCCAGGCTCAACTCCACCCAGGAAAAAGTCACCCACCCCAGGCAGAGGAAATCTGCCACCTGGGAGTGGCTTTCTTCATTGGGTAAACAGAGCCAGAGGCTGCCCCTCCCTACAGCAGCCTAGTCAATTGAAATTCAGTAAACATAAACTCTGAGAAAGGCTCCAGGCTGTGCTCTGTGAGTGTCTCAGAAGCTAGCCCCTCAGGGAAAAGCTACTGTTTGCTGAAAGGCCTCAACTCAACCCAGAAACTAGCCTCATCAAAGCATCGCCAAACAAGAGAAAACAGACATCTCCCTCTTTTGCAATACTCAAAACAGATCCCTCTCCCACTGAACTAGCCTGAGAGGAGGATCACAAAATCCTCGGTAAAGCAGAGCATTTTCTGCTTGCCCAAACAAACTGCCTTAAGTAACCAATCAAACCGCAGGAAAACCAAACACCACAAGCAGACCAGGGACTCCACAAAGAGGCTGGTTACTGACACAAGGGAAATACAGGATCTTCCCATCTCCCAGCCAACAAAAAAAATCAAAGTACTTTCTTTTTGTTTTTGTACCTTATTTTTATTGTTTTTATTTTTTGGTTTTTAAAAATTTTTGTTTTTATTGTTTATTGTTTTCTTCCTCATATAATTTTTATTTTAGGTGAATATATGTGTGTGCTTATTTTTAATCTCTACTGAACTTTTGATCCTTTTCTTTCTTTCTTTCTTTCTATCTTTTCTCATTCTTTTCACTTCTTCTCTTTCATTCTTTTCTGCATGACTTAATTGCTGTTCTGCTCAACCTCAAATATACCCGTCGTCGATTATTAGATCTTATACTCTATTGTGTACACACTTAATCCAGAAATTTATTACTCAATTCAAAACCTCTTTGACTTAAATTCTTTAATAGCAGTATTACTTCTTTATACCCATATAACATTTTAAAACATTTTTATTTTTCTAGTTTTTCATGTTTCCTTTCTATGCCTCACCTCCTCTAATCCCATCCCCATTCTTCTCTGAATACTGCTTCTTCAAACTTGCAGTTTTTAAGGGTTTCAATTTTTAATATTAAATTTTTGTTTTTCCATTTTTTCTTGTGATTTTTTTCCTTTTTTTCTTTTTTCTTACTCTTTTTTCTCTCGCTGCTATCATTCTTTCCAATCAATTTCCCTCTTTGAGATGAGGACATGGTTCAATCCGCTCTTCCTCACCTTCCCACATGCCTCCAATCCTATTGGTCCCCAAATTTTACATAACCTAATAATTTCTGGTTGCCAAATTCTCCTTTTCTGTTCTTAGGCCATTAAGACATATTTGTTTGATGTTCAATAGATTGTATCTCTTGAACCAGATTGTATCTGCAGACTTCTGACTGTGCAACTACGGACTTTGGTTGATGCTTAACTTAAAATAGTGTTCTAGCACAAAACATGTTATTCTCATCCCAAATGGGCAGAACAAGCCTGAAAAACACAAGAAAAATGGCAAGCCTGGGGTTCTCAACTCCCATTCATGACAATCAGGGGAGAGAAGAGATAAAGAATAATCCAGAGGAGAGTTCCCAAAAAGCTCAGCAAACACTACAGGTAAACAGGGTAAATGAAAAGAGTTAAAATGTGCAAAACTGTCAGTGTGAGCATGATAGGGAGAGAGAGGAGGCAAACCAAAGATCAATACAGGAGACTCATGAGCTTGAGGAAGCTACTCAAAGATTGATATAGGAATTTCGTGAGCAGATTGAGAATACTCAAAGAGAAATAAAGGAATTGTGTGAGCAGGATGAGATCAGACAAAGAGATAGACAGGAATTGTGTGAGTAGGTTGAGATCAGTCAAACAGATAGACAGCAATTATGTGAGCTGGCTGAGAACAGACAAAGAGAAAGTCAGGAATGGCGTGAACAGGCTGAGAATACTAGAGGAGAAATACAGGAAATGTGTAAACATGGGGATCTTAATCAAAGAGAAATACAGGAACTGAGAGATCGGGATGAGAAAGGACAAAGATCAATGGAGGCATTAATGGAATACAGGAACAGAGAGCTGAAAGAAATCAGGGAGACTGTAAAGGGAATGCTCAGTGAAGAACAACAGAAGGAATGGGAGTCCTAGGAAACCATAAAAAATCAACTAAGTGATTTGACAATAAACAATGAACACCAAATTAAGGAAATAAAGAACTTCTTACAAGATCTAGAACAAAGGTCCAACAAAGAATTTGAAGTCATCAAAGTCGACCAATTAGAAGGAGAAGAAATAAAAAACGAAGTAGAAAGTTTTGACAGTAGGTTAGACCATGTAGAAGATTGAATCTTAAGGATTCAATACAGCCTAGATACTATAGAGAAAGATCATAAAACCATCCAAGACAAATCCAAGAAATATGATTTATCTATTCAATTCTATTTGGAAAACACCATCAGAAAGCCTAATCTGAGGATAATGGGTGTAAAGGAACACCTAGAGTCAGAAGTTAATGGTCTAGGAAATTTGTTTAACAGGATCCTAGCAAAGAACTTCAAACATGCAAAAAAATAGGGCTATTCAAATACAAGTAGCTTTTAGAACTCCAAATAGACCAGACCAGAACAGGACATCCTACTGTCAAATTATTATCCGCACAGGATCAATTCAGACTAAGAAAAAAATCCTTAAAGCTGTCAAGGAGAAAAGATCAATAACCTATAAAGGGAAACCAATTAGAATCACCTCACATTTCTCAGCAGAGACAATTAAACCAAGAAAAGCCTGGAATGATGTATGCCATGCCCTAAAGACAAGCAACTATCAACCAAGAATACTGTATCCAGCTAAACTCTCCTTCATAACTGAAGGTCAAATAAAAATCTTCCATAGCAAAGAAAAATTGAAACAATATATCTCCACCAAACCAGCTCTACAAAGATACCTAAAGATGTCCTACACATAGAAAACCCACAAGACCACAATAAACACCAAGAAACCACACCCAAACTGAGAATCCAAGAACCATAGGAAGAACTCTGTTGTGGCAGCCGCAAAGAAGGTGAATAAAAGGGCAAGAACTCCCAAATACCTCTAAGTCCTATCTCTTAACATTAATGGACTTAACGCTCCAATTAAGCGACATATACTGTCTAGTTGGATTAAAAAGGAAAATCCTTCTACCTATTGCCTTCAGGAATCCCACCTTGTCCATTAAAAACTACACATTTTGAATGTGAAAGGCTGGAAAAAAATGTATCAAGCAAACGGGTCCCATAAACAGGCAGAAGTTGCAATACTAATATCAGATAAAATAGACTTCAAATAAAAATTAGAGGAGATAAAGAAGGTCTCTTAATACTAATTAAAGGATCTCTACTTCAGGAGAGATTACAATTCTAAATCTCTATTCTCCAAACAATGGAGCATCCAAATTTATCCAAGAAACACTACTTTCTTTCAACTCTCATATAGATCCAAATGCATTAATTGTCAGGGGCTTTAATACACCACTATCCCCACTAGATAGATCAACTTGACAAAAAATCAACAGAGAAACCGCAGATATAAAAAACTGCATAGATCAACTAGATTTAAAAGACACCTACCAAATATTTCACCCAGCAGCATCAGAATACATGTTCTTCTCAGCATCACATGGAACATTTTCCAAAATAGACTACATTTTAGGTCACAAAGCAAACATTTCCAAATTCAGGAACACTGAAGTAAAATCTTGCATTCTCTCAGATGACAAAGGAAAAAAATTAGAACTCAACACCAAAAGCAACAAAAGAAAGTCCTGTAACATATGGAGGCTGAACAACACACTGTTGAACCACCAGTAGGTCATGGAAGCAATTAGAAACGAAATTCATGTGTTCATGGTATTCAACAAAAATGAGCACACAAACTACTAGCTCCTCTGAGACACAGCAAAGGCGGTATTCAGAGGCAAGTTTATATCTTTGAGTTCTTACATCACCAAATTCGATAGATCTAAAACTAACAATTTAATGAGACAGCTGAGCCTCCTTGAAAAAGAGCAAGATAAACCCCAAACCAGTAGATGGAAAGAAATAATTAAAATTAAATCAGAATTAAATGAATTAGAATAAAAAATAGAAAGAATCAACAAATCAAAGAGTTGGTTCTTTAAAAAAATCAACAAAATAGACAGACCCCCAGCAAATCTTATCAGAAAAATAAGAGAACACACCCAAATAAACTCAGAGATGAGAATGGAAATATCACCACAGAAACAAACAAGATTCAGAAAATTATAAGGGAATGATTCTCAAACCTTTATGCTAATATGTTTGAGAACATGGCAGAAATGGAACTTTTCCTAGCAAATATCAACAGGCCAAAACTAAATCAAGATGAGTTAAACCATCTTAACAACCCCATATCAAGCATTGAAATAGAAATAGCAAAAAGAGACCTATCATCTAAGAAAAGCCCAGGACCAGATGGTTTTACAGCATAGTTCTACAAGGCCTTCAAAGCAGAAATCACACCTCGCTCCTTCAAATTTTTAATGGAATTGAAAGAGAAGGTTTACTACCAAATTCATCCTATGAATCTATAGTAACCCTCATCCCAAAACCAGGCAGGGACTCATCAAAGAAAGAGAACTATAGACCCATTTCTTTGAAGAACATTGATGCAAAACTTTTCAACAACATTTTGGCCAATCGACTTCAACAATTTATCCAAAAAATCATAGGTCACAATCAAACAGGATTCATTTCAGGAATGCAAAGCTGGTTCAATATACACAAACAAGATAACATAATTCACATCAACAAGAGCAAGAATAAGAACCACATGGTTTTCTCAATAGATGCAGAGAAAACATTTGACAAGATCCAACACCACTTTATGATGAAGTTTCTGCAAAGACTAGGAATCCATGGAACCTTCCTCAGTACAATATAAGCTGTATAATAAAACCTCAAGCCAGTATTATGCTCAATGTTGAAAAATTAACTCCATGTCCTCGAAACTCAGGAACGAGACAAGGATGCCCACTCACTCCATTGTTCTTCAATCTAGTATTAAAATGCCTAACTACAGCAATAATACAAGATGCAAACATCAAGGGGTTCCAAATAGGAAAAGAAGAAGTAAAACTCTCCATTTTTGCAGATGACATGATCTTGCATTCAAAGAATCCCATGGACTCTGCTCCCAAATTCTTCAAGATGATTCAAAATTTTGGCAAAGTAGCAGGGTATAAAATTAGCCTTCAAAAATCAATGGCTTTTCTATATGCCATCAATGAGAAAAGTGTGACAAATCAGGAAAGCAACTCCATTTGTAATACCCCCCAAAAAATAAAATACCTAGGAATTAACCAAACAAGTGAAGGACATCTATGATGAAAACTTTGAAAACCTGAAAAACGAAATCAAAACAGAACTTAGAATTTGGCAAAAACTCCCATGCTCCTGGATTGGAAAAATCAACATTGTGAAAATGGCCATACTTCCCAAGGCTATCTACAAATTCAATGTGATACCTATCAATATTCCAATCTTATTCTTCAAGGAAATAGAAGAGGCAATCCAAAAATTCATATAGAACAATAAAAGACCCTGAATAACAAAAACAATCTTTAACAGAAATAACAGTGCTGCAGGAATATCAATACCAAATTTCAAACTCTACTACAAAGCCATAGTAATCAAAATAGCTTGGTACTGGCACAAGAACAGACCCCAGGACCAATTGAATAGACTTGAAAACCCACAAATGAACCTAAAGACCTGTAGCCATCTAATCTTCGATAATGGAGCTAAAAAAAAAACAGAATGGAAGAAACACAGCCTCTTCAGTAAATGGTGCTGGTAAAATTGGTTAACTACTTCACTTAATATAATTTTTTCCAAACCTTTCCATTTCCTAACAAATGGGGAAATGTCATTCTTTCTGATGGAGGCATAGAATTCCATTGTGTATATATACCACATTTTCTTGATCCATTCATCTACTGAGGGGCATCTGGGTTGGTTCCATATCTTAGCTATGGTAAATAATGCTGCAATAAACATAGTTGTGCTGGTAGCTTTAGTGTGGTCTAGTTTGTAAACATTTGGGTAAATGCCCAAAAGTGGGATTGCTGGATCATAGGGGAGATCTATGTGAAGTCTTTTGAGGAACCTCCATACTGCTTTCCAAAGTGGTTGAACAAGTTTACATTCCCACCAACAATGAAGTAAGGTTCCTTTCTGTCCACATCCCCTCCAGCATCTGTTGTTGTTAGAGTTCTTGATTTTTGCTGTTCTAACTGGAGTGAGGTTGTTTTGATTTGCATTTCTTTTATGGCTAGGGATGTTGAACATTTCTTCATGTGTCTATTGGCCATCCTTCTTTCTTCTTCAGAGAAGCTTCTCTTTAAGTCTTTCACCCACTTATTTATTGGGCAGTTGTTTCTTTGAGGATTTGTTGTTGGGTGGTTTAATTTTTTAAAAAAATTATATTAAGTGAAGTAAGCCAGGCCCAAAGAAACATAGGTCCCATGGTTTCCTTTATTTGCAATATCTAGTATAGGTATGAGTCAAGCGGAAAAGGTCAGATAATGTGATGTTAGGAAAATGAACCCATAAATATGTATTTTAATGTTTTCATTTCTTTCAGGCATGTGTTTCTAATGCATTTATAAGATTATTTCTTTGTTACTTTGTATGTCCCTCCCCCACAGTGTAACCCCCGCTTTCACTATATTTGATGTCAGTATAACATGTGGAGGAGATGGGGACAAACAAGTCATTTAAGGATTCAGGTGGACCTGTTGCAACAATGAGAAGTACAAAATGTCATGTCAAAACCAGCTTTACAATGTCAGTGTGGGGGAGGGAGGGGGGTATGATTGGGTGGGGGGAGGGGGGAGGATGGGAAGGGAGGTGAAGGGTAAACAAAGGAGGAGGCTGCAATGCTTGGTAAGAAATGTATGCATTATCCTGCCCATGTAATTGTAACCCCTCTGTACAGTATGTTCTCAAATAAAATAAAATAAAATTTAAAATTAAAAAAAATTTGGTTAACTACTTATGGAAAACTAAAGCTAGAACATTATATATCACCTTGCACCAGAATCAACTCCACATGGATCAATCACCTCGGAGTCACAGCAGACACTCTGAAAACATTACAGAATGGAGTAGGAGAAACCCTAGGTCTCCTTGGCATAGGCCGAAATTTTCTTAATAGAGCCCCAGAAACACAACAAATGAAAGAAAGGTTGGACAAATGGTATTGCATGAAATTGCAGAGCTTCTGCATGGCAAAGGACATAGCTTGGAAGATCAATAGAAAGTCCACGCATTGGGAGAAGATTTTCACTAGCCATACAACAGACAAGGGTCTCATATCTAAAATATACCTGGAACTTAAAAAATTAAATCCCTCCAAAACAAATCTTCAAACAAACAATTCCCCAATAAATGACTGTGCTAAAGACTTAACGAGAAACTTTTCTGAAGAGGAAAGAAGGATGGCCAATAGACACATGAAAAAATGCTCAAGTTCTAGCCATAAAAGAAATGCAAATCAAAACAACAAGGATATACCACCGCATCCCAGTTAGAATGGTTATAATAAAAAATTCTAATAACAACAGCTGCTGGAGGGCATACGGACAGAAGAGAACTTTACTGCATTGTTGGTGGGAGTGTAAACTTGTTCAACCACTTTGGAAAGCAGCATGGAGATTCCTCAAAAGACTCCACATAGAGTTCCTTTATGAGCCGGCAATCCCACTTTTGGGCATTTACCCAAATGATCACAAACAAGACCAAACTAAAGCTACCGGCACGACTATTTTTATTGCAGCATTATTTACCATAGCTAAGTTGTGGAACCAACCCAGATGCCCCTCAGTAGATGAATGGATCAAGACAATGTGGTATATATACCCAATGGAATTCTATGCCTCCATCAGAAAGAATGCCATTGCCCCATTTGTTAGGAAATGGAAAGACTTGGAAAAAATTACATTAAGTGAAGTAAGCCAGGCCCAAAGAAACATAGGTCCCATGGTTTCCCTTATTTGTAATAACTAAGTTCAGATAAGTTGATGTTAATGGAATGAACCCCAAGATAAGTATTTAAATGTTTTTTTTTCCTTTTATGCAATTGTTTCTATCATATGTATAAGATGATGTTTGTCTTGAGCCTCCCTCTCTTTTTCGTGTTCTTTGTTTTGTTGAATGTTGCAGATCTGACGGGAGTATTCTTCTGCTGGTGTTCTCGTAGTAGTTCTTGTCCTCAGCTCTCTCATGGAATCTTGTTGTTTCAGACATCTGAGAGCTGTGATGGGAAAGATAGGCTGGCCACATTCCCAGGCTCTGGGAAACCCTCTATTCTCCCACTCAGTGACTAAGAGTTCAATATCCTAATTTACTCCAAAGTTACCTCGAATCTCTTGCTCACCACTCAGCCGCCTCTACTTTCCTCAATCGCTGTTAGTGGTGTCAACCAACAGAGGGAATTCTGGTGCTGCAGGGCAGCATGGAATGTGGGCCAGCATTCTTGAATCCCATTGGTCAGAAAGAACCAGGAAAGAATGGGCTTGTGGCCGGAATCCTGTGATGCAGGCAGCATGGGCGGAGTAAAAATGACAGCAGCTTCGCCAGACCCTTTCCCAGAGAACTCTGTCCAATTCAGTTGGGTACAAAAGGGTGACCTGCTTTACTTGGATGGCTGCACAAATTCTTGTGTATGGCTGTTTGTTGCCAGTCTCAGAACTTGAACTCAGGATCTGGGCACAGTCTGTGAGCTGCATTGGATCAAGGCTAGCGTGAGCCACATGTCTCTTCTTGTGGCTTTGTTGCCACTTAAGTTGGATAGTGGTCTAAAGGACTTTCCTGCCTAGGGTGACTTTGAACATGACCCTCCTTTCACAGCCTTGTAAGTATCAAGGAGGACTGCTGAGAGCCACTGGTGCCTGCCTAATCATTGGTCTTGCTGATGTTCTTGGACAGACCGGTGATTTCCCTATCCTCAGGTTTAAGTGGTGGGAGCTGGAACCCACAGTTCGAATCCTGGTCCTCCCACTTTCAAATGGCAGGAGATACTAAGAAACTCATTTATCCATATGAATACCAATGGAATGTGATGTATGTCATGATTGAATGAGCAGTTCTTGAATGATTCCAGTATAAAATTATACACAATTATATTATAGGACACTGATCGATTTTAGTTAATACTTTATTAAGCATTTCAACAATAACATTCATAAAATGGAGGCCGAATGAAATACCTAAGAATTGGGTGTCATATAGCATAGAGATGCCATTTTTCTTGCCAGGACTGGGATTTGAACTCATGGTCTTGGTAACTGTGTTGCACCGTGTGGGAAGGGGAAGCTTGCCTCCTTGAAGTCAAGAAATTCAATCTGTTCCTTAGGCCTGAAATGGATCCTCTGCACTAAATAAAATCCTATTCATGTACATTTTAAGTATATGATTTATATTTACAGACATATGTATGTACATATTGAGTTCAGTATATTTATTCATTTTATTTTTTGTTTTGTTCATGTATTGACTTTATTTTATTGTCTATTATGGCACATAGAACAATGATTACATTGATTACATATGATATAGGTGTACATATGTATTCTGCTTCATATCTGACACCCAGGACTTTCACAGAAAAGGAAAACATGTGTCACCATCAGCTTTTTATTCCATGATTCGTTGTTTGGGAGTTCTGACATCTGATCTCATGGCCTACAGGGACAAATTCATGAATGGGTCACTGTCAGCATGCCATCCTGGGGCAAATTGAGCTGACAGGAAGTTCCCAGGGCCTGAGATTGAGCCCCAGCGGTTGACAAAATAAGAACAGATTGACACTCAGATGGTAGTACGCTAATAAATATATATCTTTATAGAGTGCCAGAGATGTCTATCCATTATTCAGTTATATAGACTACATTCCTACCATTCTTGGGTATTATTATACCTCCATGTAATTAATGTTATTGTTTTTATCCTCAATGAGATGTACAAGTCGTTATGTTGAAAACTAATTTTACAACTTTGGTGTGGGGGTGTGGTGAGGAAGGGGGGTTGGGAGGATTGGGTTGGGAGGCGGGGGAAGGATGTTAATGGATGGGAAAGGGAAACAAAAGAGGAAGCTACAATGCTTGATAAGAAATGTACTCATTATCTTGCCCATGTAATTGTAACCCCTCTGTACATTATTTTCACAATAAAAAATAAATAAATAAACTCTTAAGTAAATTGGTGTCCTGAAATCATTGCATCCCTGTAAGAAAGAGTATTCTTTTAATTTTTCATATTATATAAAATCAACCAGCCGACTAAAACCATGATGTCTAATTTTACACGAGTATCATTCATGAGCAACTCATTCAACAGTGACATTTATAACATTCCACGGTTATTCTTATAGATTGAAATGAGTCTCTTAGGCTCTCCCATCTTCCAGAAGTGACATGACTGGGATTCGACTCTAGTCCTATATTGCCCTGCAGGACTATGGTCCAATAGCCCAATAGCTCACCAGCCTTAAGCAATGCAAGGTGAAGTACCCTTTGGAGCTGTGTCATTCAGACCCAGATGGTCATGGTGCAAAATCTAAAAAGGCCATCTCACCACTTATTTTCTGTGCATTCCCCCCCAGCTTGCAAGGCCTGGAGGTCTAGGATCCAAGGATCGTCTGTGGTTCCAGTGGCTGCACCACAGCCTAGGGTGATGGAAGCTGAGGCAGAGTTGCCATGACCTGAGTTCAAGAACTTGCTTGGCAAAAAAATTTCCCTGGCTTGCAATTGGTGCTGTTTTATCTGCCAGGCTTTGGATTTGAACTTAGGGTCTGGGTAACTCTGCAACACTGTGGATGAAAGGGAAGCTCACCATGCTTGAGGACAAGAAAGTCAGGCCTGCTCCCTAGGCCTGAATTCATGCCCGAGCCCTGGGAAACACACTATTTATATACATTTTAAAGATAGGATTTGTACCTACCTATTGATGTTCAGTCCATATCCTGTTTGTTGTGGTTATCTATTGTATTTCTGTTTTATTCATTTATTTACCACTTATTTTATTGACTGTGATAACACGCATTCCATTTATTATATTGATGACATCCTATCATATATATCTAGATTTGTAGACATGTTCTCTTTCATGTCTTACACCCAGGACACTCAGAGAAAAGGAAAACAGGTGTTACACTCCACTTCTTACTCCATGATACAAATGTTGGCAGTGCTGGGACCTGAGCTCAGGGCCTAGCAGACCCAATTCATGAATGGGTGTGTCAACATGGCAAACTCTAGCCCAGGAAGCTGCCAGGCAGTTCCCAGACCCTGAGATCGAGCCACAGGGGAGGACAAAATAGCCATACATGGATAGGCAGGTGGTAATATACCAATAAATATGTTTGTATATAGTGCCAGAGACATCTGCCTAGGATTCAAGTATATCAACTAGGTTCCTACCAACTCTTAGGTAGTTATTATGCCACCATTGAAGAAATAAGATTCTTTTCATGCTTAATAGACTATTCATTAAGATCAATCAGCATCCTAGGATCATTGCATCTAATTTTAGACTAGACTGATTGATGCACTCAGAAACTTCTCATTCAATCATGAGTTGGCTCACATTCCATCGGTATTTCAATGCATAAGAACGAGTGTATTGGGAATTCCACATATTGGTATGTGTCAGGACCAGGACTCGAAATCAGAGCCTACATTGTTGCATGGGCCTATGGCTTCCCTGATAGCCCGCTATCCTTCACCAATGCAAGGTGAAGTACTCTTTGTAAGCATGTCATTAAGACCCAGGATGGTCACCTTGGAAAGGAACAAAATGTAAAATCCATCCCACGGCTTTCCTCTCTCTCTCTCCTCTCTCTCTCTCTCTCTCTCTCTCTCTCTCTCTCTCTCTCTCTCTCTCTCTCTCTCTCTCTCTCTCTCTCTCTCTCTCTCTCTTTCTCTCTCTCTCTCTCTCTCTCTTCCTTGGTGTGTGTGTGTGTGTGCATGTGTGTTTTCCTGCAAGACTTCAGGGCCTAGTATCCCAGGATCGGCTATGGGCCCATTGCAGCCCACCACCCTGAGGTGATTGAAGCTGAGGCAGAGTTACCACAAACTGAGTTCAAATCCTTTCCTTGGCAATAATAATCATAATAATGCAACCTGGCTCAGAACTCACACCAGTTTTCTGCTACAGCTGGGATTCTAACTCAGGTCTGGGTAAATCTATAACACTGTGGGGGAAAGGGAAGCTCACCATCCTTGAAGACTACAATATCAGGCCAGGTCACAGGTCCTGAACTGAAGCCCCAGCACTGGAAAAAATAATGTACCCACCTATTTTACACATAGGATCTCTATTTACATATATGTATGAAATGCATCATGAGTTCAGTGTAGTTACTCTTTTTATTGTGTGTCTTAGTCATGGATGCATTTGTGTTTTATTGAGTATAATGACAGACATAACTGTGCCAACGTGGATAACAACCTCTTCCTATGGTTATAGAGTTGCCTATATAGAATTCTCCATCCTCCCTGAGACCCAGGACTTTCACAGGACAGGAAAACAGATGGATCAATGGGCTTCTCATATTAGGATTCATCTTTTGGCAGTACTGGGATTTGAACTCAGAGCTTAGCAGTCCCAATTGGCGAAAGAGTCTAGGTGAGGATACCAGCCTGTGAGCAACTAAGGAGCTAGGGGGTTCCCGAAACCTTAGATTGAGCCCCGGGGTTGGGGTGGGGCACAATATTCATCCATTCATAAGCTGAAGCTAGTATGCTAATAAATACCTATTTGGGTAGAGTAGGAGATGTGGCTAGCTGTGTTGGAATCCCATCTACCATGTTGTCGGGTTTTCGTTCATCTCACAAAAGACAGACAGAGTCCTAGGAAAGGTAAGTGCAGCCACTCGCCTGTTCCCCAGCCTCCCTTATCCCGGGAGACAATCAGACACAGCAGGGAGTCAACTCAAGCAGGAAAACTCCTTTATTAACACAGAGCAAGCCATTATTAAAGCAAGAAAGAGTGGGTGGCATGGGAGGGGAGGAAGAGGAACCAATTATTTCAAGGTCACACCCTAGCATGCACCTAAGCTTCCAAGGTCTGGTTACATACTGTAAAGCAAATTGGGCTCTGCCCACTCAACTCCCTATCAGCAACATCTTTGCTGCCCATGTGCTCTATAGATTCTCTCTTTTTTGTTTTAATGGCAGAGCCACTTCCAAGTTAGTTATTTTTTTCCCTCCCCTGTAAAGGTTATTTTAAAAGGATTCCATTGGTCAGGATAGCATTGGCCATGCAGGGGGTTTGAGGCAAGTCTGGGTGGTGAGATTCGCCAGACAAGGATAGGGTGGGCCCTTGTGCATGATCCAAGAGCCCGTCCCAGTTACCTCACATCCCCACCTAGCACAATAATAATCATCAGTCCCACCACAGTTAGAAATGTCCGAAGCAGTTCAATTAATTCCTGGGCATATATAACAGTCAGTATCTCATAAGGTCATCCTCTTCAGAACCTGGGAGCAGCCTGGGTATTGGGAGTTCCACACATGCGGCATGGTGCATCCTCGTGGGCCTGCACACTCAGGCCATTCTACTATAGTCCAGAAAAACAAGGAAATTTTAAAACAAACTGCAGACTTAGCAAAGCAATCCTGGGCACCTGGTGTCTTTTAAGTAAGCCAGTTCCTTGTACGTGCCTTTAAGGGAGCACAGGGGTCAAGATGACTTTGAGCTTTACTTTAATCTCGAAATGGCTCCCAACAGCTCCCCTGTCTTTGTTTAAAGAAGTGAACCTGCCTGTCTTAGGTTGGGTGGATCGCCTTTTCTGCCTGACCCATCATCGGGAACTTCTTCAGAGCAAAGATGAAGGCCCTGTCTTAGGTTGGCCAGACTGATACCCCCTCTTACCCGTCTCTGGTTGCGATTCCTCTCAGGGAAATTTATTCACTTGGATCTTGATCTTATGTAACTGCCTGGATAAGCTCATAAGCTTTTTGTAGTGCACATATAATGCAAGTAAGGCATAGAAAAACCATCAGCAAAAGCATTTCCATGCCAAGCAATGCCATTACTAGTCCTTTAACATTTGTCAAGGATGGAATAGCAGTCTTTGCCACTTCAGAGTCCAGAGGTGGGCTTGTTCTAATCCAGCTATTTGGCTCTGGGGCTGAAAAAGATCTAAATTGGAAGCATAACAAAAGGTGGTTGTTTAACAATAAGTATGGATTCAATAATGCCGCTATACAAACAATTACTAAAAGAATAATTAGAGCAGGTGACATTAAAATAATTAACTCCAACATAAATATTAAATGGTCTATACATAATGACATAGGGTGTGATCAAAATGAATGTCAGGCCACCAGGTCAAAGGGACAACTTCTCTTGTGGTGCTATTGATGATTTCTGCATTGCCAGCACTGATCACTGCCCAGGTCACTCCTCGAAGTTGATGCAGGTTCCATAGGGCCATTGTCAGGACTGGGAGGGTCAGGACAGCCAACAGCTGGAGTATCGCCATCTACAATTGTTAGAGAACACAAGAGCTTCTCAAGGGTTGGTTGCCGTTGGGGATGGTTAATAATTATATTTCGGCTTTTCTCTTTTAAACACAAGCCTAGGCCACCATAGCCATTTTTCTTCCTTGTTGGTTAGCTTATCCTTATGTATCCTCCTGTATAGAGGAGATAGGTAAAAACTTAAGATTCCTGGCAGGAATCCAATGGGGGCTGTCTCCCCTATGGGAAAAACGCATCCAAATTCCCTGCCCATGGAAACTAGGGGGTCAGGTCCTCTTCATTGTTGTGTCAGGGGGTCCTTCCACCTGACTTTTATTTGGGGCTTAGGGAATAGTTGTCCCCAGTGCTTCTGAAATCTGGATTCAGTTGCCCCTTTTGAAAATTTTAAAATGTTAATGGTAAACATAGCTATCTGTAACTGTATATGGGGATTAACTCCCCTTTTTTGTTTTATAGGCTATCAGACTACAAACTAAAGGGTTTTTGAATGTCCTGAAGAGCCATAATTATGGCCAGCACTTCTTTATATTGTGCTGACCCTTGACAAGGTGGGAATCTTTGTTGTCTGGCTCTTCAAAGGCTGCATACGCAGAGCCTGCTTTACCTCCATCAGTAAAAACATGGAGGGCGCCAGGAATAGGCGTAGCAGAAAATAGAGATGGCATTTTGAGGGGAAGTCACCATAACATGACAGTCTATTTGAATGGCCCATAATGGCAGTCAATTTGGCCTAGAAACCCCTCTAAGAAGAGAGCAAGATGAGCATTGGCTCGAGTGAGCCATTCAATGTCTGCCATCGGAAAAGGAAAAATAATGGAGTGAGGGTCAAGGCAATAATGCCTTTGGGCTTGGGTCCTTCCCTTGACCATAGCATGTGCAAGTTGGTCTGCTTGAGAGTACACCCAAGGTGTGCCCCCAGGGGAGTGTGAACCCACTCTAATGGCTCCCCCTTTTGAGTTAAAACTGCAGAAATCAATGTAACACCTGCAAACAACCAAAGGAAAATGGGCTCAAAAATAGAATACCCCTTCAGGTAAACTTCATCCAGTGCTTTTTGGAACTGCAAAAATATTGCCCAATGGCTGTCTGAAATTATAGTAACTTCTTGGGGCATTCTGTCTTTTTTTTTGTAGAGCAAATAAGGAGGAAGAGGAACCAATCACTGTCAAGGTCACACCCTATCATGCACCTAAGTTTCCATGGTCTGGTTACGCACTGAATATAAAGCAAATCAGGCTCTGCCCACTCAACTCCTTATCAGCACCATCTTTGCTGCCCATGTGCTCTACAACATGTGAGTACTGATTCTTGGATCTTTCCTATTTCCTCCAATTCCTCAATGTTATTCTTATTGTCACACTTCATGAACTCTTAATTAAAAATTTTTGTTGTGACATACGTCTTGCCTATCATTACCTATGAGAATCATGCATGAACTAAACTCTTCCCTAGGGCTGAATTCAAGCACCTCATAACATTTATAGACATGTTAAATATACGATTTATACTACATCTATATATTCAGTCTATATTGTGTTTGTTGGAGCGATTCATTATGTTTTATTATTGATTTATTGGTTTAGCATTTATTTTACGGACTGTGAGTGCACCCATAACATTTATTACATTTATTCCAATCTATTCCATAGCATGTAACTTTGCAGACATATTATGAACTTGCACAGAAAAGGAAAACAGATGTCACACTTGAAATCTTACACCAGGAAGAAATTTTTGGCAATGATGGGACCTGATCTGAAAGCCTGAGAGGCCCAATTCTTGAATGGGTGAGTGTCACCACCACAGCCTCTAGCCCATTCAGCTGCCAAGTCGATCCCAAAACCTGGGATCAATCCCCTGTTTGGCCAAAATCGCAGTAACTTTCTATGACGATAGTGGTACATAAATAAATATAAATTTAGATATTTAGGTACTGCTAGAGGTGTCTATCTAATATTCAGTGACATATACTACGTTCCTAACAATTCTCATGTATTTAGTGAGGATTCCATTTAATCAATAATAATTTTTAATGCATAATAAACTATAAATTAAAATCAATCTGTGTCCTGTGATTATTGGGTCTAATTTTATGCTAGACTCATTTTGAGGGACTACTTATCCAACCATGACATTGATCACATTTCTCTGGTATTCCTATGGACAGGCAATAGTTTCTTAGGCTCTCTAGCCCCTTGTAAGTGGCATGATCTGGATTCGAACTCAGGGTCTAGCGTCTAGGTTGGCCTATGGCTTCACTGACAGCCCGCCAGCCTTCAGCAATGCCAGGTGACCTACAGGTTGCAGCCATGTCATTCAGACCCAGGATGGTCACCGTGCAAGAAAGAAAGATAGAAACTGCTGACCTTTTGCGGTTTGTGGCTTTTTTTTTGGTGGTGTTTTCATTTTGTTTTCCTGTTAGTCACCGAGGCCTAGGACCCAGGATGGGCTGTGGGTGGGGCCTGAACTCTGGTCATGGGAACTCTCCCTCAGCTTTTCAGCTCAGGGCTAGTGCTGTACCATTTGAAATACAGCACCATTCCCAGCTTTTTCTGATCCTGTGGTGCTGAGGAATAGAACCCAGGGCTCATGCATGCAAGGGTGATGGAAACTGAGGCAGGATTGCCACGACCTGAGTTAAAGCCCCGTGCATGGCAAAAACTAAATTATTTAATTAATAATATTACTGAAGCTCCCTGTCTTGGATTTTGTGCCATTTTGTTGGTTGCCAGGCAGTGATGCATCTTGAGATCTGGGTAACTCTGATGCACTGAGGGGGATAGAGGAAAAGAAAGCTCTCCTCCCTTGAAGACAAGCAATTCAGGCCTGTTCCCTAGGACTGAATTCAAGCCCCAGCCCTGGAGAACATAACATTTATAGACATGTTTATTATACGATTTATACTTACATCCATATATTCAGTTTATATCGTGTTTGATGGAATGATTCATTATATTTTATTATTTATTTATTTACTTACCATTTATTTATGGACTGACTGTGAGTGCACCTATAACATTTATTACATTCATTCAAATCTATTCCATAGCATGGAGCTTTGCAGACATATTATATACATAATACTTGACACCCAGCACTTGCACAGAAAAGGAAAACAGGTATCACACTTGGAATCTTTCTCTAGGAAGACATTTTTAGCAATGCTGGGGCCTGAACTGAGGAACTAGGAGGCACAATTCACGATTGGGTGAATGTCAGCATGGCAGCCTCTAGCACATTCAGATGCCAGGTGGATTCCAGGACCTGGGATCAAGACTCAGTTTTGGCCAAAATAGCAATACTTTTCTATGCAGACGGTGGTATAAAAATAAATATATATTTAGAAATTTATATACTTCCAATGATGTCTATCTAGTAGTATTCAATGACATATACTACCTTCCTAGTGATTCACAGGTATGTAGTGAGAATTCTATTTAATCAATAGTATTCTTTTAGGGGCTGGGAAAGTGGCTCACTGGGAGAGTGCTTGTCTTGCATGCATGAACCCTGGGTTCTATTCCTCAGCACCACAGGATCAGAAAAAGCCGGGAATGGTGCTGTATTTCAAATGGTACAGCACTAGCCCTGAGCTGAAAAGCTGAGGGAGAGTTCCCATGACCAGAGTTCAGGCCCCACTACTGACAAAACACACACACACACACACACACACACACACACACACACACACACACACACACACACACACACACACGTATTCTTTTAATGCATAATGTGAATTAAATTCAATCCACATCTTGTGAATACTAGGTTTAATTTTATGTTAGACTGATTGACAAACTACTCATCCAACCATGACATTGATGACATTCCTCTGGGGTTCCTATGAACAGGCAATAGTTTATCAGGCTCTCCAGCCCTTTCTAAGTGCCATGACTGGAATTCAAACACCTAGGTGTCCAGATTGGCCTATGGGTTCGCTGGCAGCCTGCCAGCCTTCAGCAATGCCAGGTGACCTACAGGTTGTAGCTGTGTCATTTGGAACCGTTATGGTCACCATGCAAGGAAGCAAAATGGAGAAACCACCAACTCTCTGCAATTAACGGCTATTTTTCAGTGCTGTTTTCAATTTGTTTTCCTGTCAGCCCCTGAAGCCTCAGATCCCAGGATGGTCTGTGGGCCCAGAAGCTTCAACATCCCAGCTTAGAGTGATGGAGGCTGAGGCAGAGTTGCTAGGACCTAAGTTCAAGCCCCATGCCTGGCAAAATAAATGAATAAATAAATAAAATATAATAAATTTTTAATAAAGTATATAAAAAATAAAATAAATCGTTTTAAAATTCAAAAATATTAAAAATACTAATGGAGATCCCTGGCTTGAAATTTGTGTCCGTTTTTTTCTGCCAGGCCTGGGATTTGAACTCTAATGCACTGTGGAGAATGGGGAAACTCACCCTCTTTGAATACAAGCAATTCAGGCCTGTTCCCTAGGTCTGAATTCAATCCCCAGCCCTGTTAAGTAATATTCATCCACACTTGAAAAAAATGATTAATATCTACATACTTATGTTTACTGTATATTGCTTTGAGGGTATTCATTTTTTGTATTAGTCATTCATTATATTTATTGACTATTACTACACTTATAACACGTATTAAATTCATTACGTATTATTAGAACTATACAGATTTGCATATGTATTATATATCTTACTTCAGACCCAGGACATTCACCGAAATTCTATATTAGATGATCCCATGCTTAGAAAAACAGAAAGAATACACCAACCAAAGTCTAATTTATCCCTAGGTACCCCATTGGCTCACATCTGTAATCCTAGCTACTCAGGAGGCTGAGAAATGGACGATGAAATTTCAAAGCCAATGAAGGCAGAAAAGTCTGAGAGAAATCATCTCCAATTAACTGGCAAAAACCCCGGCTACAGGTATGGCTGAAGTGGTAGAAAATCAGCTATGAACAACCAAGCCAAGATAGAGCAAGCTGAGTTCAAGTTCATGGAGTGGGAAAGGGGGATAAAAGGAAGAGAAATCCTCCAAAAACAGAGAACAAAACAACAATAGAAAAATCCCACATAATTTATGGTACCAACCAAACTGGAAAAAAATAATGAAGCTTGTGCAGTTGCATAACTTTACATGAGCACATATGCTCTTAGGTACACTTCAAATCTACGTTTTTAATAATATATGTATATATATTAATAACGGATATATATAAATAAACTTTAAATAAACTAAAAAGCAGCCAATGAATTAATACTTCTGAATTAGTGCCTTAAACATGGCATTATAAATTATTTATACTAAAAGTATATTTCAGGTTTCTTTTCTCAGAATCAATCTTTAAGAAGTTTGTTCACGTGCCTGACACGGTGGCTCATGCCTATAATCCTAGCTAATCAGGAGGCTGAGATTTGAGGATGGTGGTTCAAAGCCAGCCTGGACAGGAAAGTCCGTGAGACTCTTATCTCCAATAAACCACTAGAAAACCGGAAGTAGCATTGTGACTTAAGCAATAGATTAATCATATTGAGCTGAAGAGTGCAGGGATAACCCCTGAGTTCAGGCTCACGACCAAAAAAAATTTTTTGTTTATACAGATCATAAAATTCTAACACTTTGAGCTTTAGGAAACATTTATTCCAGAGTCTTATGCTCTTCAGGCAAATACTCCACTACTGATTACATCCAACTCCCAATGTTTTTGTTTTTCATTTTACAATCTAGTTTATTCCCAAAATGCTTACAAGTACCTGCTGTCCTCACAAAAGTGAGTTTTTATTCAGAAACCCAACTTTTTGTGCTATGACTCCCCTAGTGTATTTTGTTGTAGGCACTAAGGCAAACTAAAATGACACAAATGTAGAGAGTTTATAATTATAGAAATAACTCTAAATATAAAAAAAATCAACTGTCCCAACCTTCTAGGGAGAAATGGTGTTCTTATTTTCATGTTCACACTTCATGGAAGATGGTCAAAATAGAAACACCAATGTGCTATGCTGAAATGTAAAAATTTAAACCCCTTTTTTGAAAAAACTCTAGTGTTATAAAATCAAAATGTATCAAATAAAGGCGAAGTGAACTTAAAAAATATTTAAAATGAGAATGAAGCTCCCTTGCTTGGAATGTGTGGCATTTTTTTGTCTGCAAGGCCTGGGATTTGAACACGGGGTCTGGGTAACTCTGTTGCACTCTGCGGGAAGGGGAAGCTCATCGTGCTTGAAGACCAGAAAGTCAGGCCTGTTCCATAGGCCTGAATTCAAGGCCTATCCCGGGAAAGCATACTCCTTACATACATTTTAAAGATAGGATTGAACTTCCATACAGATGTCAGATTATATTATGTTTGGGGTGGTTATTCATTGAATTTTTTTGTTTTATTCATTTATTTACCATTTATTTTATTGACTGTGATGACACCTAACAACGTATTATATTGTTTGCATGCTATCACATAGCATCTAGATTTGTATATGTCTTCTCAATCATGCCTGACACCCAGGACTCTCCCGGAAAAGGAAAACAGATTGCCTTCTTAATCCAAGATTAAATTTTTGGCAGTGCTAGGATCTGAACTCAGGGACATGCAGTCCCAATTCATGAATGGGTGAGTGTGAGCACGGCAGCCTCTATCCAATGAAGCTGTCAAGTGGTTCCCAGGTGATGAGGTCTTGCCCCAGGATTGTACAAAACAGCTATACATGGATAGGCAGACAGTGGTTTACAAATAAATATATATTGGTAAAAAGAGCCATAGCCGCCTATCTATGATTGAATGACATATACCACGTTCCTACTAACTCTTAGGTATTTATTATACCACAATTAAGGGAATAGCATTCTTTTTCATGATTAATAAAGTATTGAGATCGATCAGTGTCCTGGAATTATTGCATCCAATTTTAGACTCGACCGATGCACAAACTTCTCTTTCAATAGATATTCCTATCATAGGAATGAGTCTCTTTATTTATTTATTTATTTTTTTGGTCAGTCGTGGGGCCTGAAGTCTGGGCTTGGGCGCTGTCCCTAAGCTCTTCAGCTCACTTGAGCTACAGCACCACTTCCGGTTTTCTGGTGGTCTATTGGAGATAGGAGTCTCATGGTCTCTCTTGCCCGGGCTGGCTTTGAACCGGGATCCTCAGATCTCAGCCTCCTGAGCAGCTAAGATTACAGGTGTGAGCCACCAGCGCCCGGCAGGAATGAGTCTCTTGTGATCTCCTGCCATTGGTAGGTATCATGACCGTGATTTGAAGCCAGGGCCTATGTTGACAGGTTGTCCTATGGTTTCCTTGATAGCACGCCAGCCTTCAGATATGGCAGGTCAGATCCATTTTGCAGCCGTCTGATTCAGACCCAGGATGGTCACTGTGCAAAGAGAAAAACATAAAACCCCCTAGCCCTCTGCATCTCCCCATTTTCGTTCTATCCCACTTTATTTTCCTCATGCAAGCCCTCTGGGCCTAGGATTCCAGGATTGGGTATGGGTCCCGAGCAGCACCTAGCCTAGGGTGATTGAAGCTGAGGCAGAGTTGCCAAGACCTCAGTTCAAGCCCCATGGTTGGCCAAAAAAAAAAAAAAAGAAAAATAAGAAAAGAAAAGAAAAAAAAACTTAATTAATTAATTAACTAACTAAATTTAAAAAAAAAAAAGCTCCCTGATTTGGAATTTCTGTCAGTTTTCTTTCCTAGCCCGGAATTTGACCTCAGGATCTTGGTAAATCTGTAGCAATGTGAGGGAAAGTGCAGATTTGCCACTACTGGAATTCAAACCCCATGCCAAGCCAAAACTAAAAATAAGTCACTCAGCTTGGCATGGGGAGTAGTTTTGGAGATGGGAGGGAAAGGATGGTAGGGGGAAAACAAAGGAGGAGCCAACAATGCTCAATAGGAAATATACTGATGACCTTGCTCAAGTAACTGTGACCCCTCCATACAACATTTTTACAATAAAAAAACATACAAAAAAGAGAAACAATGTAGTTTTCAGAGAAGCACTTTGGGAGTAAGGGAAGGATATCTGAATAGCTGTACAAAATTCTACACTGCTTTTTTTAATGTTCAGTATGTAACTGAATAAACATAACTGCTTTCCTTAAAAAATTAAGTCACTATCTTGGAACTGGGCCAATATTTTTACCATTGGTGGGATTTGATCTCACCGTCCAAGTAACTCTTTTGTACCATGGGTGAAGGCGAAGCTTACTGTCCTTGACAAAATAAAATTCAGGCTACAGTTCCCATGGCCTGAATGGAGGCCCTGTAATGGAAAAGATATTTCTACACATATGTAATATAGGATATATACTTACATAATTATGTTTGTTATTGATTTTGTTATTGATTTTGTATTTATTTTATTTTTGATTCGTTCATTTATTGTGTATTTTATTTAGAGTTATCATACACATATTTATTACATTTCGCACATCTATTATAAAATTACACAATAATTTAGGACATTAACTCATTTTTCATTAAAACTTTTTGTGTTGAAACATGATAAATAATTAAATGGAGGCATTTGTAATAGTCTTCACAAGTTTAGAGTCTCTCTCAATTATGAACATGTCTTATTTATCTTTGAACACCTTCCTATAGGGATTTCTTCAATGATTTATACTCAGAAGCATTTTTTTTTTTTTGGACAGACAAGTTGTGGGATAAGATTGTAAGCACGAGCCTAGAAATGTGGCTTAGTGGTAAAGAGCTGGCTCAACATGCATGATTACCAGAGTTTGAATATTCAGTGCCACATACTCAGAAAAAGCCAGAAGCAGTGGAGTGGCTCAAATGGCAGAGTGCTAGCCTTGAAAAAAATAAGCGCCAGGACTGTCATAAACAATTGGCCAGGAGTTCCAGGAAGATGGCGGAGGAGAAGCTGGAATCTGAACAAGCTCTCGCATAGAAAGCAGTTTTAGAGCTCCAGTGAACAGTCCTAAGCCAGAGAATCACACCAAGTGTGCCATCACAGGACAGAGAGTTAGACAAGAGAGGGGAAGCCAAGGAAACACATCAGCTGCCACTTTGGCGGCAGGGTCGCGGCGGCGACCACCGCCGCAGGGTCATACCTGAGACACAGAGAGTCGGGGACGAAGGAGCCAGACGCAGAGGACGAGCGGATTCTACTCAACACCAACAAGAACCGACAAGGAGCGGACATCTTCATCCTGCTGTTTGCAGACCAGAGACGACCCAGGATCCAAGACTCGGCGTGAGTACAAGACCGAAGTCCTCACTCCTCAGGGAGCCGAGGAGGGAAGGCCACCCCTCCCCCCCCAGCACCGGTGATCTCCATCTTGGATACAAACAAAGCTCGGAGGAGCTGCTAGTTCCAGCTCAGGCCTTGGAATAAAACGAGTCATTTAGCAGTCCACAAGAACTTAAGAGCGAAGTGACCTGCCAGGCTCAGCTCCATCCAGGGAAAAGTCACCCAGCTCAGGCGCCAGCCATTGGAGTGCCTTGCCTCACTGGGTAACCAGAGCCAGAGGCTGCCACTCCCTCTAGCAGCCACCACAATCAATTAAAAACAGAAACCCTGAGAATGGCTCCAGGCTGGGCACTGTGAGCTTTATCACAAAATAGCCCCAGGGAAAAGCTACTGTTTGTTGAAAGGCCTCAACTCTACACAGAACCTAGCCCCACCACCACATCCCCCTCTTTTGTGATTCTCAAAGCAGATCACCCTCCCAGAAAACTAACCTGGGAGGGAGATCTCAAAATCTTGGGTAAAGCAGAGCATTTTTCTGCCTCTTCCAACCAACCAACTTAAGAAACCAATCAAGCCACAGGACCCCAAGCTGACCAGAGACTCCAACAAGAGATTAGTTACAGACAAAAGAGAGATACAGGATTCTTCCCACTCCTCCCCCCCAAAAAAAAAAATCAAAAGACTTTTTTTTTTCTTCTTCTTCTTCTTTTCTTTTTTGTTACTTTTTTTTTGTTTTTTGTTACCTTATATATATATATATATATATATATATATATATATATATATATATATATATATATATATAAATTTTTTTCCCTTCTAAAACTTTTATTAATCTTTAATTTTTGCCTCTTCTGAAAAAATAATCGTTTTCCAGTAACTTTTTTTTTTTTCCTCATCTTATACTTTTTATTTAGGAATATGTGAATGAGCGTTTTCCTTTCTTTTCTTGTCTTCTTTCTCTTTTTCTTTCTTTCTTAATTATCTTTTTGTTTTTTATCTAGCTCTACTGAACTTCTGATCTTTTCTTCTCCCTTTCCCATCCTTAAAGTTTTTCACATCTCCTCTATGTCCCTCCCCTTCTCTGAACATATTCACATCCCTCTCTAAATAGATGGTCTTTTAACCTCTATAATACCATTAATTTTTATGTTGCTATTTTTTTCTAGTCTCTCTTTATTCCCATTTCTGTCTCTTCTTTTTCTCTCTCTCTCTACTTGCATCCTACCCAACCCATTTCCTGCATTGTGATTAGGACATAGTTAACTCTCCCTGTGCCTCCCCACACCAATCTATTCCTATTTTTTACCCACATCTCTCCCTAATCCTAATAATTTCTGGTTTTCCAAATTCTTTTCTGCGGTTCGAAGTCCTTTAACACATAGTTGTTTGATGTTGAAGAGATGTATCTGTTGAACTAGATTGTATCTGTAGACTATTGACTGTACAAATGCAAACTTTGGTTGATGGTTGCCTTAAGATAGTGTTCTAGCACAAAACTCGTGCAATCTTCATCTCAAATGGGCAGAGTAAGCCGGAAAAACACAAGAAAAATGGCAAATTCGGGTATCTCAATTCCCAATCTTGATAATCAGGGATTAGAACAGATAAAGAATATTCCAGAGGAGAGTTCCCAAATAGCTCTACAAACACTAATAGCAAACATGATAAATGAGAAGTTTGACAATGTACAAAGGATTCTGTATGAGCGTGATAGGGAGAGAGAGGAGGCATCCCAGAAGTTTATACAGGAATATCCTAAGCGTGAGGAAGCTACTCAAAAACTGATACAGGATTTGCGTGAACAACTTGAGAATACTCAAAGAGAAAGGGAGGAATGGCGTGACCAGGCAGAGAACACTCAAAGAGAACTGCAGGAATCCCAAAAACGGCAAGAAAGAGAACTGCAGGAATCCCACGAACTTGAGGAAGCTAATCAAAGAGTAATTCAGGAATTGAGAGACCAGGTAGAGAATACACAAAGATCACTAAAGGCATTCATGGAATCCATTAACAAAGAGCTGAAGGAAGTCAGGGAGACCACAAAGGGAATGCTGAATGGAACCCAACAGAAGGAATGGGAGTCCAAAGAAACCATAACCAATCAACTAAGTGATTTGAGAACAAACACTGAACACCAAATTAAGGAAGTAAAGAAATTCATACAAGACCTAAAACAGAGCTTCAACAAAGAACTTGAAGCCATCAAAGCTGACCAATTAGAAGGAAAAGAGATAAAAAAACAAAGTAGAGAGTATTGACAGCAAGTTAGACCATGCAGAAGATCGAATCTCAGGGAATGAAGACAGCCTAGATATTATAGAGAAAGAACATACAACCATCCAAGACAAGTCCAAGAAATATGATAGGTCTATCCAACACCTGGAAGACACCATCAGAAGGCCCAATCTAAGGATAATGGGTGTAGAGGAGTACCTAGAAACAGAAGTTAATGGTCTAGGAAATTTGTTTAACAGGATCCTAGCAGAGAACTTCCCAAACATACAAAAAGATAGACCTATTCACATACAAGAAGCTTTTAGAACCCCAAATAGACAAGACCAGAATAGGACATCCCACCTTCACATTATAATCCACACAGGATCAACCCAGACCAAGGAAAAGATCCTTAAAGCTGTCAGGGAGAAAAGGGTAATCACCTATAAAGGGAAACCAATTAGAATCACCTCAGATTTCTCAGCAGAGACAATCAAAGCAAGAAGAGCCTGGAATGATGCACTAAAAACAAACAACTATCAACCAAGAATACTGTACCCAGCTAAACTCTCCTTCATAACTGAAGGCCAAATAAAAACCTTCCATAGCAAAGAAAAATTGAAACAATACATCTCCAACAAACCAGCCCTGCAAAAGATTCATAAAGATGTCCTACACATAGAAAACCAACAAGACTGCAACAAAGGCCAAGAAACTGCACACAAACTGAGAATCCAAGAACCTTAGGAAGAACCCAGTTCTCACAGCCCCCAAGAAGGTGGATAACATGGCAGGAACTCCCAAATACCTCTCAGTCCTATCTCTTAACGTTAACGGACTGAACTCTCCAATTAAGCGACATAGACTGTCTAGTTGGATTAAAAAACAAGACCCTTCTATCTGCTGCCTGCAGGAGTCACATCTAGCCCGTAAAAACAAACACATTTTCAAGATTAAAGGCTGGAACAAAATCTACCAAGCAAACGGCCCTCATAAACAGGCGGGAGTTGCAATCCTAATATCAGATAAAACAGACTTCAAATTAAAATTCGTGAGAAGAGATAAAGAAGGTCGCTACATACTAATTAAAGGATCTCTCTTTCAGGAGGATATTACAATTCTAAATATCTATTCGCCAAACAATGGAGCACCCAAATTTATCAAAGAAACACTACTTTCCCTCAAATCCCATATAGATCCAAAGACATTAATTGTTGGGGATTTTAACACACCACTCTCCCCAATAGATAGATCAACTCGGCAAAAACTCAACAGAGAAACCGCAGATCTAAACAGCTGCATAGATCAACTAGGCTTAACAGACATTTACCGAACATTTCACCCAGCAGCATCAGAATACACATTCTTCTCAGCAGCACATGGAACGTTTTCTAAAATAGACCACATTTTAGGCCACAAAGCAACCTTGTCTAAATTCAGAAACATTGAAGTTATACCTTGCATTCTCTCTGACCACAAGGGAATAAAATTAGAACTCAACACCAAAAGCCACCAAAGAAAGTCCGGTATCACATGGAGGCTGAACAACACACTGCTGAATCATGAGTGGGTCATGGAAGAGATTAGAAGGGAAATTCAAATGTTCATGCTATTCAACAAAAATGAACACACAAATTACCAGCTCCTCTGGGAAACAGCAAAGACAGTACTCAGAGGCAAGTTTATAGCTCTGAGCTCCTACATCAACAAATTGGAGAGATCTGAAACTAACAATTTAATGACACATCTAAACCTCCTTGAATAAGAGCAGCAAGATAAACCACAATTCAGTAGATGGAAAGAAATAATCAAAATTAAATCAGAATTAAATGAATTAGAATCCAAAAAAACTATAGAAAGAATCAACAAAACAAAGAGTTGGTTCTTCAAAAAACTTAACAAAATTGACAGACCCTTAGCAAACGTTATCAGAAAAAGGAGAGAACACACCCAAATTAATAAACTCAGAGATGAGAATGGAAACATCACTATGGAAACAACCAAGATTCAGAACATTATAAGGGAATACTTCTCAAAACTTTATGCTAATAAGTTTGAGAACTTGACAGAAATGGACCTTTTCCTAGCAAATATTGACATGCCAAAACTAAACCAAGATGAGTTAAACCAGCTTAATAGGCCCATATCAGGCATTGAAATAGAAACAGCACTAAGAGACCTCCCAGCTAAGAAAAGTCCAGGACCAGATTGTTTTACAGCGGAATTTTATAAGGACTTCAAAGCAGAGCTCACACCAATACTCCTCCAACTCTTCAATGAAATTGAAAGAGAAAGCTCACTACCGAACACATTCTATGAAGCCATCATAACCCTCATCCCAAAAAGAGGCAGGGACTCATCAAAGAAAGAGAACTATACACCCATTTCTTTGATGAACATTGATGCAAAACTTCTCAACAAAATTTTGGCCAATCGACTTCAACAATTCATCCAAAAAATCATACACCATGATCAAACAGGATTCATTTCAGGGATGCAAAGCTGGTTCAATATACGCAAATCAATTAATATTATTCATCACATCAACAGGAGCAAGAATAAGAACCACATGGTCATCTCAATAGATGCAGAAAAAGCATTCGACAAGATCCAACACCCCTTTATGATGAAGGTTCTGGAAAAATTAGGAATCCATGGAACATTCCTCAATACAATAAAGGCTGTATATGACAAACCTACAGCCACCATTATACTCAATGGTGAAAAACTAAAGCCGTTTCCTCTTAACTCAGGAAAAAGACAAGGATGCCCACTCTCTCCACTTCTCTTCAATCTAGTATTAGAATGCCTAGCTACAGCAATAAGACAAGATGCAGACACAAAGGGGATCCAAATAGGGAAAGAAGAAATAAAACTCTCCCTCTTTGCAGATGACATGATCTTGTATTTAAAGAATCCCATAGACTCCTCTCCCAAATTACTCAAGCTGATTCAAAACTTTGGCAAAGTAGCAGGGTATAAAATTAACCCCCTAAAATCAATGGCTTTTCTATATGCCAACAATGAGAAAAGTGTGGCTGAAATTAGGAAAGCATCTCCATTTGTAATAGCCCCACAAAAAATAAAATACCTAGGAATTAACTTAACTAAAGAAGTGAAGGACCTCTATGATGAAAACTTACAATCTTAAAAAAGGAAATCAACACAGAACTTAAAAAATGGCAAAACCTCCCATGCTCCTGGATTGGAAAGATTAACATTGTGAAAATGGCAATACTTCCCAAGGTTATCTACAAATTCAACGCAATACCTATCAAAATTCCACCCTCATTCTTCAAGGAAATAGAAGAGGCAATCCAAAAATTCATATGGAAAAATATAAGACCCCGAATAGCAAAAACGCTCCTCAACGGAAAGAACACTGCTGGAGGAATATCAATACCAAATTTCAAACTCTACTATAAAGCCATAGTAATCAAAACAGCTTGGTATTGGCATAAGAACAGACCTCAGGACCAATGTAATAGAATTGAAAACCCAGAAATGATCCTACAGACCTATAGCCATCTAATCTTCGATAAGGAAACTAAAACAATAGAATGGAAGAAAGACAGCCTCTTCAGTAAATGGTGCTGGCAAAATTGGTTAACTACATGTAGAAAACTAAAGCTAGATCCTTATATATCACCCTGCACCAGAATCAACTCCAAATGGATCAAAGACCTTGAACTCAAGGCAGACACTCTGAAAACATTACAGGAGGGAATAGGAGAAACCCTAGGTCTCCTTGGCTCAGGTCGAAATTTTCTGAATAGAGACCCGGAAGCACAACAAATCAAAGAAAGGTTGGACAAATGGGATTGCATAAGGTTGCAGAGCTTCTGCAGGGCAAATGACATAGCTAGCAAGATCAATAGAAAGCCCACCGATTGGGAGAAGATCTTTACTAGCCATACAACGGACAAGGGTCTCATATCTAAAATATACTTGGAACTCAAAAAATTAAACCACCCAACAACAAATCCTCAAAGAAACAACTGCCCAATAAATAAGTGGGCGAAAGGCTTAAAGAGAAGCTTCTCTGAAGAAGAAAGAAGGATGGCCAATAGACACATGAAGAAATGTTCAACATCCCTAGCCATAAAAGAAATGCAAATCAAAACAACATTGAGATATCACCTCACTCCAGTTAGAACAGCAAAAATCAAGAACTCTAACAACAACAGATGTTGGAGGGGATGTGGACAGAAAGGAACCTTACTTCATTGTTGGTGGGAATGTAAACTTGTTCAACCACTTTGGAAAGCAGTATGGAGGTTCCTCAAAAGACTTCACATAGATCTCCCCTATGATCCAGCAATCCCACTTTTGGGCATTTACCCAAATGTTTACAAACAAGACCACACTAAAGCTACCAGCACAACTATGTTTATTGCAGCATTATTTACCATTGCTAAGATGGAACCAACCCAGATGCCCCTCAGTAGATGAATGGATCAAGAAAATGTGGTATATATACACAATGGAATTCTATGCCTCCATCAGAAAGAATGACATTTCCCCATTTGTTAGGAAATAGAAAGGTTTGGAAAAAATTATATTAAGTGAAGTAAGCCAGGCCCAAAGAAGCATAGGTCCCATGGTTTCCCTTATTTGTAATATATAGTATAGGTATGAGTCAAGCGGAAAAGTTCAGATAATGTGATGTTAATAAAATGAACCCTTAAGTATGTATTTTAATGTTTTCGTTTCTTTCATGCATGTGTTTCTAACGCATTTATAAGATTATTTCTTTGTTGCCTTGTATGTCCCTCCCCCACAGTGTAACCCCCGCTTTCACTATATTTGATGTCAGTATAACATGTGGAGGAGATGGGGACAAACAAGTTGTTTAAGGATTCAGGTGGACCTGTTGCAACAAAGAGAAGTAAAAAATGTCATGTCAAAACCAGCTTTACAATGTCGGTGTGGGGGGGGGAGGGGGGTAAAGTTGGGTGGGGGGAGGGGCGAGGTGGGGAAGGGAGGTGAAGTGTAAACAAAGGAGGAGGCTGCAATGCTTGGTAAGAAATGTATGCATTATCCTGCCCATGTAATTGTAGCCCCTCCATACAGTATGTTCTCAAATAAAATAAAATAAAATTAAAAAAAAAAAAAAAAAAAACATTTGGCCAGATGCGGGTGGCTCACACCTGGAACCCCAGCTTCTCAGGATGCTGAGATTTGAAGACCACAGTTCAAAGACAGCGTAGGCAAGGAAAGCCTGTTAGACTCTTATGTCCAATGTACCACCCAAAAAAAAAAAAAAAACGTAGTGGCGCTGTGGCTCAAGTGGTAGAGTGTTAGCTTTGAGCTGAATTGCCCAGGGAGAGGGCCCAGGCTTGATACAAGACACACAACTGGAAAAAAGTAAGGGTTAATCAAAGCACTTCTCTTATTTGCTAATTGGGAGAACATTCCCTGGAAAATAAACGCTGATGTAAACCAGAATTGGAGTCAGAGCTTAAGGTTGAAGTGTAGCAGATCCACTTGTCCAGCCTCTCAGACTCTAGCATTATAACCTTGTGTGCTAAAGGGATCTGAATGGTCCAATGTTGAAAGGCTTAATATGCTCCCCAAGCCCTTTGTGATAAGCAGTTGACTTGTATTGTCAATGTCATTACAGTCCTGAACCTAGCAGAACACCAGTAGCTTACACCCATCAACCTAGCTAAGGAGGCTGAGGTCTCAGGATTACAGGGTGAAGCCAACCAGGGCAGGAAAGTCTGTGACACTCTGACTTCCCCTTCTGAAAGGTCAGATGTTCAACAGCTTCTTGTGTTTCCCTTGGTGATGAGAAGTTACTTGAACTCTAAATGTTATTAGAATTCTTGTGCTATAGAAGAAGGAAAGAAACATCATTGACTCATCCAAGTTTCAAATGAAATTCTCAGAATTCAAGCCCTAGCCCTGTTAGCAGGAAGAACTCCAGTTTAACACTGTATTTGAAGGACAGAAAACAGTATCAAAAGCCAGGCTAGGTGGAGAGACCTAGGCTTATAGGATTAGGAGGCAGAAGGTACACACTCAACAGGGAAGTGAGCTGCAAACCACTTCATTCATTCATTCCAGGCACACCCAGCAATGAGGGGAAACCTGAAACATTTGTTAGAGTTACACCACGCTCAGGCTTTCTCAGGCTCTTCAAACAATGAATAACCTTCCTCATTTAGGTGAAGGGAGCCTCAGGCTATCTTTAGGTTACCAATAGAGAGTCAGTTTAGTGAGAGAGAGGGCAGGAACAGGGTAGGAAAACCCTGCTCTCTGTTCTTAGGGAGTGGATTTGTTACATCTGTAAGATTTGAAGGCCCTTCTTACCTCTGCGAGTCCATTCTCCTTCCTTTATTCTCCACATTATTAATGCAAATCCCCAGTCCAAGGACAGGAAGGGCCGTTTCTCTTCTTCTGTTTCCAAGCACCTGAGTTAGAACCTGGCTTTGCCTTGTTGGTTCTGGGGCCTTCATCTGCCTGAGAAGTGGGAGAGAGACAGTCTTCCTGCTCTGTGGTCGTGTGAAGGCGATGCTGGTATCCTGGCACACTGCAGAAGGCCTCATGACTGGGAATTGTTCCCTTCTTTCCTCCTGACATCCAAGACCAGATTCATGTATCATTTTTCTATCTATCTCCCTATCTCCCTATCTCTCTATCTCTCTATCTCCCTATCTCTCTATCTCCCTCCCTCTCTCTCCCTCTCTCTCTCTCTCTCTCTCTCTCTCTCACTCTCTCTCTCTCTCACTCTCTCTCTCTCTCTCTCTCTCTCTCTCTCTCTCTCTCTCTCTCTCTCTCTCTCTCTCTCTCTCTCTCTCTCTCTCTCTCTCTCTCTCTCTCTCTACCTACCTACCTACCTACCTACCTACCTACCTATATATCTCTTTGACATTTCTTGGGATGAACTCAAAGCCAAGGCACTGTCTCTAGCACTCTACTACTTGAGCCACAGCACCAATTCTGGCTTTTTCTCTGTATATATTACTGAAGAATAGAAGCCAGGGCTTCTTGCATGCTAGGCAAACACTCTCTCACTAATCCACATTCCCTGCCCCATCTTTTTTTTTAATGGTAGTTTTTACATAAGTATGCTACAGTTTGCGTCCCCTAGTGTAATTTTCTGAATACTGGTTATTTGTATAAACTCTGATCTTCTCTTCCCTTGCCTTATTTGTGACTGTTCCTTGATTAGCCTCATAATAAAATGTAACTATAGCTGCTGAGAGCTGCAATGTGCATCTTATAAGGACAGAGGCCTGGAACCCTGGAAGAGCAAAGCAATGGGGCTGAAATAAAGAAAATGATGCAGTATGCGTAACAAGCATATCTGAAAAATCAATTAGTATATGAAAGCAAAAGCTTTGCATACAGTCTGTTGGCACTCAAGGAAGTAACATACACAAGTAAGTAAGTAGGGCACTGATACGTAAACTTGGCCTTCTCTTTTTGAATTTTATTTTTTGGACATCTCAGGGCTTAAACTCAGGGTGCGATGTGTTCCTCAGCTGTTTTGCTCAAGGCTGAGCTTCTAATACTGCCATAGCTCTACTTCCAGCCATCTGGTTGTTAATTGGCCATAAGCAACTCCGACTTTCCTGCCTGGTCTGGCCTGTATCTCCTGCTAGGCTTTCTCTCCCAAAACTGGAGCTCTACCCTCTAGGCCACTGCTCCACTTCTGGTATTCTGGTGGTTTATTGGCAATAAGAGTCTCACAGACTTCCTGCTTGGGCTGGCTTTTGAAGGCGATCTCCTGAAGAGGATTCAAGCAGTTTTCTTTAGGGATTTGCCAAGGATCCGCTCCACACAAACCTTTAATCTAAATCTCAGGAGGTACTAGATAAAAATAGAAATGTGCAGATGCTTCTAGTGTGTCCTAGATAGTTAAGGTTGGAGACACACAGCATTCATAATTATTAGATAATTTTATAGGCAAAAGGAGCAATGCAGACAGTATGAAGATCGCTCCAGCTTTTGGTCCTCTCATCCTGAGATAGTAAATTAACTGCAGCTCATTGCTAAGTGACAGAACTGGCATGTCCTGTGGACATTTGCTCCTCAATCCTGTGACACTCATTTCTCACTTTTGGCTTCAAACCTGTGACCAGAGTGGAACATGAGGAGAGAAAATCCTTCTCCGAGAAAGCAGCTATAAAGAACATTGGGTAGTCTCTTATAAGTTCAAACCATTGGAATGACCCGCTAAAAAGTCAGATTGTCCAGATTAAAAAAATTAAGAAAAGAAAGATTTACCAGTGGCTGCTGACTGTAATCTCAGATCCTCAGGAGGCTGAGATGTAGAGAATCTGAATTTGAATCCAGCCAGTGTAATAAAGACCTTGACACTGTTATTTCTAAGAGATCACAGAAAAACTCAGAAATGGGCTTTGACTCAAGCTTAATGCACTACCCTTGAGTAAAAGGAGCTCAGGGACAGCACACAGGCTCATAGTTCAACCCCTGGGCCTGCCCCCTCAAAAAGAGCCTGTATCTCCACGTCTTTGTCTATGTATGGATGTATTCCTACAGGTGAAGCTCCAGAGTAAGAGGAGCTATGATGAATGGCACCAAGCTAGGAAATTTGTATTCAATACTATGACTTCATAACACAGAGGATGCTTTTATGACATTGCATGCTCCCCTCACTGCTCCCAGTATAGCCTGAAGGTTGCTCTGCACCCCAGTCCTGCTGGAAGAAGTCTCTCTCATTGTCTGGACAGGCAGACAAAAGGCCTCAATCCTGTACAGCTGTGTAACAAGCAACTCCATCTGGGCCACTTAGTGAGGAGGAGTGTGGGCAGGCTCTGAAAGCCAAGCTATCCCTCTCCCCAGTGCTCTATTTTGACAGGAAGCCTTCATTTATGCCACCTCCCATGGAATGCCAAGTTCTGTGCACTTATTCTGCCTCTGTGAGACTATATTCTGATGTTCAGATACAGGGCTCAATATAATTCAGGAGTCCTGACAGACAACTAGGGCACTGAACCTAATTAAATGTTTCATAACCTGCAATGATGGGACTATGATGCCTCTCCTAGCTTTCCGGAAGCTTCGGAAATCCAAGAACATGTCAGATATCACAAAGTTTCCTGTCATCTAGGGCTGGTGAAGCTCATCAGGTTTTGAAACCTTTGAATTCTCCTAGTTGGGCCCTGAGAGGCTAAGTTTTGGGGTTAAAAACAGGGCATGGGTGATTACCATGATCTCAGAGCAGAAGTCTACAGCTTTCCCATTTTGTGTCACAGCTTCAGTTCTACTTTCTGTGTGTGTTTGTGTGTGAGTGAGTGAGCGCACGTGTGAGTGTGTATGTACATACACTAGTCCTGGAGCTTGAACACAGGACATAAGCACTGTATCTAGTTTCTCTTGTACAAGGATTGCCCTCCCCTACTTGAAACACAGAGCCATTTCAGGCTTTTTCCTAGTGATGTGGTCCAGAGTAATCAAGCCTAGGGTTTCATGTATGCAAAGCACTCTATCCCTAAGGCACATTCTCAGCCCTCTACTTCAGGTTTGTTAGTTTGCTTATGTCTTTTTGTTGTTGTCAGTTGTATGAATTGAAGTCTGGTTCTGGGTGCTGTCCCTGAGCAATTCAGCTCTAATCTTGTGCTCTACCACTTGAGCCACCGGTTTTCTGGTGGTTCATTGGAGCTAAGTGTCTCACGGACTTTCCTGCCCAGGCTAGCTTTGAACCATGATCCTCAGATCTCATCCTACTGAGTAGCTAGGATGACCAGCATGAGCCACAAGCACCCAGCTTCCACTTCACGTTTCTTAGTGATGAATTGGAGATAATAGTCTCATGGGACCTTTTGTGTCTGGGATAGTTTGGAACCCAGATACTCTGATCTCAGTTTCCTGAGAAGCCAGGATGACAGACCTTGGCTATGCAACCCTAGGCTGTGGCACTCTGCTGCAAGGGGGTCCTTGGCTCCATGTGGTGGAGTGCTGGCCATGAGTCCAAGAGGTAAGGATCAGCGCCTAGACTCTGAGTTCAAGGATCATGACTGAGAAAAAAAAAACAAAACAAAACAATTGTCTGCAGTAGACAACTCACTAGTCTTCAGTAATACATAATTTTGTCCCTGCCATGGGGACATATCTGAGTCTCAATATTCTTGTCTGCCTAATCATCCAAGTTGTGGAGCTATTACAAGGGTAAGATGAAAGAATGCACCCTTTGAAGGACAAAACACATTACACTCTTTACAGTATTCAGCACCCAGCACCCAGCACCCAATGCAGGACTCAGAACACTGCACCCTGTGAAGGACTCAGCACATAGCATCCTGAGCAGGACTCAGCACACAGCACCACACGAAGGACCCAGCACCTCAGGAAGAACTCATCACATAGCAGTATCCCACAAGCTGTCATTAGTATTAGGGTGCTTTCATCAGTATCACCATTCTTTCAGAAACACATCACAAACTGCACAAAGTTCACAACTAATGATTGAGATCAGTGGGGGTTTTTTTTGGGGTGGAGTCAACCATAGGGATTGCACTAAAATGTTGGGGGTAGTGTCCTAAGAACTTTTGCTTGAGCCACAGCACAGAGTTTCACAGACATCCTGCCAGGGCTGCGTTTTAAACCCATCAATGTCAGATCTCAGCCCCCGAATATCTTGGATGACAGGGGTGAGCGAGCCAGCAGCATGTGGTTCTGTGGAGCTGGGTTGCAGTGGCATACCTCTGGCTAAGTCAGGTTAGATGGCAGCTGTCAGCACCAGACTCATGGCTTGCTCTGTGATGAGGTATTTGAAGTCCTATACTTATAGAGTTGCAGTCACAACATTCAATCTTTGGTGCCAGTCCTGGGTCTTGAGTAAGAGTCTAGACACAATCCTTATGTTTTTATGCTCAAAGCTAGTGCTCGACTGCTTGAGTGACAGCACAACTTCCGGATTTTTATGTGCATGTGGTAGTGAAGAATCGAATCCAGGGCTTTGTATGTACAAGCCATCACTATACAACTGAGCCCCAGGAATGACAAGTGTATAAACAGATAAATATGTAGATTGATATATATATGTATATATATATATATATATATATATATATATATATATATATGTATACATATGTATAAAACAAGAGGAAGTTGTCTGTATATTATGAAATTACATATATTACTAGTAATTATTAACAAATAAATTATTCCTTCAAGTTTTAAGAACCATGGTTGAATATATAACAAGGTATTAATTGAAAATTAGTCAAAGTAGTATAATTATTGTGTATAATTTTATAGTATACTCATACACTAACTACTAATTTAATTGTTACTTTTATAACATTCCATTTGAATGGATGTATATTGGCATGCATTTCTTAGAATCTCCCAACAATCATTAGTGGCAGTCTCAGGATTCGACCTCCAGGCCTAAGTTGAAGTTTTGGTTATGGCTTCCCTAATAGCCAGGCAAACATCAGCATGCAAGGTCATGTACACTTTCTGGGCCTTTTCATTTAGGTCCAGGATTGTCAGAATGCAAAGGGGAAAAAATGTAAAACCACGTTATCGATCTTCTCTGTTTTATCCTTCTTCTTTCTATTTTTTGCCAACCCAGAGATTTGAACTTGGGTCCTAGGATCCAAGGGTCAAGTGTGGCAGAGATGCCAAAACCTGAGTTCAAGCCATGTGCATGGCCAAAGGAAAATTGCCCTGGCTTGGAATTTGCACCATTTTCTGGCAGGCCTGGGATTTGAACTCAGGGTCTGGGTAACTCTGTGGCACTGTGGTTGAAGGGGAAGCTCACCATCCTTGAAGACAAGAAATTTTAGACCAGTTCCCAGGGCCTGAATAGAAGCCCCAGAACTGAAAAAAAAATAATATTCATATATGAGATTTATTTACATGCATGGGTTTAGTGAGTATGACGTTTATTACACTTATTTATGTAGTATTATTACACACATAACATTTCATTTATTACATCCTATCACACAGGATATATTTGCATATAGATTATATATCATACTGAGACCCAGGATATTTTTCAGGAAAAAAAATGTGTCAAAAGTGGCTTCTTATTCCATGAATAAATTTTTGGCCATGCTGGGATTTCAACTTATGGCCTAGAATGCCCAATCCATAAATGAGGTCACAGTCTTAGCTCACCATCCTCTGGCAAACTGAGCTGCCAGGAAATGCTGAGGACCTGTGATCAAGCCACAATAGTGCCCAATATATATACTGATAGCTGTGTATATATACATATACACACACACTTAGAGAGAGAATGTGAGTATATCATTAAATTATATATATATATATAGTTATCAATTATTAGTTTAAGTTATGTCTCCATTTAATGAAATATAATGGCTGAATACTTATAAAAGCATTAATTAAAAATTAGTCAATATCCTTCCATTTGAGGAATCATACCATGGTGCTAGAATGGAAGATTTAAGTTCAATAATTTTTCTGTGGCATTCTAAAATAGAATCATGAATTAACTGCAAATTTAATTATTACTTTGATTACTTTGATAACATTCCATTAGCATTCACATAAATAGGAATGAGTTTGTCAGGATCTCCCTCCATTTGTGAGTGGCAGTCCTGGCATTCTAACTCCAGGCCTAGATGATTTATTTCAAATGTAAACAATTGGAATAACACTGTGAAGATTTCAGATTGTCATGATTTTAAAAAAGAACAACAAGAAGAAAAGAAAGCCAGGTGTCAGTGGCTCCTGTATTTAATGCTAGCTCCTCAGGAGGCTGAGGTGTAGAGAATGCCAATTTGAATTCAGCCAGGGCAGGAAAGTCCTAGACACTCTTATTTCTAAGAGATCACAGGAAAATATGCCCATGGGTTGGGCCTGTGCCTCAAGGGCAGAGGTCTACCCTTGAGCAAAAGGAGATCAGGAATAGGGCCTAGTCTCATATTTCAACCTCGGACCTGCCAATGAAATAAAAGAATTCAGTAACTCCATGTCTCTATGTATAGTTTTGGATGATGTATGAACAATGGGCTTTCAGCAGGTTGCCCTTACCCAGACCCCCAACCTGGGCAAGCTGGGAAAAGCACTCAGAGAGTACTAAGTATGAGTCAGTAGCATGAACAAAGCATCCTTCTCTGCCATTTAATAAGTGAAACCCCGAAAGCTTGCCTGGGCTGGTGTATGCAATAGGTGCATTACATTCTGGCTGAGGTATCTTATTGGGACATCTAACAGCCAGCCACTACCTCCAGGGAGGCCACAGTTCCTCGGCTGTAGGAGTTGTGGAAGGTTCTGGCTCCATATTTCCTATCCCTCTGTAGGATGTGAGCTTAGATCTCTGGGGCCTGGTGGCTATCACACATTCATCATTCCTCATTGCCGAGTCTCAGGCTGGTCCCAAATCCTGGCAAAGATATAAAATGGCCATCGATTTCTGTGCTGAAATCCCACCCTCCTAGATCCTGTTAGAAGTGAGCCTTGGGCTGCGAATGTGGCTTTGTGATAGAGTGCTTACCTAGAGAGCATGAAGCCGGAGGTTCGATTCCTCAGTACTACATAAACAGAAAAAACCAAAAGTGGCACTGTGGCTTAAGTGATAGAATGTACCCTTGAGGAAAAGCAACTCAGGAACATGCCCAGACCCTTAGTTCAAGTCCATGATTAGCAAAATATGTGAGCTTGGTGAGACATACTCTTCTGGGACTCAGAGGAGGGCCAAGGTTATAGGGAAGAGGGAGATGGCAGGTGCTGGTGGCTCACCCCTATACTCTTTGCTACTCTGGAGGCTGAAATCTGAGGATCATAATTTGCAAGACAGTGCATGCAGGAAAGTCTGTATGAGAATCTTTTCTCCAATGAAACACCCAAAAAGCCAGAAGTAGAGCTGTGTTCCAAGTAGTAGAGTTCTAGCCTTGAACATAAAAACTCAGGAATAACATCCAGGCCATGAATTTCAACCCAAGGACTGGCACACAAACACACACACACACACACACACACACACACACACACACACACACACACACACACACACACCAATATAGAGCATTTGCCAGTCAGCATACCAAGTTCCATCTCTAGGAACCCAATATTATTTTAGAAAGAGGGAGAATGGAAGGAAGGACTTGCTCCAGGAGGTGATATAACTAGTGCCAAAATTCCACTGGAATTCTAAGATGTGGAACAGGACAAAGTGCCTCAGGCAGAAGGTACACAGCATGGGCAAAGGTCCTGAGGTGTGGTGTAGAGCAGGTGGTATGGGGGGAATGAAGGTTCTGTGTCTTCAGAAAAGTCTGGCTGAACACTCAAGGCTGGGTCAAGATTTGTACTTGAGTCACAGGTAGGGCAGAGGGTAGGGTCCAGAATGGGGCCCAGGGGAAGATTAGCTTGACTTTTCGCAATGGACCCCAGCCATTTCCTGTGGCTGAACGCCTACTTTTCACAGCTCCTGACCCTAAGGCCTCCTTTGCATGGAGGAGTCAGGGCAAACGCAGGGAAGAACACTTGCTTAAGAAAAGCTTCTACCCAATGCCACCAGTGGCTCATCCTCTGTAAATCCTAGCTACTCAAGAGACTGAAATCAGAGCTCGTGGTTCAAAGCCAGCTCAGGGGAAGAAAGTTAGTGAGACTCTTCTTGCCAATGAACCACCAAAAGCCAGAAATGGAGCTGTGGCTCAAGTGGTAGAGTACCAGCCTTGAGGGAAAATTTTAAGAGACCAGAGCCCAGACCCTGAGTTCAAGCCCCAGTACAGGCACAGAAAAAATAAAGAAGATTTCAGAAGCTCTAAGTCCACTGTGGAGAAAGGCCATTATCAGCTGGGTGAAAGTGGCTCAAGCCTGTCATCCTAGCTACTCAAGGCTGAGACCTGAGGATCAATCAAGATTCAAAGCTAGGCTGGGCAGAATCTTATCTCCAATGACTCACCAAAAAGCTGGGAAGTTGAGCTACTGTAGTTCAAGTGGTACAGCACAAACCTAGTGTAAACAAGCTAAAGGATAACATCTAGGCTCTGAGTTCTTGTCCTGGTAAACACACACACACACACACACACACACACACACACACACACACACACACACACACTAACATCATTAGCAGGTGCCAGCAATCCTAGCTACTCAAGAGGCTGAGCTCTTAGGATGGCAGCTTGATGCCAGCCCAGGCAGGAAAGTCCATGAGACCCTTATGTCCACTAAACAACTAAAAAGATGAAAGTTCAGCTGTGTTTCAAGTGGTAGAATGTTAGCTTTGAGCAAAGGAAGTTCAGGGACAGTGCCTAGGTCCTGAGTTACAGCTCAAAGATTTTTTAATACACCCTTTGCCAGCCCCGCAGGCCATAAATCCAGATTTTGGTCATCCTAGGTCTCACCTCCACTTCCGTCACTTCCACAGTACTGACACATGTGGCCAGTGTGTGGCCAACACTGGGTTAAGAAGTGAATGTACACAAGGAGGGAGGGGCATAGCCAGGTCAAGACTAATATCCCAGAACATTGAGTTTTTGGTCATACCAGTCTCTCATCCCCCAGTTCCCTGGCCCTGGAATCTAAAGTCTGTGCCTCTGTATTCTGGGCATCCGGAATTGTCTAGAAGGCCCAGGTAGGGCCAGAAGATAGACTTTCCTATGATAAAGTACATTTACATTTCCTAGAAACTGACCAATATTTCCAAGCCACCTTAGTCTCACCTCCCATGTAGCCCTGGATCCTCCTTGCTCGGGTGGCCTTCAGTCAGATGTCAAGCTTGAGTTAGCCAGAGCCACCAGCACCCCCCATTCCCCAGTCCACTGCCAGCCTGTTGAGAGGGATGTCATAGGCCCAGCTGAGGAAAAGGACAGGACATCGTATGACTGAGGCCCTCCCTCTGAGGCATGGGAGACCCTATGCCAGCTGGCACTGCTGTACCAGAATCTGCTGGAGGCGGCCAAATATTTGGACAGTCAGACTTGTGCCCCAGAGAAAATATGGAAAACAGGCCACTGGCAATTTACGACTCATTGTAGACCCTGATAGGGAGCTAAAGGCAAGGTCGGTGTGGAGGAAGGGCACAATCTGAAGTCAGAAAGAGGAGGATAGGCACCTAAGAAGGGGACAGAGAAAGATGAGGGAAAATTTCACACACACAGACACACAGACACATAAACAGACACACACACACACACACACAGACACACACACACAGACACAGACACACACACACACACACACACACGCACGCACACACATGGACATTCCTAGGCCTCAGCGGTTCCTGTGAACAGAACCTCGAACTCCCTCCATTTGGGTCATATCTGACCTGTGAGAAGATGGCACTATCGTACTCATTCCAACTGTCGACACAAGATTGAGCCTCTAACATATCTGGAATATCTCATAACCTAGCATGGAATTTCCTACCATACACACTGCTATGTTGAAAACTCAGCCACCTCTTTGTTTATTGCTGGTCATGGGGTTTGAACTCTGGGTCAGGGCACTGACTTTCAGCTCTTCAGCTGAAGATGATCACTCTACCACTTGAGCCACAGCGCCAGTTCCTGTTTTCTGGTGGTTCATTGGATATGAAGTATCACCAAGCTGGCCTTGAACTTTGGTCTTTACATCTCAGCTTTATGAGTAGCTAGGATGCCAGTTGTGAGCCACCAGCAGCACCCTGCTTTAGCCACATTCATATACCCAGAGGAAACCCAATTTGTCAGGCCACGAACTTCTTGCAGCCCTTGACTTCAAACTTTGACACTCAGCATCCAAATCCATCCTTCAATGGAGAAAATACAGGCACAACAATCCGACCTCTGCACCCATTCACCCACTCACTGCCTGCCAAAGGCCTCATCCTCTTGAGTACTTGGTAAGGGACTGCCCATCCTACTGTGGCTTCAAACTGGGGAAAACTTGGGGAGTTCTTAGAAATGTCTGTACAGTGAGGCCAACACCTGGTCTCTCAACCACAGCACCCCCACACACACCTCCACATTTTTGCAGGCAAAGATGGTTTACTTTCTTTCTTTTTTTTGGTTGTAGGGTTTGAACTCTGGGCCTGGGTGCTTTCCCTGAGCTCTTCAGCTCAAGGCTTGAGCCACAGCACCCCTTCTGGTTTTGTGGTGGTTTGTTGGATATAAGAGTCTCAGGGCCGGGAGGCTGAGATCTGAGGATCACGGTTCAAAGACAGCCCGGGCAGGAGAGACCGTGAGACTCCTATCTCCAATAAACCACCAGAAAACCGGAAGTGGCGCTGTAGCTCAAGTGGTAGAGCGCTCGCCTTGAGCTGAAGAGCTGAGGAACAGTGCCCAGGCCCAGAGTTCAAGCCCCACGAATGACAAAAAAAAAAAAAAAAAAGAAGAAGAAGAAGAGTCTCAGGGTCTTTCCTACCCAGGCTGGCTTTGAACTGTGATCTTCAGATCTCACCTCCTGAGTACCGAGGATGACAGTCATAAGCTACTGGCACCTGGCTAAAGATACTTTTCCATGATTGTCATCTTATCTCCTTAGGAGACTAAGATCTGAGGACTGCAGTTGGATGCCACCCTTGGCAACAAGTCCATGAGAACTCTTTATCTCCAATTAAACCCAAAAAAGCTAGAAGTAAAGCTCTGGTTCAAATGTTAGAGTCCTATCTTGGAGCATAAAAGACAAGACAACCCCTAATTTTAAGCATTTCCTAGCAAAGATCCACTCAAGAAAGGGAAGCAGGTGAGCACACGGGTGCTCAAAGCTCACACGTAATAATCAAGACTCTCAGAAAAGATCCCACCCTGCTATGATTCTCTAGATAATTTGTCCTACACCATGGCAGTCTTAGATGGGACTGACTATGCAACAAATTAGGACGTTCAAGTATGATCTCATACTGAGGATCCCCGGACATTATCAAAGACTCAGGATCTCTCAGAGTCCTGCCTCAACACTGGACAGTAAAATGAGATCTAGTAATCCAAACACATGATATGGGAACCAAAGGGTTTCTTGGTCAAGGGACTGAGACTGGGGAGCTCTAGCTCCCTCTCTCTTGGGAAGGTGAAAAGGGCTGTTCTATCCCAGGAATGTTCCTCTGTTTGAGTATTATCAAAAAAGCAACCCTGCTCAGATCCTAGTGCCTCTGGTTTTCCCACCAGTCTCTACCCAGCCCTGCCCCACCTTCAGCCTGCCCTCTCTGAATCCCAAATCTGCCATCTAGATTAAAGACTGAGCCACCAAAGAGACCCCCTTCTGCCACTGAGAATGGCAGTCACAGGGCCCTAGCACCTTCTATATGAAGTCTCAGAGCAACATGGGTCCCAACTCCCGCCCTCATTCCCAGGCTGTCCTGTGCCAGTGGCATGCTTACCTCTGACTCTCATGGAGGAATGAACACCAGGGGTGTCATCTTCAGATGAAGCCCGATTGAGCACTCGAAAGCCCCAGCCCCCAAGGTTGTACTGCACAGGCATCCTGCAGTGAACGACAGCCAGGTCGTCAACGGTGAAACCAAGGTGCCAGGAATTTTAACAGCATTGTGGCTGGATCAAAGGCTCGATCACTGGTAGTCTGGTTTGTCAGGTGAGATCATAGCTAAAATATCCTGACACACCTGACCTGGGATCATCCTCCCTCTTCATCTTCCTAATTATCACTTGCCCCCGCCCTTTACACACCCTCACCCCAATACCTCCCTAGCCCTTGGACACTTTCTTCTTATCTGACCAGAAAATAAACTCGTTGGGGCCAGGGATGATTTAAATCTGGTAACCCACCCTGATCCCTAGGGTCTACTGAGGCTGCTCTGCACTCGGTTGAGCACACAGCTCCTGGATGTCATGAACTTGCTGAGGGGTCAGTCGCTTGATCCAACATACTGGCTTTGATCTCTGAAACTGTCCCTACAGAGCTTGTGAATGGTTGGCTCCCTTGATCCAGGGACACCAAACCAAGTCTTGCATGTTATCCCTTCTTCCTTCCTTTCCTCTTTTTCTCCCTCTGTCCTTCCCTCCTCTCTCTCTGTCTCTCTCTGTCTCTGTCTATGTCTCTCTCTCTGTTTCTGTCTCTGTCTTTCATTTCTTTGTGTCAGTCATGTGCCTTGAACTCGGAGCCTAGGTGCTATCCCTGAGCCTTTTTACTCAAGGCTAGCAGTCTATGGCTTGAGGCATACATCCACTTCTGTTGTTTTGTTTTTGGTAGTTAATTGAAGACAAGAGTCTTACAGGCTTTCCTGCTTGGGCCAAAAGTCTCCATCCTTGGATCTCAGCTTCCTAAGTAAGTAGGATGACAGGCCTGAAGCACCAGCATCCAGCTCAAACCAAGGTTTCTTGATGTTCTGTGGAAACAGCCTGGAACCTTTCATTGTCTAAGACCTCCCAGAGCATGGTGCACACTGTATATGTTTGTTGGATAAATAAATGAGCATCTGTCTATGACAATACTACAGAAAAGTCCCATCTGATTCAGGTAACTATCCCCTGTAATTATTCCTCTGATGAAGCCTGATGTAGCTCTCCCACAGTTCTCTCTCCTCCCTCTTCATGCCCTCCTGGTGGCACCACACTTAACTGTTTTGACTCATAGGATGTGAGCTATGATGTACTCACTGTATTCCAGGGCCTCTAGGATGCCTATCTTCTCAAAGATCTCTGTCCAGCGGCTGACCAGCTCTGTGGCACTCAATTCCCCACTCAGGTATGAACAAGTTTGCCATGAGCTGAATGACTGGCTCAAGAGGCCTCCTCTCCTCCCCCTGGGACCAGCCAGGATGGTCTACCACATCCGCCCCCAAGATTCATGTTGCAGACAAAGGATCTTTGAGGCAGCCTGGGGTCTCTGAATCTCCGATAATCCAGTGCAGTTGCTGGGAATCGTCTCTACTCACAGCTGGCAGGCTGGGGATGGCAAGGTCACAATCTCTGCTCCCCAGGACGTCCCCGACTTAGGTGGTCACCCTAGAGAGAACTGGAGGAGATTCAGCAGCTGCCAGAGAAAAGCTTAGTCAAGGCACAAGGTTCAAAGCAAGAAAATAATCTGGCTTGGGACCTCTGCCTGTGACACTTTGAATGACATTTTTGGCAGCTAAAAACGTCCATCCAAGGCATTCGTGGAAATTGCCAGCTTAAATTAAAAAAAAACCTGGAAAATGTAGCATTTAAATTGTCCCAATCAAACTTAAAGGGTTCCAAAATCAGTGGTCCCCTTTTGCTTCCAGACAGCCTACAGCAGGTTACAGAAACTGGCATTCATCAATCCCTATCTAACTGCCATATCCTGATACCAAGCGGGCTCCAGCAGGGGGAATGGACTTACCTACCACTGTCCAGCATGAAACGTCCCAGACAGGACACAGATTGGAGTCTGCAGGAATCCAGGGAGGATTGACCACTGGTGCACTGCCCCGGGAGAGAATCCATACCACCAGTGGGGCCCCGGAGCCCTGGGCTTGGATGCCCACAGAGACCATAATCGCCCTAGGTAAGGTTCCCCTCTCATCCTCGGTCATGGTGAAACATGTGCCATGTCACACTGTACTCCAGCCCCCAAAACCTCATAGCTTCACAGCCCCTGCCCTACCCTTTCCCCCATCTCCTTCCCTAATTATGTTTGGCAGACACATTCCCAACCCTTAAATTAGCTCCAACTATACACTGAGAGCAAAGTGTCTGTCTGGAAGAATGTGGCTGTGGACACACTTGCCTCACCAAGCTTCTGGCCTGGGATAGAAGGACAGGTGTCCACTCGAGTTCACACAGGTCTCCTAGGGGAGGGCCACGCAGGCCCAGCAGCTATTGTGGGCTACAGGAAAGGGGGAAAAGTGAGGTGGAAAGAGGAGGAAAGGAATGTCTACTGAAATCTTCCATAACGGACCCATGAAACTGTGAAGGAGAAAACAAAAATTGTGGCTGGGTTCATACTTGGTACTGATGAAAAAAGAACAACAACAAGTACATACACACAGAGAAATAAAATGCTTTTGCTGTTTTTAGACATGTGACACACACACACACACACACACACACACACACACACACACACACACACACACACACACACAAATCCAGAACAGTGACAGAAGTGTCTTCCATGCAGCACCTACAATTTGCCAAATGATCACTCACCTGAGCACAGTCAGGCTGTACAAGGAGAAAGATGATCTCTCTCTCTCTCTCTCTCTCTCTCTCTCTCTCTCTCTCTCTCTCTCTCTCTCTCTCTCTCTCTCTCTCTCTCTCTCTCTCTCTCTCATGCACACACACACACACAGACACACACACACACACAGACACACACTCAGACTCAGAGTAGTGCCTCTCTTAAGTTTGTTGGTTACTCATCTGGGGCAATGTACAGCTAGATCATGCATGTTCCCATTCCCCATTCCCTTTTCAGAAACAAGGGTTCCCACCCAAAGGGAGCACCACTGTAATGACACAGCACCACCCTGCCTCTCGCCTTCTCCAGCGCCAAACTCTTCCCCTTGGGAACAACTAGCCTTATATCCCCATTCACCAAAACCCTAAGCCAGGACACTGGGTGAAGGAATCCCCAGACAGCTGGCTCCTCAGAGCAAGGACTGAAAACAAGCAGGGGGTCATGGGGTCCCCAAGGGAATGTCTAACCTGGGGTGGGCATGGTGTTGAGGAAATGGATGGGGTTTTAAAGGCTACACACATGGACACACTCCCTACTTCCAGCCTAGATGCTTCTGGGAGACTGGGTGGATTCTTGGAGGGACAAGGAGAACAGATGGACCAGGAGCACCAGCAGATGCTGGAAGAGCTGGGAAATGTGACCAAACTGTGAGTACTATTGACAGCTGGGGTGGGGGGTACAGGCCAGGTGTATATGTGTCAGAGAGAGTGTGTTCCTCCCAGATATTCACCTTTCATCTGACCCCCAGCGCTGTCACCTACCTAGTGGGATTTTCTGATACCCTCCTCAGGTGAGAGGGTGACTGAGAACAGAGGACAAGAACTCACACAGCAAATGGCCCCTATCTTCGGCATCCAATACCCCCCACCCCCAGAAAAAAGGAAAAGACCTGAGAAGGCAGGTGTTGAGTTGCTGCTCCCCACCTCTTTATAAAGCCACAAAATTCCAACCTAGGAGAGGAAGTGTGAAGATGTGGGGCTATGTGGTTCCCACTGCTCCAGGCCAGGGGTTTGGTGATGCCCCCTTCTCACCCAACCCTCCATCTCCCCATTTCCTGGGACACTGACACTAGGGATGGGGGTGGGATCCTTGGGATGACACCCACTCCCCCCCCACTCCTGGGGAGTATTTGTGGCATAACCAGGGCTGGCCCCTGGCACAGGTGAGGCAAGGTTGGGATGTGAGAAGGGAAGTGGGAGTCGCGGGTCTGGGTGGGGTGGGGAAGGGAGAGGTCACAAGGTGCGGGCCTATGGGACAGCCACTCATGTGTGCTGCTGGCAGATGCTATAGCCTGCCATTCTGGGTGTAGCAGGAAGCAATGGCAGCATCATGGCAGATGCTCAGGCCCAGAGCAGAGGATGGGGTCCAGGACGTTGTCAGGGCCACAAGCTGGCCTGGGGCACATCACTGGATGACTCAGAGGCCCTGCCGGTCCGAGCCAGCAGCCCATGTTTGAAACGTGATGCCACGGGGACAGCAGGAAAGGGGGTCAGGACAGGGACTGGCAGGTGGCAGGGCTGAGCCCACCTTAGGCCCAGCTATGCTCATGGCACTGGAATCTCAGACTCAGTGCCTCCTTGGCCTCTGAGCCTCCCAGGGCCTGTGGGAGGGATGTGATTGCTGTGCTGGCTTTGTGTGCTCTGTGCTCCTGGCACAGACCTGTGATCCTACAGCAGCAGAAGCCAGCCATTGATGTCGCCTTCCCTGGTGCTTGTTCCTGCTCTTCTCTCTGCTGTCTCTCTCTGACCCCCACTTTTCTCCTGGGCTGCCACACCCACGCTGCACAAGTGAGCCAGCCCCCATGTGCCCCTGGCTGCAGCAGATATGTGTCCCCTCGGCCACATCCTTTCCTCTCCTCAGTCATGCCCCCTCCCCACTCGACCACACCCCCCATCCCTGACCTTTTGGTGCCCTGACTGCCCTAAGGCTAACAGGCCATGAAAGAAGCAGCCTCACCTCAGCTCAGGACTTCCTCCCAAACCCAGCAGCTGCCCATGGAATCGAACCCCTCCCTCTGCCCAAAGGCTGGGAGAGACTCTTCTCTATCCACCTCACACACTAAGCAGGTGCACAGTTACCCTCTGTTAGTGTGTGTGTGTGTGTGTGTGTGTGTGTGTGTGTGTGTGTGTGTGTGTGTGTGTGTGTGTGTGTGTGTGTGATTTTCAGGGATACCTACCTCACAAGGACTCAGAACATAGCACCCTTTTGGATGACAGCACACAGCATACTTTAAAAAAATATCACAAAGAAATCTGTGTAATGGACTCAGCACAATGCGCCTTTTGAAGGACTCAGCACATAACACCCTTTGGGATCCTCATGGTAATCTAATGACCAATAAAATTAGACATGCCATTTTGACATCACCAAGCTTAAATATCATAAAATTATGACAGCATACATCATAGTGAAATTATAGACATATTGTGAATGCCTATTTTGTGATTTCATTCTAGTTCAAGCAAGCAATATTGGTGGATATCAGAAATCCATTGTGACCTCAAAGCCATTGTGACTTGAAAATCCTTTTGTGATATCATAGTGCCATTGTGATATCATTAACCTGTTGTGACATCACAAAGCTGTCCTGTCCATTGTGACCTCCTCACCAATGTGACATCACAAAGCCATTGTTATATCACATTGCTGTTGTGACATTACTATCACCCTGAGACCTCCCAAACCAATTATGACTTCTTTAGCACCTTTGAAAAAACACATGGCCTTTGTGACACCACAGTCCCTTTTTGTATCCATATCTTCATTGTGAAATGTCAATTGAGATCAGATATGCCATTGTGATATCACAAACATTTACAATATAATCATACTGTGACATCACATTGTCATTATGACAACATCAGGTCATTATGATATCCCAAATCTATAATGATATCATGCCATTATGACATCACATTTTCATTGTGACATCATATTTACATTATGAATGCCTATTATGTTATTTCATTATATTTCAAATGTGGCATGTGGGTTCATATCACAAACACATTTTGACTTCATAACCATTGTGACATCACAATCCCTTTGAGACAAAATGTTGCCATTGTGATATCTCTAAACAACTGTGACACCTCAAACATGTCCTGTCTTCATAAGTTTTGACATGTTGCCACTGTGTTATGTTAGGACCATTGAGAGCTCATTCTATTTTTGACCTCATATTATTTCAGGTATGACATAAAATATTAATAATGTACTGTGACATCTTAAGTATTGTGACATCACACTGCTAGATGTAATGACCATTGTGTCACATTGTCACATCACATATCTATTCGACTTCATCACATTTATGCCAACAAATGCCTTTGGAATCCTCACAATCCCATTCTGAACTCATATACTCACTGTGAGCTATTGACAATTGAGGAGTCGAATGCCATTGTCACATCACCAATCTATTGCAACATCACAAAACTATTTTGAACTCATCACTATTATGGCATCACCAACTAATTGTGATTATAACAACACTCTTATGACATTATAATTTGACATCATATTACAATTGTGATATTACTGTACCATCATGCTTTCACAAACCTATTACGACCTCATCAAGCCTTTGGGACATCAAGCTCCTTTGGGACATCAAGCTCCTTTTCTGAATTTGTATCATTGTGAACTTGTAGCAATTGAAATTTGAAATAAGGTGTGATATTACAAACTCGTTTGACATCACTTACACATTTTTATATCATTAACACTTTGACAAATGAAACCTGTTAGGAACCTTAGCACTTTTGACAAAAATAACATGGCCTTTGTGTCATCACAGTTCATTTGTGTATGTCATCGTGACTTCATTCTCATATCCTCATTATAAACTAATGGCAGTTAAGATCTGACATGCCATTGTGACATCACAAATCCTTTGTGACATCATCAAACTGTCATTATGATATCATCAGCTCATTGTGACATCACCAATCTACAGTGATATCATAACTTTAAGACATCACATTGCCATTTTGCTGTCATAGACATATTGTGAATATATATCCTGTGATTTCATTCTATTTCAAATGTGTCATAATAGTTGATATCAGAAACACATTGTGACCTCATATCCATTGTAACATTATAAACCCTGTGTGATGTCATAACCATTGTGACACCATATTTTTGTTATCACATCTTTAGCTTATGGTGACAACACAAAATGAGAATGACATTATAGCATTTGCCATTATGTAATTGTGACATCATATTCACATTATGAATGCCAAATCTGTGATTTCATTGTATTTGAAATGTGGCATGTGGGTTGATATCAGAAACTCATTGTGATGTCATAACCATTGTCACATCAGAATCCCTTTGTGACATCAATTTGGCAATGTGACATCACAATAGCAATATGATGCTACTAAGGCACCATGATATCACAATGGTCATGAACTCACAATGGGCTTCTGATATCAACCGACATGCCACATTAGAAATAGAATCAAATAACATAATAGGCAAACACAACATGTCTATGATATCAGAATGACAATGAGATGTTACAATGCTATGAAGTCATTGTAGTTTTACATGTCAAAATGAGCTGATGGTGTCATAATGGCAACATGATGTCACAATTATGATAATGTCAGAAAGGATTTTTTAATGTTTAAATGGTATGTCTGATGTCAGTTGTCAGTTCCCCATGAGGATATGGATACAAAAATGTTCTGTGATGTCACAGAGGCCATGTGTGTTTTCAAAGGTGGTAAGAGGTCATAACAGGTTTCAAAGGGAAAAATGTGATCCATAATGTCACAATGAAAATGAGATGTCCCATTGGGTTTTTGATGTCACAATGGTGATGAGGTCAAAATGGTTTAGTAATGTCACAGTTTGTAATATCAGAATGATACATCCAATTTCAATTACTCATAATTCAATATGAGGATACCGGGTGATAGAAGGAGCTTCATAGTATGTGCTCATACTATGTGAAAACCCAATGGAACAGTGATTTCACAATGACAATGTGATGTCTCAACATCATGTTATAATAATGTTTTGATGTCACAATTGGTGATGCCATACTGATGAGGAGGTCACAATAGATTTGAGATGTCCCAAGGGGTTGATGTCACAATGGCATGTGGGATCTTAATTTTCATTAACTCACCATGAGTATATGAGTTTGGGGAGGGATTCTGATGTCACCAAAATAAATGCAGTCAAGAAAGTGAAGAACTAACAGGTCTGAGATGTCACAAAGTGACACAATGGTTATGATGTCCAGGGGTGTGATATCATGATGTTACATTGGATTTTAGATATCTCATGTCATATTTGAAATATGAAGTCGAACACAGATTTTCAACTTACAAAGCGCCTAAGATATCACAATGGCATTTCACAAAAGTTATGAGGACAGGAGAGGTATTTGATGTCACAGTGGATTAATGATATAACAAATGCAAAGTGCTGTGACAAAGACATTTTGATGTGACAAAGGTTATGAGTTCATAATGATTTCCTGATATCAACCCACATGGCACATTTGAAATAGAATGAAATCAAAGTATAGGCATTCACAATGGGTCTATGACATTAAAGTGACAAGGTGATGTCAAGGCAGCAATGTTCGATAGGATATGTACTCATTACCTTACTCATGTAACTGTAATCCCTCTGTACAGTACACTTACAATAAAAAAACGTACAGAAGAAAAAAAGAGAAAAAATGGTATTGTGTCATTGCGGTTTTGTGTTGTCACAATGAGATGATGGTGTCATGATGACAATGTGATTTCACAGTCATAATTATTGTACAAAGTATTTGTGATGCTACAATGCTATGTGTGATCACAATTTTCATTAGTTCACTATGAGGATATGGGTACACAAAGGGTCTGTGATGACACAGAGGTCATGTGTATTTTAAAGGTGCTAAGAGTTCACAATTGCTTTGTGATGTCACAATGTGATTGTGAAGGCACAACAGTAATGTGATATCACAATGGGTTTTTGATGTCACAGTGATGATGAGGTCACAATGAGTTTGTGATGTCACTATGAGTTTGTAGTATTACAATGACATGTCCAATTTCAATTTCTACTAGTTCAAAATGAGGATACAATTTCAAAGAAAGAATCTGAAGCTCCAAAGACCATGAACTGTTAGTCATAACGTGTGATATGCTGCCATTAGGATGTTTTAGGCCTTTAGTAAGCTTATATTCTGTTTTCAAATTCATAATTCAGGCATGACATCTGATATCAGAAATTGACTCTGACAATATGAACATTGTGACATCACATTGATAGACATCAAGACCATGGTGTCACATTGTGAACTCACAAATGTGTTAGGACTTCATCATATTTGCCTCAACACATGACTTTGGAGACAACACAGTCCTTTTGTGAACTCATATCTTCATTTTGAATTAAAGACATTTGAGAATCGGCATGTCATTGTGACATTTCAAACCAATTGTGACAGCACAAACCTATTATAGTAGAAACACATTGTGATATAATAGCCATTGTGGTAGCACAATCCCTTTTTGACCCCATATTTCCATAGTGATATCACTAACCCACTGTGAAATTCCAATCCTCTCATACCCAATCCAGGTATGAAATGTGATACCTGAATCCAGTGTGACATCTAGATCATGGTGACATCACACTGATAGATGTTATGAGCATTTTGTCATATTCTGACAACACACACCTGTTAGGATTTCATCATTTTTGAGACAATGCATGATTTTGGAGACATTACAGTCCCTTTGTGAGCCCATATACTCATTGTGAGTTGACAATTGAGATCACATGTGTAATTTTGATGTCACCAACCCATTGTGACATCACACACCTCTTGTAAACTCATCACCAGTATGGCATCACCAATTGTGGTAACAAAACTTTATTAAGTCATCATATTGCAACATCCCATTGCCATAGCGATATCACTGTTCCAATGTTTTTTCAAAAACCTAGTATGTCTTCATAGCATTTTAGAAAATTCATGGCCTTTTATACTTCAGTCTTCTTCTGTGAACTCATATCCTCATTGCGAAATAGTAGCAACTGAAATTGGACATGTGAGTATGAGATGTGACTTCACAAAACGTTGATTTCATCACCAATATAACATTACAAACCCATTGTAAGCTTTCATTGCCATTTGATATCACTATCACATTGTGACATCCCAAACCTATTTGGACCTCTCAGCACATTTGAAAAAACACATGGCCTTTGTGACATCACAGTCCCTTTGTGTAACTATACCCTGATTATGAACTGACAATTGATATAAGACATGCCATTGTAACATCATGAACTCTTTGAGACATCACCAGTGTCACATAACATTCTCATTATGACAGGATTAACTACTTTTGACATCACAAAACTATGACAAGATAGCATTATGAGATCATATTGTCATTGTCGAGCTTGATCTCTGGACTTGGGTTTTGTCTCTGCTCTTCAGCTCAAGGCAAGCAATCTATCGCTTCAGTCACAGCACCACTTCTGGTTTTCTAATGGTTTTTATTGGAGGTAGTCTCATGGACTTTCCTGCCTAAAGTGGCTTTGAAGTGCAATCCTTAGTTCTCAGCCTCCTGAGTATCTTGGATTAGTCATGAGCCACTGGCGCCCGGCCTTTTCATTTTTTTTTTCAAATTTGACATGTGTGTTCATATCAGAAACATAATGTGACCTCATAACCATTGTAACATCATAAATAAGCAGTGACATCAAATTGTCATTATGACACCTTCGTCTCGTTGTGACATCACCAAACAACAATGACATCATAGCATGATAAATCACAATGACATTGTTACATCATAGTCATAGCAGTGTGAAGGCCTATTCTGTGAATTCATTCTATATCAGTAACCCATTTTGACCATATAACCATTGTGATATCACAATCTTTTGTGACGTCATTAATCTGCTGTGCCATCACAAACCAGTCCTTATAAGTTTTGTGACATGCTGCCTTTGTCATATGTTAAGCCCTTTTTTAGCTCATAATCTGTTTTAAATCTCATATTTCTGTTATGACATGTGATATCAGAAATCCCCTGTGACATCATACTGCTATATATCATGAGTATTGTGTCACATTGTGACATCACAAACCTGTTAGAACGGCATCACATTTGTGACAACACATGCCTTTGGAAACATTACAGTCCCTTTTTGAAATCATATATTCATTGCCAATTAATGACAATTGAGATCTGCCATGCCACTCTGACATCATGAACCCTTTCTGACATCACAAACTTATTGTGACCTCATCACGAGAATGGCATCAACAACTAATTGTGGTATCAAAGCATTATTTTGACATGATATTGTGGTATTGCCATTGTGATATCACTGTCCCATTGTGTTTTTACAAACATATGGCCACATCACATCTTAGAAAATTCATGGCCTTTGAGACTTCAAGCTCTTTCTGTGAACTCGTGTACTTATAACTTCTAAGGCAAATAGACAAACCAGCAAGTCACATTTAGTATAATAATCCAGTTTACACTAGAAAGCGGACTGTGATTACCTTATGCTGGACCGGATACACAGGTCCAAGAGCAGCCTTGACCACCAAACCTCAGACATTCAATGGGCAGCCCCACCCTTTCTTTATTGGTCCGCAAACCACCAGTCAAAAAATTATGATCTCCAAAACTCCAAACCTCAATGGGCAAGGCTTTTTACTTTTCCATTCCTCCCTCCTTCACTACAGACTTGTCCTTCCTTCCTGGTCTTTCCCTATTTCCCTTCCACCACTTCCTTCTGGCCTCTCCAGTCTCCACAGGCCTGCCCTACTCTGCCCCAGTGAACACTTGCCAACCTTCTGCTCTCCCTCAACTTCCTCTCCTCTCAAGTTTTTCCCTTCCTGCTGTCTCACCACTTTCTTCCATCTGGGTAGCTTTCATTTTTATGTCCCCTTCCAATGTTCTGAAAATGCACTTCATATATAGGTTGTACCCCTCCTCACTCCAATGTGTCTTCTGCCTAACAGTTTTCAACCGTCACTTCCCAAACTGCCCAATGTTCAATTACTTCTTGACAGCTCACCATGTGAGGCTTGACACCTCCACCTTTGGCGGTATTCCCCACACTCTCCGGTGGGCCAGGCCAAGAATTTATAATGATTATCAGCTCCCACAGAGAATTCTGGCCTCACTGGTTATTACAGTATCCTCATAGTGAATTAGAAGAAATTGAAATTGTATATGTCATTGTTATATTACTTGATGAGATATCACTAACCCATTGTGACCTCATCACCGTGGTGACATCACAAACTCATTGTGATATCACATTGCCATTGTGTCACCATGCTCACATTGTGACATCCCAATCCTATTATGACCTCAGAAGCTTTGAAAGAAAGCATGGCCATTGTGTCATCACAGGACCTTTGTTTACCCAAATCCTCATTTTGAGCTAATGACAATTGAGATCAGACATGCCATTTTAACATCTCAAAACCTTTGTGACATCATCACCACTGTAACATCACATTGTCATTAGGACAACATCATCCCATTGTAACATCATAAAACAACAATGACATCATAGAATTATGACATCACATGGCCATTGTGATGTCACAGATACATTGGAATGTCTATTCTGTGATTTCATTCTATTTCAAATGTGACAGGTGTGTTGATATCAGAAATAGATTGTGAACACATAACCATTATGGCATCACAATACCTCGATGACTCTACATTGCCAGTATGATATCACTAACCCACTGTCTCTCCTATCTTCATAAATGTTTTGACATGCTGCCAGTGTGAACTCTGGCCTCTTTAAGCTCATAAATTGTTTAACTCATAATACTTCAGGTATGACATGTGATATCAGAAATCCACTGTGACATCACGACCACTGTGACATCACACTGACAGATGTCATGACCACTGATTCACATTGTGACATCACAAACCTGTTAATACTCATTCCACTTGTGCCAACATATGCCTTTGGATACATTATGCCTTGTGAACTTATGTATTTATTGTTAGAGACCTGGCATGAGATTGTGACATCAACATCCCATTGTGAAATCACAAATCTATGTGACCTCATCAGCTGTATGGCATTACCAACTATTTGGGACTTCAAAACAATACTATCCCATGTAATGGTAACATCACATTGCCAGTGGGATATCTCTGTCCCATTGCATTTTCACCAATCTCTTATGTCCGCATAATATTTTACAAAATCCATGGCTTTTCTGACTTCTTGCTCCTTATGTAAATGCGTATCTTCATTGTGATCTAGTAGAATGAAATTAGATATATAATGGTGATATTACAAATTCATTGTGACATCACTATCCAAGTGTGACTTTATCACCACTGTGACATCACAAACCCATTGTGACATCACATTTCCACAGTGATATCACGATCACCTTGTGATATCCCAAATCTGTTGTGACCTCTTAGCACCTCTTAGCAACTGACATCAGACATGCCATTGTACCATTACAAACGTTTTGTGACATCATCTCCAGAGTGAGATCACATTGTTGATAGCATACCATGAGCCCATTGTGATATCCCTAAATGACAATGACACCATAGCATTATGACATCACATATTCATTGTGAGGTCCTAGAGACAATGTGACTGCCTATTCTGTGATTTCATTCTATCTCAAATGTGGCATATAGGTTGATTTCAGAAACCCATTGTGACCACATCACCATTGTGACATTACAATCCCTTTGTGACCTCATATTGACATTGTGATATCATTAATGCAATGTAACATCACAAATCTGTCTTGTCCTTATACATTTTATAACAAGCTACTACCTTGACCTGGGCTGGATGCCCAGCCTCAACCATGCAGCCTCAAACATGAACCCTCAGAACTCCACAGAGCAGCACAGCCATTTGTTAACTGGTCTTCAAACAACCAACCCCAATAATAATGATATCCAAAGCTCCACATTTCAAAGGACAAGGCTTTTTCTTATCTCCTCATCCTCCTTCACTACAGACCTGTCTGACATTTCAGGTCTTATTTTTTTTCCTTCCACCATTCCCTTCTTCTCTTCAGGCTGTTCTACTCTTGACAGGCCTGCCGTGCCCTATCCAGGTGTCCAGGTGCCATCCTTCAGCTCCTGCTCTCCCTCAATTTCCTTTCCTCCAAGCTCTTTATCCTCCTGCAGTCTCATCACTTCTTTCCTTCCAGGTCTTTCCCCTTTTTCTGTCCCCTTCTGTTGCTCTGAACATGCAGCCTATATTTAGGCCGTACCCTTCCCCTACTGCAATATTTTTCCTACATAACAGTTTTCAATCATCACTTCCCAAATGGCCATGCCCAATCACTTCTTGGCAGCTCACCATGTGGGGCTTGACATCCTATCTCCTTCAACAGCATCATACACCTCTCTCTCTGGTGGTCCAAACCAAGAGGCCATGATGACTATCTGTTCCCGTGGATTATACGGGCACTGATGGTTATTACACTGTCCTCACGGTGAACTAGGAGCAATTGAAATTGGACAAATAATTGTGATATTACAAACTCGTGACATAACTAACCCATTGTGACCTCATCACCACTGTGACATCACAAACCCATTGTGACAGCACATTGATATTTTTAATACCAGTATCACATTGTTATATCCCAAATCTATTATGACCTCTTATGCATTTTGAAAAAAATACATAGCTTTGTGGCATCGCATTCCCTTTGTGTACTCAAATCCCCACTGTGAAATATTGACAATTAAGAATCAGACATGACATTTTAACATCAAAAACAGTTTGTGAGTTTATCACAATTGTGACATCACATTGTCATTTTGACACCATCTGTTCATTGTGAAATCACAAAATTAAAATGATATGATATATTTATAACTTCACCTTGTCATGTGACATCATAGACACATTATTAATGCCTTTTCTCGTATTTCATTCTATTTAAAATGTGGCCTGTAGGTTGATATCATAAGCAAATCAAGAACTCCTAACCATTGTGACATTAAAATCCCTTTGTACATCACATTTCCATTGGGATATCTCCAACACACTGTGACATCACAAACCCATTCTGTCATCATAACTTTTGTGACATACTGCAACTCTAATACCTTTGGCTTTTTTGTCCTCATAATCTGTTGTCAACCTCATTAGATTTCACATATGACACGATATCACAAATTCCCAGTGACATCATGACTATGGTGAGATCACACTGCCAGATTTCATAACCATTGTGTCAAATTTTAACCTCACAAACCTTTTAGGATTTCAATATATTTGTGACAACACATACTTTTGGAGAAACCACAATCCCTTAGTGAAATCCTATACTTATTGTAAGTTAAAGACAATTGGGAACCATCATGTCATTGTGACATGCCCAACACATTGTGACATCACCAATCTTTTGTGACCTCATCACCAATTGTGACAACAACACAATATTTTGACATGATGTAGTGAGTTGATATTGCCATGATGCTATCTGACCCATTGTGTATTCACAAACCTAATATGACCCCATAACTTTAAAAAAATTCATGTCCATTAGGACTTCAAGATCCTTCTGTGAACTTGTATGCACATTGTGAAATACTAGCAATTGAAATTGGACCTGTGTTTGAGATATTACAAAATTATTATGTCATCAAAAACCCTTGGTGACCTCATCACAACAGTTTATCATAAAGCTATCATGACCGTTAAGTACCTTTGAAAACACACATGGCATTTGTGACATCACAGTCCCTTTGTATGCCCATATCCTCATTGTGAACACATGACAATGGAATTCATACATGCCATTGTAACATCACCATTTGTTACCCCATCACAAATAAGACAACAAATATTCATTATGACTCCATTATGTCCTTGCAATGTCACCAATTTATAATAACCTCATAGCATTATGACATTATATTGTCATTGTGAGGTTATAGACACATTGTAAATGCCTATTATCTTAGTTCATTCTATTTCAAATTTGGCATGTGGGTTGATATGAAAAAACCATTATTATCTCATAAATATATGGCATCACAACCACTTTGTGACATCACAGTGCTATGGTGATATCATTAACACCCTGTGACATCACAAACCTGCCCTGTCCTCATAAGTCTTGTGACGTGCTGCAATTGTTTTGACTTAGGCCCTTTATGAGCTTGTAATCTGTTTTCAACCTTATAATATTTGTTATGATATGTGATATCAGAAATCCACTGTGACATCATGACAATTGTGACATCATACTGACAGATATCATGCACATTGTGTCACACTGTGATATCATATTCCTCCTAGGACTTCATCACACTTGTGAAAACACATGCCTTTGAAGATACCACAGTCCATTTGTAAACTCATATTCTCTGTGATTTCATGACAAATGAGATCCTTAATGCCATTTTGGATATCACTAACAAATTGTGACATCATAGACCTACTGTGACCCCTTACCTGTATGGCATCACCAACTAATTGTGACATCAAAACCTTTTGTGATGTCATGTGACACGATGAACATGATATCTGTCAGTGTGATGACACATGGTCATAATGTTAGTGGATTTCTGGTATCTCATGTCATACATGAAATATGAGGTTGAAAACAAATTTTGAGGGCAAAAAGGTCTAAGATATCACAATGTTAGCATGTCACAAAAGTTATAAGGACAGGAGAGTTTTGTGATGTCACATTGTGTTAGTGATATCACAATGGCCCTGTGCTATCACAAAGTGTTTATGATGTCAAAATGATTGTGTAGGCACAAACATGCGTTTTTGATATCAACTCTCATACCACATTTGAAATACAATGAAATCACAGAACAGGCATTCACAATGTGTCTTTGATGTCACTATGAGAATTGTTGTCATAATGCGATTATGTCATTGAGTTTGGTGATGCTCTCATAATGAAAATGTGATGTCACACTGTTGAGGATGTCACAAACACTTTTTGATGTTAAAATGGCATGTCTGATCTCAATTGTCATTGGTTAACAACAAGGATATGGGTACACAAAGTGACTATGATGTTGAAAAAGTCATGTGATTTTTCAAAGGAGCTAATTGATCATAATAGATTTGAGATGTCACAAAGGAATCATGATGTCACAATGACAACATTGTCACAATGGGTTTGTGATGTCGTGTTATGATGATGTCAAAATGGGTTTGTGATGTCATAATGAGTTTGTAATATCACAATCAAATTTCCAATTTCAATTGCAACTAATTTACAAGGAGGATACTGTAATAACCATCAGGGCCACAATAATCTATAGGGTCCGATAATCAGCCAGGCACCATCACCTGGACAGCTGGAGAGGACAAAGTATGCCACCAAAGAATGTGGGGCATTCTGTGGGAGGGGCTGGTGCATTAATCCCCGTCTATTGAGCTGTTAAGAAGTGATTGGGCTTTGGGCAGTTTCAGATGTGACAGTTGAAAACTGTTAGGCAGATGGAGTGTAGGATGGGTACAGATATTTTACAGGCTAGTTGTTCAGAGCAATAGAAGGAAAGAGAAAAAGGGGAAAGTCCTGGAAGAAAGGAAGTGGTGTGATAGCAGAAGGGGAAAGAGCTGGGAGAAGAGGAAGTTGAGAGGGGGTAGGAGGTGAAGGATGACAACTGACGATCCAGGCAAAGCAGTTCAGGCGTTTGGAGAGTGGAGAGGCCTAAAGAGAAGAAGGAACTGTTAGAAGGGAAAAATGGAAAGACCTCGAAGGAAGTATAGTTCTGTAGCGAAGGAGAGACAAAGGGAAAGGGAAAAAAAGGCTTGCCCATTGATGTTTGGAGCTTTGGATATCATAATTTTGGTGGTTGGTGGTCTGGAGAACATTTATTATATGTGTCTCAATGGATTCTCTTCAACTATAGACTTCCTAATTTTCAGAGACCTCATCGAGATCATCCATTTGGATGGCATCAGGCCCAGGGAAAAATCCCCATAGGTGAGAGTGTCAACCCTCAGGGTTGAGAGTCTACCTCGAGTTTTTGTCTCCGGAGGACCATCATGGATAAAAGTCATTTAGACTCCACTAGGGGTGCGTCTGTGCAAGCTTGCCAGCCGGTTTTGGGGACCCCTTCTGGAGGTCATTTATGGCATCCTTGGGAAGCCATCTGGGAACTCCTTGAGAGGTCATGTAGGGTTTCTTTGGGAAGCCATCTGGAACATTATCAAGAGTACATCTGCGACTTCCTTGAGAAGCCATCTGAGACCTAACCTGGAGGTCATTTGGGGCCTTCTCCAGGGGCCATATTGGGCTTTATCCAGAGGTCATCTGGTGCTTCCTCAGGAGGCCTCCTGAGACCTCTTCAAAAATAGTCATTGGGGCTTCCTTAAGAGGCAATCTAGGACCACCTCTTGAGGTCATCTGGAACTTCTTTGGGAGGTCATCTCGGGGTACCTTGATGAGAAATGTATGACCATCTTCGGACATCATGTGGGACTTCCTTGAGAAGCCATATAGGGCCTTCTCTGGAGGTCATCTGTGCCTTTCTCAAGAGAGATATCTGGAACCTCCTCTGGAGTTTTTATGTATCCTCCTTGAGTGGCCATCAGGGAGCTACTTGAGAGGTAATCTCAGCTTCCTTGAGAGGACACTATCTTCGGGGGCCATTTTGAACCTCTATGAGAGGTTATCTCGAGCCTCCTACAGAGGACATATGTGACATCCACCAGAGGTCATCTGTGGTCTTCTCAATAGGCAATCTGGGACATTCTCTCTGTCATCTGGGACTTCCTGTAGAGTTCAACATTGAGTGGTGTGGGACATGTAATTTAAGTGTCTGTGACTGTTGGTCTGTGTGTGTATGCTGATAGTTCTATCTGTATCCTGTATGCACTTCTGCTTACTCTTTTTCTCAGGATGGGGGAACAAGGCCTTAAAACTTGCCATATCCAAAAAATATTCTCCCCCAGGGTTATAGAGTCCCTCAGAGGAAGATTCATTGATGTACTCTCTCTCCTGTTCTTTGCCATCAGCACCTCTAATATTAAGTCCTCACATACCAAAAGTGGTTACTTGTACCAGTCTGAGGTGGTACAATGTGGTAAGTTACCCTTATTACCCTTGAGATAGGAGCATGGAGGAGATGGTGGGCAGGCCCCCTTTTTAATATATGTTCCCTTTACAACTAGTGACCTGTATAACTGGAAACAGAAAACTGCATCATTTTCAGAAAAAAAGAGGGGCTCATTACTTCATTAGAGACAGTAATTTTCACACACAAGCACATGTTGGATGAGTGTCAGCAAATTTTACAGGTGCTTTTCACCTGGTAGAAAAGGGAGTGTATCCTGCTCGGTGACTTGAAGGTGGTCCTTGGACCAGACATTATCCCGACTAATGAACCAGACCATTTGGAGCAAGTCTTTCCACATACTTACCCAAGCAGAGACTAACAGTGATTGCGGTATGGAAGTGCTTACCTATTATTGACAGGTTCGATTGGCAGGGATACCACAGTGGCTAGAAAGCCAAGTCATCAATCTATGGTGAGTGAGATGGTACAGTTCCTCAGTGAGTACCCAAATGCTCTTCTGAAATTTCTCTAAGAATTCTATAAGACTTATAGGCCTATAGATCTTGAAGCCCTGGAGAATCAATGAGCCTTAAATATGGCCTTTGTTACCCAGTCAGCCCCAGATATTAGAAGAAAGCTTCAAAAGTTAGAAGGTTTTGAAAGAAAGGTGTATTTTAAGTTGGAAGTGGTTGGCCAGGAGGTGTTTGATAACAGAGATACCCTGGAAAAAAAGACTCTAAGAAGGGGGGTTGAGTTTTGATAGAAGTACCAGAATAGGGATCAAGAAACCCTTGGCAAAGACAGTACAATTCATTTGCAAATTGCAGTAGGGAACCTCTAGGACTAGATCAGTGTCCTTATTGCAAGCAAAATGTACATTGGGAAAAGCAATGTCCAAGGAGGAGAAAGATAGAAAATGACAGCTTATGTATTCACATTAACCACTTGGAAAATGTGTTCATATCTCTGGAGGAGATAAGAACAGGAGATATGAAAAGGAGCTTGAGGCTCTGAATGCCAATTGTGTTCAATTTAAAAATCAGCCCTCTGAACTTAAGAAATGAGGCAAAGAAAAATTCACACACTTCTATCTCAAAACACAGGCTTATAAAAGACTGAATCTCCAATATGTGCCAGTCCAAACCCACCAAGAGTTTAAAAGCACTGGACACTGGTGAAAACAGGGAGAATAGTTTGACCTGAAGAAAAGATTTGAAGATATAAACTTGTGAGAGTCAAAATGAGAAGAAAATCCTCAAAAGGAACCTAGAAAACACTTAGAATAAAATGAAATTCAGGTACATTAGCCTGGGTGAGCATGAGGCAAATTAGGAGACCACAGGTCAGAGGTCGACAGAAGCACAAGACAGCAATGCTGCCATCCTTGCTAACATCAAGTGAGGCCAAAAAGAGATCCTGATGCTGCATTAAGAAATTTTGGCCATGAAAATGGAGCCAGACCTAATATAAGAATGTATTAGGGTGAAGTAAATATCTATTATAAGCCTTGAAGACTGTCACCAGAAATTCAAAGCAACAGAGAAAGAGGGAAAAAGTAGCTAGCAGAGAAGACGGGGAAGTGTTGTGTCATAGAAGATGAGGCCAAGAAAAGTGGACAGGAAAATATCAGGCTCAAGAAAGAGATTGATACTCTTCAGAAAGAGTTATAGGACCACATGCTCTGATAGACAATGCCGGGCAAAAGGAAAGAGCATTAGGAAGAAAAACAGAAGAGCTAAACAAACAGTTGAAAGATCTGTCGCAAAAATACACTGAAGTCGAAAACTAGAAAGGGAAACTAATAGAGTAAAAGGCCAAAAAGACTGCTGAGATATTCACCATAAATGTAATGCAGAAACATCTTGTCCCAATGGAACAGGAAGAGATGGAAAAAAATACCTCTCAATAGCATCTTTGTGAACTTAAGTGAGGAGCTGTAGAGCAAGCAAAGGTGTTGTGAGAAGGAGCAGCAGTTGGTGAGTCAAACGAACTCTCCTGTGACCCTGCGAAAACACTTGTAGGTTAAGGAGGTCATTGAGAAGGAGAGTGGGATCATGAAAGCAAGTTTGAGAGAAAAGGAGAATAACATGGAAGAAGTCTCCAAGATTCAGAGTACTATACAGGAGTAAAAGAACCTAGAGACCTTAAGATACAGGGAAACATCTGAGCTGATCAGGTAGCTTGGGAGACCACTCTAAAACCAGTGGGGTCTCTAGAGTTACTACTCGTTAAGATTAAGGGAAGAAACAAAAACAGTGGTAATATGTGGGCAAATGTTGACACTGGACTTGTGAAAAATGTAAACACTCTCAAGCTTTCTTTCAGTTTACGTGTAGATATTTGCACCCTGGTAAATTGCTCCAGGCAACTGCCTAAAACTGTTCAAAAATCAGTGGGGCCTCAGGCTGACAATCCTTTGTAATGTGTGTGTGTAATTTCCAAACAGGTAAATGCTGAAAAGCTGGAACATATGGAAAGAATTCTTATGTGAGGAACCTCAGATGGTGAATTTGGGAAAGTCGACTTCACAGAGGTTAAGCCTGGAAAGTATGGGTCTTCGTATCTGTTAGTAATAGTGGACAGTTTTTCAGGCTGAGGTGAGGCATGTAATAATTTCTTGATTTGGCTTACCCTTATTTGGGGTGTACCAAGATGGCCCTGCATTCATTGTCTAAGTTCTCAATTATTAACTAACGTTCTAGGAATAAATTGGAAATTACAATCCATTTATAGAACTCAGAGTTCAAGGCATTTGAAATAATTTAATTTAGTTAAATTAAATTAAATTAAATACAGAGACTAAATTAAATACAGAGACTGTCCATGGCTAGGTGGGCCTCCTCCACTTTGCTCTCCTTTGAGCAAGATGTAGCCCTTATGTTAAAGGATTTAATCCCTTTGAAATACTTTAGGGTAGACCAACCCCTTTGGTTCCTAAATTTGGGAAGGCTATATTAACAGAAATGTCTAACTACAATCTGCAGGCTTTACAACATATTCTTTTATGTACCTATCCTTTGGTAACTAAGGCCCACCATCCACCTAAGAAAAACTCCACCTGAAGGGGAGAGGCCAAGATGGTGATGGAACAGTAGGTAAACACCACAACTCTCCCCAACCAAATACAGTTTGAATTTCAATGCTCAGTTTCTCCAAGTGACCCACAAAAAAAGGAGATTACTCAGAGAGGTACAGTAAGTGAAAAAAGAAAAGGGAAAAACCTACACAGCCAGTCAAGTGGAAATAACCTTCAGCCACCCCTTGTTGGTGATAGGGCTGAATGCTGAGCAGCTTAAGTGGTGGAGCTTCTTGCCAGGCTGCTTAAGTGGCCTGGCTCTGGACCCTCGGAGGACCACGTACCCATAAGCATTCCAAGACTCCCAGAAGACTCTCACGAGCTGGTGCCAACCCAGAGGATACAAACAAATCTCAGAAGGCAGAGCTGGCATGAAGACTCCCCTCAACTTCCCTGGCATGGCGCCTCTTCCTGGCTGGTGCAAGCAGCACCACCCAGTCTGGAGCAGCAGCAGCTGTCTGCAGTGGCAAACGACCCTATGCACACAGCGTGGCACCTCTGCCCTGCTGGTATAAACAACCTAGCCTACCCTGGAGCAGCAGCAGCAGCTGGCAGTAGTGGCAAAGCACTCAGACTCTGGGCACAATGATTCTTGGCTCTAGCTCACAGGAACAGCCCAGACCAGCCCAGGGCTTCAGCGATAGTTGGACAGGGACAGTTACAGTGAACAAATCTAGACCCATGTCGCTTTGTGCCTCTCCATACTGGCCCACATAAGCAGCCCAGCCAAGCCTGAGGCAACATCACTGGTTAACACCTGACTCCTGGTGGGGTGGAGGGCCTCTCCATACCGGCTTGCATAAGCAGCCCAGCCCAGCCCATGGTGGCAAAGTTGGTGAACAAACCCAGACATGAGGCAGAGTTTGGTGCTGAACAACCCCAGAAAAAGCCTCATGAACTTTCCTGACTGGGCTGGCTTTGAACCTGAATACACAGATCTGAGCCACCTGAGTAGCTAGAATTACAGACATTTACACCAGCAGGTTCTTACTCTTGCCAAACCCCTAACTTTTTCTTCAATAGATCACAAGGAATTTAAGCAAATACAAGAGGATCGACATAATACCCTTTATTCAATCTGACCATAGTGGAATCAAGCTAGTTCTCAATAACAAGGCATAAAGTAGGAAAAACTTAAACGCATGGAAATTAAACAACACTCAGTTGAACAATACATGGGTTACAGAAGAAATTAAAGAAGAAATTAAAAAGTTCCTACAATTCAATGAAAATGAAGAAATATCACAGAGAAACCTATGTGACCCAGCAAAAGCAGTCCTAAGGGGCAAATTTATTGTTCTCAGTGCACATATCAAGAAAACAGAGACCAAGAAAGCAATCTTATGAAGCAACCAAAACTGCTAGAGAAACAAGAAAAAATTGAACCGAAAGTTGCTCGGCAGAAAGAGATAATCGAAATAAAAGCTGAAATTAATGAGATAGAGACTGAGAAAATTATAAATAAAATTAATTTTAAAAAGCTGTTTTTAAGAAAAAAATCAATAAACCTGATGAACCACTGGCATGAGTAACTAACAAAATAAGAGAGGAGACCCATATCAATAATATCAGAGATACCACAGGGAAAATTACAACAAACATCCAGGACACTCAAAAAATCATAAAGAAATAACTCCAGACTCTACTCACAAAGGAAGGAAAACCTAGCAGAGATGGATATACAGAAATAGAAATTGCTATCCCCCCTTTCCTTTTCAGCCATGCTTCTCCACCATGTATGGTGGGGGCAGCAGTTCGGTAAATAAACGTCTTTTCCTACCTTAATAGTGTGTGGCATTCTCTTCATAGGCTACCGAATGAAACCTACCTTTTTAATATATCTTACATATGGGGCCATGACTTGTATATGGTTTTTGATTTGGAAATGTTAGAATTTCCTAACCACCCCTTTTCTGTGAACCAAACTGCCTTGAGACACCACGCGAGACTTTTCACCAATACCATTGCTGGCCTTCCCATCCATGTCCACACCACTTCTCTACTCTGGTGAGTGAAACAACTCTCTATGGTTCTATGTTGCTCAATCTCTGTTCAGATATGACAACACACCAGAGAACTCCTATGGCCTTTTAGCCAAAAGGCTGGTCACTTCCGAAGCCGAGGATACTTGGTTTTGGGGGCATCACCATTAATCTCTAGTGGGCTATGGGAGAAGTCAGGACACTGCTTCTGCCTCTTCATCTCTCCTTCACTCACCAGACTGACTATCCTACACATTTAATGGGGTGTTGCGAGTCATGCCTGAACTATGAAACCCCTCTGAAATGCCTCTTGTGCTCCTTGGATAGCAGAGCACCTAATATTTTTATGTTGTTGTCTGATTTAGACAATTTTTGCCTCTGCAACGGTACATGGTCAGAAGTCTGCTTACTATCAGGCTCTCTTTGCTCTCTGCTATTCATGTCCAACTTTCTATATCTCTCCCTTTCTTTTCTACAATTATTTTTATTGTGCCCTGAAGAGTGTGACATAGGCTAGGTTCAAGGAATCCCCTCTAGATTCCCTCTAAAAGGCTAGCCAAACTAGGCTTGATTTTTTTGTTCAGGCTTTCTTTGCATTTTTTAAGAAATTTGCCATCTTGAGTTCGCCATCTTGGCCAAATGGTGGGTTAAGCGTTTGGCCCCCTCCAATCCTGACCCTTCCACCAAGCTTATTTCTTCTCCATCCATCTATTCAAATTTGTCCTGTTCACAAGTTGCTCTTTTCACAGACTTTGGTAACTGAGGCCCAACCATCTGATGTACTTTCTTACCAAAGATGTCTAAATATTGTTGTCAAAAATTTTAGGTTTTGAGTTTTGCCCTTTTGGTTTTGTATTGTGTAATCTAGAACTGACTACATGACTCTTTTTTTTGGGGGGGGTCTGGTTGTGGGGCCTGAACTCTGGGCCTGGGCGCTGTCCCTCAACTCTTAAGCTCAAGGCTAGTGCTCTACCACTTGAACCACAGGGCCACTTCTGGCTTTTTTCCTTTTGCTTATGTGGTGCTGAGGAATCGAACCCAAGGCCTCATGCATGCAAAGCAAGCATATTAGTATATGTATGCTAAGATTTTCCCATCTAACAATTTTGTCATTGCAGAATATTTGTTGGTCAGTTCTTCATAAGGACCAGGTAAGCTCTACTTATTCCATTTGATCTCCTTGTTGCTATAATGGGAAATACCAAAGGCCTTTTGTGGTAAAGATTGCAATTCAAAGCCAGCCTGGGCTGAAAAATCCCTAAAAATTCATCTCGCAACTAACCTGCAAAGAGCCAGTGTGGAAGCATGGCTCGAGCCTCTTATCTCTAACCAGAAAACACTGCAAGTGTTTCTATAACTCAAAATGGTAGGGTGCTAGCCTTCAGCAGAAGGGCTCAGGGACAGTGCCCAGGCCTTGAGATCAAACCTCCTTGTATACCAACTGGGACAAACCATCCCAGCAATGAGCACCTAGACTCAGCCAGTCTGGGGAACAAGGGAACATGAAGAGGAGTAAGAGGAGATGATATCACATCAGCCATTTTGTGCCTCCCCTTTCAAGACAAACCAGAGCCAGGAGGTCAAGAGAAGAAAGAAGACTGCCCATCTAATGTCCATATCTCTCTCACTTTCGAATGGACAGGAATTTATCTTCTTGCCTTTGTCACTTGACTTCTTCTCTACCTAGTCGCCAGGTGTCATAAGTAACTAGGGAAATTTCTACCAACATTTCCAGCCCCAAGTCCTTCCTCTTGCCATTTATTTTCTCTCTAGTATTTTTTTCAGTCCCTCAATGCCTCATGAAACGTAGCCATACTTCGTCCAAGAAACTTGTCTCCTCCAGACTTCATCTAAGGACTCATTGCCCAAGTGACAGCTGTTGATTCTGCCTTCTCCCAGAGGGGATCACATCTCAGCCTTTTACACCTACTGTTGACACCCCTTGCAAAGAGGAAGTAGCTGGAGAGAATCTTCGACCTTTTTCATAATTATCAAAAGGCTGGAATGTAAGGTTTGAACAGGGACACCTCCCACTTCTTGGCTAAGTTTCCACCCAATATTTGTTACATAGGTAACTGGCAGACCTAGAAGCAGTTACCTTCCCCTCCTGCTAGGTCACATCCTGGGCCACCTCTGGTCACCAGAGTCCCATCTGACATTAGGAGGGTCCCAGACCATGAAGTCACATTCAGAACCAGTGTGGCCACACCTTTTCCCCACCTGTCCCTGGCCCAGAGATGGGTCGCCCCCCTCCCTTTTCAGCCATGTGTCTCCACCATGCATGGTGTGGGCAGCACTTCAGTAAATTAAATCATTTTCCTGCCTGAGAAACAAAGAAATACAAATTGTCTAAACAGAACTAAGAAGAAATAAATCAATTAAACATTTCTATAACATACAATGAGATAGTAGAAATAATCAGAAATCTTCCAATAAGAAAAGCCCAGGATCTGATGGATTCACTACAGAATTGTAAAAGGCCTTTAAAAAGGAACTAATACCCACAACCCTCAAGCTCTTCAGAGAAATAGAAACAGAGGGAGCAATCCCAAACTCATTCTAAGAAGCCAAAATCACATTCATCCCCAAACCAGGCAAAGACCCAACAAAATAAGAACTACACACCAACCTCTTTGATTAAGACAGATGCTCAATAAAATTGTAGCCAACAGAATCCAGAAATATATCAAAAAAATAATACATTATGACCAAGTAGGCTTCATCCCAGAGATGCAGGGATGGTTTAACATATATAATTCAATAAAAGTAATTCATCACATCAACAGATCCAAGGTCAAGAACCACATGATTATCTCCATTGATGCATAAAAGGCTTTTGATAAAATTCAACACTCATTCACATTAAAAGCTCTAAAAATATGAATAGAAGGAACATTTCATAAGATAATAAAAGCCTTACCTGGCTGATCAAAGACCAATATTATACTTAATTGGAAAACTACAACCAATTCCCCTAAAAACAAGAACAAGGCAAGGATGCCCACTCTCTCCACTCCTCTTCAATATAGTTCTGGAATTCTTAGCCAGAGCAATAAGGCAAGAAAAAGACATTAAAGGGATCCACATAGGACAGGAAGAAGATCAACTATCTCTTTTTGTAGATGGCAACATTTTATAAAATAACTATCCCTAAAGCTCCATCCCCAAACTCTTAGAGCTTATAAACCAATTTGGAAAAGTAGCAGGATACAAAATTAACCCACAAAAATCAGTCGCCTTTCTGTATGTCAACAATGTACCAGTAGAAAGGGAAATCAAGGAAACAACTGCATTCGCAATAACCAAAAAAAAAGTATCTAGGAATTAACCTAACCAAAGATGTAAAGGGTCTATTTCATGAAAACTATAAAAGCCTAAAAAAGGGAATCATAGAGATTACCAGGAAATGGGAAGAAATGGGAAAAAATATTTACCAGCAATATATCAGACAAGGGTCTAATATCCATTACATATGGTGAACTCAAGAAACTAACCCTTCACAAACCTAACAAACCAATCTTGAAATGGTCAAGGGAGCTAAAGAGAGACTTCTCAGAATAAGAGATAAAAAAGGCAAAGAAGCCTTGAGGAAATGTTCATTATCCTTGTTTGTAAAGGAAATGCAAATAAAAACAACTCTGAGATAGCACCTTACCCCAGTTAGAATGGCCCTAAATTCAGCCAATGACAAATGCTGGAAGGGATACAAAGAAAGAAACATTACTGCATCGCTAGTGGGAATGTATACTAATACAACCACTTTGGAAAGCAGTCTGAAGGTACCTACGAAAGCTAAATATCGACTTCTCCTATGAACTGACCGTACTACCCTAAGCATCTACTCTGAACAACAGGAACCAGTATACAAAGACACACACACATCTATGATTATTGCAGCACTGTTCACAATAGCCCATATTTGGAAACAACCCAGATGAGCCGTAAGTGATAAGCAGATCCAAAAATTGTCGGACTTATATACAACGCAATACCATGAAGTCATTAGAAAGGACAAAATGATGGTATTTGCTGGGAAATGGATAGAACTAGACCAAATTATTTGATTGAGGTAAGCCAAGTACAACGACACAAACAGCACAAGGTCTACCTGATACGTGGATGCCAAAATGCAAGAAGGAATGACAAAGTAAACAGGACTCGAGAAACATAGGACAGCCACTCATTTTTTTGTATCACCATTAATGACTCCATGTTCTTGACCATGTATATGGTAGAAAGATGCACGCAATGGAGGGAAGCCAGGAGGAAGAACACAATAAGTGGTAAATGGAACAACATACAACAAAAGGGCCCATGAGCTGCACTGGACATAGAAGAAAAATAACTAAGCAACCCAAACACAGTGATGGGAAAGGAGGAATGAGAGGGAAACAGGGAAAGAGGGAATAGCCTACATTAAGCAAAAGGAAAAAAGTGTAAACATCACCTGAGGTGAGAAAAATAATTTTGATTGTCAAAGCTCATAGAATTAACAAACTTTAGACCATGAAAACAATAATGTGCCTTGTCAAGGTTAAAATGTGTTTGTGACTTTAACTAAGTATCACAATTCCAAAATACTGCGAAATATATGTAATCACCTATCTCAATTTTTACAAAAACGGTGCAAGAAGGGAAAGATTACAAGGGATGGGTGACAATGTTGTCAGACAACTTATATTCGTGTACTGTTTTGTAGAATGCAAACTTCTTTGTACAACTACTTAGCGATAATAATAATAAAATGTGTTTAAAAAATAAACAGGATGAAAATAAAAATTTCAAATATCAATTAAGAAATTAAATCCAGTTGGAAGGAAAATTTCTTTGGGGAGAGTAATTTAGTTTATTCTATAGCAAGTGTCACTTCAGAAATAAATTAAAAAACTAGACTCCAGGTAAGTGAAATAAACTAAGAAATGGAGTTGAAAAAAGAAAAAAAAAGAAACTCCACCCACTCTTTCTTGCCTGGACTGCTGGTGTGGGTAAAAATGCATCTTGGTCCTAAATTGGAACCGAAGTGGCAAGGACCTTACTTGGTGGTGCTATCTTCACTGTCAGCTATTAAATTAGCAGATAAACAGCATTGGATCCATCAGTCTCAAGTGGAATAGTTAGTGGACGAATATACAGAGAAGGCTGCAAGATGGACTGTTCAGAGACAGAGGATCCCTTAAGAATAAGACTTACTAAGTGTTAATTAGTGCTAATCTGTGTGTTTCTATAATTTACTTATTTTCTATTAAATTTACATTTTAAGCCTGTTCATTGGGAGGAGAGAAGGGAATTTTTAGGATTTGGTAAAAAGGAATCAAGGAATTGATTGGACATGAAAATTTGTGGTTGATGTATAAAGCAGCATGGTCCTAATAATGAGCAGGGCCCACTAATCAATGTGGTCCCATGACCTAGCCCACTGGAGTGCATGGGGCATGCCACCCAAGTGGGCAGGGCATGCTGTTGGAGGGGGTAGGATGTCATCCTCACATGATGAGCTGTGAAGAAGTGATTGGGGAACAGCAATTTGTGAAGTGATGGTTCAAAACTGTTAGGCAGGTGAATCACTTGAGTGATGGAGGGGTTCAACCTATATATATGCTGCATGGTCAGAGCAATGGAATTGAAGAAAATCCAGGGAAGGAAGGAAGTGGTGAGACATCAGGAGGAAATGAAGTGGGAGAAGAGTTATTTGAGGGAGAGCAGGAAGGGAAGGATGCCAATGGGCCACCAGGCCAGAGAATTGGAGGCCTATGGATAGTGGAGAGGCCTAAAGAGAAGAAGGGAGTGATGGAAGGAAAAAAGTGAAATGAAGGAAAGATCTATAAAGAAGGAGGGGGAAAGGGAAAAGGAAAAAGGCTTACCTATTGAAGTTTGGAGCGTGGAGATGATAATTTGGGGGATTGGTGGTTTGCAAACCAATTAACTATGTGCGGGGCTGCCCATTGGACGTCTGAGATTTGGTGGTTGGGCTGGCCTGTCACAGAGTGTACATCCCAGAACAAGGTAAATGCAAGCCCATTTCTAGTGTAAATAAAGTTATCTTCAATGTGCCTCAATGGATTGTCTTGTGTTTTATGCATCATAAGTATACAAGTTCACAAGTTAATAGTCTCAAAGGCCACGAGTTTTGAAAAATGTTATATAGTCATAATAGGTTTGAAAAACCCAAAGGGACAGTGATATTTCAATACCAATATGACATCACAATATCAAGTTATAATAATATTTTGATGGTATAATTAGTTGGTGATGAGGTCACAATAGGTTTATGATGACACAATATGTCACAATAGTTCTATGATGTCAGCCAGAGGCTGTCACTCCCTACAGTGGCCTAGACAAACAATTGAAATTCAGCAAACATAAACCCCAAGAAAGGATCCAAGCTGGGCTCTGTGAGTGTCTCAGGAGCTAGCTCATCAGGGAAATGCTATTGTTTGCTGAAAGGCCTCAACCCTACCCAGAACCTAGCCTCATCACAGCATCTCCATACTAGAGGAAACAGCCATCTCCCACTTTTGTGATAGTCAAAACTGATCTCCCTCCCACTGAACTAGCCTGGGAGAAGGATCACAAAATCATAACAAACACAGAGCAGTTTCTGCCTGCCCAAACAGAAAAGAAACCAATCAAGCCATAGGAAAACCAAATATCACAAGCAGACCAGAGACTCCACCAAGAAACTGGTTATGGACACAGGGGAGATACAGGTCTTCCCATTCACCCCCCCACACACACACACAAAAACAAAAAATCAAGGAACTCTTTTTTGAAACTTTTCTTAAACTTTTATTTTTAAAGTGTTTTCTGTTGATCTTTTTTTCTCATAATTTTTATTTTTCTGTTGATCTTTTTTTCTCATAATTTTTATTTTTGGTGTATGTGTGTGTATGTATTTGTGTGGGTGTTTAATCTCTTTTGACCTTTTGGTCCTTTTTATTGTTTTCATTTTTTCTCTTTCTTTTTTTTTTCATGACTTAATTGCTGTTTTGCTATCCCCAGACATATACCTGTCATCTATTATTAGACCTTATCACCCATTGTGTACATACTTAATCCAGAAATTTATTACTCAATTCACAACTTCTTAGGCTTAACTTCTTTAAGAGCAGTATTATCACTTTACCTACATAATTATCAAATAACTAATTTAATTTTTTTAATTTTCATGTTTCCTTTCTATCCCTTCTCTCCTCTCATCCTATCCTGTTCTTCTCTCGATATCATTTCTTTAAACTTACATAATTTTTAAGTGTTTCACTTCTTAAATATAAATTTTGTTTTTCCAATTTACTTGTTTATTTTTAATTCTCTCCTATCAGTCTGTCTAATCCATTTCCCTCTCTGAGATTAGGACGTGGTTAAATTTACTCTCCTTTTACCTCTCCATATCCCTCTAGTCCTATTTGTCCCCACAATTCTTCCTAAAGCTAATAATTTCTGGTTTGCCAAATCCTTTTTTGCTGCTTGTAGCCCATTAATACATAGTTGTTTGATGTTGAATAGATTGTATCTGTTGAACTAGATTGTATCTGCAGCCATTTAAATTATGCAACTAGAGAACTCTGGTTGATGCTTGCCTTAAAATAGTGTTCTAGTACAAAATTTGTGTTTCTTTCATACCAAATGGGCAGAAAAAGCCGAAAAGCACAAGAAAAAGGCAAGTCCAGGTATCTGACCTCCCACTAATGATAAGCAGGTGACAGAATAGTTAATGAATAATCCAGAGGAGTTCCCAAAAAACTGTGCAAACTCTACTGGTAAACATGGTGAATGGAATGATTGAAAACTTGAAAAGGACTCAGTGTGAGCATGCTAAGGAGCGAGAGGAGTCAAACCAAGGATTAATACAGGAATCTTGTCAGCATTAGGAAGCTACTTAAAGATTTTTTTAAGGCTTTTAATATTTTTTGTGAAAATACTGTACAGTGGGGTTACAATTACATGGGCAAGATAGTGAGTACATTTCTTATCAAGCATTGTAGCATCCTCCTTTGTTTACCCTTCCCATCCCTTCCCATCCTCCCCTCCCCCCGAACCCCCACACACAATCCTCCTCACCCAAGTTGTAATGTTCGTTTTCGACATGAAAACTTGCACTTCTCATTGTTGCAACAGGTCCGCCTGTATCCTTATTCAAATGATTTTTTCCCCTTCCCCTCCACAAATTATACTGACATCAAATAGAGTGAAATCAGGGGTTATTCTGTGGGGGAGGGACATACAAAGCAACAAAGAAATAATCTTTAATTGTGTTAGAAACAAATGCATGAAAGAAAAAACATTTAAAATACATATCTTAGGGTTCATTTTCGTAACATCACCTTATCTGAACTTTTCTGCTTGACTCATACATATACTAGATATTGCAAATAAGGGAAATCATGGGACCTATGTTACTTTGGGCTTGGCTTATTTCACTTAATATAATTTTTTCCAAGTCTTTTCATTTCCTGACAAATGGGGCAATGTCATTCTTTCTGATGGAGGCATAGAATTCCATTGTTTATATATACCACATTTTCTTGATCCATTCATCTGGGTTGGTTCCATATCTTGGCTATGGTGACTAATGCTGCAATAAACATAGTTGTGCTGGTAGCTTTAGTGTGGTTTTGTTTGTAAACATTTGGGTAAATGCCCAAACCTGGGACTGCTGGGTCATAGGAGAGCTCTATGTGGAGTCTTTTGAGGAACCTCCATACTACTTTCCAAAGTGGTTGAACAAGTTTACAGTCCCACCAACAATGCAGTCAGGTTCCCTTCTGTCCACATTCCCTCCAGCATCTGTTGTTATTAGAGTTCTTGATTTTTGCCATTCTTACTAGGGTGAGGTGGTATCTCAATGTTGTTTTGATTTGCATTTCTTTTATGGAGAGTGAGGTTGAGCATTTCTTCATGTGTCTATTGGCCATGCTTCTTTCTTTTTCAGAGAAGTTTCTCTTTAAGTTATTAGCCCACTTATTAATTGGGCAGTTGTTTCTTTGAGGATTTGTTGTTGGGAGATTTAATTTAAGAAGCTACTTAAAGATTAATGCAGGAATTGCATAAGTTTGTTGAGAAGGGTAAAAGAGAAATACAGGAAATGCGTGAGTAGGCTGAGCACAGTCTAGAGAATTACAGGAATTGCATGAACGTGACGAAGATAATCAAAGAGTAATACAGGGATTGAGAGAGCAGGATGAGAATAGATAAATATCAATAGAGGAATTCATGGAATCCATAAATAGACAGCTGAAACAATTCAGGTAGACCACAAATGGAATGCTGAATGTAGCGCGACAGAAAGAATGGGTGTCCAGGGAAACCATAACCAGTCAACTAAGTGATTTGAGAATAAACACTGGACATCAAATTAAGGAAGTAAAGTTCATACAAAATCTAAAACAAAGCTCCAACAAAGAATTTGAAGCCATCCAAGCTGACCAATTATAAGGAAAATGAATAAAAAAGTAGAAAATCTTGACAGTAGGTTAGGCCATGCAGAAGATTGAATCTCGGGATTGCAGACAGCCTAGATATTATAGAGAAAGAACATACAAATATCCAAGACAAATCAAGAAATATGGTAGATCTATTCAACACTTGGAAGACAACATCAGAAATCATAATCTGAGGATAATGGGTGTAGAGGAGGACCTAGAGAAAGAAGTTAATCGTCTAGGAAATTTATTTAACAGAATGCTAGCAAATAACTTCCCAAACATGCAAAAAGGTAGGCCTATTCATATATAAGAAGCTTATAGAACCCCACATCGACCAGACCAGAGCAGGATATCCCGCCAGTCACATTATAATCTGCACAGGATCAATTCAGACCAAGGAAAGGATCCTGAAATTTCTCAAGGAGAAAAGAACAATCACCTATAAACACAAACCAATTAGAATCACCCCAGATTTTTAGCAGAGACGATTAAAGCAAGAAGAGCCTGGAATGGGAGATACCATGCGGTAAAGACAAACAATTATCAATCAAGAATACCGAACCCAGCTAAACTCTCCTTCATAACTGAAGGTCAAATAAAAACTGCCCATAGCAAAGAAAAATTAAAAAAGTATATCTCCACCAATCCAGCCCTATAAGAGACATTACAGTTATCCTACACATTGAAAACCATCAAGAGCACAGTAAGAGCCAAGAAACAGCATCCAAGGGAATAATATTAGAACTCAACACCGAAAGCCAACTAAGAAAGTCCTGTACAACATGGAGGCAGAACAACTGTTGGGTCATGGAAGAGATCAGAAAGGAAATGCAAATGTTCATGATATTCAAAAATAATGAACACACAAATTACTAGCTTCTCTGGGACACAGCAAAGGCAGTACTCAGAGGCAAGTTTATAGCTCTGAGGTCCTACAACAACAAATTAGAGAGATCTGAAACCAACAATTTAATAAGACATCTGAACCTCCTTGAAAAAGAGCAGCAAGATAAACCCCAATCAAGTAAATGGAAAGAAATAATTAAAGTTACATCAGAATTAAATGAATTAGAACCCAAAATCACCATAAAAAGAATCAACAAAACAAAGAGTTGGTTCTTCGAAAAAAATAACAAAATTGACATTCTCTTAGCAAATCGTTTCAAAAAGAAGAGAACATACCAAATAAACAAACTCAGAGATGAGAATGGGAATGAGAAGCAACCAAGATTCAGAACATTATAAGGGAATACTTCTCAAACATTTATGCTAATAAGTTTAAGAACCTGGCAGAAATGGACCTTTTCCTAGCCGTTTCCATGCCGTTGAGTTTCCATGACAAAACTCAACCAAGATGAGTTAAATCAACTTAATATACCCGTATCAAGCATAGCAATAGAAACAGCAATAAGAGACCTCCCATCTAAGAAAAGCCCAGGATCAGATGGATTTACAGCAGAACTTCAAAGGCCTTCAAAAGGCCTTCAAAGCAGAGCTCACACCAATACTCCTCCAACTCTTCAATGAAATTGAAAGGGAAAGTTCACTACCAAATTCATTCTATGAAGCCATCATCCCAAAAGCAAGCGGGGACTCAACAAAGAAAGAATTATAGACCCATTTCTTTGATGAAGATTGATGAAAAACTTCTCAACAAAATTTTGGCCAATCGCCTTTGACAATTCCTCCAAATAATCATACAGGATTTATTTCCAGGATGCCAATCTGGTTCTATATTTGCAAATCAATTAATATAATTCATCACATCAACAAGAGCAAGAATAAGAACATGGTTATCTCAATAGATGCAGAAAAAGCCTTTGACAAGATCCAACACCCCTTTATGATGAAGGCTCTGGAAAACCTATGAATCCAGAGAACATTCCTCAATACAATAAAACCTGTATAAGACAAACCTACAGACATCATTATACTTAATTGTGAAAAAATAATGCTATTTCCTCTTAACTCAGGAACAAGACAAGGATGTCCAATCTCTCCACTTCTCTTCAATTTACTCTTAGAATGCCTAGCTACAGCAATAAGACAGGATGCAAACATAAAAGGGATCCAAACAGGGAAAGATGATATAAAACTCTCCCTATTTGCAGATGACATGATGTTGTATTTAAATAATCCCACCGACTCAACTCTCAAATTATTCATGCTGATTCAGAACGTTGGCAAATAGTAGGGGAAAAATTAACTCTCAAAAATCAATGGCTTTTCTGTATGCCAACAATGAGAAAAGCATGGCTGAAATCAAGAAAGCAACTCCATTCATTATAGCCCCACAAAAAATAAAATACCTAGGAATTAATCAAAGAAGTGAATGATCTTTATGATGAAAACTTTAAAAGCCTGAAAAAGGAAATCAAAACGGAACTTACAAAGTGGAAAAACTTCCCATGCTCGTGGATTGGAAGAAACAACATCGTGAAAATGACAATACTTCCCTAGGCTATCTAACAATTCAGTTCAATACTTATCAATCTTACAAACTCATTCCTCAAGAAAATAGAAGAGGCAATCTAATAATTCATGTGGAACAATAAAAGACCCCAGATAGCAAAAATGATCCTTAACAGAAAGAACAGTGCTGCAGGAATATTAATACCAAATTTCAAACTGTACTACAAAGCATAGTAATCAAAAGAGCTAGGTATTGGCACAAGAACAGACCTCAGGAATAATGGAATAGAATTGAAAAGCCAGAAATGAACCAACAGACCTATAGCCACCTAATCTTCGATAAGGGAGCTAAAAAAATAGAATGGAAGAAAGACAGCCTCTTCAGTACATGGTGCTGACAAAATTGGTTAATCACTTGTAGAAAACTAAAGCTAGATCCATATATATCACACTGCACAAGAATCAACCCCAAATGGATGAAAGACCTCGGAGTCAAAGCAGACACCCTGAAAACATTGCATGACAAACTAGGATATAACCTATGTCTCCTTGGCACAGGCCAAAATTTTCTTAATAGATACCAGAAACACAACAAATCAAAGAAAGGTTGGACAAATGTAATTGTATGAAATTGAAGATTTTCTGCATGGCAAAGGACAAAACTAGCAAAATCAATAGAAAGCACATGGATTGGGAGAAGATCTTCACTAGCCATAAAACAGACAAGGGTCTCATATCTAAAATATACCTAGAACTCAAAAAAATTAAATCCTCCAACAAATCCTCAAAGAAACAACTGCCCAATAAATAAGTGGGCTAAAGACTAAAAAGAAACCTCTCTGAAGAGCAAAGAAGGATGGCCAATAGACACATGAAGAAGTGCTCAAACTCCCTAGCAATAAAAGAAATGCAAATCTAAACTACACTGAAATACTACCTTACCCCAGTTAGAATGGCTATAATGTAATATAACAGAAGCTGGACGGGATGTTGGTGGTACTATAATCTTGTATAACCACGTTGGAAAGTAGTTTGGAGCTCAAAAGATTCCACATAGAGTTCCCCTATGACACAGCAATCCCACTTTTGAGCTTTTATCCAAATAATCACAAAAAGGACCATACTAAATCTACCAGCATAACTATTTTTTTTGCAGCATTATTTAACATAGCTCAGATATAGAACCAAGCCAGATGCCCCTAAGTAGATGAATGGATCAAAAAAATATGATATATATACACAAAGGAATTCTATGCCTTCATCAGAGAAAAATGGCAGGCATTGTACCGTTTGTTAGGAAATGGAAAGCCATGGAAAAATTATATTAAGTGAAGTAATCCATGCCCAAAGAAACATAGGTTTCCTTTATTGCAATAACTAGTATATGTCGGAGACAAACACAAACTGTCAGACAAGTTCATGTTAGGTGAAATGAACACCAAGATAAGGACTCAAATGGTTTTTGTTTCTTACTATTGTTTCTAGAATATTTACAAGATGATTTCATTGTTGCTTTGTCTGTCCCTCCCCTATGCTTTAACCTCTATTTTCACTGTATTGATGTTGGTATAATTTGGTGAGGGGAACAGAAAAACAACTTGGGATACAGGTGGACTCATTGCAACAATGACATGTACATGGCAGGGGGGGCGTGGTTTGTGGGGGGCATAAAGGGAGATGGGATGGGATGGAAAGGGGAAACAAGGGAGGAGGTAATAATGCTTGATCAAACAATAGCACACTAAAGCTACCATCACAAGTATGTTTATTGCCGCATTATTTACCATAGCTAAGATATGGCACCAATCCAGATGCCCTTCAGTAGATGAATGGATCAAAAAAATGTGGTATATATATACACACAATGGAATTCTATGCCACCATCAGAAAGAAAGACATTGCCCCATTTGTTAGGAAATGGAAAGACTTGGGAAAAAATTATATTAAGCGAAGTAAGCCAGGCCCAAAGAAACATAGGCCCCATGGTTTCCCTTATTTGCAATATGTAGTGTATGTATGAGTCTAGTGGAAAAGGTCAGATAATGGTGATTTTAGGAAAATGAACCCCTAGATATTTATTTTAATGTTTTTTTTTTCTTTCATGCATGTGTCTCTAACGCATTTATAAGATTATTTCTTTGTTGCTTTGTATGTCCCTCCCCCACAGTATAACCCCTGCTTTCACTATATTTGATGTCAGTATAACTTGTGGAGGAGATGGCGAAAAACAAGTCGTTTAAGGATACAGGTGGACCTGTTGCAACAATGTGAGAAGTACAAGTTGTCATGTCCATAACGAGCTTTACAATGTCTGTGCGTTGGCGAGGGGTGGGGGGTACAGAAGGATTGGGACTGGGGGGGTGGGGGGAGGCTGGGAAGAGATGTGAAGGATAAACAAAGGAGGAGGCTGCAATGCTTGGTAAGAAATGTACGCATTATCCTGCCCATGTAATTTTAACCCCTCTGTACAGTATGTTCACAAATAAAATAAAATAAATTTTTTAAAAAAGCAAACTTATGGAAACTTCTGGCTTTTTCTAATAAACAATATTATATTTTCAGCATTAGTTTATAACTATGTTATTTTTAGATGTAACTTGGAATTTTTAATAGAATCAAATATAAGTTTTATTATTACTCAGTATCTCACAAAAATCCACTGTAATTTACTTTCCCCAAAGTCAATTGTTACATACTGTATTACTCATTATTATTATTACACTCTATATTACATATAATGTGAAGTGAAAATAATTTGGACCATTTCGTGTAAATTAGTAGTTGCTACTTTAGCATTATAAATTCACATCTGTGATTTTAAATGAAGGAAAGAAGATTTTCGAGTTAAAATGAAATATGAATGTGTAATGTCCCAACTAAACCAAAAATTCTTAGTTTATGCAGACAAAAATACGTTCTTTCCACTAAAGACTTTGAAGTAATACCATTGAAAATAGTGAGGCAATAGGAGGAAGAATTAAAATCACATCAAACAAGTCTGTTATTCTGCTACCACCTCCTTTATGAAGACCTGCCCATTCCCAGATGTCACAAAATTTCAAGTGTCTCTCTTAAAATTCTATTTGGAAAAGTTCTAAATCACTGATTCTTTTCGCAGTTTCTGTTATATGAAACAAATCATTGACACAAAACAATTGAAATAAAATGCGCACATATGTTGAAGTCACTACAACTGGAAAAACAACCAACATAGTAGAACCCCAGGAACAAAAACATGTTTTGCCCAATTTTTTAAGCACAAAAACCTCAAATACATATTAACTTGGAGTAGAGCCGTAAAGATAACTGTGTCTCATAAATACAGTTGTGTTAATTTGTAATTAAATTCTAGATTAACCTAATATAGGAAATCCCTTGAAGAGATCAAATTGTTTAAAACAAATGTGATTGTATGCGATGTGAGATATGCACATATTTAAAAGAATAAAATAACAGAATCATAACGTACGTTAAAAAAATCAGAAATTTAATGAATAAGTCCAATAGCATCTATACTGAGAACTAATGCCTACTGGTATAACAAGAAAAAATATGCAAATATTAGAATCTGAGCAGTGTACATGTGTCCATAATTTTAAACTACTCCAAATTACACTTTGTAGAAGACTGAATGTGGCTTATCTAAGGGAAAACATCAACACATGACATAAATGAAATTAAAAATCTCATGAAAAGAGAGAAGGAGTTTCTGGAAAATAATAGTTTAACAAATGGAGGTTAAAATATTTCTAGTACTGACAAAATTGCCTACCTATTCATTTAGATCCAAAAAAGGAACCAAATTTTTAAGCGGATTTGAAACTTTGGCAAAGTAGCAGGATAAATCTGTAACATTATTATGGATGTTGACTCTGGCATGGAATTCATTTCCTCTTTGATCTGACAAATGAATATATGAAAGAACATAAATTCTCTAACTAAATATCAAGACCTAACTAAACATATCACCAGAAAAGTCATCATGTAAGCCATATTGCAACTGGGGTAAAAGAAAAATCTGTCATAGTGATTCTGTATTTATTGTACATGTTGATGTTTTTCATAAATTATTTCCTTTAGTTTGCATTTTCAAACCATTGTGTTACATGATGTATATCTTGGTAACTAATTTTGGATGCCTCCTTAAATTTTGTTCTGAGTAAAATGTCTCACTTCAGTTCCTAACCCATGAAATTATGTTGATTCCAAAAACATTCAAATAACCACTGTATATAATACACAAAATCTCATAAGTATGATACCACTAAGAATTGGTTATCATTTTGATATCAGGGTCCCATGACTTATAAGGCCTATCTGCATGAGTATCGTTGTACCGAGACTCCTAAGCCTAAATTTAGCCACTGTTAAAAAATGTTTATATCTTCATTTGTCACCCATCAGAGATTAAATCTGAGTATAAAGCCTAAGGTAAACGATAAAGTAAGAGTTTAGCTTTTCTGGATATAAAGTAAACAAATGCAGCATAGAGTAACTCACTGGTTTAAAGCCAACCTGTTTCACCCAAACATTCTAAGCATTACCTTACAATGTGTATTATTCTCATGAAGGGAATGGGGAATTTGAGAAGAGGACTAACCAAGCATTTTCTTGAAATATATATAATTTCGATTTATCTCTAAATTTCTCTATAAACATTTCTGATAAAAACTGAATAATTGATTTTCTGGTCAGCTTTAATATATCTTACTTTCATATACCAATCTACATTCAGAAAATGCAATACAACAATTAACTAAAAAAATGTCCTGGCAGAAAAAATGGCATCTCTTTATTATGTGATGCCCAATTCTTAGGTATTATGTCTCCAGTTAATGAATGTGATTGTTTAAATGCTTCATAAAGTTTTAATTAAAATCCATCATTGTACTATAATATAATTGTGGAAAATTTTGTCCTAGAATCATTCATGAACTGCCCATTCAATCAAGATATACATCAAATTCATTTGGTATTCATATGCATAGGAATGAGTTTCTTAGGACCTCCTGCCATTTGGAGGTGGCAGGACCAGGATTTGAACTGTGGGCTTCAGCTCCCACCACTTCAAACCGAGGATTGGGAACTCACTTGTCTGTCCAAGAACATCAGCAAGACCAATGATTAGGCAGGCACCAGTGGCTCTCAGCAGTCCTCCTTGATACTTAAAAGACTGTGATAGGAGGATCATGGTTGAAGTCACCCTAGGGAGGAGAGTCCTTGAGATCCCTGTCCAACTTCAAGGCCAACAATGCCAGAAGTATAGCCGTAAGGCTCCAGAGTTAGAGGGCTATCCTTAAGTAAAAGCAGCTCACAGACTGTGCCCAGATCCTGAGTTCAAGGTCCAGGATTGGCAACAAACAGACATACACAACAATCTGTGCAGCCATCCACTTAAAGCAGGTCACCCTCAACAGCCTTTATTTACATTTTATTTTGAGGCCAACGCAGGATGAATCACAAACCAGGCAGGGGAAGAGAAGATCAGGTTTCTTAGAAGTAACCGGTATTCTGAAAATTAAACTTGGGGAATTAAAATGGTAGCATACTTATGTAAAAACTAACATTAAGAGAAATATGAAGGTGCTGGGAATGTGGATTAGTGGGAGAATGCTTGCCTAGCATGCAAGAAGCCCTGCGTTCAATTCCTCAGTAGCACATTCAAGAAAAAACCAGAATTGGTGTTGTGGCTCTAGTGGTAGCTTGCTAGAGACAGTGCCAGGCCTTGCGTTCAACCCAAGAACTGGCAAAGAAATAGCTACTTAGGTAGGTAGGTAGGTAAGTAGATAGATAGATAGATAGATAGATAGATAGATAGATAGATAGATAGATAGATAGATAGATAGATAGATAGATAGATAGATAGATAGGTAGATAGATAGGTAGATAGATAGATCGATCGATAGATTGATCGATCGATAGATAGATCGATAGATAGATCGATAGATAGATCGATAGATAGATCGATAGATAGATCGATAGATAGATCGATAGATAGATAGATCGATAGATAGATAGATAGAAAGATAGATAGATAGATAGATAGATAGATAGATAGATAGATAGATAGATAGATAGATAGATAGATAGATAGATAGATAGATAGATAGATAGATAGATAGATAGATAGATAGATAGAAAGAAAGAAATATGATAGATGAATATGGAGTTGGATGTCAGGAGGAAAGTAAGGAAGACTTCCCAGTGATTAGGCCTTCTGCAGTGTGCCAGGACACCAACATGGCCTTCACACAACCAGAGAACAGGAAGACTGTCTCTTTCCACTTCTCAGGTAGGCAAGGGCCCCAGAGTCAAGAGGGCAGAGCCAAGTTCTAACTGAGGTGCTTGGAGACAGAAGAGAAAAGGCCTTGCCTCTCCTTGGATGGGGAATTTGCATTAATGTAGTGGAGAATGAAGGAAGGAGAATGGACTGGCAGAGGTAGAAAAAGGGCCTTCATATCTGACAGATGGAGAGTCAAAGACCCACTCCCTAAGACCAAAGAGCAAGGTTTTCTACTCTGTTCCTGCCCTCTCTCCCAATAAAATGGCTCTCTATTGTCAACTTAAAGATAGCCTGAGGCTCCCTTCACCTGAGGGAGGAAGGTTAGTCATTGTTTGAAGAGGCTGAGAAAAGCCTGATCCTTGTGTAACTCTGACAAATGTTTCATGTTTCCCCTCATTGCTGGCCATGCCTGGAATGTTGAGTGTGTACATTCTGCCTCCTAACCCTGCATGCCTTTTTCTCTTCACCTAGCCTGGCTTTTGTAACTGATTTCTGCATTAAAATATTGTTACATTGGAGTACTTCCTGCAAACAGGACTAGTGCTTGGATGCTGAGAACTTCATTTGAACCCAGGATGGGTCAATAATGTTTCTTTCCTGCTTCTATAGCTCAAGAACTCTAAGAACCTTTAGCGTATGAGTAACGTCTCATCACCAATGGAAACACAGGAAGCTCTTGAACATCTGACCTTTCAGAAGTGTAATTCAGAGTTTCAGACTTTCCTACCCTGGCTGGCTTCACCCTGTGATCCTCAGACTTCAGCCTCTTGAGTTAGGGTGACAGGTGTTAGCTACTGGTGCTCTGCTAGGTTCAGAACTGTAATTACATTGGCATTACAAGTCAACTGCTTATCACAAAGGGCTTGGGCAGCATATTAAGCCTTTCAACAATGGACCTTTCAGAACCCTATAGGACACAAGGTTATAATGCTAGAGTCTGAAAGGCTGTGTATATGGATGGGCTACACTTGAACCTTGAGCTCTGACTCCAATTCTGGTGTACATGAGCATTCATTTTCCATAGAATGTTATCCTAATTAGCAAACAAAAAAAGTACTTCGCTTAACCCTCACTTTTTCCACTTTTGTGTCTCAAACTCAAGGCTGGGCACTGTCCCTGAGGCCTTCAGCTCAAGGCAAACTCTCTACCACTTGCCCCAAAGCACCAAATGTGGTCTTTTTGTGGTTCATTGGAGATAAGAGCCTAATAGGTTTTCTTTGCCTAGGCTGTCTTTGAACTGTGGTCTTTAGATCTCAGTCTCCTGAGAAGTTATGGTTCCAGTTGTGAGCCACAGGCATCTGGCCTATTGTTTTTGACAGTCCAGGCGCTTGATCTTAGGCCCTGGGTACGGTTTCTGAGCTTCTTTTTCTCAAGCCTAAGGCTGTGCTACTTGAGCCACTCTGATTACATTGCACTGAGGACTCAAACCCTAGCATTCATGCATCCTGAGCCAGCTCTCTACCACTAAGCCACATTTCTAGCCCCACTCTTACAATTTTATCCCTCAACTTGCCTATCCCCAAGAAAAGGCTTCTGAGTAAAAGTCATCTAAAAAAATTCCTATAGCAAGGTTCCAAAGATAAAGAACACAAAGCTCATACTTGGGAGAGACTCTAAACATATGAAGACTGTGACAAATGCTTCCATTATTTATGTATCATGTTTCAACACTTAAAATATTAATGAAAAACGAGTCAATGACCTAAATTGTTGTGTATAAATTTATAATAGATGCACAACATGTACTAAATATTATGTGTATAATAATACTAAATACAATGTGTACAATAAATGAATCAAGTGAAAAATAAAATAAATACAAAAATCAATAATAAAAATCATAATATGTAATACACACACATATGTAAATATATATCATATATTACCCATATATAGAAATATTTTTTCCATTGCAGGGCCTTCATTCAGACCCTTGTAACTCTAGCCTGAATTTCTTTTCCTCAAGGACAGTAAGCTATGTCTTTACTCATGGTGCAAAAGAGTTACCTGGCTGGTGAGATCAAATCCCAGCAATGATGGAAATACTGGCTCAACTTCCAAGATAGTGACAATTTTTTTAATGGAAGCAGTTATGTTTATTAAGTGACATACTGAACATTTTTTTGTTGTAAAAATGTTGTACAGACAGATTACAGTTAAATGAGCATGGTAATGAGTACATTTCCTTTTGAGCATTGTTGTCTCCTCCTTTGTTTTCCCCCTCACATTGCTACATATTTACCAAGACCCTGAGTTCAAATCCCAGGCTAGGAAAGAAAACTGGTAGAAATTCCAAACCAGGGAGCTTTGTTTCTTTTTTAATTTAAATGATTATTTTTTATTTATTCTTTATTTTGCCTACATGGGGCTTGAGCTCAGGTAGTGGCAACTCTGCCTCAGCTTCAATTGCCCTAGGGTGGGGTACACCCTCGGACCCATAGACAATCCAGGGATCCTAGGTCCAGAGGGCGTGCATAAAGAAAAATAAGTAACATAGCATAAAAAGTGGCGAGCTGCAGAAGGCTGGGTGTTTTACCTTTTTTTATTTGCAGGGTGACCATCCTGGGTCTGAATGACATGGCTACAAAGTGAACCTGACCTGCCATATCTGAATGCTGGCGTGCTATCAGGGAATCCAAAGGCCAACTTGTCAACATAGGCCCTGGGTTCAAATCCCGGTCCTGACACCTACTAATGGCAGGAGACCACAAAAGACTCATTCCTATGCATAGGAATACCAGTTGAGAGTAGTTCATGCTTTTGTCTAGTCTAAAATTGGAAGCAATAATCCTAGGATGCTGATTGATCTTAATTAATAGATTATTATTCATGGAAAGAATAATATTCCTTCAATGGTAGTATAATAAATGCCTAAGAGTTGGTAGGAACATAGTAAGTGTTCTTCAATCATAGATAGATGGCTGTGGTGCTGTTTACCAATACATATTTATTTGTATACCACCCTCTGCCTATCCATGTATCACTGTTTTGGCCAAACCTGAGACTGGTTCTAAGCACCTGACAGCTTCATTGATTAGAGGCTGCCGTGCTCACACTCATCCATTCATGAATTGGGCTTGCTAATCCCTGAGATCATATCCCAGCATTGCCAAAAATTTAATCTTGGAGTAAAAATCCAAGTATGACACATGTTTTCCTTTTCTGGGAAAGTCCTCGGTGTCAGGCATGATGGAGAACGTATAGACAAATCTGGATGCTGTGATATAAGATGTAAACAATGTAATAAATGTTAGAGGGGTCATCAGAGTCAATAAAATAAATGGAAAATAAATGAATAAAACAAGAAATAAAATGAATAACCACACCCAACAAAATATGGAATATCTGTATGGAAGTATAAATCCTCTCTTTAAAATGGATATAAGGAGTATGTTTTCCATGCCTGAGGCTTGAATTCAGGCCTAGGGAACAGGCCTGCCTTTCTTGTCTTCAAGCACGGTGAGATTCCCTTCCCTCACGATGTTGCATATTTATGCAGACCTTGAGTTCAAATCCCAGGCCTGTTAAAAAAAATGGCATGAATTGCAAACTAGGAAGCTAAATATGTTTTTTTAATTGCAGGCCATTGGAGAAGCCATAGTCCCTCCCAGCAACATGGGCCTACATTTCGAATACTAGTCATGCCACTGGATGGTGGGAGATACTAATAGGCTCATTCCTATCCACAGGAATAACAATGGAATATTATCAATGTCACAGTTGAATGAGATGCTCATGAATGATATTTGTATACAATTAGACATCATGATTTCAGTCGGTTGATTGATTTTATTTAATATCTTATGAAGCATTAAAAGAAAATTATTTCTCACAAGGATACAATAATTTCAGGACACTGATTTACTTAATAGTTTATTAAAGATGAAAATAATAACATAAATTACCTGGAGGCATAATAAATACCCAAGAATTTGTAGGAATGTAGTCTATATAAATGAACAATGGATATACATCTCTGGCACTCCATAAATATATGTATATATATATATATATATATATATATACATATACATATATATATATGTATTAGCATACTACAATCTGCAAGTCAATCTGTACTTGTTTTGTCAACCCCTTGTTCTCGATCTCAGATCTTGGGAACTGCCTATCAGCTCAATTTGCCCCAGGATGGCATGCTGACACACACCCTTTCATGAATTTGTCCCTGTAGGCCATGAGTTCAGATGCCAGCATGCCCAAACAATGAATCATGGAGTAAGAAACTGATAGTGACACGTTTTCCTTTTCTGTGAAAGTCCGGGGTGTCAGGTATAAGTGGAATACATATGCAGACCTATATCCTATTTAATCAATGTAATCAATGTTCTATGTGCCATATTAGTCAATTAAATAGTCAATACATGTTGGATCTTTGTCCACCCTAATAAAGATGGATGGGGTCCAAGGAAACATAAGTGCACTTGCTCACTGGTTACCCTCCCCCCTTAGCCCAGGAGACATTCAGACAAAGCTGGGAGTCAAGTCATGCAAGAACTCATATATTACCACTCAGAAAGCATCTTTTAAAGGGAAACACTGCATGGCATGGAAGGGGAGGGAAAGGAACCAACCAACCACTGAAAAGGTCACACCCTATCATGCGCCTAAGCTTTATCCAATCAGATTTTAAGGTAAACAACTCGGGCTGTGACCACTCAACTTCCTCTCACCGACATCTTTTCTGCCCATGTGCCCCACAAATACATGAATCAAACAAAAAATAAAATGAATAACTACACTGAACACAATATGGAGTTAACCTATGAATGTAAATATAAATTATATATTTAAAATGTACACAAATATGATGTATTCTAGTGCTGGGGATCTATTTCAGACCTAAGGAACAGACATGAATTTCTTGACTACAAGAAGGCTAGCTTCCCCTTTCCACACAGTGCAACAAAGTTACCCAGACCATGAGTTCCGATCCCAGTCTTGGCAGAAAAAATGGCACCTTTATACTATGTGACACCCAATTCTTAGGTGTTTCATTATGCCTCCAGTTAATGAATGTGATTGTTTAAATGCTTCATAAAATATTGATTAAAATCTATCAGTGTTCTCTAATATAATTGTGTATAAATTTATCCTAGAATTATTTAAGAACTGTCCATTCAGTTATAACGTACATCACATTCCACTGGTATTCATATAGATAGGAATGAGTTTCTAAGGATGTCTTTCCATTTGCAGGTGGCAGGACCAGGATTACAACTGTGGGCTTCTGCTCCCACCATTTAATCCCAAGGATAGGGAACTCACTGGTCTGTCCAAGAACAGAATGACCAATGATTAGGCAGGCACCAGTGGCTCTCAGCAGTCCTCATTGATGCTTACAAGGTTGTGATAGGAGGATCATGGTCAAAGTCACTTTAGGCAGGAAAGTCCTTGAGACCCCTGTCCAACTTCAGTGCCAACAAAGCCAGAAGTAGAGCCATGTGGCTCCAGTGGTAGAGGGCTAGCCTTGATCAAAAGCAGTTCACAGACTGCACAGATCCTGAGTTCAAGATCTGGGACTGGCAACAAACAGACATACACAACAATCTCTGCAGCCACCCTCTTGTCCCCAAATCACCCTCTTGTCCTCAACTGAATTGGACAGAGTTCACTGGGAAAAGGGCTGGGGGAGCCTCTGTCATTTTGACTCCACCCATTTGCCTGCATCACAGATTCCCACCACACCCCCATGCTTTCATTGTTCTTTCTGAGCAAGGGGATACAACAATTGTGGCCATGCCCACATTCCATGATGTCTAGCACCAGGATTCCCTCTGTTGGTTGACACCACCACCAGCAGTTGAGGAAGGTAGAGGTGACTGTGTGGTGAACAAGAGCTTTAGTCCACTTTGGAGTAGAGTCGAAATTGACGTCCTAGTCAGTGAGTGGGAGAATAGAGGATTTCCCAGGCCCTGGGAACCTGGGCAGCCCATCTTTCCCATCCCAGAACTCAGATGTCTGAAACAACAAGACTTCGTGAGAGCTGTGGGCAAAATACTACTGCCAGAACACCGGCAGAAGAATTCTCCCATCAGACCTGCAACATTCAAGAAAACAAAGAACAAAAAAAGGAGGGGTCTTCAAGACAAACACCAGTGGGGAAGGTGATTCACCAGAAGGTCCAGCCAAAGATGATGCTGACCTTGGGCCTCCCTTACCTTTGGACACAGTCACAGTCACCAGGGTCCAGAGTGTCAAGGGTCCCTATAGCACCAAGGATCTTTAGAGGTGGTACCGACACATGGTGCCTGCCCTGGACCACAGCAAAAGAAGAAACCAGGTACGCTGTGCCAAGATCCAACCACTGAAGCTGGAAAAGACAGACCTGCAGGATCGATGGGAGAAAGAGAGGGAGAAGATAGCCCAGGTGCACGAAGCACCAAAAACAGAGCTAGACATCCACAAGCCACCCATACAGAGGTTGGTTTCGGCAGAAAGCAATTTACAATTTGCACCGGGCTAGTGAAACAGGAGGCCAATGACAGAGAAATGGAGCAAGAAGCTCTCACCTGCCACCTCCAGGTCACAGGGTGTAACGTGTTGGAGCTGGAGATGGCAGTTGCTGCTGCACAGAAGGAGACCGAAATGTTCTTCGAACAGCTGAATGATGTGACACTTCAGCTCGAGGAAAAGACCAGAAGCTTCAATGACCTGGAGCAAGTGAACACAGAGTTGCAGGAGACGCTGGAAGCGATCTGGTCAAAGAAGAGCAACAGGAAAAACAGAATCTGCAAGTTTCAACAAGTGCTGGTGGGGCATGAGGTAAAGAGACTACTGGAAAACCTGAGCTGGATGGTGACCTCAGCAATTCTGGAAAGAGACACCTTGATGGAAAGCCTGAGCATTGAGAGGTCCACATGGAAGGAGGAGGCTCAGTGGCTGACCAAGCAGGTGAACCAACTGACATAGGAGAAGGAGCAAAGGGCGAGGCAGGTGCTGGCCCTAGAGAATGAACTGGAGGAACTGAGAAGGACGCTGGCAGAGCCTTGGCCCACCGCAGGACCATCTCAGGCCAAGTGGCAGTTGCAGGCCCAGGCCTACTGCATGCAGATGGAGTTGGAAAACCTGGAGGAACAACTTCACATCCAGGTCCAGGAAAACTAGAGGCTCGGTCTCCAGAATGTGGAGCAGTGGGAGCAACTATGGAGACTGGATGAGAAGGCCAAGGATTGGCAGTAGATCCCTGAGACCCCACAATGCGCATGTGTGTGTGACCCATAGATAGAACTGGCCCTGCTGTGGGATGCTCTCCACAAGGTGAGCTATGAGAAGGAATTGCTCACCAGCATTCTGGAGCTCAGTGCCACCTGTGAGCAACACATTGCCTCCAATGAGCAGCTGAACTCTAAGAAGGAGGCCTTGCAGCAGCACTTGAAGAGGCAGACCCAGCTGCTAGAGCAGCTGAAGCAAGTGCAGGACTGACCAACTGGGGGGAGCAGGTGGTGCCCCCAAACTGGAAGGATACTTTCAAGTCCCTAGAAGTGACCAGACCAAATGAGGAGCACCTGAAGGCCTAGCTGAGCCTGGCTTTCACCTGGGAGGGGAAGTTGTGAGCCCTGGAGAAGCAAAATTTGAGGAGGTGACTCCTTCACAAAGTGAGCATTGCAGAGGATGGATACATGCCCCAGACCTACAAGGATGTGGCTCTGCAAGTGCTCTCAGAGGCTGAGATCCACAGGGGGAAACTCCTGCTGCAGTAGCAGTGATCCCAGTGCAGTTGCATGGCCAAGCCGGCAGCTCAGTGTCAGACAGAGCTGGAGGCACAGGCACCCCCGCCCCGTGAGCTGCCACCACAGCAGGCTTGGGCCTCGTCCACGACTTGTATGATGAAGTGGACATCCATAGTCCAACGGATGAGCTCCACAATCGATGCAGCCAGTTGTTGTAACACATCCACAAATGTCAAGGAGTCCCTTGTGGCATATAAGGAGCAAATGTTTGTCCTGGATGAGCTGTGTCAAGAGAAAGCCAAGCATGTGTGAAGATGGAGAAGAAGAGAGAGCTTCAGGAGCTGCTGTTACTCCTCGCAGGGGAAGGAGTGGACAGCGGGCTCCAGATGCCAGCTGAGCCCTCCCCCCCACTGCTCCAAATGCCTCAGGCTCCAGGGTGGGCAAAATGAGTGAGGGGCACAAAGGTTTTGAAGAATTGCAACTTTAAGACAACTTGGACACTGCCAGAGTAGTGGTCGGGGTTCACTACCTCGTAGATGACTCCCACACAGAGCACGTTCTACAACAGATAACCCACACCCAGAGCAGCCTAGAGCTTGTGGACTTGGTCTAGGAGCACTCCCTCCCGTTCTTTTGTAGACTGATGTGGATGATGACTCTCTATGTGAAATACTGACTCTCAAAAGCCAAGGCAGCCACCAGAAGTGGGTGGCCTGGTGGCCTTCTCTCAGGCCTCCATCTGCTGTGAGATGGGAAGGGTAAACTTCAGGTCAGGTAGGGCAGAGGCTACCGGGAAGCAGCCCAAATTCAAGGGACATCTAATGGCCCATTGGTGGCCAGGGAAGAGACCCATGTTATGCTTATCCCAAACAATAAATTGTTTTCAAGGGGAAGAAAAGCCTACAACAAAGATTTGTTCTTCCAGTCCTGGGGCTTGAACTCACGGCCTGGCTACTCTCCCTGAGCTCTTATTGATCAAAGCTGGCACTCTACCCATTGAGCCCCACCTCCCCTTCCAGCTTTTTCTGTGTGGAATTGAACCCAGGGTGTCAGGCATGCTAGGCGACCACTCTACCACTGAGCCACATTCTCAGCTAGGATGATTCTCTCCCCTCCCAAACCCATATGGCCATTCCTCAGATAAATAGGAAGTAGAGGCTAGGATGAATATGAAGCACAAGTATAGTTCACAAAGAAATACTCCCCTGCCTCCTCTTTGACCCCCTTAGTTGCTTCTACCATTTAGGGATGAGAGAGGGAGAGGGAGTCCCGAGAGAGGAGTACCAAGAAGAATAGTCCCCTGAGCCACACAGCCTACCCCACACAAGTGGTCCTCTAGACTTCAATATTACCTGATTTAATGTGGAGTCTACACTGTCTCTCTATCACTTCAATGCTCAGGATGAAATAAAGGTCAGCTTTGTCCTTAGCCCACACACAGGGAAGAAGCTCCTAGTCCCAGACCAACTTCCACCTCTGACTGCCCGGCCACAATGGTGGCGGTGATGACCTCATGCATAGATTCCAGGAAGAAGGTCTATGGCAAAGGGCAAAAGCAGCAGGGTGAGCAGGGGGAAGGAGCTGGGGCAATTGTTCTGGGATCTTCCTCCTTGGAGCCCTCCCATCAAGCCAAAGCCATGCTGACCCAAAGCAAAGCCAAGGCCAGAGTGTGAGAAAAGATGGAGGAGCATGGTACTAAAGGAGGTACTGCTTTGTCTTGGAGCACTTGAAAATTCCAATTATATTTGGCCCATGCCAATTGGGATTGGCAACATGCAATGCCTCTCCTTGTTGTTGTTGTCCCTGAGTGTTGTCCCTGAGCTCTTTTTCTCAAGGTTGGCACTTTATCACTTGAGCCACAGGGACTCTTCTTGTTTTCTGATGATTCATCGAGGATAAGAGTCTCACACACTTTCCTTCCCAGGCTCTCTTGGCACCATGATCCTCCAGATCTCAGCTTCCTGAGAATCTCAGATGACAGGTATGAGCCACCATTGCCCAGCATGTGATGCCTTTTGAAGGCATCTTGGCAAGTCTGTAAAAGCAGCCAAAAAGGGCCTGGATAGACCATGACCCAATCAAGGAGCTGGGATGGGGGAAGACTGACCTTCTAGCCATCCTGTTCCCCAAAATTAAAGATGCCAGATGGTGTTGGATGCATCAAACACCTAGGCCAACAGCCATCAGGCTTAGTGGGGAAAAGGTAGAGAATATCCAAAGATAGCAGTGTCGAAATCTCTGATTTTGCATGCATGTGGTGAGTGTGTGTGTGTGTGTGTGTGTGTGTGTGTGTGTGTGTGTGTGTGTGTGTGTATGTGTGTGTGTGTGTGTGTGTGTGAGAACTCAGGACCTAGGCTCTATCCCTGAGTTTTCTTGCTCAAGGCAAGTGCTCTGCCACTTGAGCCACAGCCCCACTTGCTTTTTGAGAGTTAATTGTAGGTAAGTGTCAAGGACTTTCCTGTCCAGTGTGGCTTTGAAGTATGATGGTGGCCCCAGGGAAGCAAGAGTAAACAAAATTCGCAGGGAAAATCCCTATGGAGGAAGACTCCTGCTCCCTGGTGGCCAGATGGGGGACATGTGGGCCCTTACCATAATCCTCTAGAGTTCAATTGGGGGAAGTGACCATGGCTAAGCTGACTCTTGCTCACCCTGAGTGCTGATGCCAGAGCAGATCTGTTCCAATCTAGGCCAAGAGCAGGCATTACTTCGTGTGACATGTTGCAGCTCTTGCCCCTCCTGGCCCAGAACCATGGTCTGAGACGTCGATTTACTACTGCTCAGATTCATATTGCACCCATGACATGCCATTCTGATGTTCTCCATGCCTCAGACTCTACCCTTCTCTGGTAGTGTGGCCGGCTCTGTAGGCAATGGCCTCCAAACAGACTACAAGACTTGTACGACACCTAGACATTGGGAGACCCTCAGGGGACCACTGGAAAGTACTCTGCCTAGAGCCACAGAGCGAGGTCCAAGCAGGCCAAGGGTTGGTCATGGGGCTTGAACTCTGGGCCTGGACGCTGTCCCCCAGCTCTTCAGCTTACCACTTGAACTACAGAGCCCTTCTGGTTTTCTGGAGGTTGCTTGGAGGTCAGAGGCTCCAAGACTTCCTCCCCGGGCTGGCTTGGAACCGCAATTCTCACATCTCAGCCTCCTGAGGAGCTAGGAAGACAGGAATAAGCCACCAGTGCCCAGCTGATCTGGCCTTTCACTACAGTGTACTAGGAGCTCCTGAAAGCTTTTCTTTATTTTTTTCTTGCCAGTACTGGGGCTTGAACTCAGAGTCCGGGCTCTGGTCTGAACTTTTTCCCTCAAAGTTAGCACTCTGCCACTGACCCACAGCTCCACTTCTGGCTTTTGGTAGTTAATCAGCAAGAAGAGTTTCACTAACTTTCCTCCCCTGAGCTGGCTTGACCCATGATCTCTGATTTCAGTTTCCTGAGTAGCTAGGATTTACAGGGGTTGAGCCACTGCTGGCATTGGGCTAGAAGGTTTGCTTAAGCAATGGTCCTTCCCTGTGTTTGCCCTGACTCCTCCATGCAAAGGAGGTCTAAGGGACAGGAGCTGTAAAAAATAGGCTTCCAGCCACAAGAAATGGCTAGGGTCCATGGTGAAAAGTCAAGTTGATCTTTCCCCTGGGCCTAATTCTGGGACCCTACCCTCTGCCCTGTGACTCAAGTACAAACGTTGACCCAGCATTGAACGTCCTGCCAGACTTTTCAGTAGTCACAGAACCTTCATTCCACGCATACCACCTGCTCTACAGCATACCTCAGGACCTTTGCCCATGCTGTAACTTCTGCCTGAGGCTTTCTGTCCTGTATCCACATCTTAAAAGTCCTGTGGAATTTTGGCCCTGGTTATATCACCTCCTGGAGCAAGACTTTCCTTCCCTTCTCCCTCTTTTTAAATATTGAGTTGCTAGATATGGAACTTGTGCAGGCTGACTGGCAAATGCTCTATCATGGTGTGTGTGTGTGTGTGTGTGTGTGTGTGTGTGTGTGTGTGTGTGTGTGTGTGTGTGTGTGAGTACCAGTACTGGGGTTTGAATTCATGGCCTGGATGCTATCCTATCCCTGAGGTTTTATAATCAAGTCTAGCCTTCTACTACTTGAACCACAGCTCTATTTCTGGCTTCTTGGGTTTTTAATTGGAGAATACTGTCTTATATAGACTCTCCTGCTTGCAATGGGGATCCTCAGATCTCAGCCTCCTGAGTAGCTTACAGGGGTGAGCCACCAGCACCAGCCCTCTATCCTACTGCTTACCTATATCCTCGGCCCTCCTTTGAGTCCCAGAAAAATATGTCTCACCAGGCTCATTTTTTTGACAGTCTTGGGGCTTGAACTCAGGTTCTGTGCATGTCCCTGAGCTTATTTACTCAAGGCTAGCACTCTATCAATTAAGCCACAGTGCCACTTTTGGCTTTTTCTCTTTCGGTGGTACTGAGGAATTGAACCCAGGACTTAGTGCATACTAGGTAAGCACTCTACCACTAAGCCACATTCGCAGCCCAAATCCCACCTCTATGAGAGTGGGATTTATTGGCATACCTCTTTTGGCATAGAAATAGCTTATTATTTCCTATCTTTGCCAAGATTTGGGACCAGCCTATGACTTAGCAATGAGGAATGATTAATTAGTGATAGCCACCAGGCCCCAGAGGTCTAGGCTCACATCCTACAGAGGGATAGAGAATATGGAGCCAGAACCTTCGACAACTATAATCTAGGAACTGTGGTCTCCTTGGAGGCAGTGACTGCTATGTGACCCGATGGGCCACCTCAGCCAGAACATAAGACTTCAGTTATTAAATGGCAGAGAAGGATGCTTTGTTCAAGCTGCTGGCTCAGACTTAGTTCTCTCTGAGGGCTTTTCCCTGCTTGCCCAGTTTGGGGGGCTGGGCATGGGCAACCTGCTGAATATCCATCATCCATCCATCATCATCCATACACAGAAACATGGAGTGATTGCCTCCTTTTTTGGGGGGAGGGGACAGTTCTGGGTTTGTACTATGAGCTTAGGCCCTGTCCCTGAGCTCCTTTTCCTCAAGTGTAGTGCTCTGCCCTTGAGCCACAGCCCCATTCATGTTTTCCTTTCCTGTGATCTCTTAGAAATTAGAGTGTCACAGACTTTCCTGCCCTGGCTCAATTCAAATTGGCATTCTCTACATCTCAGCCTCCTGAGGAGCTAGGATTACAGGCAAGAGTCCCTGGCTCCTGGGTTTCATTTCTTCTTGTTGTTCTTTTTTGTAATTGTAACAATCTGAAATCTTCATGGTGTCGATCCAATGGTTTGCATCCGAAGTAAACTACCCAGGCCTGGAGTTCGAATGCCAGGACTGCCACCCACAAATGGAAGGAGATTCTGACAAACTCATTCCTATTCCTGTGAATGCTAGGAATGTTATACAAGTAATAAATAAATGTTCAGTTAATTCATGATTCTATTTTAGAATGTCAAACAAAAATTATTGGATTTATATCTTCCATTCTAGCTCCATGGTATGATTCCCCTAATGGAAAGATATTGACTAATTTTTAATTAATGCTTTCCTAAGTATTATATGGAGGCATAATTTAATAACTAATAATTGGTATATATATACAATTTAATATCTGCACATTCCCTGTTTCTCTATGCATGTATATACTATTGGGAACACCTGTGGATTGATCACAGGTACTCAGAACTTCCTGGCAGCTCAGTTTGCCGGAGGCTGGTGTGCTAAGATTGTGACCCCATTTTTGGATTGGCAATTGTAGGCCGTGATTTGAAATCCCAGCATGGCCAAAAATTTATTCCTGGACTCAGAAGCCAATCTTGGCACATTTTTTTCCTTCTCTGTGAAAGTCCTGGGTCTCAATATGATGTATAATCCATATGCAAATATATCCTATGTGATATGTTGTAATAAAAGAAACATATATATGTAATAATATTAAATATATAAGAGTAATAAACAACATATGCATTATACCTATGTATGTAAATAGATCTTATATATTAATATTACTTTTTCCAGAGCTGGGGCTTCAATTCAAGCCCTGGGAACCGATCTGAATTTCTTGTAGTCAAGGACAGTGATCCTTTCCCCTTCACCCGCAGTGTCACAGAGTTATCCAGGCCCTGATTTCAAATACAAGGCTTCCAGAAAAATGGTGCACATTCCAAACCAGGGCCTTATTATTATTATTATTATTATTATTATTATTATTATTATTATTATTATTATTATTATTATTATTGTTAGCTGAGCACAGAGCTTGCACTCAGGTCTTGGCATCTTTGCCACAGCCGACCCTTATATCCCAGGACCCGAGTTCAATTCTTGGGCCTGGGAAAAAAATAAAAAGTAGAAGCATAAAACTGAGAAGTTCAAGAAGGTGGTTTTACTTTTATTTTCCTTTGTATTGTGGCCTTCCTGAGTGCAAATGACAAGGCCCAGAAAGTAAATATAACCTAACATTGCTGATGTTTGTTGGGCTATTAAGGAAGCCATAGCCAAAACTGGCAACTTAGGTATGGAGGTCGAATCCCGGGATTGCCTCTAATGAATGGCGAGATTCTAAGAAACTCATTCCCATATAAATCCATACAAATGGAATGGTATAATTGTAACAATTAAATTAGTAGTGCATGATTATATTATAAAATTATACACAACAATTATACTACATTGACTAGTTTTCAATTAGTACTTTATTATGTATTCAATAATGATACTCTGAAAAGTAAGGAATAATTTCATTGCCAATAATGGTGAGTAATATGGTATATGTAATTTCATAGTATACAGACATCTTTCTCTTGTTTTATGCAACTACATCTATCTATCTATCTATCTATCTATCTATCTATCTATCTATCTATCTATCTATCTATCTATCTATCTATCTATCTATCTATCTATCTATCTATCTATCTATCTATCTATCTATCTATCTATCTTGTCTGTCTGTCTGTCTGTCTGTCTGTCTGATTATCTACAAATCTACACATTTATCTGTTTATACACTTGTCACTCCTGGGGCTCAGTTGTAGAGTGCTCGCCTAGTATGTACAAAGCCCTGGGTTCCTCACTACCATGTGCACACAGAAATCCAGAAGTTGTGCTGTTGCTCAAGCAGCTGAGCACTAGCTTTGAGTATGAAAGCTTAGGGACTGTGTCTAGTCTCTTACTCAAGACCCAGGAATGGTACCAAAAAAAGATGGAATGTTCTGACTGCAACTATATAAGGATAGCACTCCAAATACCTCATCACAGAGCAAGCCTTGAGTCTGGTGCTGACAGCTGCCATCTAACCTGACTTAGCCAGAGGTAAACTGTTGCAAACCAGCTCCACAGAACCAGATGCTGCTGGCTTGCTCATCCCTGGCATCCAATATACTTGGAGGCTAAGATCTGACACTGGTGGGTTTAAAACCCGCTCTGGCAGGAAGTCTCTGAAACTCTGAGCTGTGGCTCAAAGTGGTAGAGGTCTAACCTTGAGCAAACTATCTTAGGACAGTACCCCCAACCTTTCAGTGCAATCCCCGTGTCTCACTCCACCTCCCCCCAAAAAAGCCATCCCTCTAAAGCACTAGATGTGAACTTTGTGTGGCTTGGGATGTGTTTCTGCAAGAATGATAATACTGATGAAAACACCCTAATTCTAATGACAGTGTGTGGGATACAGCTATGTGATGAGTCCTTCACGAGGTGTTGTGTGCTGAGTCCTTCACAGGGTGCATTTTTTCATCTTTTTCTTATAAGAGCTCCACAAGTAAGATGATTGTGTAGATGAGAAACTTGAGGCTCAGATATGTCCCCATGTCAGGGTCAAAATTATGTATGTACCTAACTCTAGTGAGTTGTCTCCTGCAGATAATTGTTTTGGTTTATTTTTCTCAGTCATTAACCTAGAACTTAGGGCTTAGCCACTGACCATTCTCTGTTGGGTTCATGGCTAGCACCTTACCACGTGGAGCCAACAACCGCCTTGCAACAGAGTGTTGCAGTCTAGGTATCTGTAGCTCAGGTTTGTCATCCTTCCTACTCAGGAAGCTTAGATATGATGATTTCCGTTCCAAACTCTCCCAGACACAAAAGGTCCCATAAGTCTATTGTCTCCTATTCACCACTTAGAAATTTGAAGTAGAAGCTGGGCGCTGGTGACTTGCACCTGTCATCCTAGCCACTCAAGAGCCTGAGAGCTGAGGATCACAGTCCAAAGCCAGACTGGGAGGAAATTCCTTGAGAGGCTTCTCTCCATTGAACTACCAAAATCCTGCAGGGGTGCTGTAGCTCAAGTGGTAGGGTGCTTGGCTTTAACTGAAGAGCTCAAGGATAGCTCCCAGGCCTAGACTTCAATTCCTCCAACTTTCAAGAAAAGAAAGAAAGAAACCTGAAGTGCAGTGCTGGGACTGTGACTTAGGGGTAGAGTGTTTTGCAGGTATGAATCCCTGGGTTTGATTCCTTAGTAAAACATCACTAGAAAAAAGCCTGAAGTAGCTGTGTGGCTCAAGTGGTAGAGTGCTATCCTTGCACAGGAGAAACTCAGGTACAATGTTCAGGTCCTGAGTTCAAACTCCAGGACAAGTGTATGCACACACACACATGCACACACACACGCGCACGTGTGCGCGCGCATACACACACACACACACACACACACAGATACCAGAATTGAAGCTGTGATACCAAATGGTAAAATTCTGAGCTCATGGTCAGCATCCAGGCCCCGTGTTTAACCCCAAAACCTAGCCACCCAGGGCCCATTTAGAAGAGGTAAAATGTTTCAAAACCTGATGAGCTTCAACAGCCCTAAATAACAGGAAGCATTGTGATATTAGACATATGCTTGGATTTAGCAAGCTTCCAGAAATCTAGGAAGGCACTGTTGCCAATAATGAATCATTGTATTAGGTTCAGCTCCCTTATTGTCTGCCAGAAGGACCGTTGAATTAATTGTAGTAGGTTATTTCAACACTGGATCATCGTATAACAAAGACAGGATAAGTACAGGGAAGTTGGCCTGCCACGGGAGGTAGCACAAATGAAGGCTTCCTGTCAAAACAAACACTGGGGAGAGTGATAGCTTGGGGTACAAAGAGGAATTTTTCTCCTAGCCTTCAGAGCCTGCCCACACTCCTCCTCACTAATTGTCCTAGATGGAGTTTTTTGTTACACAGCTGTACAGGAGTGAGGCTTTTTGTCTGCCTGTTCCAACAATGAAGCAGATTTTCTCCAGCAGCCTGGGGTGTGGAGAAAACCTCAGGCTCCTCTGAGAACAGTGAGGACAGCCCCAGAACATGCACTGTCTTGTAAACACTCTCTGTGCTATGAAATCATTCTATTTAAAGCACATTTCCTAGCTGGGTGCCTTTCATCATAGGGACTCTGGACATTCACAGATAGAAATGCATGCATACATACAAGGGGAGACATGGAGTTACTTGTGTTTTGTTTTTTTTTTGGCAGGTCCTGGGGTTGTATTTTGAGCCTAAGCACTGTCTCTGAGCTCATTTTGCTCAAGGGTAGTCCTCTGACCTTTAGTCACAACCCCATTCATGGTGATCTTTTATTCCTGTGATCCCTCAGAAGTAAGAGTGCTGTAGACTTTCCTGTCCTGGCTGAATTCAAACTGGCATTCTCTACCGCTCAGACTCCTGAAGAACTAGGATTATAGGCAGGAACCTCTGACCCCTGGCTTTCTTTTCTTCTTGTTCTTTTTTGTTCATTGTGTTCTTTTTTGTTCATTGTGTTCATTTTGTTCTTTTTTGTTCATTGTTCATTGTGACAAAATGAAATCCCAGCATGGCCACAATTTTATATGTGGAGTCAGAAGCCAATTTTGACACATACTTTTTCCTTCTCTGTGAAAGTCCTGGGTCTTAGTATGATGTATAATCCACATGCAAATATATCCATGTGATAATATGTAATAAATATAATAAATGGTATATATGTAATGAACTAAAATAAAACATAAGGTTAATAAATGTCATATGTATATAGATCTCATATATGAATATTATTTTTATCAGTGCTGGGGCTGAATTTGGTCCCTGGAAACTGGGCTGAAATTCTTGTCTTCAATGACGGTGAGCTTCCTCTGCCCCACAGTGCCACAGAGTTACCTAGACCCTGAATTCAAATCCCAGACCTGCCAGAAAAATGATCAAAATTCCAAGCAAGGCCCTTAATTTCTTTTGGCCAGGATTAGGGCTTGAACTCAGTTCATGGCAACTCTGCCTCAGCTTCGATCATCCTAGGCTGGGGTGCAGCATCTGGACCCCCAGTCCATCCTGAGATCCTAGGACCCGAGTTCAAATCTTGGGACTGGCAAAAAAAAAAAACAAAAACGGAGAAGCGCTGGGAAGGTGGCTCAGTTATAGATTGCTTGCCTTGCATGCATAAGACCCTGGGTTCCATTCCTCAGCACAACATAAGCAGAAAAAAGCAGGAAGTAGTGTTATGGCTCAAGTGATAGAGAGATAGCCTTGAGCTGAAGAGTTGGGGGACAGCACCCAGACCCAGAGTTCTGGCCCCAAACCGAAAAAAAAGAAAGAAAAAAATAGTGCCAGGAAAAAAAGGGAGAAGGATAAAACTGGGAAGTTCCAGAAGGCGGTTTTACATTTTTTCCTTTACAACCATCCTGGGTCTAAATATCAGGGAACGTAAAGTGTACATGACCTTGCACTGTTGAACTTTGGTGGGCTATCAGGGAAGCCATACCCAAAACCAGCAACCTAGGCCCGGCGTGTGAATCCCAGGACTGCCAACTATCAAGGGCGGGAGATCCAAAGAAAAGCATTCCAATATACATCCATATGAATGGAATGTTGTAAAGTAACAATTACATTAGTAGTGTATGATTACATTATAAAATTATACAAAATAAATACAGTACATTGACTAATTTACAATTAATACTTTGTTATGTATTCAACCATAATACTTAAATAAATTAAGGGTTAATTTATCAATAATTGGTAGTAATATTGTATATATAATTAAATAATATACAGACATCTCTGTCTTGTTTTTATGTACATACATACATACATACATATATACATACCTACATATATACTTATATATATATGTGTATGTAACAATCTATATCTATCTATCTATCTATATATATATATTTCTACACTTGTCATTCCTGGGGCTCAGTAGTAGAGTGCTCGCCTAGTATGTATGAAGCCCTGAGTTCGATTCCACACTATCACATGCACAGAAAAAGCCAGAAGTAGTGCTGTTACTCAACCAGTTGGGCAATGGCTTTGAACATGAAAGCTTAGAGACTGTGTCTAGGCCCATACTCAAGCCCCAGGACTGGCACCAAAAACAAGTTAGAATGTTCTAACTGCAAGAATAGAAGGCCAAGATTTCAAATACCTCCTCACAGATCAAGCTGGTAGTCTGAAGCTGATGACTGTCATCTGAATTGACTTAGCCAGATGTCAACAGCTGCAACCCAGCATCATGGAACCAGACACTGCTGGCTCACCCCTAGCTGCTCAGAGGGTGAGATCAGACACTGGTGGGTTGAAAACTCAACGCTGCCAGGGAATCTGCTAGACTCTGAGCTGTGCCTCAAAGTGGTAGAACTCTAGCCTTGAGGAAAAGGTTTTAGGACAGTACGTCCAACCTATGAGCAAAATCTCCTAGGCTGATGGCCCTCCCTACAAAAAAAACACCCCTCTAAACTGTTAGATGTGAACTTGTGCAGTTTGTGACCTGTATCTGAAAGAATGGTTATAAGCACCCTAATTCTAATGACAGTTTTTGGGATATAGCCATGTTATGAGTCCTTCCTGGGGTGTTGGGTGTTGAGTCCTTCACGGGGTACTGGGTTGTTCATGGGGTATTGTGTGCTGACTCATTCACAGGGTACTATGTGCTGATTTCTTCACGAGTTGTATTCTTTCATCTGGTCCTTATAAGATCTACACAAGTAAGATGATTTTGCAGATGAGAAAGTCGAGGCTCAGATATGTCCCCAAGGCAGAGCCAAATTAATGTATATACTGAGCTCTAGTGACTTGTCTCCTGTAGACAATTGTTTTGGTTTAGTTTTCTATATCATGAACATTGAACTCAGAGCCTAGGTGTTGACTTTCTTCTTGGGTTCATGGCTAACGTTCTACTATGTGGAGCCAAGGACCCCCTTGCAGCAAAGTGTCACGGCTTAGGTCTCTTTAGCTGAGATCTATCATCCTGCCTGCTCAGGAAGCTGAGGATCTTGGTACCTTTTCCCCTTGGTGGTTGAGTGTCTCTGATGCTCCTTTAGTCTTGATGAAATGATGCCAGAGAGATGTTTGTATCTGGAAATGAGCACATCTCTATCCAAGGACTTTTAAAGTACCTTTTAAAAATACTTTTGAAAGTGATTTTAAAATATTCTAATGAAATTTTCAAAAAGTTTGTTAATTTCTGCTCTTGAAATTAAAGTCACTAAATTATGGAGTTAAAAAAAATTATCCCAGATCACGGGCAAAAGTCAGCCTGGGCAGGAAATTCCTTGAGATGATTTTATCCAATAAACCATTAGAAAGCCTAAAGAGGTGCTGTAGCTCAAGTTGCAGTGCACTAGACTTGAGCTGAAGAGCTCAGAGACAACACCCAGGCCCCGATTTGAACTCGTCCAACGTACAAGAAAAGAAAGAAACCTGAAGTGGAGAGCTAGGATTGTTTCTTAGGGGTAGACTGCTTTACATGTGTGAAACACTGGGTTTGATCCACATCGCTAGAAAAAAAAGGCTGAAGTGGCTGTGTTACTCAAGTGATAGAGTGCTGTCCTTGGACAAGAGAAACTCAGGTACAGTGGTTAGGTCCTGAGTTCAAGCACACACACACACACACACACACACACACACACACACACACACACACGGAGGCATCATTGCCAATAATGAATCATTTTATTAGGTTCAGCTCCCTAATTATCTGCCAGAAGGACTCTTGAATTAATGTTAGCAGTTTGGTTCAACACTCAAACACAATCTTACAATGACAGGATGAGTGCAGGAACTTGGCCTGCCATTGAGGTTGCACAAATGAATGCTTCCTGTCAAAACAGAGCACTGGGCTTGGCGCTGGTGGCTCACACTTCTAATCCTAGCTACTCAGGAGGCTGAGATCTGAGGATCATGGTTCAAAGCCAGTTTGGGCAGGAAAGACTATGAGATTCCGATCTCCAATAAACCACTAGAAAACCGGAAGTGGCTCTGTAGCTAAAGTGGTAGAGCGCTCGCCTTGAGGTGAAGAGTGCAGGGACAGAGCCCAAGCCCAGAGTTCAAGCCCCATGACCGACCAAAAATCAAAAACAAAAACAAAAAACACAGAGCACTGGGGAGAGAGATAGTTTGGGGTACAAAGAGGCCTTTTTCTCCTGACCTTCAGAGCCTGCCTGCACACATCCTCAATAACTGGTCCGGATGAATTGTTTGTTACACAGCAATACAGGAGTGAGGCTTTTTGTCTGCCTGTTCCAACAATGAGTCAGACTTACTCAGAACGCCTCAGGCTACACTGGGAACAATAAGGGGAGCCCCAGAACATGCACTGTCTTGAAATCACTCGCTGTGCTATGAAATCATTCTATTCAAAGCAAATTTCCTAGCTGGGTACATTTCTTCATAGAGACTCTGATGTTCACTGATATGAATACATGCATACATACACAGACACTTGGATTTACTGGCTCTTTTTTTGTGGCATGTCCTGCGACTTGAACTGCGAGCCTAGACATTTTCAGTGAGCTCCTTTTGCTCAAGGAAGCATTTTATTGTGTCTTAAACCATGATTACCCTAGGCTGGGTTGCAGCTTTTACACCCACAGATAATCCAGGGATCCTAAGAACCGAGTTCAACTCCCAGCGCTGGCAAAAATACAACAAACCAACAAAAATGGAGGAGGAAAAATCAGGAAGTTTTACCCAACAGTTTTACTTTTGTTTCCTTAGCACTGTGACCCTCCTGGGTCTCAATGACTCAGCTTGAAAATTGTACGTGAGCTTGCATTGATGAAGGCTTAGGGCTCTCAGTGAAGCCTGAGCCCAACCTAGACATCTAGGGCCTGAGTTCAATCCTGGGAGTTCAATTCCGGGACTGCCACCTACACATGGCTGAAGATCCTAGGAAACTTATTCCTATTTATAGGAACACTAATAGAATGTTTGAAATGTACTAACTGAATTACTAATTAGCTAGTCATTCCAGTTTAAGATTGTATTCAATAAATATAGGTCATTGATTAATACTTTATAAGTCTTCTTTTATAATTGATTAATGGAGCCATAATTTTATATTAAATAATTGGTAGTAATATAATATATAGAAATAAGATATAGAGATCACCCTTTATATAGGGTTATACACTAGAGTCTACATAAATGTCTATCTGTCTCTCTCTGTATACATTTATAGATGCATACACATTTGTAAATACACACACACACACACACACATACACACACACACACACAAACACACACACTGCAATATAAACATCTATCTGTTTTTATATTGGCCACTCCTAGGGCTTGATCTCAGGTCCTCAAATTTGCCCGCCAACGTCTCTTGCATCAGACTGGTGTGCTAACATTTACCCATTCATGAAGTGGGCCTGCTAGGCCCTGAGTTTAAGTCACAAAACTGCCAAAAACTTAATCCTGGTGGAGAGCCAATTGTCCCACTTGTTTTCCTTATCGGTGAAATTTCTGGGACTCAGGAATGATGTAGAATACATAGGCTCATCTACTTCTTATATAATAGGATGCAAAAAATATTATAAGTGTAGTCATACTCACGAAAGTGCATAAGAAACAAATAAAACACAAAATAAAATGAATACACTAACCATAATATGCAGTAAATATGTGTAGGTAAATATAAATCATGTATTTAAAATATATATGAATATTAATTTTTCGAGTGCTAGGACTTGAATTCAGGCCCTAGGAACAGGCCTGAATTTCTTGTCTTCCAGAAAGGTGATCTTCCCCATCCCTCACAATGCTGCAGATTTAACCAGACTCTGAGTTCAATTCCCAGGCCTGGCAGAAAAAATTGTGTGAATTCCAAGCCAAGGAGCCTCATAATTTTTAAAATATTTTTAATGTATGTATGTATGTATTTTTATTTTGTCAAGCATAGGGCTTGAGCTCATGTTGTGGCAATTCTGCCTCAGCTTTGATCACTCTAGGCTGGGGTGTAGCCACTGGACCCACAGCCGAACCTGGGTTCCTGGGCACTAAAGTCTGACAAGAAAAAAAAAAGTTAATGCGACACAGGAAAAAAAAAACTGTGGCAACTTGCAGTTGGCTGCCGGTTTTACATTTGTTTTCTTTGCAAGGTGACCATTCTGTCTGAATGACACTGTTCAAAAATGTTGGTAACCTGGCATTGCTGAAGGCTGGCGGGCTACCAAGGAAGCCATAGGCCAACATGGCAACATAGGCCCTGTGTTTGAAGCCCGGTCGTGACCCCTACCAAAGGTGGGAAATCCTAAGAATCTCCTTCCTATTCATAGGAATACCGACTGAAGATTATGAATGGCAAGGTTGAATACGTTGTTTCTGAATACTACTATATAAATAGAGTGATTTTAGGAAGCAAATGGATTTTAATGAATATTTTTGACATATTCAAAGAATAGTATTAATTACATGGACGCAATAGTTTTGGAACAGTGGTTGATTTCATTAATAATTCATTAAGGATGAAAACAATAATATTAATTGCATAGAGAGGCAACAGCCCTAGGGGTCTACAGCTGAGGTCACTCATCCTGCTTTCTCAGGAAGCTTACATCTGAGGACATGGGTTCCAAAATATCCCAGACACAAAAGGTCTCATGAGCCTATTATCTCCAATTCACCACTAAGAAACCTGAAGTGGAAGCTAGGTGCTTGTCACTCATGTCTGTAATCCAAGCTATTCAGGAGGATGAGATCTGAGGATCATGGTTCAAAGCCAGCATTGACAGGAAAGTCCTTGAGACACTTAGCTCCAATGGACCACCAGAAAAGCTGAAGAGGCGTTTGGCTCAAGTGGCAAAGCACAAGACTTGAGCTGAAGAGCTCAAGGACAGCACCCAGGCCCAGACATCACCTCTACAACAATAAAAAAAGACAGAAACAAACAAACAAACCTGAAGTAGAGGGCTGGGAATGTGTCTTAGGGTTAGAGTGCTTTGCAAATATGAAACCCTGAGTTTGATCTCTCAGGACCACAACCCTAAAAAAAAGCCTGAAGTGGCTCTGTGGCTCAAGTAGGAGAGGGCTATACTTAAAAAAGAGAAACTAGGTACAGTGCTCAGGTCCTGAGTTCAACCTCCAAGAATTGTGTATGTGCCTATGCGCCTTCTCCCACGTGTGCGCGCACACACACACTCACACATACACAGACAAGAAGTAATGCTGTTACACAAAATGGTAAAGCACCAGGCTTCTGCACTGAGCTCATGGTAAGCACCCAGGCCCTGTGTTTAACCCCAAAACCTGGCCACCCAGGGCCCAACTAGGAGAGGTCAAATGTTTCAAAACCTGATGAGGTTCACCAGCCCTAGATGACAGGAAGCTTTGTGATACCAGATATATGCTTGGATTTCCCAAGCTTCCTGAAATCTAGGAGAGGCATCATAGGCCCATCATCACAGGCAATGAAACATTTCATTAGGTTCAATGCCCTACTTGTCCACCAGAAGGACTCTTGAATTATATTGAGCACTGTATCTGAACACTGGAATATAGTCTCACAAAACCAGGATAAGTGCACAGGACGTGGCCTGTCACAGAAGGTGGCACATATGAAGGTTTCCTGTCAAACAAGAGCACTGGGGAAATAGTTTGGGGTACAAAGAGACCTATTTCTCCTGAACTTCAGAGCCCACCCACACTCATCCTCACTATCTGACCCAGACGGAGTTGTTTGCTACACAGTTGTACAGGACTGAGACCTTTTGTCTGCCTGTCCAGACAACGAGAGAGATTTCTTCCAGCAGACCTGGGATGCAGAGAAACCCTCAGGTTACACTGGGAACAGCGAGCGGAGCCCCAGAACATGCACTATCATGAAAGCAGTCTCTGTTATGAAATCATTTTATTGAATATACATTACCTAGTTTGGTGGCATTCATCATAGCTACTCTGGAGCTTCACCTATAGGAATATATCCATACATACCCAAAGACATGGAAGTACAGGATTTTTTTGAGGGGGCAGGTCTTGGGGTGGAACTATGAGCCTAGAACTTGTCCCTGAGATCATTTTGCTCAAGGGTAGTGCATTAAGCTTGAGTCACATCCCCACTTCTCAGTTTTTCTGTGATCTCTTAGAAATAAGTGTTATGGACTTTCCTAATCTGGCTGGAATCAAATTCAGATTATCTACATCTCACCCTCTGAGGAGCTGGGATTACAGTGAAAAGCCACTAGCACCTTCTTTCTTTTCTTCTTCATTTTTAATCTGGACAATCTGACTTCTTAGCAGGGTCATTCCAATGGTTTGAATTTATAAATTAACTACCCAATATTCTTTAGAACTGCTTTACCTGAGAAAGATTTTCTCTCCTCATCTTCTCCTCTGGGACACATGTTTGAAGCCAAAAGTGAGAAATGAGTGTCACAGGATTTGGGAGCAAATGTCCATGGGACTTGTCAATTCTGTCACTTAGCATTGAGCTGCAGTGAATTTGCTGTCTCAAGATGAGAAGACCAAAAGCTGGAGCGATCCTCATACTGTCTGCATTACTCCTTTTGTCTATAAAATGATCTAGTAATTATTAGTGTTGTGTGTCTACAACCTTAAGTATCTAGAACCCACTAGAAGCATCTTCATGTATCTCTTTTTCTCTAGTGCCTCTCGAGATTTAGACTAAGGGTTTGTGTGGAGGGACTCCTTGGTGTATCCCTGAGGAAAGCCGCTTGAATCTTGTTTGGGAGATCGCCGTTCAAATTCAGCCTGAGCAAGAATTCTGTGAAACTCTTATCTCCAATAAACCACCAGAAAACCAGAAGTGGAACAGTGGTCCAGAGGGCAGAGTTCCAGCTTTGAGAGAGAAAGCCAAGAAGGAGACACAGGCCAGACCAGGCAGGAAAGACTGGGAGGTGCTTATGTCCAATTAATGACCAGATGGCTGAAAGTGGAGCTGTGGCAGTGATAAAGCCTCAGCTTTGGGAAAAACAGCAGAGGAATGCATTGGGCCCTGAGGTTAAGCCCTGGGATGTCCACAAAAAATTTTCAAAAAGAGAAGGCCAATTTTATGTATCAGTGACCTACCTACTTTTGTCTGTATATTACCTCCCTGAATGCAAACAGACCTTATGCAGTGCTTCTCCTTTTATTTACTGATTTATATTTCAGATATGCTCCTTTCATATACTGCATCATTCTCTTCATTTCAGGCCCATGGCTTTTCTCATCCAGGGTTCCAGGCCTGTGTCCTTATGTGATACACTGAAGCTCTCAGGAGCCTTTATTTACATTTTGTTATGAGGCCAATGCAGGAACCATAACAAACCAGGCAGGGGAAAAGTATACCAGGTTACATAGAAGTATCCAGTATTCAGAAAATTAAAATTGGGGAAGTAAAATGGCAACATACTTTTCTAAAAAACTACCATTAAGGAAAAGATGAGGGAGCAGGGAATGTGTATTACTGAGAGAGTGCTTGTCTAGCATGCAAGAAGCCCTGGGTATGATTCCCCGGTAGCACATGCATAGAATAATCCACAATTGGGGCTGTGGCTCAAGTAGTAGAGTGCTACAGACTGTGCCCAGGCCTTGAGTTCAACCCAAGAACTGGCAAAGAGATACCTAGGTAGAATGGTAGGTAGGTAGATAGATAGATAGACAGACATAGGATAGATAGAAAGATAGTTAGATAGATAGATAGATAGATAGATAGATAGATAGATAGATAGATAGATAGATAGATAGATAGATAGATAGATAGATAGATAAGATGATAGATGAATCTGGTCTTGGATTTCAGGAGGAAAGAAAGGAACAATTCCCAGTCATTAGGCCTTCTGCAGTGTGCCAGGACACCAGCATCGCCTTCACAGAACCAGAGAGCAAGAAGACTCTCCCTTTCCCACTTCTCAGGAAGCCAAGGGCACCGGAGCCAATTGGGCAGAGCCAGGTTCTAACTCAGATGCTTGGAGAAAGAAGAGCAACAACCCTGACTCTAGTTGGTCTGGGGATTTGAATTAATTATGTGGAGAATGAAGGAAGGAGAAAGGACTGGCAGAGGTAGAAGAAGGGCTTTCAAATCTGAAAGATGGAGAGTCAAAAACCCACTCCCTAAAACCAGAGGTCAGGGATTTTCTACTCTGTTCCTCCCCTTTCCCTGACTAAACTGGCTCTATTGGTAACCTAAGATAGCCTGATTCTCCCTTCACTTGTGGGAAGAATGTTAATTAGTCATTGTTTGAAGAGGCTGAGAAAAGCCTGACCCTGGTGTAACTCTAACGAGTATTTTAGGTTTCCTCCCATTGCTGGAATGGCCTGGAATATATGAAGTGGTTTTACTGCTCGCTTATCTGTTGAATGTGTACATTCTGCCTCCGAATCCTGTAGGCCTGGTGTCTGCACCTAGCCTGGTTTTGAAACTGTTTCCTGTCCTTCAATTACAGTGTTACACTGGAGTTCTTTCTGCTAACGGGGCTAGGGTTTGGAGCCTAAGAACTTCATGTGAACCCAAGATGGGTCAATGTTTCTTTCCTGCTTCTATAGCTCAAGAATTCTAAGAACATTTAGAGTGAAAGTTCTTCTCATCAGCAAAGGAAACAAAGGAAGCTCTTGAACATCTGACCTTTCAGAAGTGGAAGTCAGAGTCTCATAGACTTTCTTGCCCTGGCTGGCTTCACCTTGTAATCCTCAAACCTCAGTCTCCTGAGCTAGGGTGACAGGCCTGAACTACTGGTGCTCTGCTAGGTTCAGAGCTGTAATGACCTTGACAGTACAAATCAACTGCTATCACAATGGGCTTGGGGAGCATATTAAGCCTTTCAACATTGGACCTTCAAGTACCCTGTAGGACACAAGATTACAATGCTAGAGTCTGAGAAGCTGGGCATATGGATGTGTTACACTTGAACTTTAAGCTCTGACTCCAATTCTGGTATACATCAGTGTTCATTTTCCAAAGAATGATCTCATAATTAGCAAATAGGAAAAGTGCCTGGATTAACCCTCACTTTTTTCCCAATAGTGTTTCTTGAGCTCAAGACTGGGCACTGTCTCTTAGCCCCTCAGGTCAAGCCAAACACTCTACCACTTGAGTAATAGCACCACATGGGGTCTTTGGGTGGTTCACTGGAGATAAGGGTCTAACAGGCTTTCCTTGGCTAAGCTGTCTTTGAACTATGGTCTTCAGCTCTCAGCCTCCTGAGAAGCTAGATTTCCATGTGTGAGACACTGGCATCTGGTCTATTGTTTTTGACAGTACTGGGGCTTGATCTTAGGGCCTAGGTACTGTCTCTGAGCTCCTTTATCTCAAGGCTAGCCACTTGAGCCACTCCACAGTTTCTACCTTTTTCTGAGTATGTGGCACTAAGGATTCAAACCCTGGCATTCATGCATGCTAATCGAGCTCTTTACCACTAAGCCACATTTCTAGCTCCATCCTTTCAATTTTACCCCTCACTTGCCTATCCTCAGGAAAAGGTTTCTGACTATAAATCATCTAAAGAAATCCCAATAAGAAAAAGTCCAAAGATTGGACAAAGCTCATACTTGGAAGAAACTCTAAACATGTGAAAACTGTGACAAATGCATCCATTTAATTATGTATTATGTTTCAATACTTAATAAAATATTAATGAAAAATGAGTCAATGTCCTAAATTGTTGCATAGAATTTTATTATAGGTGTGCAAAATGTAATAAATATTATGTGTATAATACGCTAAATACAATAATCAATCAATTAATGAATCAAAGAAAAATAAAATACAAAATCAATAAAATCATAATATGAAATTAACATGTATAAGTGTATATCATATATTACACATGTATAGAAATATTTTTTCAATTGCAGGGCCTTCATTCAGGCCCTGGGAACTCTAGCCTGAATTTCTTCTCCTCAAAGATAGTGAGCTTCGCCTTCACCCATGGTGTAAGAGTTACCTGAATGGTGAGCTCAAATGCTAGCAATGGCAGAAATACTGGCCCAAGTTTTGATAGTGACTTACTTTTTTTAATGGAAGCAATCATGTTTACTCAGTTCCATACTGAACATTAAAAATAAGCAGTGTAGAATTTTGTACAGCTATTCAGACATACTTTCCTTACCTCTAAAGTGCTTCTCTGAGAACTATATTGTTTCTCTTTTTTGTACTTTTTTATTGCAAAAATGTTTTACAGAGGGGTTACAGCTATAGGAGCAAGGTAATGAGTACGTTTCCAATTGAGCATTGTTGATTCCTCCTTTGTTTTCCCCCTACCATCCCTTGCCTCCCATCTCCACAACTACTTCACCCTGCCGAGGTCAGTGATTTAGTTTTTCATTTTTGTGTGGTTTTGAACTCAAGCTGTGGCAACCCTTCCCTCACATTGCTACAAGTTTACCAAGACCCTGAGTTCAAATCCCAGGCTAGGAAAGAAAACTGGCAGAAATTCCAAACCAGGGAACTTTATTTTTTTAAATTTACTTAAATAATGTCTTTTCTTTCTTACTTTATTTTTTTACAACCATAGGTTTCATTTCAACTCTGCCTCAGCTTGGATCTCCCATAGCCGACCCTGAGATCCTAGGCTCAGAGTTCTTGCAGGTAGAAAAAAAAAAAAAAAACCTGGAAAACACAAAAAGTGGCAAGCTGTAGAGGGCTGGGTCTGAATGACATGGCTGCAAGGTGGACCTGACCTGCCCTTGCTGATGACTGGTGGGTTATCAGTGAAGCCATAGGCAAACCTGTCAACATATGCCCTGGGTTCAAATCCCAGTCCTGATACCAATGGCAGGAGATCACAAGAGACTCATTCCTATGCATTGATCTTGTCTAAAATTGGATTCAATAATCCTAGACTGCTGATTTGCCTTAATGTTATTAAGCATGAAAAGGATAATATTCCTTCAATGGTGGGATAATAAATACCTAACAATTGGTAGGAACGTAGTTGTCATTCAATCATAGATAGACGGCTCTGGCACTCTTTACCAATATATATATATATATATTTGTATATCACCATCTGCCTATCCATGTATTGCTGTTTTGGCCAAACCTGGGGGTTGATCTCAGTGCTGGGCAAACACCTGACAGCTTCATTGTCTAGAGGCTGCCATGCTGAAACTCACCCATTCATGAATTGGGTCTGCTAGACACCGAGCTCTCAGATCCTCACACTGCCAGACATGATGGAGAACATATCTAAAATCTAGATTTTCTGTGATAGGATGTAAGCAATGTAATAAATGGTATAGGTGTCATCAGAGTCAATAAAATAAATGGTAAATAAATGAATAAAACAAGAAATAAAATGAATAACCACACCAAACACAATATGGACTGAACATCTGTATGGAATTATAAATCCCATCGATAAAATGTATATAAGGAGTATCTTTTCCAGGCATGAGGCTTGAATTCAGCCCTCCTATGAAGAGGGAATAGAGGGAGATCCTGAGATACTCATTTCTGGACCTAGGCAGAGTCATGGAATGCAATCGATCTCATCCTTTAATGAGTAATTCATGCATGATGCAAGTAGGAAATGATAAGCAAGACTCATGGGGTATAGATTATTTGTAAAGGAGAGTTGATGAAGCGTGACAATAATAATCACAGTCATGAAATGGAGGCATCAGGAAAGATCCAAGAATCAGTAGTCACACAGATTGGATTCCATCACAGGTCACCATCAATCCTACTCTATACAAATATATACTTATTTGCATACTACCTTCAGCTTATGGATGGGTGACTATTGTGCTCACCACTCTCCCCCCACGGGGGCTCAAACTCAGGTACTGGGAAGGCCTAGCTCCTTCGTTGCTAACAGGCTGGTCTGATCATGTGTTACCATTCACCAATGGTGCCTGCTAGGCCTGAGTTCAGATCCCAGCCCTGCCAAAAGATTCATCTTGATGCCAGAAGCCAATCGTTGAACCTGGTTAATTTCCTGTGCAAGTACTGGGTCACAGCTAGGATGGCGAATGCATGGGTCACCCTGTGGTCATGGGAATAAGTTGTTATACATGTTAGCCCAGTTATACCTGTCATCATATACTCAAGAAATTACACAATACATTCATAAATAGCATACAAAATAAAGACAATAAGTACACTCAATGCATGATGCAGTCCACACACGGATGTGAATATACAACCCATGTTTCAATGATGCATTGAGGACTATTTTGGCCTCACTAGAGCTCGATCTCAGTTCCTGGGAACAAACCAGCTCCTTACTGGCTCACAGTCTGGTGTGATCACGTGGACCCACTGTTCAGTTGGGCCTCTTAAGCCCCGAGTTCGAGTCCCAGCACTGCCAAAAATTCACCCTGATGTGAGAAGACAGTTGTTGCACCTGTTTTCCTGTGCTGCACAAATTCTGGGTCTCTGCTAGATGGAGAAGGTTTAGGCAACTCTATACTCATGGGAAAAGGGTGTCATCCAGTTCACCACAATTATATCTCTCAACCTATACTTAAGAACATACACAATACATCAATGAACAAGACACAAAATAAAGAGAATGACTATACCAAATGCAAGATGCTGCCCGCCCATGTTTGGAAATATAGATCCTCTGTTTAATTATGAATTTATGACTTTATTGGCCCCTACCAGGGATCAGTCTCAGGTCCCGGGAATGGTCTAGCTCCTTAGAGGCTCACAGGCTGGTGTGCTTACCATGACCCATTCACCAATTGTGCCTGCTAGGCTTTGAGTTCAAATTCCAGCATTGCCAAAAGATTCATTCTGATGTGAAAAGCCTAGGGTTGCACATGTTTTCATGTTCTGTGCATGTCCTGGATGTCATTGAGGATGGAGAATGCTATATAGGGAACTCTATAGCCATGGGAATAGGTTGTCATCCATGTCAGCACAGTTATATCTGTCACCATACTCAATAAAATGCATAATTCATCAATGAATAAGACACAAAATAAAAAGAATAACTACACTGAATGCAAGATGCATACCACACCTGTAGGTAAAGAGAGGACCTATGTTTAAAAAAGGTGGGCTTGTTATTTTGTCCAGTGCTGGGCTTCAAATCAGGCCCTGGACCAGGTATGACATTCTAGTCTTCAAGGATGATGAGCTTCCCATTCCCCCACAGTGCAACAGAGCTACCCACACCTGAGTTAAAATCTTAGCACTGACAAAAGAGTTATCCTGATGTCAGAAGCCAGTTGTTGCACATGTTTTCTTCTCCTGTGAAAGTCCTGAGTATCAACTAAGAACGGGAATTCATAGACAACCCTATAACCATGGGAACCTTTTGTCATTCATGTCAGCACAGTTATCCCTGTCACCATACTTAGTAAAATACACAATACCTCCATGATGTAGATACAAAATAAGGAGAAGTTCACTAAACACAATATGCTCTTGACTGATGTATGTCAATATAGATTGTATGTTTAAATTATGAATTTATGACTATAGTCTACCACCTTGGGGATCAATGTCAGATCCTGGGACTGGCTTAGCTCCTAAGATGCTCACAGGTTGGTGTGTTAACCTTGACTTATTGGCCAATTGGTCCTACTAGGCCCTGAGTTCAGATCCCAACACTACCAACAAGTGGATCGTGGAGTAAGAAGACAAGTGTGAAACTTGTTTTCCTTTTTTCTGAATATCCTGTGTGATCCTGAGAATCCTGTCATGGTGGAGAACATTTCTACAAATCTAGATGCTCTGTGATAGGATGTCATCAATGAAATAAACAGAATGGGTTTCATCACAGGACAATCAATGGTAAATAAATGAATAAAACAAAAAATACAAAGAACAACCACACCAAACATCTATGGACTGAACATCTACAGGTAATTATAAATCCTATCTTTACAATGTATATAATTAGTATGTTTTCCAGAGCTTGGGTTTGAATTCAGGACTAGTGAACAGGCCTGACTTTCTCATCTTCAAGTACGGTGATCTTCCCCTTCATCCACATTGCTCCAGATTTACCCACATCCTGAGTTCAAATACAAAGCCTAGAAGAGTAAACAGCATGAATTGCAAGCCAAGGAGCTTTTTTTTTTAAATTTTACTTTTCTCAATATGGGGCTTGAACTCAGGTTGTAGCAACTCTGCTCAGCTTTGATCAACCTAGGCTGGGGTGCAGCCACTAGACCTATAGCTGCTCCTGGGATCCTAGACCCCCAGGCCTTGCAGGGAAAGCAATGCACAGAAAAAATGTGGGTCTGAATGGCACTGTTGCAAATGGTACTTCATCTTGCATTGGTGAAAGCTGCCAGGCTATTGGGGAGGCCATAGGCCTATGTGGCAACATCGTCCCTGATTTCGAGTACCTGTCCTTACTCCAACCAATGGCAGGAGATACTAAGAAAATGGTCCCCCATCCATAGGAATAACAATGGAATATTTTCAATGTCACGGTTGAATGAGTTGATCGTGAATGATGCTCCTATAAAATTAGACAGCACCATTTCAAGAGGCTGATAGACTTTATTTAATATTTATGAAGCATTAAAAGAATTTTATTACTTACAGGAACACAATAATTTCAGGACACTCATTTCATTAAGGATGAAAACAATAATATTAATTACATGGATGCATAATTAAAACCCAAGAATTGGTAGGAATGTAATCTATATAACTGAATAATATATAGATATCTCTTACACTCGATAAAGATATATATTTATTAATGTACTGTCATCTTCATATCAATATTATTATTTTGTTAACTCCTGGGGCTTGATATCAGGTCCTGGGAAAAGCCTGTCAGCTCAATTTGCCCCAGGATGGAGTGCTGACACTCACCCATTCGTGAATTGGGCCTTGTCGGCTTGTAGGCCATGAGTTCAGATGCCAACACTGGGAAAAAAATGAATTGTGGAGTAAGAAGCTGAGGGTGACACATATTTTCCCTTTCTGTGAAAGTCCTGGGTGTCAGGTATGAAGTGGAATACATATGCAGACATATATCCTATGTAATTAATGTAATAAATGCTTTTTGTGTGTGGGGGGGTTTGGTCCTGGAGCTTGAATTCTGGGCCTGGGCGCTGTCCTTCAGCTCTTCAGCTCAAGGCTAGCACTCTACCACTTGAGCCAGAGTGCCACTTCTGCCTTTTTTCTTTTTGCTTATGAGGAATCGAACCCAGGGCCTCATACATGCAAGGCAAAAGTTCTACCACTGAGCTACCTTCCCAGGCCCATGTAATCAATGTTTTATGTGACATAATAGTCAATAAAATAAATGTTCAATGCAATGCATGAATAAAATAAAAAATTAAATAACTGCACTGAATGAAATATAGTCAACATATCTTTATAAATATAAACCATATACGTAAATTGTACATGAATAGGATGTTTTTTAGTGGTGGGGATCTATTTCAGGCCTAAGGAACAGACTTGAATTTCTTGACTTCAAGGAAACCAGCTTTCCTTTCCCACAAAGTGCATCAGAGTTACCAAGACCATGAGTTCCAAAACCAGTCCTGGCAGAAAAATGGCTCCTTTATAGTATGTGAGACCCAATTCTTAGTTATTTCATTATGCCTCCATTTTATTAATGTGATTGTTTAAATGCTCAATAAAATATTAACTAACATAGATCAGTGTCCTATAATATAATTGTGTATAATTTTATATTGGAATCATTCAAGAACTGCTCATTCAATGATGACACACATCACATTCTGTTGTTAATCATATGGATAGGAGTAAGTTTTTTGGATCTTCTGCCATTTGGAGGTGGCAGGACCAGGATTCGAACTGTGGGCTACAGCTCCCAACACTTAAACCCAAGGAGAGGGAACTAACCTGTTTGTCCAAGAACATCAGCAAGACCAGTGATTAAGCAAGCACCAGTGGCTCTCAGCAGTCCTCGTTGATACTTACAAGGCTGTGATTGGAGGATCATGGTTGAAGTCATCCTAGGCAGGAAAGTCCTTGAGACCCCTTTCCAACTTCAGTGACAACAAAGCCAGAAGTGCTGTGGCTCTAGTTTGGAGGGCCAGCCTTGAGCAAAAGTAGCTCACAGACTGTGCCCAGATCCTGAGTTCAAGGTCCAGGACTGGCAACAAACAGACATACACAATAATCTTTGCAGCCATCCGGTTAAAGCTGGTCACCCTCTTGTCTCCAACTGAATTGACATTGTTCCCTGGGAAAAGGGCTGGGGAGATGCTAACTTCTTGACTCTGCCCATGCTGCTTGCATCACAGGATTCCGGCCATACCCCCATTTTTTCATGGTTCTTTCTCACCAATGGGATACAAGAATGATAGCCACGCCCACATTCAATGTTGCCTAGTAGCACCGGGATTCCCACTGTTAGTTTACACCACTAACAGCAGTTGAGGAAGGTGAGGTGTTTGAGTAGTGAGGAAGAGACTCAAGGCGACAAGTGGGAAATGGAGAAGCCTGCCTTCGCCCCAGCAGCTTTCCCCCTTTCCTAAGTTTCGAGATTTCAAATATCAGCCAATGTCATGCTGCCAGCCCAATTAAAGCCCCAACCTGATCCCTGGACCTGGTTCTCTACTTTGGGCCTATTTGTCCACAATCCCACTGCCATCACTTGTCGCCCCACCTGGAGCAGCCTACAGCAGCTTCTCCCAGCAGCACAGGTGAGTGGCCACGCCCAAATCATCCCTACCGAGGGACCCCTCCTGGGGGCACCATGACCCCTGCTTGTTTCTTCAATCTGGCTCTGATGAGCCAACTTTCTGTCTTGGGCATTTATGAAACAGAGACTCAATATATGCTCTGACTGGGCTGGATCGTGGTGCGCCTAGATGTGACAGGTATGCTCCCCCAGGCCTGGTCCTCTGTAGTTGGGATGGTAGACATGTAGCAACATGGCCAGTCATCAATTTAGATGGCTTATTCCCAACTTTTAGTCCAATCCCAATCCTTCTCCTTCCCCACCCCCCACCCCCCGCACCGACGTTGTAAAGCTAGTTTTGGACATGACAACTTGTACTTCTCATTGTTGCAACAGATCCACCTGTATCCTTAAACAACTGGTTTTACCCCATCTCCTCCACAAGTTATACTGACATCAAATATATTGAAAGCAGGAGTTATACTGTGGGGGATGGACATACAAAGCAACAAAGAGATAATCTTATAAATGCTTTAGAAACATATGCATGATAGAAAAAAACATTAAAATACACATCTAAGGTTTCATTTCCCTTACATCACATTATCTGACCTTTTCCGCTTGACTCATACATATGCTAGATACTACAAATAAGGGAAATCATGGCACCTATGTTTTTTGGGCCTGGCTTAATTCACTTAATATCATTTTTTCCAAGTTTTTCCATTTCCTAACAAATGGTGCAATGTCATTCTTTCTGATGGAGGCATAGAATTCCATTGTGTATATATACCACATTTTCTTGATTCATTCATCTACTGAGGGGCATCTGGGTTGGTTCCATATCTTAGCTATGGTAAACAATGCTGCAATAAACATAGTTGTGCTGGTAGCTGTAGTGTGGTCTTGTTTGTAAACATTTGGGTAAATGCCCAAAAGTGGGATTGCTGGGTCATAGGGGAATTCTATGTGAAGTCTTTTGAGGAAGCTCCATACTGCTTTCCAAAGTGGTTGAACAAGTTTACATTCCCACTAACAATGAAGTAAGGTTCCTTTCTGTCCACATCCCCTCCAGCATCTGTTGTTGTTAGAGTCCTTGATTTTTGCCGTTCTAACTGGAGTGAGGTGATATCTCAATGTTGTTTTGATTTGCATTTCTTTTATGGCTAGGGATTTTGAACATTTCTTCATGTGTCTATTGGTCATCCTACTTTCTTCTTCAGAGAAGTTTCTCTTTAAGTTTTTCACCCACTTATTTATTGGGCAGTTGTTTCTTTGAGGATTTGTTGTTGGGTGGTTAAATTTTTTGAGTTCCAAGTATATTTTACATATGAGACCCTTGTCCGTTGTATGGCTAGTAAAGATCTTCTCCCAATCTGTGGGCTTTCCATTGATCTTGCTAGCTATGTCATTTGCCCTGCAGAAGCTCTGCAACTTTATGCAATCCCATTTGTCCAACCTTTCTTTGATTTCTTGTGTTTCCGGATCTCTATTCAGAAAATTTCGACCTGAGCCAAGGAGACCTAGGGTTTCTCCTATTCCATTCTGTAATGTTTTCAGAGTGTCTGTTTTGACTCTGAGGTCTTTGATCCATTTGGAGTTGATTCTGGTGCAGGGTGATATATAAGGATCTAGCTGGAGTTTTCTACATGTAGTTAACCAATTTTGCCAGCACCATTTAATGAAGAGGTTGTCTTTCTTCCATTCTATTGTTTTAGCTCACTTATCAAAGATTAGATGGCTATAAGTCTGTAGGTTCATTTCTGGGTTTTCAATTCTATTCCATTGATCCTGAGGTCTGTTCTTATGCCAATACCAAGCTGTTTTGATTACTATGGCTTTATAGTAGAGTTTGAAGTTTGGTATTGATATTCCTCCAGCAGTGTTCTTTCCGTTGAGGAGTGTTTTTGGTATTCGGGGTCTTTTATTGTTCCATATGAATTTTTGGATTGCCTCTTCTATTTCCTTGAAGAATGAGGGTGGAATTTTGATAGGTATTGCGTTGAATTTGTAGATAGCCTTGGGAATTATTGCCATTTTCCCGATGTTAATCTTTCCAATCAAGGAGCATGGCAGGTTTTGCCATTTTTAAAGTTCTGGGGTGATTTCCTTTTTTAAGATTTTAAAGTTTTCATCAGAGAGGTCCTTCACTTCTTTAGTTAAGTTAATTCCTAGGTATTTTATTTTTTGTGGGGCTATTACAAATGGAGTTGCTTTCCTAATTTCAGCCACACTTTTCTCATTGTTGGCATATAGAAAAGCCACTGATTTTTTGGGGTTAATTTTATAACCTGCTATTTTGCCAAAGTTTTGAATCAGCTTGAGTAATTTGGGAGTGGAGTCTATGGGATTCTTTAAATATAAGATCATGTCATCTGCAAAGAGGGAGAGTTTTATTAATTCTTTCCCTATTTGGATCTCCTTTATGTTTGCATCTTGTCTTATTGCTGTAGCTAGGCATTCTAATACTAGATTGAAGAGAAGTGGAGAGAGTGGGCATCCTTGTCTTGTTCCTGAGTTAAGATGAAATGGCTTTAGTTTTTCACCATTGAGTATAATGCTGGCTGTATGTTTGTCATATACAGCCTTCATTGTATTGAGGAATGTTCCATGGATTCCTAATTTTTCCAAAACCTTCATCATAAAGGGGTGTTGGATCTTGTCGAATGCTTTTTCTGCATCTATTGAGATAACCATGTGGTTCTTATTCTTGCTCCTGTTGATGTGATGAATAATATTAATGGATTTGCGTATATTGAACCAGCTTTGCATCCCTGAAATGAATCCTGTTTGACCATGGTGTATGATTTTTTGGATGAATTGTTGAAGTCGATTGGCCAAAATTTTGTTGAGAAGTATTGCATCAATGTTCATCAAAGAAATGGGTCTATAGTTCTCTTTCTTTGATGAGTCCCTGCCTGATTTTGGGATGAGGGTTATGACGGCTTCATAGAATGTGTTCGGTAGTGAGCTTTCTCTTTCAATTTCATTGAAGTGTTGGAGGAGTATTGTTGTGAGCTCTGCTTTGAAGGCCTTGTAAAATTCCGCTGTAAAACCATCCGGACCTGGACTTTTCTTAGGTGGGAGGTCTCTTATTGCTGTTTCTATTTCAATGCTTGATATGGGCCTGTTAAGGTGGTTTAACTCATCTTGGTTTAGTTTTGGCATGTCAATATTTGCTAGGAAAAGGTCCATTTCTGTCAAGTTCTCAAACTTATTAGCATAAAGTTTTGAGAATTATTCTCTTATAATGTTCTAAATCTGGTTGTTTCTGTGGTGATGTTTTCATTCTCATCTCTGAGTTTGTTAATTTGGGTGTGTTCTCTTCTTTTTCTCATAAGATTTGCTAAGGGTCTGTCAATTTTGTTAAATTTTTTGAAGAACCAACTCTTTGTTTTGTTGATTCTTTCTATAGTTTTTTTGGATTCTAATTCATTTAATTCTGATTTAATTTTGATTATTTCTTTCTGTCTACTGGATTGGGGTTTATCTTGCTGCTCTTTTCAAGGATGTTTAGATATGTCATTAAATTGTTGGTTTCAGATCTCTCCAATTTGTTGATGTAGGAGCTCAGAGCTATAAACTTGCCTCTGAGTACTGCTTTTGCTGTGTTCCCGAGAAGCTGGTAATTTGTGTGTTCATTTTTATAGAATAGCATGAACATTTGAATTTCCATTCTAATCTCTTCCATGACCCACTCTTGATTCAGCAGTGTGTTGTTCAGCCTCTATGTGATACCGGACATTCTTTGGTGGCTTTTGGTGTTGAGTTCTAATTTTATTCCCTTGTGGTCAGAGAGAATGCAAGGTATAACTTCACTGTTTCTGAATTTAGACAAGTTTGCTTTGAGGCCTCAAATGTGGTCTATTTTAGGAAATGTTCCATGTGCTGCTGAGAAAAACGTGTATTCTGATGCTGCTGGGTGAAATGTTCAGTAGATGTCTGTTAAGTCTACTTGATCTATGCAGCTGTTTAGATCTGCCGTTTCTATGTTGAGTTTTTGCCGAGTTGATCTATCTAGTGGGGAGAGTGGTGTGTTAAAATCCCCAACAATTAATGTCTTTTGATCTATATGCGATTGAAGGAACTTAGTGTTTCTTTGATAAATTTGGTGCTCTATTTTTTGGCGAATAGATATTTAGAATTGTAATATCCTCCTGAAGGAGAGATCCTTTAATTAGTATGTAGCGACCTTCTTTATCTCTTCTCACGAATTTTAATTTGAAGTCTATTTTATCTGATATTAGGATTGCAACTCCTGCCTGTTTGTGGGGTCTGTTTACTTGGGAGATTTTGTTCCAGCCTTTAACATTGAAAATGTGTTTGTTTTTACGGGCAAGATGTGACTCCTGAAGGCAGTAGATAGAAGGGTCCTGTTTTTTTATCCAACTAGAGAATCTATGTCCCTTAATGGGAGAGTTCAGTCCATTAACGTTAAGAGATAGGACTGAGAGGTACTTGGGAGTTTCTGCCATGTTATCCACCTTCTTGGGGGCTGCGAAAACTGGGTTCTTCCTAAGGTTCTTGGATTCTCCGTTTGTGTGCATTTTCTTGGCCTTTGTTGCAGTCTTGTTGGTTTTCTATGTGTAGGACATCTTTAAGAATCTTTTGTAGGGCTGGTTTGGTGGAGATGTATTGTTTCAATTTTTCTTTGCTATGGAAGATTTTTATTTGGCCTTCAGTTATGAAGGAGAGTTTAGCTGGGTACAGTATTCTTGGTTGACAGTTGTTTGTTTTTAGGGCATGGCATACATCATTCCAGGCTCTTCTTGCTTTGATTGACTCTGCTGAGAAATCTGAGGTGATTCTAATTGGTTTCCCATTATAGGTGATTATCCTTTTCTCCTTGACAGCTTTAAGGATCTTTTCTTGGTCTGAGTTGATCCTGTGTGGATTATAATGTGACGGTGGGATGTCCTATTCTGGTCTGGTCTATTTGGGGTTCTAAAAGCTTCTTGTATGTGAATAGGCCTATCTTTTTATATGTTTGGGAAGTTCTCTGCTAGGATCTTGTTAAACAAATTTCCTAGACCATTAACTTCTGTTTCTAGGTGCTCCTCTCCCCCCCTTATCCTTAGATTAGCCATTCTGATGGTGTCTTCCAGGTGTTGGATAGATCTATCATATTTCTTGGACTTGTCTTATATGGTTCTATGTTCCTTCTCTATAATATCTAGGCTGTCTTCAATCCCTGAGATTCGATCTTCTGCATGGTCTAATCTGCTGTCAAGACTCTCTACTTTGTTTTTTTATCTCTTTTCCTTCTAATTGGTCAGCTTTGATGGCTTCAAGTTCTTTGTTGAAGCTCTGTTTTAGGTCTTGTATGAATTTCTTTACTTCCTTAATTTGGTGTTCAGTGTTTGTTCTCAAATCACTTAGTTGATTGGTTATGGTTTCTTTGGACTCCCATTCCTTCTGTTGGGTTCCATTCAGCATTACCTTTGTGGTCTCCCTGACTTCCTTCAGCTCTTTGTTGATGGATTCCATGAATGCCTTTAGTGATCTTTGTGTATTCTCTACCTGGTCTCTCAATTCCTGAATTACTCTTTGATTAGCTTCCTCAAGTTCGTGGGATTCCTGCAGTTCTCTTTGAGTGTTCTCAGCCTGCTTGCGCCATTCTTCCCTTTCTCTTTGAGTATTCTCAAGTTGTTCATGCAAATCCTGTATCAGTTTTTGAGTCGCTTCCTCACGCTTATGATATTCCTGTATAAATTTTTGGGATGCCTCCTCTCTCTCCCTATCACGCTCATACAGAGTCCTTTGTAAGTTGTCAAACTTCTCATTTATCATGTTTGCCACCAATGTTTGTAGAGCTATTTGGGAACTCTCCTCTGGATTGTTCATTATCTGTTCTGACCCCTGATTATCAAAATTGGGAATTGAGATACCCGGATTTGTCATTTTTCTTGTGTTTTTCTGGCTTACTCTGTCCATTTGAGATGAAAATAGTACCAGTTTTGTGCTAGAACACTATCTTAAGGCAACCATCGACCAACGTTTGCATTTATACAGTCAATAGACTACAGATACAATCTCGTTCAACAGATACATCTATTCAACATCAAACAACTATATGTTAATGGGCTTCGAACAGCAGAGAAGAATTTGGAAAACCAGAAATTTTTAGGGTTAGGGAGAGATGTGGGTAAAAAATAGGAATAGATTGGTGTGGGGAGGCACAGGGAGAGTTAAGTATGTCCTAATCTCAATAGAGGAAATAGGTTGGGTAGGATGCAAGTAGAGAGAGAGAGAAAAAGAAGAAAGGGAAATGAAATGAAAAGAGACCAGAAAAAAATAGAATCGTACAAATTAATATAGATATGGAGATTGAAAGACCACCTATTTAGATAGGAATGTGAATATATTGAGAAAACAGGAGGGAGATAGAGGAGATGTGAAAAACTTAAAAAAATGCTTAAAATATTTTATAGGTATAAAGAGGTAGTACTGCTATTAAGAAATTTAAGTGTCAGAGGTTTTGGATTGAGTAATAAATTTGTGGATTAAGTGTGTACACAATGGGTGATAGGGTCTACTAGTTATCTATGGGTTTATCTGAGGATGTGCAGGACAAAAGTTAAGTCACATGCAGAAGAACAAAAGAGAGGAAAAGGTGAAAAAGATAAGAAAGGGAGAAAAAAGATCAGAGGTTCAGTAGAGCTAGACAAAAAACAAAAAGTTAATTAAGAAAGAAAGAAAAAGAGAAAGAAGACAAGAAAAGAAAGGAAAACGCACATTCATGTATTCCTAAAATAAAAATTATAAGAGGGAAAAAAATAGCTGGAAAACAATTATTTTTTCAAAAAAGGAAAAAATTAAAGATTATCAAAAGTTTTAGAAAAGGAAAAAAAATTTATATATATATATATAAGGTACCAAAAAAAAGAAAAAGAAAAAAGAGAAGAAGAAGAAGAAAAAAAAAGTTCTTTGATTTTTTTAAATATTTTTTTGGAGGGGTGGGAAGAATCCTGTATCTCCCTTTTGTCTGTAACCAGCCTCTTGTTGGAGTCTCTGGTCAGCTTGAGGTCGTGTAGCTTGATTGGTTTCTTAAGTCAGTTTTTTCGAACAGGCAGAAAAATGCTCTGCTTTACCCAAGATTTTGAGATCCCCCTCCCAGGTTAGTTTAATGGGAGGGTGATCTGCTTTGAGAATCACAAAAGAGGGGTGATGAGGCTAAGTTTTGGTAGAGTTGAGGCCTTTCAACAAACAGTAGCTTTTCCCTGGGGCTATTTTGTGAAAAACTCACAGAGCCCAGCCTGGAGCCATTCTCAGGGTTTCTGTTTTTCAATTGATTGTGGAGGCTGCTAGAGGGAGGGGCAGCCTCTGGCTTTAGTTACCCAGTGAGGAAAGCAACTCCAATGGCTGGTGCCTGAGCTGGGTGACTTTTCCTTGGATGGAGCTGACTCTGGCAGGTCACTTCATGTTCAGTTCTTGTGACCTGCTAAATGACTCGTTTTATTCCAAGGCCTGAGTTGGAGCTAGCAGCTCCTCCGAGCTTTGTCCGTATCCAAGATGGAGATCACCGGTGCTGCAGGGGGGGGGGAGCGGTGGCCTTCCCGCCTCTGCTCGCTGAGAAGGAGTGAGGACGTCGGGCTTGTACTCACCCCGAGTCTTGGGTACTGGGTCGTCTCTGGTCTGCAAACTGCAGGATGAAGATGTCCGCTCCTTGTTGGTTCTTGCTGGTGTTGAGTAGAATCTGCTCGCCCGCTGCGTCTGGCTCCTTCATCTCAGACTCTCTGTGTGAGCACTCAGGTATGGCCGTGGCTGCGGTCTCCGCGGCGATCCTGGCGCTGCCGCGACCCTGCCGCCGCGGCGGCGGCTGCTGGTAGGTGCTCAGATGTGTCTCCTTGTCTTGGCTTCCCCTCTCTTGTCTAACTCTCTGTCCTGTGATGGCACACTTGGTGTGATTCTCTGGCTTAGGATTGTTCACTGGAACTCTAAAACTGCTTTCTATGCGAGAGCTTGTTCAGATTCCAGCTTCTCCTCCACCATCTTCTGTATCTTTATTTAAACGACTATTTTTTCCCTTTCCCCTCCACAATTCATACTGACATCAAATACAGTGAAAGTGGGATTCATAATGTGGGGGAGGAACATAAAAAGCAACAGAAAAATAATCTTATAAATGCATTAGAAACAAATGCATGAAAGAAAAAAAACTTTTAAATACATATCTTAGGGTTCATTTTCCTAACATCACCTTATCTGACCTTTTCTGCTTGACTCATACATATACTAGATTTTGGAAATAAGGGAAACCATGGGACCTCTGTTCATTTGAGTTTGGCTTTCTTCACTTAATATAATTGTTTCCAAGTCTTTCCATTTCCTAACAAATGGGGCAATGTCATTCTTTTTGATGGAGGCATAGAATTCCATTGTGTATATATACCACATTTTCTTGATCCATTCATCTACTGAGGGGCATTTGGGTTGGTTCCATATCTTAGCTATGGTAAATAATGCTGCAATAAACATAGTTGTGCTGGTAGCTTTAGTGTGGTCTTGTTTGTAAATATTTGGGTACATGTTCAAAAGTGGGATTGCTAGGTCATAGGGGAACTTTATGTGGAGTCTTCTGAGGAACCTCCATACTACTTTCCAAAGTGGTTGAACAAGTTTACACTCCAACCAACAATGAAGTAAGTTTCCCATCTCTCCACATCTCCTCCAGCATCTGTTGTTATTAGAGTTCTTGATTTTTGCCATTCTAACTGGGGTGAAGTAGTATCTTAATGTCGTTTTGATTTGCATTTCTTTTATGTCTAGGGAGGTTGAGCATTTCATCATGTGTCTATTGGCCATCCTTCTTTCTTCTTCAGAGAAGTTTCTCTTTAAGTCATTAGCCCACTTATTTTTAGGGCAGTTGTTTCATTGAGGATTTGTTGTTGGCAGATTTAATTTTTTGAGTTCTAAGTATATTTTAGATATGAGACCCTTGTCCGTTTTATGGTAGGTGAAGATCTCCCAATCCGTGGACTTTATATTGATCTACCTAGCTATGTCCTTTGCCATGCAGAAGCTCTGCAAGTTGATGCAATCCTATTTGTCCAACCTTTCTTTGATTTGTTGTGTTTCCATGACTCTATTAAGAAAATTTGGGCCTGGGCCAAGGAGACCTAGGTTTTCTCCTATTCCATCCTGTAATGTTTTCAGAGTGTCTGCTTTGACTCTGAGGACTTTGATCCATTTGGAGTTGATTCTGGTGCAGGGTGATATATAAGATCTATCTTTAGATTTCTACAAGTAGTTAACCAATTTTTCCCGCAGCATTTACTGAAGAGGCTGTCTTTCTTCCGTTCAATTTTTTTACATCCCTTATCAAAGATTAGATAGCTATAGGTCTGTAGGTTCATTTCTGGCTTTTCAATTCTATTCTATTGGTCCTCAGGTCTGTTCTTGTGCCAGTACCAAGCTGTTTTGTTTACTATGGCTTCATAGTAGAGTCTCAAATTTGGTATTGATATTCCTCCAGCAGCATTCTTTCTGTTGATGAGCGTTTTTGGTATTCGGGGTCTTTTATTGTTCCATATGAATTTTTGGATTGCCTCTTCTATTTCCTTGAAGAATGATGTTGGAATTTTGATAGGTATCTCATTGAATTTGTAGATAGCCTTGGGAAGTATTGTCATTTTCACGATGTTAATCTTTTCAATACTGGAGCAGGGGAGGTTTTGCCATTTTCTATGTTCTGTTTTGATTTCCTTTTTCAAGTTTTTAAAGTTTAGATCATAGAGTTCCTTCACTTCTTTGGTTATGTTAATGCCTAGGTATTTTATTTTTTGTGGGGCTATTACAAATGGAGTTGCTTTCCTAATTTCAGCCACACCTTTCTCATTGTTTGCATAAAGAAAAACCATTGATTTTGGAGGGTTAATTTTATACCCTGCTACTTTGCCAAAGTTTTGAATCAACTTGAATAATTTGGGAGTGGAGTCTATGGGATTCTTTAAATACAAGATCATGTCATCTGCAAAGAGGGAGAGTTTTATTTCTTCTTTCCCTATTTGGATCCCCTTTATGTTTGGATCTTGTCTTATTGCTGTAGCTATGCATTCTCATACTAGATTGAAGAGAAGTGTAAAGAATGGACATCCTTGTCTTGTTCCTGAGTTAACAGGAATTGGCTTCAGTTTTTCATCATTAAATATAATGTTGGCTGTAGGTTTGTCATATACAGCCTTTATTGTATTGAGGAATGTTCCATGGATTCCTAATTTTTCCAAAACCTTCATCATAAAGGGGTGTTGGATCTTGTCGAATGCTTTTTCTGCATCTATTGAGATAACCAGGTGGTTCTTATCCTTGCTCCTGTTGATGTGATGAATAATATTAATTGATTTGTGTATATTGAACCAGCTTTGCATCCCTGAAATGAATCCTGTTTGATCGTTGGGTTGATTGGCCAAAATTTTGTTGAGAAATTTTGCATCAATGTTCATCAAAAAATGGGTTCATAGTTTTCTTTCTTTGATGAGTCCCTGCCTGGTTTTGGGATGAGGGTTATGATGGCTTCATAAAATGTGTTAGCTTGCGAACTTTCTCTTTCAATTTCATTGAAGAGTTGGACGATTATTGGTGTGTGCTCTGCTATGAAGGAGTAAAAAAAAAAATTATAGAAGTTGCAAAAAAATGAAAAAAAGTTTTTTGATTTTTTTGGGGAGGGGTGGGAAAAATCCTGTATCTCCCTCGTGTCCATAACCAGCCTCTTGTTGGATTCTCTGGTCTACTTGTGGTGTTTGAATTTCCTGTGGCTTGGTTGGTTTCTCAAGTCAATATGTTTGCACAGGCAGATAAATGCTCTGCTTTACCCTGGATTTTGTGATCCTCTTCCCAAGCTAGTTCAATGAGAGGGAGATCTGCTTTGAGTGTCACAAAAGAGGGAGATGGCATTTCCTGAAGTTTGGAGATGCTGTGATGAGGCTAGGTTCTGGGTAGAGTTGAGCCCAGCCAGGAGCCACTCTCTGGGTTTATGTTTACTAAATTTCAATAGATTGTCAAGGCTGCTAAAGAGAGGGGCACCCTCTGTCTCTGATAACCCAGTGAAGAAAGCCATTCCTGGGGCTGATGCTTGAGCTGAGTGACTTTTCCCTGGCTGGAGCTGAGTCTGCAGGTCACTTTAGGTTCTTGTGACCTGCTAAATGACTCTAGTTTTCTTCCAATGCCTGAATTGTAGCTAGCAGCTCCACCGAGCTTTGTCAGTATCCAAGATGGAGATCTCCGGTACTGGGGGTGGGGGGGATGGCCTTCCCTCCTCTGCTCCCTGAGAGGAAGTGAGGACATTAGGCCTCTACTCAAGCCGCGTCTTGGTTCCTGGGTCATCTCTGGTCTGCGAACTACAGGATGAAGATGTCTGCTCCTTGTCAGTTCTTGCTGGTTCCTTCTCACGGACTCTCTCTGTTTCAGGTATGGTTGGTATGGCCACCCCTGACACAGCTGCTGCAGCAGTGGCATCTCCTGGCAAGTGCTCCAATCTGTCTCCTTCCCTGGATTTTCCCTCTATGGCCTAACTCTTTGTCCTGTGATGGCACACTTGGTGTGATTCTCTGGCTTAGGACTGTTCACTGGAACTTTAAATCTGCTTTCTATGTGAGAGCTTGTTTAGCCTCCAGCTTCTCCTCCGCCATCTTACTGGAACTTCCCGGCAAATTATTTGTTTCTGTAATACTCTCAACTAGAAGTTTACAGAAAAGTTATGTATGAGTAAAAACACACTCAAAAAAGTGAGGGACTGAATTTCCTTCAAGCCTTCGGATTCTTTTCTTTTTTTTATTTTTTTATTGTAAAGATACTATACAGAGGGTTTCAGTTACATGAGCAAGGTAATGAGTACACTTCCTATTGAGTTTTGTTAGCCCCTCCATTGTTTTCCCCCTACCATCCCTTCACTCCCTAACTTCCCTGAGGTTCTTTGTTTTAATGGTGGTTGTGATTGCATAATGACAATTGTTCCCTTCTGCTCCCTAAAAATAAGGGATTCAATTATCACTATGTATACAAACAATACCTAAGTTAATAGTTGTAATCACAAGCTAGATTGATGCCTTAGTTTGTGGACCTACCTGTAGCCACTCACTCCCCCTCCCCTGCAGTAGAATGAATATAAAGCATGTTAAGTGGGATTTGGCGTTCTGGAACCTGGCAATGAGGCTTTAGGTCCTCTGGTGTCTTCTTTCCCATCACTTCCTGTGATTTCTCAGTTCTTTGGCCAGGTATCCCGTCATCTTTGCTATTCCATGGTTGTGGTTAGTGACAGTACTGATATTTTGAACACCTCAAAACAAACTATGGAAAAACACTTCCTCAAAGAAAATTCACAAATGTATAGGAGCACATGAAAAGATACCAAATATCAGCAGTCACCCTGTGATCCTCTAGCAAGAAAGTATAATTCAGGAGTATCTTATCTTCTGATAATATAAGCGATGGACAATTGTCCCTTTTGTACATTTGGGATTTGGTATTGCATAAATTTTCAGAAACGCATATATATTGTGAAATAATGTTATTTATTTCATAGGTCACAAACCACGTCACTGGAGTGATGATCCTAATGTGTTATCTCAGTTGCCTGATTCAGACTTAGATGAGTGTGAATTGCATAATTATGAACATTTCTCCATGAAACTTCACAACACAGAATGAAGTGTGAAGGTCAGGGCACTCCATACCTATAAAGATTTTACATATATTACAGTAATACACACCTAAGCTGCTTAGCAATCACAGCACGTAGGTTTGTTATAATTGTCTTCAGATCAGAAATACTCTAGAGTTTAAAGTAGAATGATGGGCTGTACATTTTCAACACAAAAGTGACGATCACCCCCTGCAATTATTCTCAGTGGAAAATCCTTCCTATACATTTTACTGGCTTAGCTTCTACTCTGTGCTTTACCATTATCAGGCAGGATCACACTGTATTGAGCTACAATACAGCAGCAACCTTAGCTGCCTTTGAAATTTACCTCCAATCTTGATACCAAGGTCAACTCCGCATCTCTAATCACATAGTTAGTAGACACCTGAACTTTCTAAGCTTGGTTAAATATTCAGCTATCATTGCTCATTGTGAGTGTAAATATCTCACTCCATTAGATATATTGTGTATAATCTTGTATTTCCACCATTGCCTTAGATGTTGGGTTTTGATATAGAGCTTTTAGTTTGCACTTGATTTATAGATGTGTTAGTGATGCCAGTTGAACTGCATATATTATAATGTAAGTAATTTGATGTTTTGACATATGAATTTAATTTTGGCAATTGAGGAAGTCAATACACACCACTCACAAAAGTTTCTTTAGATGTATTGGTATTGCTTTATTGTGAACTTCCTAAGAGCTAGTCATAGGAGTACATGTCCTAATCCCATCACTTCTGTCAGTGAGACAAGGTTTGAAAGGTCCCGAACACTTGGCACTTCATAGTGAGAAGGTTTCTACAATGAAGGGTGAGAGAATAGCAAAAAGAACAAATCAATCTTCCAACTGATTTGTTACATGTTCTTGACACTTAGCCATTAAGACACCATAATAATATTTTTATGACTTCTTACCTACTCTTTTCCTGTTTTGAGATGTTTTATTTATGGATCTCTAAGAAATCATATAATAAATTATATAAGAAACATAAAAATAATTTGTTTGGGATATATAACCTAAAAGGAATAATTTCAGGAAAGTATTAAGCACATAAATATAATGCACACCTAAAATTGTCTCTTTATTTAAAACTTCAGCAGTTGTAGTTTATTTATTCTGATAACAAAGATTATAAACTAAGTTACAATAATATTCCAAATGGAACACAGAACTAGAAACATGAAGGGTAGCACTAAAGAATGCTACTGCTACCACTAATAGAGTAAGAATAAAATTTAGGCAAAACTCATTCAGAGTAAAAGCCACAGGACAGCCCAACATTACCTTAATTGTTTCATATGAAGAAAAGACCTTTTTTTGTAAAGACAAATTTTCACCCATATTAACATCAGTTGGGTATATCTTTCTTAAGGCTGTGCCTATGTTGATGGAAGCTGACTTCTTTGGGACCTACTACACAATGTCCAGACCCCATTCCAAGCACTGCACCTGCATTAGGGTAATTTTAGTGCTCATGATAGTTCTTCCAGTTAGGAAATGAATTAAGTGTTTTATTAAAAACAGAAGTAGACAACAAGGCCAAACAAATTTCCCAAGTACTTAATACTGATCAACTGTAGACCCATAATACAAATCCAGGTTTCCACCAGGCATATCTGAGGATATGCCGTAAGTTTCACATTCATTACCTTTCACAATGTATGGAACAGATAAACCTACATTATCTTCCTAATTATGGTTATAATGGTAATAACATTGCTACAGAATATACATATTTTTTAAATGAAAAAGGTGTGGGTAATGACATTGTAGGTGATCTTTATACCAAATAAAGCCTGAGCAAAAAAGTAAAGTAAGGAGCTGGGAAGGTGGCTCAGTGGTAGAGTGATTGCCTTGAATGCATGAAGTCCTGGATTCAATTCCTCAGCACCACATAAGCAAAAAGAAAAAAAGTTGAAAGTGGCGATGTGGCTCAAGTGGTAGAGTACTAGTCTTGTGCTGAAGAGCTGAAGAACAGCACCCATGCCCAGAGGTCAGGCCCCACGACCGGACACCCCCCCATAAAAAGAAAAATAAAAGAACCTAGTTCCCAAATTTAAGTCATCATACTAGCACTCATATACCATATATAAGGTTCCTAAAATATAGAGTGAGTTAATTTGTCCAAACCTGGTCATAGATTAAATATGAGGTGTCAAAAAGTATGTAAGTCTGAAATGTCTCCAAGTTATTTGACAAGAGAGCTGGAAGAGTTATCACTTAATAAAATAGTAATGAGGGATTGGTTTGTAGACAGAGATCAAAGCTCACTTTGGGATCTTTTGAGTTTACTAAAATCAGTAGCTATGAGTTGTCAGTAGACAGGATGCTATTAAGGACTTGAATTAAAGAAAACAGAGCTGGAGAAAAATACAGAAATAATTACTGGACTCAGTAGTAACAACCATGAGAAGGAATATTACAGATCTAAGCCCTGGGATACACAAATATGTAAAACATGACAAATGAAGAAAAACAGTAATAAGTATGAAATGCAGACTTATATGGGTAGGTATTTTTCATGTTTAAGGGCAATTAAGTGATTGTGTGAGGACCTAAAATTTACAAAGTTGGTAAGGTCAACTGTCCCTTGGGCCAACCATAGCTAAAAGTTTAAGTAAAATGGGGCCACAATAGTGTTTATAGTGTGTCTTGATTTACCAAAGAGAAAATAGGCCAATATTTGGAAAGCCACTTTTTGGACATGTGGTTGGAGTGGCAATTACTGCAGTTTGTTCAAGTGTTAGTAGGAAGCTACAGATTTAGCATAATGATAGCAATCTTTCAGGGATCTGGTAGATTTTCCCTCTGTCTTCAATTTCCCTGTTTTTCTGAGACCTAAAATATCATTACTGGAAGCCTGTTCAAATTGTGCCTTTGGCAAGTTAACAGATAGTCAGTCTATCACAAGCCCAAATAAAAGAGAATGGGAACAGGTCTACATTGAGCACTCACAGTAGACGGGTCTCTGGACTTTCTCAGGAAGAGCCTTCTGCCATTGTTGGATGGATAGGGTTGGATAATATGTAAAATAGACACCATATATAGAAAGTATTCTGCTAAGTTGACACTTGAGATATCGGATGTTTTATCTGCATTGTATTGATTTCTATGAATCAGTTAAACTGATTCTTCATACCATATGATGTTACTAGATTAAAAATGCATGCTTATTGCATTTCCTTTGGATAACAGATAGTATGTTTTGAAATTTGGTATAAAACATTCGTCTTTTCATTTGTTTATTTTTAATAAGATTACTCTAGTTCTCAAGAGTAGGGAAATGCCCTGGAACTTTGTAATTTGATGTCATATGTAATTTTTTTATTTTTATTTATTGTCTATTGCAGCACCCGGCTTTCTAATAAATAGGTAATCTATTCAATTTTGAAAAGTACTGCTGTACCTCCCACTTATTTGTGGCATTTCTGTAATCCAAGTTCCTCTGTGTGTCAGGGTGGATACTTTTGCCTGCAACAGTTTTGTTATTGAATACATATCATCTGGCTACATAGGGAACAAAGGATGTGAAACTACAGTATGCCAAAAAAGATCTTCCAAGACAATTCAAGGGCAACTCATGTACTCTCTGTGTAGGTGATTAGGAGCATAGAAAAAAAATTCTTTTTTTGGGGGGGAGGTCTGGTCGTAGGGCCTGAACTCTGGGCTCTTCAGCTCAAGGCTAGCACTCTACCACTTGAGCCATAAGCGCCACTTCTGGCTTTTTCCTTTTTGCTTATGTGGTGCTGAGGAATCGAACCCAGGGCCTCATGCATGCAAGGCAAGCACTCTACTACTGAGCCACCTTCCCAGCCCCAGAAAAGAAATTCTTATACATGAAAGTGACTGAGATTGTCTGCACATAGGTGTTCACTTATTTATCTGTTGCTATAGTTTTACATATTCACTATTATTAAATGATATTTCATATATATATGATATATACATATGATATATGATATATACATATATCATATATATATGACCACAGTTTCCAAATCCAGAGAACCACATCCATGGGCATCGCTGTCCTATGTTGCTCTTTGGGTAATAAGAATGAAACCTGGTATTGTCCTGTGGTAGAGAAATAACTCAGAGATTCAAACATTTTTCTTTCAATATGTTGCTTGCTCCTAACTCTAAAATTAGAAAGTCTGTTAATATATAATACATGTTATAATATATTTGATCTATTATATAATGTCTAATATATTCTATATTATAACATATATATAATAACTGACAGTATTATATATTTATAAGGAAAAATACAACAAACGTATCGATGTCCATACTTTCCTAACCATGATTAGGTTCAGTAGAGTTAGGTGCATTACATCTCAACAAAATAAGTCTGCTGAATTTCTGATGACCTTGAGCTAGATAAGGAGAATTTCTGTAAAAGGAGCCTCTCTTCAATTATGAGAAAAGATAAGTTTTTCTTTTGTTTTATTTTTTTGTTTTTATTTAGGCCAGACAAGGGGCCTGATCTCTGGGCCTGTGCACTGTCCCTCACCTCTTCAATTCAAGGCTAGTGCTTTACCACTTGAGCCATAGCAGCACTTCTGGCTTTTTCTGCTTATGTGGTGCTGAAGAATCGAACCCAAGGCCTCATGCATGCAAGGCAAGCACTCTACCACTGAATCACATTCCCAGCCCAAGTTTGGAAGTTTTTGAGAAGAGGTACTTGACATTTACTTTCCATCCTTGATTAGTAGAGAATAGATATATTTTGCTCCAAATTTTGGCTCCTTTTATGTTCCCTAAAGAGTTACACATGATCATCATTACATCGCATATATTTAAGTCCTTCTTTTATTTTTTATATCATTATTGTTTTCTTGTTGTTGTTTTGCTGATCCTAAAGCTTGCACTCAGGGCCTAGGCATTGTTCCTGAACTCAAGGCTCTTGCTCTACCACTTGAGCCATAGCACCACTTCTGGCTTTTTCTGCCTGGGCTTGCTTTGAATCATAAGACTCAGATCTCAGCCTCCTGGTTAGCTAGGATTACAGGTGTGAGACACCATTGGCCAGCAAGTCCCTGTCTTTTAGTTATTATTCTAAAAGCCTCCTATGCAAGGTCACTCTTAAGATAGTAAATGAACCTATGCCAATAGTTTCTTCATACTCACATCTCCTGTTATGGCTATGGTGTCTTTTCCATCGTATCCTGAATCTACTTCACTGTTCTCTTCCTAATCCATGATTCTGGATGTATTTCTAATAATTACCTAAATCTTGTGGCTATAAACCCTAAATTACTCAACTATTAATTTCATTTAATTTTTTTTCAATATGATTGTTGTTCTGTATAAATCTGAGCTTATATTCACCTCTTGCATCTACCTCTTGGCATGAGCAAAGCCTGGGCCAATTCTACCTTAAATGCAAGAGGTTAGCCAAAGAATAGCCTGCAGTATTCCTCCCAAGGAGTCAGGACAAGTAGTTGAGTGCCTGAAAGAAGCAATGCATTCCTGACATGAGTAGGGGTGAGAGAGACAACAGCCTAGAGAGTAAACTGGCAGTCACAACATTTAACAACTTCTCCTTTGGGGAAACTGAGCTCCTGCAAAGTGGCAGTGAGATAACTTACCTAGTCAATATTCTTATGTGAAGGAAGTTGTCATGTCTCACTACACTACTCCCTTGTAGTCAAAGAGAGGGTCATTCTTTTGTGTCCTCGTTAGGCCCAGGCTCAGTTTATCTCCATCTTAGATTTTGCTCAGACTCTATTCCTACCAGAAAGTCCCTGAAGAGGAGGAAAGTGTGATCTCTTGGCTTCTGACTGGTCCTTTGGGACCTGAGGCCACTTTTAGTTTTCAACCTGTTCCTTCTGACAATGGGAAAGCTCATTCTCTGAATTGCGCCCTAGTATCAAATCTCTTCAGAGAAAGTCAAGGAATGACAGATTCTACCTGAGGGAGTTAGTTTCTCCATTTCCAAAGAGGCCAAATAATATCTGATTCTGAGACCCAGGTGGAAGTCCTTCACCAGATCCTCCAAGTTGGGGTAGATGTTAGCTCAGACTCCAAGCCATCCTCATATTTCTCCAGCTCTTTCTCATGAACCAAAAGGTTACAAGAGTTTAGTTCAGAACCAAGGAGAAATGAGAGTAGCAGAAGGACCATTGGCAGGGTGAGGAATTAGAAACTTTGTGTGAAAAAAAGGGCTCAGAAAATCTAGGATCACTCACATTATTTCGGAATCACATCATAAGATTTGGGAATAAAAGTAATAAATTACTACCTAAATTAGTAACTCCACTACTCTACATTACAAGTGTTCTGTCAAAAGTTACCTGTCCTAGCTCTATTTTAATCAGAAAAATGGAGCACATTCTTTCCTCACTAAGTTCTACTGAGTATCTTTATCCATACCCCAGGTTGTTCTTACTCTCTAGTTCTCTGTTACTTTTCTTTGTTGGATTCAATCAATGACACTTGAAAGTGTTAGCATATTCAGACATGTAATTACAATTCCTTCTAACCCATTTGTTATAAAGTAAAACAAATTATGGGGAAATGTATAACTATGGTACATTTTCTTCCAAGGCATATTTATTTGATTTTTTAAGTATTATTTTAATAGTTTCATTGATAAAACTTGAGGAAAATGTTTTACTATTAGCAGTAATTAGTTGCACATTTTTTGTATTTTTCCATGTCTGTGTATTTGTTAAGCATCTAACATCGAATTTTACCCCAACTGTTGCCTTCTTAAAATTGCTTCAAATTATATACTATAAATGATGGTATTCTATGTGTTCATTGATATATTTAAATTTTGATCTAATATCCACATATTATAGGATATCTTCAACCTATTGTAACTGGTCTGAAAATCAATATGGACGTTCCACATTAAAGCAAAAACACAATGCCACAAAATCCAGTGAAATTAGGATTAGTTATATATTCAAAATATTTAACAATGATACAGTAGAAACATTCACTTCTCATATACCAGAGCATGTTTATAGCTATGAATAGCACATTTTCTTCATTCGCTCTTTCTGGTGCATCTAGGTTGATTACACAGCTTGGTTGCTATAGAATATTGCTGCCATGAACATGGACGTTCATGTTGATTAATATTCCTTCAATATGTATCCAATTGGGGTAAAGGTCATCAACATATCTGACTTTTTGGTATTGTGTAAATTTCCACTAAGATATTCCTATGGGTTGCACTAGTTTACAATGCCACAAAACCAAATATAGTTCCTGATTTATTTCAACCTATCCAGCAGTTTATTTATTTGAGTGGTAATAGCTATTCTGGTGTGTAAGATAGGATCTCATCGACTTTCCTCTTTATTTTACTTCGTCTTCGCTATGTGGATATGAATTTCAAACATTTCTTTTATTTATAAACCACTTATGTTTGTACTTCATTCTTGATCAGTGTCTTTCTTTTTCTTTTGGTATTTCATCAATTTTTAAGATTTATAATTTTTTATTTTTTCCCATTACAAATACTCACTTTAGTTAGGATAAAGATTTTCTTTCATTACAGTGGTGCACAATTAACTAAAAACAAGAGATTGTACATTTATATCACTGTATGTTTTTGTTTGTATTTACAACCAGGAAATTGTTTCAATAAAGATGCTGAACTTCTTGCACTGATATTCTGAAAGTATAGTATCTCATATTGGCCTAAACTAATCTCTGAATTAACAGTCACAGCATGGACCACCACAGTCTGGGCTAAGTAAAAACACTAACACAGCAAAAACTGGATTTAAAGAGAGCAAAAGGCTTCAAAAAAGTTAGAAAAAAGGCATCACCTTCATGTAGCAAATGTGGAAGTTCACAAGAAGACCTTAGGAATCTGAATATCAAGATCATCAAAGGATAAAAAGTATTTAGAAGGACAACTTTAGAACTCTAGATTGGGGAGGTGGGACAAACAATAGATACCCAAACTCAATGCTGAAGGGAAGGAGTGTTTTACTCCAAACCTCCTCTGTGTCTGACTCTCTCACACAACACACACACACACACACACACACACACACACATCTAGTAAGAGGCCTTTGCTAAAGTACAGGCATTCTGGACTTAGACTCCGATTAATCAGAAAGTATCCCTTGTGAAGAACTTTACTGAAAGTACCCATTGTAAGTAGACTTTTACTGAAAGTTAGAACTCAGGTTCCTGGAAAAACTGTGAAATGTCATAATAATGTTCTGCCCATAACTCCCCTAGCAATAACCATCAGCGGATGAAGGGAAGTACCTAAAGTTACAGATTTTTTTAAATTTTTAAATTTTTTTAACTTTTTAATTGTGAAAATACTGTACAGAGGGGTTACAATTACATGGGCAAGATAATGATTACATTTCCTATCAAACATTGTAGCGTCCTCCTTTGTTTCCCCCTCCCATCCCTTCCCATCCTCCCCCCGCCCCCCATTGAATCCTCCTCCCCCTCCCCCCCACCAAAGTTACAAAGTTCGTTTTTCTTCATAAGAACTTGTACATCTCATTGTTGCAATGGGTCCACCTGTATCCCTATTTAAACGATTTGTTTTTTCCCTTCTCCTCCACAAATTATTGCTTATTGCTTAACCTGCACTTGCTAACCAATAAGATTGTTATAAGATTACCCATTTAACTGAAGGGTCGGGGCTCTCAACTCTGACACACTGCAATGGTGACAGTTGTGATTCCAGGCTCAAGCTTGCAATAAATGACTCTAATGTGGTCGCATGAGAACTGTCTCCTTGGTGGTCTTGGGGATCCTTATCTAAGCACAAGACTAGTGTACACAGAGAACCCCAGGGGCAGCTGTATCTGGGACAATGAAGCTTTTTTTCCTCTTCTTTTTAGATAATCAAACATGATGTTGCAGATGGCTCCACAGCTGCTCCACACCTGAGCAAGAGGAAGGAAAGGGTGCCTTAGACTGCAGGATGGCCTTGTGTACCCCTAGTTTTCTGTGCAAGAATGCAATTCGTGGTCCCCTAGGCAAGGGTGGCCAAGCTGAAATGGGGGTATGCTTTGCCTAGAGGATGGCACCCTGTAAGCCCTGCATGCATGGTGAAGCAGCCTGGAAAGCCCTGTGAGCATCTCCGGGATGGCCTCTCAGTGGCTTGGAGAAGTTGACTCCTGTAGTTGGACAAGGCAGGAAGCAGGAGGAGAGCAAGAATCCAGAAGATGGGAGAGGCACAGAAGCAAATGCACCTCTTCCTTGAGACTCCTTGGCCATTCTAAGGAGGTTCACAACCCACACGTGGCGGCCACTGCACAAGTCCCCAGAGGCCCTACTTGTTTAGGGAGCAATGCCTGGTCCTGATGGTCCTGATCCAGAGCTGGAACTTCCCAAGTGGCCCTGAGCTTGGCTGGGCTGGAGCGGAGTCGACTAGCCATGCTTTCTCTCTCCTGCTGTGTATAGCCTCCTAGCAGCTGCCCAGGCTACAGCACCCACAACAGGCCACCTCCTTGGGGCAGGCTGAGGCTGTGCTGACAATTCCTGGTGCCTGCTTCAAGGCAAGAGCCAGGCCTAGCCCACAGCAGAGCTGGCCCTCACTTCCAAGGGCATTGAGAGAAGCATGACAACCACAGGCCCAGCCTTGCTGTCCTCACTGCCCCTAGAGGTTACCTATAAGTCCCTGCCTTTGTTCTTGAAATTCTTCAGCCATTGGTTGTCTCATTTTTCACTATCTGTTTGGGTGGGACTCGAGACTTCTTCCTCTCCTCACCAAGCAAACAGGCCCTAGCAAATCCACCCCAAATTCCACACCTCACAGACACTCCCCAGAACCCAGCTGCCTTTAGGCTGTTGCATGAGCTGTTGGCCAACTGCCTCTTCCTCCCTTCACAGCCTCCTTCAGGGCCTCCCCACCATCCTCTCCTCACCACCCTCAGCCCCAACCAAAGCTTGGCTTCTCCTGTGGCCTCCTTCCTCTCCACACAGCCCCCATCCCCAACCCAAGCAGGGCCACTGCTGTAGGGAAAAGAACTCTGGGCCTGGCACAGCAGAATCAAAGATGTCACAGTGTGCAGCCTGCTGGGAATTGGAGACAGCATAGGTCTCTGATCACTGTCTTTCACTTCATCTACACATGTATTTATTGTATGAATTTGGTATTTAATATTATATCTCATAATTTCTTATTAAGCCTTTGCAGAATAGCTGGTAGAAATATAGTCCCAAATTTGTATTTTCTCTTGTTTAATTATTTCGCGACTGAGAGATATTTTAAGTAGACATAACCATCATAAATTCTCATTTACATAACAGAGTTTTATTCAGAAAATATTTGCTTATGCATCTGTTATCAATTATTTACAAGACTGGAAACATATAAAGTTCCAAATATTATAGGAAGATCTTTGATACATGTTGAATGAATGTGAGTAGGTTGAGCTGTTTCATACATTCGTGTGTGTGTGTGTGTGTGTGTGTGTGTGTGTGTGTGTGCGTGTGTGCGTGTGTGTGTGTGTGTGAGTGTGTGTGTGTGTGTGTGTGTGTGTGTGTGTGTGTGTGTGTGCAGGGGGGTTATATGTATCATTGAAATCAAGGACAAGGAATTTTTTCCTTTTTCTGAGATATGAATTATGGTGTTTCTTTGTTGGTCGTAGGCTATGATTTCTTGCTTTTGTTTGATGTGCACATTCCAGCTCAAATTTCCAATTAAACCTTCTTATTTAATATTGAGCATATATTGCTCTGATATTGCTTTGTCTTTAGTTTGTCGTCTAGGATCTTCTTTTCCTCTTTAACTATTAACATTCAATATAAATTTTACCTCCTGACTGTTTTTCCCCTTTAATTTGCATTTCAAATAAGAATAATAAGACCTTTGATCTCTGTATTCATGAAGAAAAACTATTTTGAATTGTCTGTTTAATGTAATAATACCTGGACACATTTGTTAGCAACAAGATCTTAAAATTTCTTTTGTAGTTTTAGTTTAAAATACCTTCCTCTATGTGTTTAGTATGGGGAGACAAACACTTCCTAGTATCAATGATAACAGTTTTATTCATTAAATATCAGTTAATTCATAATTTTGAATATGTCTAGTGGCAAATGTATACATTTGCTGAATAGATTTTGTTTATAGACCCGTGCACAAACATACCACTCATAGGGGCTGAGAAGGTGGATCAGTTGTAGACACTCATAAGGGCTGAGAAGGTGCATCAGTTGTAGACAGCTTGCCTTAAATGCACGAGACCCTGGGTTTGATTCCTCAGCACCACCTAAGCAGAAAAATATAGAAGTGGTACTGTGGCTCAAGTGGTAGAGCACTAGTCTTGAGCTCAGGAGCTGAGGAATGGCATCAAAGCCCAGAGTTCACCACCGCCGACAAATTAAATCAATAAATAAAACTCATACTCAAGGACATTAATTTCAAAGATTAATTACCATTTTAGTTAAGGGCAGAATGCCAAGATATAGCAAAGCTTTAAGAAGAATTCAACACCTGACAAGTAAAAATTTAGCTATTACAACAACATATATAATCACCACTCAAAGAGAAAGAGGCACTAAGAATGAAATACTTTTTATAACATTTCTTAAGAGATTCAGGCTCTACATTAATTATCATATAATGTGACCTTCAAAAACTCCAGGTGAGCCTGAGTCTTAAGGGCCTCTACAAAAATTGGAAGAGAGAATAATCAGCCTGGATTTTTCAAAGGGTTTTTGTTAAGGTAGTGTACATACAAATCACCATTTTATAAGTCGCTAAAGAGTTCACTTCTTGTTCGACAATCTCATCACTTTGTTCTCTCTCTGATTTTCCCTCCTGTCCCTGTCCACAAGAGGTATAGCTCATTATGAATATAATATCTACAGAGTACAACTGCTGCATTTATTTCTCTGTTCTCCTTGAATTTCTGTGGCTCCTTCAATGTCCATAAAAAGATAAACAAGAACAGAAAAATCCCTCTTGTTTCCAATTCCTGGAATTCATTTAAATATAAATACCAGTAGTTTTATGAGAGTGTCAGACTCTGTCCACACATCCTGAACACTTATACTTCCTGCACCCAGTCATAACTCCAACTGGATTCTTAGGTCCACAAAGTAATTCTTTTCACTTTCCACACAGGAAGAACCTGAGTGTCAGAAAGATTAAGTAACTTACTGGAAATACTGAGCTGAGCATAGTGGCTCAGATCTGAAGATCATAGTTTGAAACTAACTCATGTTGACATATCCGTTACATGTTTATCTCCAGTTTAAGGCCACCTGGACATCAAAGTAACCCATCTTAGCTACAAGAGTCTGGCTATCCTGAGCCACAGAGAGAAGTTGGAAGAGCATCAGCAAATGCTCTTGCCTAATTTCTAGGGAGTGGCTTGGTGCCAGCTTAGTAAGGTATAGCTACACCAGTGAAGGGGAGTAAAACAGAAGTGTTTATAAATAAAAGCACTGGTCTGAATCCTCAAAATAAGGAACCCAGTCTGTGTGGACCAAAAAGTCTCTAGAATGAGGTTCTTTTTAAATTAACAAGCACGATTTTAGATTTTTTCAGAGTGGGATGGTGTATAGTTACAGGCAATGTCTGCTATGTCAGGTAATGCAGTCTGCTCTTTCACATGTTACCCAATAGCCAGATTTCAACACAAATGACTTCAATGAGATTGTTCAAATTATACTGTGACTTTTACCTCTCATGAATCAAAATTCTGTCAAATGATTTCTGAATTCCAGATGTTCACACACGTTTCTCATGATATTTTCTACTATATTGTCTTTATTATTGATGTTCATATCACTTTTTTGTTGTTGTCTTTTGTGTACTTGCTATTTTTAGGGCTTGAACTCAATGTTTAATGATCTCTGTTGTATTCTTTGCTAATGGCTTATGACACACTATTCCTTGAGCCACATCCTCAACTTCTGCTTCCTGCTAGATAATTGGAGATAAGTTTTCCCCTATTTTTGTTTGGACTGATATTGAATTAAAATATTCAGGTCTTAGCCTCCTGAGTTTCTATGATTCTACACATGAACAGCTAACACCAAACTTTCCTATACTGTTATTTTAATTATGTGTTAGAAGAAAGTGGAAGTATATTTGTGTTAAGTGTACAATTTTTAAATACAAGTTTGAATCAACTAGATATGATGTAATTGCTATCAATTTTAAGTTAAATCAATGAATATTACACATTCCAAAGAAATATAATTGAAAAAAATGCATTATCATTTTCTTTAAACAAGTAATGAAACTATGAATTTCTTTCACTTTACAATTCATGTTTTATATAACTTTAGCAGACTTCTGTGACTAAAAGTAAATATATTAATTTTATACTACAAGAGGCAAAGTGATTATAGTTAAGGATAAATATTTCATCAGCCAGAAGATAAGTTTTTGAGCATTCTCACTATAAAGAAATGTTACACGCAGAAATTAATGGATGTGATGTAGCTTGATCTTTAAGCAACATATAAATGAATGGGATTGCCACTTCATACTTCATAAATGTGTAAAAAATAATTATGTAGCTAGGGGCCAATGGCTCATGCTTGTAACCCTAACTACTAAGGAGGCTGACAGGTGAGAATCATATTTCAAATCCAGCATAGGCAGGAACGTCCATGAGACATATCTAGACTATGACTTCTCATGTTGGAGAAGAGGAAAAGTATGAAAAAATTCAAGATTGTTGACTATTCCCCAAGATGATTCTTCTTTATCAGCTATAGCAATGCAAGTAGCTTTGGTTACTCTTAGTATCATGCTTGTTTATATTTAGAAACATTATTTGTTGCTGGGTTATAAGCTGCAAACACTTGAGTATTAATAAAGAATCATTTCCTAGAGAGTAAAGTTGCTGTGTAAACAAACCTAAAATATAAAGACTTAGCATTGTAGAAACTATTTTCTATCTATATCACAATGTGTAGGTGTAGATTTTGTTTCCCATTGTTCCAGGGGACCCATTCTTGTTACCTTTTTTTCACCATCTAGTGATCCTATAACATCCTATATCATCCTGGGATTGCTGTATCTTTACTGGATTCTCTAATTTCTGTTGGAAAGTTAGGAAAGATATAAAATTGACTTACTGTTTCTGTTTTACCTTATTTTTTATTACCTTACAACTGTAAATCAAAGTGACATAAATCATCTTTATAACATTAGAAGACAGATTTCATTTCTATATTCTTACCCTAGCTTTCTACAAAACTTTGGTACTTAGTGATTCCCAAATGTGAAAATGAAGAAAAGGACCTTCTTATTTAAATATTATTTAGAATTTCAAGAATTCATTAATTCAAGGCCCTTAGTAGTATGTATATCATACATGTGTACAAACATTGTGGCAACTTTTTCTTATTCTCAGAAACTAGGACATGTGGTAACCTTGCGGTTGCATTAGGAGAGGCTGTAGTTGAGTTAGTTTACTAAATCAAATTTTCTGTAAAATATTTCTACAAGTTAATTGGCTTGAACAATCCATATTTATCATTTTACAGTTCTAATGGACAAAAATCTAAAATAATTCTCACTAGATGAAAATTGAGCCCCCTACAGAACTGAAATATTTTTCAGATGATTCTAGTGGAAAACGCATTTACTTCCTGTTCCGCTTTCCAGAAACTTCAGAATCTGGATTGTTGTCTTTTCCTTTATCTTCTAATGTAGCATATTTACATCTTTCTGATGGTTCTTACCTAATAATGTCCCTCTCGAACTACAGGTGGGACTTTTGCGTATACTTTCCCCATCTGATAATTATTCAAATTTGTGTTCCTTAGGTAATGAAAGGTGATTATTTTACAAACATATATAAAATGTAAATCTAAATTTGATGGATTAGATATTTCGGGACTATAGATATTTTGGGAAGGTATTTTACTGCCTACCACAATGAGTGTGTAAGCATTCTTTCTACTAAAACCTGCTATCTTTTCATTAATTTTGAAAAGGTATTTCTTCAACGAAATATAACTAAAAAAAATTTAGTTCCTGAAAGCCTTTAATCCTGATTAAAACATTGTCATGTACTAGAAATCTTAAATGTCAGAGAGCAGTTCCTGAAGCAGTTCTGGCACTATCACTCTTTGTATATTATGCTTACAATCTCCTCTTTTCAAGAGCATTTGTGTGTTATTATTTTGGAATTATGGTTAATAGTTATTTGACTGATATTTTTAAAGAATGCACCACCAATCCTGGTTCTCTTCTTCTAACTTTTTTATGTCTAATCTATTTCTGAAATAAACACAGCTATTTGAATTACATGAACTGCTTATTGAAGTGTGAAGAGGAAAAGAAGAAAAAAATGTCCCTGTGTGTATGTCATGCAGAAAATGTACCTAAACGCTATTTATCTTAACATCATATATTTTTCATTTTGTTTAGATTCAGATAAAATTTAGCCTTTCAACTCACACAATGTTAATGCAGTCTTATTTCATGCCTACCAAAAGCAAACAACAAATTACTATATATTTAATTTTTTATTTTTAAAATTATTTATTTTAAAACACTATATTTTTAAAAATTAGCCAAAGCAAATGGTTTATTAAATATTTAGAGTTGTGTTCAGACTCTATTGTTGAAACTAGTAAGGGGAAAAAATCATGTTTTCCTTCTTCCTTGAGCCATTCTGATTTACTTCATCTATTTCTGAAAGAATAAAATTCTGGCTTTGAAGCCTTTTGCTTGATATGCACAATGTCTCATTCTTCCTTTATTAATAGGAGAATTTGGAGAAAGGATGAGAATTCTCACTAGAAAAAGGAGCAGAGGAAAAGAGAAGTGAGAAATCTAGATATTTTGTTCTTCCTCATCTCAATCACAAGGTCTGGATAATGATTGTGGGTGTGAGATACAGTGCTCTAGAGTGATTATACACATTTATAGAAAAAGTTAACGCCTCAAGTGACCACATATAGAATGCTTATTTATTTAAAAAATAAATGTAATAAATATAGCATCAAACAGGAAGTGTTATCTGTTTAGTACTTGTTTAGTATTTCTAAAATACTGAAGTGCTGTAGGAAACTATCATAAAGGTATACAAGAATGGTAAGAAACTAATATCTTAGTATCATATTCTAATATTAGCTTAATTCTTCTTGTGTTTGAGTTTTGCCTCAATTTCACATGCTATATTCTTTCAGTATATAAGTTGAAAAAAGATTCTCTCTGGAAATATGCTATTTTTATAGCTAAGGGAAAAGAAGTTAACTCTTAAACCCAGACAATTGGATAGAAATCTTCCCCTAGAAATAGCCTTTCACCACTTCTGGTTCATTTTTGTAAGCTGAAGTAAGTCACATGCTCCATCTTGACATTGCAGAGTAGAGGTAAATCTCACCTACAGGAAGCTGATGCAGGACAGATTAATATGCCAAAATATGCAACATGAGATGAAGAGGAAAAAAAAGATAATTACAATACGATCAGCCATACATTCCATCACACGCCTCTGCATGAAGGAAGCTACTATGTACCTTTGTTTCTAAAACTACTGAGATATTCAAGTCAGATCTTTTATGCTTGTATATTACTGGAATTAGAGAACATCTTGATACTGAGACAGCAGAAAATCTCAAAGAAAGCTGGACTAATCATTTCAATACTGCATTTTGTTCTGCTAGGACAAGAAACCATTTTATAGTCAATACTTTATACTAGTAATTTTTTTTGCACAACTGGATTTTGTTAATATATGTGACGATCCACCAGAATCAATGTCTTCCTTTATCTGCATCTTGTGCAGACAGCATAGTTAAGAAGATGTAGGAGTTCATCAGTAATACTTTTTTAAAATGCAAAAAATGTGGACTGGGAGCCAATATAAATATTTTTCCAACATCACCTTCCACATCCTCATTCTTCCTTCCTAGGAAACACATCTAATCAATAAAAAGGCTTAAATTTTTGGCTCTTGAACTTGAAAGTGGAAACAGAATGTTATGGATGTTGGAGATGACTGTTAATGTTTTTTACATAGTAATGTAAAATATTATGTAATAATGTAAACTAATAATGTCACATGCAAGAGCCCTGAGTCCTAAAGGTCTTAACACTGTACTTCCTTAGTGATGTGACAGTAATGTCAGCCTTACTGGGCTTAGTATTGTTTTTCACTTCCTTTTCTACCACCTAACCTAAATTATAATACATAGTAATGGAATGAAAAAGCAAAGTCATCTTAAGAAAGTCACTTAAGGCTCTGGGAATGTGGCTTCATGGTACAGTGATTGCTTAGCATGCATGAAACCCTGGGTGCGATTCCTCAGTACCACATAAACAGAAAAAGAAGTGGTGCTATGCCTCAAGTGGTAGAGTGCTAGCCTTAAGCCAAACAAGAAAAATCTCAGGAAGAGTTCCCTGGCCCTGAGTTCAAGCCCCAGGACTGGCAAAAAAATTCATTTAACTAGTAAATGCCAAATAAAGAAACTATGCTTGGAATATATTATTGCTCCTTCCAACTATGACCTAACAATAGTTCTTAATTCATGTACTTTACCTATAATAGAAGACTGCGTTGAGAAAAAAAAAAAACATTTTGTTGGTAGGTCATGGCAATTAATGTCAAGAATATGCTTAGATATCAGGTGAGGATTAATCTAAGTCTAAGTGAGATTTGGAAAATTTTTGGTCAGTTTTGGCACCAAAAATGCACCAGCTAATTAATAGTTGTGATAGAAGTGAAGGAATAAATCCAGATGCAAGAAATAAATGATAATAATAACTAAATTATACCGGAAACTGTTCTAGGGAACCATTTTTGGTTATTAAAGAACTAGTTATCAAGTAGGCTTATTCCTCATTCCTTTAGCATTCTAAATCACTTAGGGTAGTTCTTAATCTCTGTGAGATAAGTTTTATCCCATTCTATGCTGTTGTTTCATATCTGATCTCCTTTGCTTTCTAAAAATCTCAATTTCTCTATTTTTCTACTAAAAATTAATTATACTAAGTCCACCAATGCAGACCTCAGAGGATGCTAAATTAAGAGTCCAATGGCTCATGAGTCTTTAATGTAACAACATGGAACAGGATGACATATTTATTGCTACCTCAAATTTTCTGAAAAGCTGCAAGGTCATCACTTGATTCAAATTTGCATTATTTGTCTACAGTGTCATTAAGTGCACATACATGCAAATATGAGACGGGTGCTGGTGGCTCACACTTGTCATCCTAGGTACTCAGGAGGTTCAGACCAGAGGACTGGGGTTCAAAGCTAGCCTGATCACGAAAGTCCATGAGACACATCTTCAATTAGCTTCCAGAAACCCGGAAGTGGTGCTGTAACTAAAGTGGCAGAGCACCCAACTTGATCTGAAGAGCTGAGGCACATGTCCAGGATCAGAGTTCATGCCCCACGACCAATGAAAATGTGAAATGTACTTGAAGTTTCCCCAAAAGAAACTACAAAGTCAATAGTAATCTTCCCAAGCAGAAAAAATTTTCCAATATGAGTCAGTACACCTACTTTTGCTGTTATTTAAGTTATGGCTTCTTTGCTGCACATATTCTCTTCTTTTAAAAATTGTCAAATATTACCTTTATAATAAACTGCATCTAATATTTCTTGGTTCAAGAGAGAAGTCCATACAGTTGATGTGACTTGATTTTCTTACTGTCTTAGTTCAAAGCCAACTCAGGAAGGAGAGTCTTCAAACTCTTATCTGTAATTAAACACCAAAAATCCAGAAGTGGAATTTTGGCTCAAGCAGTAGAGTACTAGCTTTGGGGGCAGGTGGGCAGGAAAGACAAAAGACAACTGTTCAGGGACAGGGTCCAGCCTCTGAGTTCAAGCCCCAGAAGCGGCACAAACTAAACAAACAAAGAAGAAACAAAAAACCCCACATATTTTTTTGGGACCATCTTTAAAACACTGCTTTGAAAAGAGGCTCCTTTTGCTGATCATACTCACTGAGTCCTGCTTTTTGGAATCCTTATTGATATGGTGAACTCAGGACCAGAATAAAGGAATGGATATCTGACTTTTGCAACAAGAGAATCATCTCAGGAGTTAAATATTCATGCATAAGACATTTTAAAACCTCCATGTCTTTGTTTCTTTGTAGTAGAACACTAAAACAATGTTATTTCCTTTTTTTCCATGCTGGCCTTCAAATGGCATATTGTTTCCTTTTGTAATACTGTCAACTAGAAGTTTACAGACAAGTTTTATGTCTAAAGTGCACACTCGAAAAAGATAGGGACAGAGTTCCCTTCAAGCCTTGGATTATATTCTTGTACAGTAAAAATGAGAGCACAAATTAACTTGAACTTTGTCATTTCTCTATGTTCAATTTCTCTCCTGGATTCAGTTTCTACTTCCTGTAAAAGTTCCTTCCACTTACTTTCGGTAACAACCTATGGTATTTCTCCAGGAAAATGAATTTTTTCTGGCTTCATTGAGATAGCACAAAGGCATCTTTAGACACGAGGTAACACGTGTTTCAGAGACAACTTAGTAATGAGAAAATATGGAATTTACATGGCTTATAAAACATTATCCACGTACATATGGCTGTATAAGACGATGTTAAGTGAAATGAACCCCAAATACGGACACAACTTGTTTTTTACTTTCTTAATATTGTTTTTAATGTATCTACCATGTATTATGTGATTTTTTGTTTCTCTTCTATTTTCTTCCTCCATGGTATAACCCGTTTCCACTGTATTTGAGGTCGGTGAGCTGCAACTTGCATATACATTTTTCTAATATGGGGAGGGGAAGGGAAATAAAATGCTGAAATAAGTATACAGTATGACCCGTTGTTACAATGAGATGAACAAGACACTATGTTGAAAATGAACTTTACTAGTTGGGGATGGGAGGGAAGAGTTGGGGCAGTGTGGAGAAAAGGAATGACAGGGGAATAACAAAAGAGGATGTAACAATGTTCGGTAGATTATGTACTCATTAACTTACTTATGTAACTCTAACCCCTGTGTCCACCATTTTCACCATAAATAAAAAACATTATCCTGGAGTACATTATGTTCAAATTTCCTAAGTGCTCTGTTAATTAAGACCAATTTTAAGTGGGAAGAAGGTTCTCAGAAACATTTTTTGTCAGTGTTTGTGTTGTGCATTATTACCCAAGTGTACATAAGTTAACAGAAGGAGAAACAATAGGAATAGGAGAAAGAGAAGTTCTGTGTTTAAGTATAATGGTTCAATACTCTATAGAAGACTCTGCAAATAAGACAACGTTGAAATAATAAAGCCAAGGCCAGTATGTAGATCTATGGGAGTGACATAGAGAAAGCATTATTACTAAGTGGAACATGAAGGATGAGACCACTCTCTTTCTTCTACTAGCTCTAAATCATGATAGGTAATCATGAAAATTTGTAAAAATTAGAATGGAAGAATAATTCAGGTTCCAAGCCAGTTAGTTCTAAGACCATGGACTTAACTGGAAAAAAGTCCTTTTCGAGAGAGCAGGAATTATACTAGCAATGAACTAGTGGCTAAGATCGCATTTCTTTTTCTTTTTCTTTTCTTTATATTGTAGATATTTCCTATTTATTACAAATGAGGAAACCACGGAATCTGTTTCATTGTGTCTTGTTTATTTTACTTCGTAGAATTTTTCCAAGTCTTTCCAGTTCCGTATGAATTTGAAGTATAGAATTCCACCGTGCATACATAAACCACATTTTGTCAATTCGTTCATCTACTGAGTGGCATATTATTTTAAAACATGACTGCATATAAGTATCACTTAGTGTCATTCAAAAATGAGAGATGTCACCTCCAGAGACATTCTAAAAGCATGATTTCTAAGTAAGATAGGATTTTATGGTGGTATGAGTTTTGAGATATCTGGATGTGTCTCATGTATGTCTTGCATACATGATAAAAATGGTAGTGTCAAAAATATTTCCTTTGAGAAAGATATAGGAGCCTGCCAGAAGTATAAAATAGTTCAGATAATTTTGAAGTATTTAGAAATGCAAGGTCAAGTATGTTTCTTTAAATAATAATTATGTAAGTGGAAGGGCAAAAGAAGGGGAAGAGAAAAAATAAGTGACAGCAGATAATTGTCCCAATAGAATATAAAAAAAATAATCTATAATTTTCAAGTTAAAGAGAGACCAATAGAACAAATGCAAAATATTTACTTGACTTTATCCTACTTTAATGCTCCAATGGCTTTCATAAAATGCAGATGCATAGTTTTGTGTGTTCTGTCATTTGTTAAGCATTTCGTCCAGAAAAGGTTATCAATTACTTATAAATGATGCATAATTCCTAGGTATTCCAGTTATCACATACACTCTTGATTGAGATATCTCTGTATAAACTCAAAATAACGGACAAAAAAAAAACCCTTAAAATAAACAGAAATCACACGTTTGTTTTAAACGCTGTAGTTTACAGAGTTTTTAGCCAAAACCAAAAACGTCTATTTAGATATTCTTCATTTTGTGTGAAGAATTTTTAACAATAGTTTATTTGCTGACATGTAATTCACTTGCAATATACTATCTCCTTCTATTGTATACACTTAAGTGCTTTGGAAGTGAATTGTAACTTCATAGGTTTTCAAAGCCTAATTTTCACAAGCTTGCATTTCTTAAAATAGAAATGCTAAAAATTTTAGAACAGACATTAAAATAGATAAAAAATTCTGTTAATAGAATTTGTCCAGCATACATGCTCTGTAGTGTGTATTTTCAAAATTTTATTTTGGGGATTTTTCCAGGGTCTCACACATACTATTTAAGTGCACTGTCAATGAACTACAATTCCCTGTCCAAATACTTCTTTTTACTTCTCTTTAATACATTCATAGAAGTATAATGAATTGATCCTATACAATTCTTTTTGACCTTTGAGATTTGAAAACTTGCTTGCTAAAATGATTGCAGTATTATACAAATGGATCACTGTGAGTAGTTTATCAGTTCCTCCACAATGCATTACAATATTTTGTGTCATCTTTTTATATTAGAGTCATACCAGTGATTTTTCTTTTTCTTTTTTTAAGATACTAAAGAGGAACTTATTTCATATGCTCCTCTTATTGACTATTAATTTACACATGTTCTTTAAAGAAATATCCTATTCAGGAAAAATTATATAGAAATAGAAGGTATAAAAATATTTAAGATTAAGAATCATTACAGCATTCACATTTTAGCATTAACAAATATGTTACGTCTATCTGTTGGATATGTTTTCACTTCAGTTATAGTGTCCTTTGAATTATGAGTATAGTGTCCTTTGAATTATGAAAGGCTATCACTTGATATAATCCAGTATCTTCTTGCTTTTCTTTAGCAACTAATGCTTTCCATTTAGAAACATTTACTGATAGAATGTCATGAATTTTTACGTTTACCTCTTATGGGTTTTACATCTCATACTTAGTTTGATAATCATTTTTTATTTTAAATTTTTGTATAAGGATTGAGGTAGGCCAGGTGCCTGTAGGTCACACCTGTAATCCTAGTTAATCAGGAGTCTGAAATCTGAGGATCACGGTTTAAAGCCAGCCCGGGCAGGAAAGTCCATGAGACTCGTATTTCTAATAAACCACTAGAAAGCCAGAAGTGGTGCGGTGGCTCAAATATTAGGGTGCTTGCATTGATCTGCAGAGCATATGGACAGCGCCTAATCCCAGAGTTCAAGCTCCATGAGTGACAAAAAACAAAACAAAAGAAACAAAAAAAGGGATTGAGGTAGTAGTCTAAGATCATTCTTTAAATCTCGAGAGAAAATAGTGCCAATACACCCATTTAAGATTCTATTTTTTCTTTCATAAAGTCATAGGATAGTTTTCAAAATCAATTGACCATAAACTGAGAATTTATTTTTGACAAATCTGTTACATTCTTCTATGTGTCTGCTCTTGTAGTAGAACTATGTTGTCTTTACTACTCAACATGGTAAAAAGATTCAAAGCTAGTATGAAGGCTGAAGATACACAATTTTACAAGATTGTTCTAACTGACCTGTATTCCTTGAATTTACATACGAGTTTATTGAGCAGGTGGACCAATATTCTACAGAGATATCTAGATGTTTGAAAGTGACTCATATTTTGTACCTTGTAAAAACACAAGACCCCAGATATTATATATAGAAAAATGTCTTCAGAGAATACTTGAAACAATTAAAATTAATTCCAGAATGAGTTACGATTTAAATAACACTGGAACATAACAAAGCTGAATGATAACAACTTGAGCTGTACAACAGAGGAGAGTGAGAGGGGAAACAATGATGTACCACATAGGAGCTATATGTCATTGCTATTGTGTTTCAAAAAACAGAAAGACTTCAGAGAAGAGAAGGAGAAAAATAACGTTTCCTGAGACAAATTTCTTTTTAATCCATCTAATAGTTTGTACTAAAAGTCAGTGAAAATGGGAAAAAATAAAATAGAAATTAAAGCATTGTATATACCTGTTACAATGTAAAGAAACTGTAACAGGAATATGATAATTTCCAAAGAAATAAGAGAAAGAATAGTTAAACTCTAAAGGGAAAAATAATGAAGAGACAAAAGAAGCAAAGTAAATCCTTTATCAATAACAAACACAAGAGTTTGGAAGTGGAAAGGCAGTGGAAATATTCTAAATAACAATAAAAATTGCTAACGTGGATAGAATATGTATCACATGTTATCATATATAATTTTGAAAGGGCATACTAGGAATGAAAGTTTGAAAGTCATGGTTTAAAACACTATTTGGATTATTACTAGACAGAGTAGCTCTGTGGTAAACCATTGGCCTTGCATATGTGAAGCAATGGTGTGATCTCGCAAGCATTACAAAGTACACACAAAGCACACACACACACACACACACACACACAAACCACATAAACACACACACACACAAATATACACACCACATACACACATTTGGAATATTGATTTTATTATATTAAACGGAGGAAATTATCACAAACAGTAAAAGTATGTTAATATATGAAATCATAATATTGCTCGTACCATTTAAAAGGTTAGTAGAAATAATATAGTTTCAATATACTTGGATTTTAATAGATTAAGTAAATCGAAAATTAATAGAAGACATTAGAACCTTTGCAAATAAGTTTTAAATAATAATCATTTTGAAACAAGTGTCCTTTTATTTTGACAAAAGTTTGATGTTACTGGTGTTTTAACTAAAGATTTAGTATGTGATAGCGAGGTGCTCTATATAACACTAGCGATGGCTACATCTCTAATCAGTTCACTCTGAATAGTTTTATAATAAGGTCTCATAGTTTCCCAGTCTCTCCCGAATTACAAACCCTATTTACAATTCCCACCATAGCTAGAAAATGGATGCAACAAACCACCATGCCGAGCTCAAACTTTTTTTTAAATTTAAGTACAAATATTTCCAAAAAATGAAGGCTTTCTTAATAAAGTAAGTGCTTCTTGAAAATGCAGTAAATATTTGTTACCTGGACAAATATGTTTATAAATATAAGAAAATAAATGTATTTAAATTCAGTAACCATATAAAAATTAAGAAAATAATTTCAAATAGCCAAATGTTACATATTTTAAAAGCAAAATATATGTGACTGAATAATATACATGTGTAGAAATCATGCAAAATTATATTAACTGATCCTACAACTCTGAAAATAGAATTGCCCTAAAGAAACAAAAGGAAACATTTAAGCTCAAAACTTGAAAATTAGAAAATAAAATGAAGTAGGGGCTGGGACGGTAGCTCAGTGGTAGAGCGATTGCCTTCCATGCATGAAGTCCTGGGTTCGATTCCTCAGCACCATATAAGCAAAAAGGAAAAAGCTGGAAGTGGTGCTGTGGTTCAAGTGGTAGAGCACTAGCCTTGAGCTGAAGAGCTGAGGGACGGGACCCAGGCCCAGAGTTCAGGCTCCACAACCGAACCCCCCCCCCAAAAAAAAGAAAAGAAAATGAAGTGTACTCTTTAGTTGACTTAATTAAGTGGAAAAGCTCTGTATATGAATTTTATAATAAAAAATGCATGAACAAAGTAAGCAAAAGTACCCATTGATCAATAGCAACAGCAAAAGCATCAGTAGTTCTTGTTTTGAGTGTACAAAAATATCGATGGAAGATATCACAATGTTCCTTCCCTAAGAAATGTATTCATTACCTCATTTATGTAACTTGAACCCCTATGTACCTTACCATTATAATAAATTTAAATTGAAATTAAAAATAAACCAAAATATACATATATATACCAATTAAGAATTCTTAGAAGCCATTGGTTAAAATTTTTGTAAACAACTTCCCTAAATACCCAAGGAATATACTTTGATGATACTATTTAAAGACTTCAACCTCAGCAGAAAACAACAATTTAAAAAACTGTTACAAAGTAAAGTATTAAATCAGAATATATTACTATTAATAATAATCATAAGATGATTTTATAGTCGTAGTCAAATATGTAAGAAATGAGGCAATTTGCCATTCATCTGCACTTAATAAGTGAGAAAGAATTTTCTAGGTCTTTTTAAATTATCATAAGTTTAATGAAATTATTCTGTCACATCATATGATAATCAGATAAAGCTGATATTAGAGCAAAGAACAGATTGTATTAAGTTTTTGGATGTTAATGTATATACTTATTTTGGTTGTGGGAAAATGTGGGGATTTCAATTTGGGGTATATTGTTCTTGCAGGCCGGGATTCCCTTTCCACAAGAACATGCATCTCATCTGTCCTTTTAGCCTTCCCATCATCAATGGCATCAGAGTTGCACACCAACTTGTCTAGCTTGCTACCTTGACTGACCTGGATCCACAGTCCTTCCAATCTTAGTCTCTAGATAGTGCAGTTTGGTAGAAATGATCCAATTCACCCAGCTATAGATTGAGAAGTAAGTCCACTAAACTTTTGGTTTGCGTTCTGTTCTCAAGCCTCCAAAATAGTTAAGAGTACACATGTGATCCCCTGTTGCCAAGCAATAAGAATATTTTAAAGCAACTAGACATATATATGACTTAGGCTTGTGAATACCTCAGGAAAAGTATAAAAGAGCAGTGAAGCATAGAGGACAGCCAGAATTTAACTACCTACTCAGAGGCTGAATAAGCAAAGCTAGCTACTCGGGAGTCTGAGATCTGAAGACCACTGTTCAATCATGAAAATACAAGCGATTATCTAAAAAAAAAAACAAAAAACAAAAAAAAACAGAGTTGTAGCAGAGGCTGAAGTGGTAGACCACTATCCTTGGGCACAGAAGCGGAGGAATAGTTTCCATGGCACTATCAAGCCTCAAGAATGATGAATGCATGCATGAGCACATGCACATGAGCGTGTGTGTACTCGCACATGCATGCACACATACACAAACACATATGAGTATTTCAATGTGAAGTTTTTATTTTTTTATCTTGCTGTACTTTATTTCCCTGTATTAGTTCACAAATTAACAAAATCCGCTAAGGACCTATTTAAATAAAATTCATCATGTTTCTCTAAAATCTATTCTCTTTTTGAAAGTCTGCTTTTATTTGACCGAAAAGTAAATTATTCAGGAAGTCAATTCATCACTCTCAAGTTTATAATATTAGATGATTGTTTAGGTTCCTCGTAGCAATATGATTTTGTGAAATCCTGCATCAAGTAATATATTTCTTTCATTAGAAGAGAAACCTCTGTCAAACAATTAATAATAGCTTATTCTCCTTCTGGCATTCATCTGTAGTTTTATTTTCTTCATATATTTCATGATCTGTCTGTGTATGCCAAAGACTGCCGTGAAAATAAAACACCCTTCTCAGCGCTTAGCATGTGTATACCATTCATAGATACGGAAATTGCTTTGGAATAAATAATGTTCACCCTATCTTGAGAAAGAAGAATTGGTTTCTCAGCACCTTAGGTAAGAACTTGAGGGAAAGAAACAAAAGGAAAAGTGAGGAACAAACAACTCAACACATAGATTCAAATGAAACAAACAACCCAAGAAAACACAAATTAATTCAGTACTCAAGAACCTGCAGGAAATGAAAGATTTAAAAAAATCAGCTATGACAAGCTTATGAAATTCGTGAATACATGGGATTGCAATTTTGTGAGGATAGTGGCAAAAGCCCAAACTGAACAGAAAGTTCTGTACACAATGCCATACAGCTGTTGTTCTAAATTCCAGGAAGAATAACATCAAGTGGATGGAGGCCAAGTTCATACACAAGTAGGAAGCCAGTTTCTAGCTGAAAAATAATCAGGATAACTTGGGGCTGGGGGCATGACAAAGTGGTAAGAACACACATTTAAGGGGACAAAACACTCAATTCAAACTCTAATATTAGGAGTATGAAAGAAAAAAGCTATGATTTTAAATAATTAGAACAATTGTAACACTTGAGTATTCTAGTGGAGAAAAATCCATTAGAGAGATAGAATGAACCCACGTTCCAATGCTCCTTTAGTGATAATGTTTAGTCCTACTTCAGACAAAACAGAGTTACCTTGCAAATGAGCATGGATGTGCATTTGGGTGATGGAAATACTCTACTTACACAGGTGTAAATTAAATAGATTTTTGGGGGTAGATTGTAGTTCTTGAACTAAGAGCCTTGGTGTTGTCCATGAGCTTTTTCTCTCAAGGCTACCACTCTAATACTTGGAGCCACAGTTCCAATTCTGATTTTCTGTTGGTTGTTTGGAGATAAGAGGCTCATGGACTTTCCTGCACAGGATGGCTTCAAACCAAGATCGTCAGATCTCAGCCTCCTGAGTAATCCTGATTCCAGGCATGAGTCGTTGATGTTTTTAATAATTTAGTAAATTGTATAGTTACAGAAGTTATAAATTATGATTGTAACCTGTGTAATATATGTGTGTATGTATAGATCAATGCATACACTTAGAAATATATTAAAATATTTTTGCATCTAAAGTAGATTTATGAAATATTCCTTCATTAAAAATATAATGGAAACAAAAGTTAATAAGGAGCAAAACAAAGGTAATTGTTACACGTTTCTTTTTGTTGAATGGAATATGAATTGTGAGAATCAGTTTGGGAAAACCATCTCTACTTTAACAAAATGGATAATTGCTATTATTTCCAATCCATCTCTTTGCCCATATTGTGCATCCTCACACATGAGTGTCAAAATCAAACCACACTTTTTGCCTTTGTATTTAACTCACCTGTTATAATTTAGGGGCTAGATGAAGTAATCAAATAAAGATTAAAATAATAGTAAGTGAGGCTATTAGTGACAGCTGAAAAACATTTTAAATATGATAACTAATTAAATTACATATTTCTTACTTTTACTCTGTTGTTATGTCCCTCATTCCCACATTAGGAAAGTACATAGAAGGTTCTCACTAAATTATATCTAATTATTAAAAAAATATTGAAAGAATATGGGCACAGTGTGGTTTTAGCTTATTGAAACCTGTATGGGGTAGTGTGTTTTTGAGGACTTGCAATACGTTGTGATGGAGATGAAGGGAGGGATGTGCTTATTCTGGAAAACTGGCTAGAGGATTGCTCCCAGAGAGATAGTGATGAATTCTTCCAAAAGGACAGTAAAATCACTTTCACAACCATGTTCACTACTGCACTCTTCACTGTAGCCAAGTTATGGAAACAGCCCAGATGCCCTTTGGCGAAGAAATGGTTGGCAAAAGTGTGTCATATATACATAAGTGGAATGTATTTATCCATTATGAAGACTGTTACGTTATTTGCAAAGAAATGGATAGATCTAAAAATATGTTAAATAAATGAAGTCAAACCAGACACACAAAGGACCCATGTTCTGTCTCATATTTGGAAGCTAGAACTTTATACAATTTTACACAGCAATATTAACCAAATCATGCTATTTGTAGAGGAGTATTTAAAAGATGTAATTTTTTTTATAAAATTGAACTTTTAATCCAACAAAATAAATACCAGGAAACTATCACTTTGAAGATGTGAGGGGAAGTCAAAGGGAAAGAATAAAAAGAGTTATGGAGGAAGAAAGTGAAGACATGATATTCAATGCAGATAGTATGAAACTAGAAAAAATTAAAGTGTGGTGAGGTTTAGAAAGGCAGGGAAAAGTTATATAAGGATCTATTATACGTAAAAGCATTATTTATTGAATGTAAATTCCCTTGTACAACTAGTTATGATAATAAAAATATAATTAAAAACAATGGAGCCATCTGATCTTAAACTTTGTTCTCTTAAACCATGAGTCAATATAATAGTTTCCTCCTCAGAAAATTTCTTTGCAGGTATTTTCCCTTTAGTGACAGAAAAATGATCAATGCAATGAATATCAATACATCACATTGCACATCTTAAAGAGACACAATAAAAATCACAGTACAACATTACTAGTACAACATTGCACACATGGTAAGTGTTAGCCTGAGGTTCATCTCCCACTGTATCAATTAACCTCATTCTATTTTATGACTAAAATACCAGCACTTAGTCTACAAATTCTAGGAACATTTCCCAGAATTATTGTGTACACTCATAATATTTCACTTTATCTTTGTTAGAAAATAGAGAACTGTAATATGAATACTCAAAGTTCATAATCAGTACATACCTCCCTGGTGAAAGGAAGTGCTAAAGTATAACATTCTTGATTTCTAGGTCAAAATAGCAGAAATCATATTCTATCCCTTCACTGAACACTGCACTGCCTCGGGACCCTATCTCTGTTTAAAACTGTCTTACTGAAAGAATGACCTCCCCAATTCCTGATGGAAACAGACTGCAGGTCTTATGAACCAATCATTTCCACATTGTGGCTCAACTAAGTTGATTACCATTAGAAGTATTTTGATTGCTTTTTATACCCAACATTTTGAGAGAAAGGTACTACTTTAAAATGCTATTAAAGTAAGACATATAAAAATCACCTTTGACCCTAGATAAATATTTTACCTTTCATGTACCCAAAAATGCAGTCTGACCTATCATTAATGAATTAAAGCCTCTCCAACTTGTGAATACAATTGGTTTAAAAACACCTAAAGAGCTGGGAAGGTGGTTCAGTGGTAGAGCTATTGCCTTGCATGCATCAAGCCCTGGATTTGATTCCTCAGCACCACATAAAAAAAAAAAAAAAGAAAAAAGCCGCAAGTGGCGCTGTGGCTCAAGTAGAAGAGTGCTATCCTTGAGCTGAAGAGCTGAAGGAAAGCGCCCAGGCCCAGAGTTCAGGCCCCACTACCAGACTCCCCCACCCCTGAAAAAAATATATCAATACTACAATATTTGTTCAAAATTTCGTATGATACTGAAGATTCAATTGAAAACTGTTAACACTTGAAAATAACTCTTTTACTTAGGAGTAGGAAACAAAACACAAAATTAATCCTAATCATTTCAAAGACATTTATTTACACTACAAATTCACTCTGATAACTACAAAGATTCTAAAAATAACTGAAGCATAGTGTCACAAAGGGCATAATTTAACTTCATCATGTACATTCAAAGGACTGTGCTAATAGAAAACAAAGTTATGCTAAAAATTAGCTCACGCAATTCACTTCCATTCTTTTATTCTATATATTTTAGTTTCATAAAAACTGTCTTTTGATAAAATGATGCATAAAAAGCCTATATACCCACTTACATTTTCAGATTTTAATAATGTTTATTTCAGAAATGTCTTTAGCTGTATAGTCAATGAACTGAAATAACACTAAAGTATTCAAAGGGTTTTCAGAAATTGCAAGACTCACTCTTGGATGATATTTATATTGGAAAAGATCTTCAAAAAGCCTCATTTGTTAAAGTTGTGATAGTTACTCCCACAAAAGAACTATTAATGAAGAAACCTTTGCATGTAAAATACAACTTAAAATGCATCCACAATCTGGAAGTGACACATGCTTTTTTTGTTTGTTTTTGCAATGTATATCTAACAAACATATCCACAATACTGTTTTTCAGTCAATATGATCGGATTTTCAAACCTAAAAAATACGGGATTTATTCTTAGTGTGAATAGATACTATCTTATAAAGAAAGTTATTTTCAACAGAAATCCGGAAAGAGTTTATCCACCTTGAGTTTCACAGGAATAACCAGAGTGTAATACCTGTTTGGTCAAGTCAGATAAACTCACTCCATGAGTATATCTTAAAAGTATAGCCAATTTAAGAGGTCAAATACATATTTTGTACTGACAGTCATCTTACAACAATAACTTACTACTTAAATATATGTGTACCATCTTGCCTAACATATACAAAGAGCTGAAAGTGATCTCTTTTATCTAACTTAATGTTGTAAATGCTTTAATTATGATGATGTTATTATTTGACGAATAAAATGTACAGAAGGGTGGTTCCACTTAAATGACAGTACGGAACATTGATAAATAACAACATTGCAACACAGTTCTTTTCAGACTCTCTCTGTCCTCATTGGCAAGCAACATGGCAACAGCACACACACACACACACACACACACACACACATATTTGCGCACATGTACACACACATTTACATGCAAGGCAAATTCAGGGTGTATTGTACAATAAAGTTCAAATAAAATATTAGTGATAAGGCTAAGGATAATGGGTGTAGAGGAGCACCTAGAAACGGAAGTAATTGGTCTAGGAAATATGTTTAACAGGATCCTAACAGAGAACTTCCCAAACATGCAAAAAGACAGGCCTATTCAGATACAAGAAGCTTTTAGAATTCCAAATAGATGAGAAAAGAATAGGACATCCCACCGTCACATTACAATCCACACAGGATCAATTCAGACCAAGAAAAGATCCTTAAAGCTGTGAAGGAGAAAAGATTAACCACCTATAAAGGAAAACCAATTAGAATCACCTCAGATTTCTCAGCAGAGACAATCAAAGCAAGAAGAGCCTGGAATGATGTATCCCATGCCCTAAAAACAAACAACTATCAACTAAGAATACTCTTCCCAGCTAAACTCTCCTTCATAACTGAAGGCCAAACAAAAACCTTCCATAGGAAAGAAAAATTGAAACAATACATCTCCACCAAACTAGCCCTGCAAAAGTTTCTTAAAGATGTCCTACACATAGAAAACCAACAAGACCACAATAAAGGCCAAGAAACTGCACCCAAACTGAGAATCCAAGAACCATAGAAAGAACCCAGTTTTCGCAGCCCCCGAGAAGGTGGATAACATAGCAGGAAGTCCGAAATAACTCTCAGTCCTTTTTATCAACATTAACGGACTTAACTCTCCAATTAAGCGAGATAGACTGTCTAGTTGGATTAAAAAAAAAAGTTCCTTCTATCTGCTGCCTTCAGGAGTCACACTTTGCCCATAAAAACAAACACATTTTCAATGTTAAAGGCTGGAACAAAATCTGCCAAGCAAATGGCCCCCATAAACAGGCAGGAGTTGCAATCCTAATATCAGATAAAACAGACTTCAAATTAAAAGTTGTGACAAGAGATAAAGAAGGTCGCTACATACTAATTAAGGGTTCTCTCCTGCAGGAGGATATTACAATTCTAAATATCTATTCGCCAAAAAATGTAGCACCCAAATTTATCCAAGAAACACAACTTTACCTCAAATCCCACATAGATCCAAATACATTCATAGTTGGGGATTTTAAAACACCACTTTCCCAACTAGATAGATCAACTCGGCAAAAACTAAACAGAGAAACCACAGATCTAAACAGCTGCAGAGATCAACAAGATTTAACCGACATCTACCGAATATTTCACCCAACAGCATCAGAATACATGTTTTTCTCAGCAGCACATGGAACATTTTCTAAAATAGACCACATTTTAGGCCACAAAGCAAACTTGTCTAAATTCAGAAACAGTGAAGTTATACCTTGCATTCTCTCTGACCACAAGGGAATAAAACTAGAACTCAACACCAAAAGCCACCAAAGAAAGGACGGTAACACATGGAGGCTGAACAACACACTGCTGAATCACGAGTGGGTCATGGAAGATATTAGAAAGGAAATTCAAATGTTCATGCTATTCAACAAAACAGAGAACACAAATTACCAGCTCCTTTGGGCCACAGCAAAGGCAGTATTCAGAGGCAAGTTTATAGCTCTGAACTCCTACATCAACAAATTGGGGAGATCTGAAACCAACAATTTAATGACATATCTAAACATCCTTGAAAAGAGCAGCAAGATAAACCCCAATCCAGTAGATGGAAAGAAATAACAAAATTAAATCAGAATTAAAGGAATTAGAATAAAAAAAACTATAGAAAGGATCAACAAAACAAAGAGTTGGTTCTTCGAAAAAATTAACAAAATTGACAGACCCTTAGCCAATCTTATCAGAAAAAGAAGAGAACACACCCAAATAAATAAACTCAGAAATGAGAATGGAAACATCACCACGGAAACAACCAAGATTCAGAACATTATAAGGGAATATTCCTCAAAACTTTATGCTAATAAATTTGAGAACTTGACAGAAATGGACCTTTTCCTAGCAAATATTGACATTCCAAAACTAAACCAAGATGAGTTAATCCATCTTAACAGACCCATATCAAGCATTGAAATAGAAACAGCAATAAGAGACCTCCCAGGTAAGAAAAGTCCAGGACCAGATTGTTTTACAGCAGAATTCTACAAGGCCTTCAAAGCAGAGCTCACACCAATACTCCTCCAACTCTTCAATGAAATTGAAGGAAAAAGTTCACTACCGAACACATTCTATGCAGCCATCGTCATCCTCATCCCAAAACCAGGCAGCGACTCATCAAAGAAAGAAAACTGTAGACCCATTTCTTTGATGAACACTGATGCAAAACTTCTCAACAAAATTTTGGCCAATCGACTTCAACCTATCAAAATTCCAACCTTGTTCTTCAAGGAAATAGAAGAGGCATTCTAAAAATTCATATGGAACAATAAAAGACCCCGTATAGCAAAAACGATCCTCAACGGAAAGAACACTACTGGAGGAATATCAATACCAAATTTCAAACTGTACTATTAAGCTATAGTAATCAAAACACCTTGGTACTGGCATAAGAACAGACCTCTGTATCAATGGAATAGAACTGAAAACCCAGAAATGAACCTACAGACCTATAGCCATTTAATATTTGATAAGGGAGCTAAAACAATAGAATGGAAAAAAGATAGCCTCTTCAGTAAATGGTGCTGGCAAAACTGGTTAACTGCTTGTAGTAAACTGAAGCTAGATCCTTATATATCACCCGGCACAAGAATCAATTTCAAATGGATCAAAGACCTCGGAGTCAAACCAGACAATCTGAAAACATTACAGGATGGAATAGGAGAAACCTTAGGTCTCCTTGCTCAGGCCGAAATTTTCTTTATAGAGACCCGGAAATACATACAATGGACAAGGGTCTTGGAACTTAAAGAATTAAATCATACAAAGGACTTCTATTTTATTACTGCATTATACATTTTTTCTAATGTTGGATACCTACAGTAGAAAGCTATTAGAAAGCTCTTAAATCCCATATGTTGAATAGTGAGTTTTCTTACACTATAACATGGTATTTCCCAAATCATTTACATAGAAGGCATTGTTTCCTATTTTCTCATTCCTAGAATAAGCTGCACATGAAGACACCACTGGTCCTGATTTTCAGTCTGTACCTTTGAATACTGAGGAAAATCTTTCCTCTGCTCCCTATAATTCACTACTCTCCAGTTAGATAATTTAGAATAGTAAAAATGGAAAAAGAGAAAATAAATCATGGTGAAAAAACATATGCAGAACATTCACCAGTTTTTTCTGACCAGTTCAACCAATGTGAACTATTGGGGAAATACATGGACACCTCATTCCCACTGGTACTCAAAATCACTGGTTAGGCAATTGTGACGAAGACAAGGAACAAGATGAAAAAATGAGGAATGGTATCAAATGCAAGAAAAAAATGGAGTAGGATCCAAGCAAATTTCTTCTTTGGGATGCCGAAATTTATCGGCTTACTGTGTTGTGAACACTGCTTTCCAAAATGGCCACCCAGATGAATACTAGGGATGAGGATGAGTATACCCCTCTTCATCGGGAAGCCTAGAGTGGACACTTAGACATTGTCCATGAGTTGGCAGCTCAAGGCAGATATTCATGCAATAACTCTGAATGGCTGGACACCCCTGCACAGTACTTATATGTGGAATAATACCAAAATGGCTTCTTTATTACTTCATCATGATGCAGATACCAATACCCAAACTAAAGGCCTCTTGACCTCCTTGCATGTTGCTGCTGGGAATAGAAATAGCAAAGATACTCTGTATCTCCTTCTGTTGAACCATTATATCAAACCAGGTCTGAAGAACAACTTTGAAGAAACTGCATTTGATATTGCCAAAAGGGTAAGTATGTATCACTACCTCTTTGAAATTGTCGAAGGCTGTACAAATTGGTCTCCTAAGTCATAATGGTTTGGTTAAGTTTCTTAAATTTCAAAAATGCCAGTCCATCTTTTCTGTCCCTACAAATTTTTTCACAATACAAAGCAACAGTAATATCTTACTATAAAAATTTATGTATTTCATGGTATTCTTCCAAGTGAATTGCATGACTTTGATATCAAAATGTATTCAAGAGTTGTTTGTATACATCTGTAATGATTTCTGCAGAGTTTGTGATTCTTTAAATCAGAAATAATTTTAACTTATCTGTTGAAATGAATAGTATAGAAACTAAAGATGTTCCGGGTGCTTTTCTGAACAAAGTATATCTATGTTTGTGTAATGTCCATAATCTATTTCATTCTCTCCTAGATATAATACTTTGAATTCTACATTGTTATATAATGTATAGATTCATTAGTAAATGTGACCTTTCAGATTGCATTCCATATAGAAGTATTTTAAGACTCCTTTTTTTTCGTAGTTTCTTTTATTATTTTATTTCTTTGAGATAAAATGGCAATATTATCTAATTTCAAGTTTTGTAAAGGTTATGCTATGTAAAGGCCTTTCTAAGGTGAAAATTTAATATACTGATGTCAAACTAACCTTTAATTCTATGAATTACATGTATTGTTACACTTGTATTTTTGTAATCAACTTTTTAATAACTCTTTTTCATTTCTTGCATCAGAAGAATGAAAAATATGGAATACTTCACAAATTTTCATATCATCCTTGTGCAAGTGCTATGTTAATCTCTGTATTGTTGTAATTTGGGTAGACCTGCTTCTGAAGCATGTAGTATCCTCTAAATTTAAGTACTTAATTATACAATCTTTATACAGGCATATATCCATGGTTGCCTATTTGTAACAAGGAACCCTTATTGTTCCTGAAAATGCTATTGATCTTATTTCTCTAAATTTCTGTGTACAGTAGAAAAAACTTATATAGTTTGGTCGATTGCTCACATTTACAATTGTTTTGTCAATGACTATTTCGTCATTTTCATTTTAAATTTGATCATACTTTGAAGCCTTTACAGCTAAGTCCAAAGGTGGTGGCTTTTCAAGTACTTATTTATCAACTGAGTTAGCTTTGTGGAGCTAATGGATTCAAAGTAAGCCTTGCTTAAGAGCTACTTCTAACTTTCTGCAGCTTGAAATTTCCCAAATGAGGTCTTGCTGGAACAAATGTCTACCTGAACTGTGAAGACTCAGGGTCTATGTTGAGGGGGCAGAATGATGCAGGTTCCAGCCTCGGGATTATCTGAGGACTGTGTTTGGGATTAGGAAAGCTCTTGGAATGCCAGGCTACAGAGGGAAAATGTTCCCTCTCCCTATCTCAAAACATGTCACAGACTCCTGGGAGCTGAGGAAGTGGCTCTTCTGCTTGCTTAAGCATAGATGAACAGCTGGTCAAGCATTTTCCTGAGATTGGAGAAGTGGTTTGAGCTTGATCTAAAATAGTTTAGATAATAATATACCTAGACTTTCTCTCATAGGTTAAGTAAAAATGTATCTGTGGAAATTTTTTGTGTGAATGTTTTCTGACCAAATCTTGGCAAAGATGATGCTTGCTAGTCTTTAAATACCCACTAACAATAAAGCTCAGCATGCAGTGGCAATTGCTGTTTGCACTCTGCATACCCTGTGTCCTGGTGATTTTGTGACCCTTACCTAGGGACCCCAACGCACTAGACGTTGACACTGAACCTTTACCTTTCTTCCATGTAGGAACAGACCAACCAGAATATCTTACGTTGACAGCATGGATTGTCTTACTGGAACAAACATAATCTTAGTTACAAGGGATCATAGAGAGATGAACAGTTCAGACAGAATTGTTCAGAATAGAAGGTATTTTATCAAAACATAATTGTTTATTATACGTATCATTTCAAAAGTAGCTAAAGCCAAGAAAGTGAAAAAAATTGTTCATATGCATGATTACCTACTGTCCTGACCTGTCTATCATCCAACCAAGCAGGAACTTACACTACTGACATTCTATCACCAAATATTGCAATAGCTCCTGGAGAAGTCCATATGTTTCTCCTCGATATTAGGCCTTAAATTTGTAATGTTTTAATCACAGTGTTTCCTCTTGCCTCTAGGCTGCATATCTACAAATGGTAGAGCTTTAAGTCTAACTCTACCAAAAACTGAGGTAGAGATAATGGAATAATACTTTAAAGCAGAGTTGCCTTTGATTCCCTAAACACAACACAACAATGCAAAACAATTTTTATATTATATGTACTTATATATTTTATATTTATATGTGCTAATTTTAAATTTTATACAGTGAATCTTACTAGAATTGATAATTTGACAAATATATTGACATTTATTCCCATAAATAGATTGGAATATAAATAATTAGGTTTAGAATATATATTAGACTATAAAAAGTATCAATGCAATATCTTCAGTATAAGCTTCTGATACCTTCTAAGTGTTCGTGGTCTTCTGAATACACATGGTATAATAACAGTATTGTTTTCTGCTAATCTATAAGGGATTTTATTCTGATGCTCTGTTTATTGTTTTAACTTGCTGGTCCCAAAGTGTTTTTCTCCATATTTCTAAAGCATTCTTACTGATTATACCCAAATTTTGCTGATATGATGTCTAAAAGCTATTATTCTTCTGCAGGACCCACGGGTCCTAGGATAACAGGTCCCAGTTATCTGCATCATCAGATAACAAGGGCATGACTTCTCACATAGGCCCATGCAACATGCCAACAGAAAATAATTAAAGACTCATCTCAATTTCTCATTTCCTATAATATTTCAGGGCCCCAATTGCTTACAAGAATTAGCAGTGATCAATTGTGAAATGCAAGGCAACTTAAAATGAAAGATGAGATCACAAAATCTGAGAGAAAGTACTGTAATTCAAACTTTCAATTTACAGATGACCAGCCCATATGAGTGAACAAAATCACAAATGAACAACGTTATTTTTAATACCTTTCTCCTAATGATGAATGAAAGATTTCAGTGCAGCCAAAAAAATAGTTTCTGGAATGATAGATCATAATTGGTCTACCAAGACTAGGAAAACTTGATTTAGAGGTCAAATATAATTTAGAAAAACATTAATTGAGAATACCCTTAGTGCTTCAAAACAATGGTACTTCAGTAAAACTTGGTTCTGTAGTATAAAAATGTCATTCTCAAACCAATGTAACCTACATTTAATCTCCTGAAAGTATATTCCTTTTCAAATAAACTTTTAAAAATCATATTCACCAAAATAACACTTGACAAGTAGATGATAGTGACATTACAAGGTTTTCAAGTGTAGGGAGCAAGTTACATTAGAGTTGATTTACGTACCCAGCACTAATACCAAACAAGTTCAACCATTCATTAAAGTGCAGAAATACTACCCCCCACAATTTGTGTTGTTCAGTAGAGGCCTTCCAGAAATGTGTTTAATGGATCAGCCTCCCATAATTCAAACCCAAATATTAGCTAATAAAGTAAATTTCATCACATAAGGAGGTACATTTTAAAGTCACTAATAGTTGCCTTATCATGTGTTGCCTTATCATATATTTTCCGTATCTGTCTAACATAGTAAGAAATATGACTTTAAGTCTTGAATATGGGTACTGATGAGAGATGTAACAAACATAAAATCTGTCTTCTATTTCTATCATATTCCTCTAAGTAGTAAATTTTAGTTTTCTTCTTTTTCCAAAACTTATAGTTAGTAGAATATTTACATAGGATAATGTAAAATAAAATAATCACATACCATTGCACAAAGCCATTTATAAAAACTGGTAGGAATAAATTCTAGGCCATTTTTAAACGTTCCTTTTGACTAAAGATTAATCTTCCAAATGAACGAGAATAAAATCATGTCTAAGTGCTTCACATTTCCAGTCTTGCACATTGTTATTGCAGATGAATGAATTATGGAAATATAAGCTGACATCAGTTGCCTATATATTCTCCATGCTGGCTGAGACTCAGAATTTGCACAGCACAGGAAAACAGGTGCAATGACTGGCTTCTCACATCAGGGTGAATTTTTGGCATTGCTGGGCTTTGAACTCAGGGCCTAGGAAGCCCAACTGCCCAATCAGTCCACGTGATCACACCAGACGTTGAGCCACTAAGGAGATGGACTCTTCCTAGGAACTGAGATCGAGCCACAGGGAGGCCAAAATAGTGCTCAATGCATCATTTAAACATGGGATGTATGTTCACATCCGTGTGGAGACTGCATCGTGCATTGAGTGTACTTATTGTGTTTATTTTGTATACTATTCATGGATTTTTGTGTATTTTCTCATGTATATGATGACAGGTATAACTGGGCTGACATGGATAACAACTTATTCCCATGACCACAGGGTGGCCCATGCATTCTCGATCCTAGCTGAGACCCAAGACTTGCAGAGGAAAGGAAAACATATGAAAACATTGGCGTCTTACATCAAGATGAATCTTTTGGCAGGGCTGGGATCTGAACTCGGGGCCTAGCAGGCCCAATTGGTGAATGAGTCCATATGAGCACAACAGCCTGTGAGCGACAAAGGAGCTAGACATTCCCAGTACCTGAATTTGAGCCCCCTGGGGGGAGAGTGGGAGCACAATAGTCATCCATTCATAAGTAGAAGGTAGAATGCAAATAAGTATATATTTGTATAGAGTAGGACTGATGGTGACTTGTGATGGAATCCAATCTGTGTGTACCTATATTTCGATATTTTCTGATGCATTCATTTCATGTCTGTGATGATTATTGTCATGCTTCATTAACTCTTCTTTACAAATAATCTATACCCCATGAGTCTTGCGTATCATTTCCTACTCGCATCATGCACAAACTACTCATTCAAGGATGAGATCGATCGCATGCCATGACTCTTCCTAGGTCCAGAAACAAGTATCTCAGGATCTCCCGCCATTCCCTCCTCCTAGGGGGACTGAATTCAAGCCTCAGTCCTGGAAAAGTTACTCCTTATATACATCTTAACAATAAGATTTATACTTCCATTCAGATGTTCAGTCCATATTATTTTATTGACTCTGATGACACTTATACCATTTATTACATTGTTTACATCCTATCACATATAATCTAGATTTTAGATGTATGTGATCTCCATCATGCCTGGCAGTGCTAGGATCGGATCTCAGGGCCTAGCAGGCCCAATTCATGAATGGGTGAGTTTGAGCATGGGAGCCTCTAGCCAATGAAGCTGTCAAGTGATTCCCATGCTCTGAGATTGACCCCCAGTTTTGGCCAAAACAGCAATACATGGATAGGCAGATGGTGATATACAAAAAAATATATATTGTTAAAGAGTGCCAGAGCCGTCTATCTATGATTGAATGACACCTACTACGTTCCTACCAACTCTTAGGTATTTATTATACCACCATTGAAGGAATATTATTCTTTTAATGCTTAATAAACTATACATTAAGATCAATCAGCATTCTTGGACTATTGCATCCAATTTTAGACTAGACGGATGCATGAACTACTCTTTCAATGGATATTCCCATGCATAGGAATGAGTCTCTTGTGATCTCCTGCCATTGGTGTCAGGACTGGGATTTGAACCCAGGGCCTATGTCCACAGGTTGTCTTATGGCTTCACTGATAGCCCACAAGCCATCAGCAATGGCAGGTCATATCTACTTTGCAGCCATGTCATTCAAACCCAGGATGGTCACTGTGCAAAGAAAAAAATAATAAAACCCTAGACCCCTGAAAGTTGCCACTTTTTCTGCTTTCCAGTTTTTTTTCTAGAAAGTCCCCTGGGCCTAGGATCTTAGGATCAGCTATGGTTCTGGAGGCTACACCCAAGCCGAGAGAGATCTAAGCTGAGACAGAGTTTCCATGACCTGAGTTCAAGCCCCATGGTTGGCCAAAAGAAAAAAAAGAAAAAGAATAAAGAAAATATAATTATTTAACTAAATTAAAAAAAAATAAAGCTACATAGTTTGGATTTTCTCCTAGTTTTCTTTCCTAGCCTGGGATTTGAACTCAGGGTCTTGGTAAATCTGTAGCAATGTGAGGGAAGATTTGCTACTACTTGAGTTCAAACCTTGTGCCAACCAAAAGTGAAACCTAAGTCACTGACCTAAGCAGGGGGAGGTAGTTGTGGCAGTGGGAGGGAAGGTATAGTAGGGGGAAAACAAAGGAGGAGGTAACAATGCTCAATATGAAATTTACTCATTACCTTGCTCCTGTAAAATATTTTTACAATAAAAAACGAACAAAGACAAACAATGTAGTTCTCAGAGAAGCATTTTGGAGGTAAGGGAAGGATCTCTGAGTGAATAGCTGTACAAAATTCTACACTTTTTAAAATGTTCAGTATGGAACTGAATAAACATAACTGCTTCCATTAAAAAATTATGTCAGTGTCTTGGAACTGGAGCCAGTATTTCTGCCACTGCTAGGATTTGAGCTCAACGTCCAGGTAACTATTTTGCATCATGGGTGAAGGCGAAGCTCACTGTCCATGAGGAAAGAAATTCAGGCTAGAGTACCCAGGGCCTGAATGAAAGCCCTGAAATGGAAAAAATATCTCTATACATGTGTAATATATGATATATATATATATATACTTACATATGTATGTTAATTTCATATTATGATTCAGGTGGATCAGTGGTAGAGCACTTGCCTTGCATGCCTGAGTCCCTGGGTTTGATTCCTCAGCACCACATAAGCAAAAAGAAAAAATCCGGAAGTAGAGCTGTGGCTCAAGTGGTAGAGTGCTAGCCTTGAGCTGAAGATCTGAGGAACAGCACCCAGGCCCAGAGTTCAAGCCACACAACTGGACCCCCACAGAAAAAGAATGATTTTGTATTTTATTTTCCTTTGATTCATTTATTTATTGATTACTGTATTTAGTATTTTTATACACATAATATTTATTACATTTTGCACATTTTTATAAAATTATACCCAATAATTGAGGACATTGACTCATTTTCATTAATATTTTATTAAGTGTTGAAACATAATACATAAGTAAATGGAAGCATTTGTCACAGTCTTTACATGATTAGAGTCTCTCACAAGTATGAGCTTTGTCTTATTTATCTTTGGAAACTTTCTATCAGGTTTTCTTTAGATGATTTATACTCAGAAGCCTTTTCTTGAGGATAGGCAAGTGAGGTATAAAATTGTGAGGGTGGGGCTAGAAATGTGGATTAGTGGTAAAGTGCTCGCTCAGCATGCATGAATGCCAGTGTTTGAATCCTCAGTGCCACATACTCAGAAAAAGCCAGAAGCTATGGAGTAGCTCAAGTGGCTAGCCTTGAGAAAAAGAAGCTCAGAGAGAGTACCCAGGCCCTAAAATCAAGCCCAGGACTGTCTAAAACCATAGGCCAGATGCCAGTGGCTCATAAGTGGAACCGTAGCTTCTCGGGAGGCTGAGAGCTGAAGACCACAATCCAAAGGAAAGCCTGTTAGATTCTTATCTACAGTGAACCACCAAAAGAACCCATCTGGCATTTTGGATTAAGTGCTAGAGTGTTCACCTTGAGCTGAAGGGCTCAGGGTGGTCAGTGCCCAGGCTAGAGTTCGAGACACACAACTGGAAAAAGAGTGAGGGTTAATTAAAATACTTTTCCTATTTGCTAATTACAAGAACATTCTTTGGAACATGAACACTGATGCCCACCAGAATTGGACTCAGAGCTCAAGGTTCAAGTGTAGCACATACATATGCCCATCCTCTCAGACTATAGCATTGTAATATTGTGTCCTACAGGGTTCTTAAAGGTCCAAGGTTAAAAGGCTTAATATGCTACACAAGCCCTTTGTGATAAGCAGTTGACTTGTATTGTCAATGTCATTACAGTTCTGAACCTAGCAGAGCACAAGTAGGTCATGCCCATCACCCTAGCTCAGGAGGCTGAGGTCTCAGGATCACAGGGTGAAGCCAGCCAGGGCAGGAAATCTATGACAAAATGACTTCAATTTCTGAAAGGTCAGATATTCAAGAGCTTCGTGTGTCTCCCTTGGTGATGAGAAATTACTTGCACATTAAATGTTCTTATAGTACTTGAGCTATAGAAGAAGGAAAGAACCATTATTGACCTATCCTGGATTCAGATGAAGTTCTCAGGATCCAAGCCCTAGCTGTGTTAGCAGGAAGAACTCCAGTGTAACTCTGTAATAGAAGGACAGAAAACAGTTTCAAAAACCAGTCTAGGTGCAGAGACCAGGCCTACAGGATTAGGAGGCAGAACGTACACACTCAACAGGGAAGTGAACTGCAAAACCACTTCATTTATTCCAGGCACAACCAGCATTGGGGAAAACCTGTAAAATTTGTTAAAGTTACACCAGGGCCAGGCTTTACTCGGCCTCTTCAAACAATGACTAATGAACCTTCCTCCCTCATGTGAAGGGAGCCTCAGGCTACCGTTAGGTTACCAATAGAGAGCCAGTTTAGTGGGGGAGAGGGGAGGAATAGAGTAGAGAAACCCTGCTCTCTGGTATTAGGGAGTGGGTTTTTGACTCTCCATCTGTCAGATTTGAACACCCTTCTACCTCTGCCAGTCCATTCTCCTTCCTTAATTCTCCACATAATTAATGCAAATCCCCAGACTAACTAGAGGCAGGACTGTTTCTATTTTGTCTCCAAGCACATTATTTTGAACCTAGCTCTGCCCTCTTGACTCTGCGGCCCTTGGTTGCCTGAGAAGTGGGAAAGAGACAGTCTTCCTGCTCTGTGGTTATGTGAAGGCACACTGCAAAAGGCCTCCTGACTGGGAAGTGTTCCCTTCTTTCCTCTTGACGTCCAAAGATTAAACTATCATATTTCTTTCTTTCTTTCTTTCTTTCTTTCTTTCTTTCTTTCTTTCTTTCTTTCTTTCTTTCTTTCTTTCTTTCTTTCTTTCTTTCTTTCTTTCTTTCTTTCTTTCTTTCTTCCTTTCTTCCTTTCTTCCTTTCTTTCTTCCTACCTACCTAGGTATCTCTTTGCCCGGTCTTGGGTTGAACTTAAGGCCTGGGCACTGTCTGTATCACTCTACTACTTGAACCACAACACCAATTCTGGCCTTTTCTGTGTATGTGCTCCTGAGGAATCGTACCCAGGGCTTCTTGCATGCTAGGAAAGCACTCTCTCACTAATCCACATTCCCAGCCCCCTCATAAGTATGCTACCATTAAATAAGTATGCTACCATTTTACTTCCTCAAGTTTAATTTTCTGAAGACTGGTTACTTCTAAGAAACCCTACCTTGTGTACCCCTGCCTGATTTGTGACTGTTCCTGCATTGTCCTCATAATAAAATGTAAATAAAGACTGCTGAAATCTTCACTGTGCATCATATAAGGACACAGGCCTGGAACCCTGGAAGAGAAAGACATGAAGAGGATGATGCAGTAGGCGCAAGGATCATATGTGAATAATAAATGAATAAATAAATAAATAAATGAATAAATAAGAGAAGCATCATTGCATACAGTGTGTTTGAACTCAGGGAGGTAATATACACACATAAGTAAGTAGGGCACTGATTCATAAACGTGGCGTTCTCTTTTTGAAAACGTTTTTGAGGCTATCCCATGGCTTAAACTCAGGGCCTGATGCGTTCCTCAGCTGTTTTTCCCAAGGCTGAGGCTTTTCCACCGCCACAGCTCCACTTCCAGCCATCTGGTCGTTAATCGGACATAAGTGCCTCCCAGGCTTTCCAGCATGGTCTAGCCTGTTTCATCTGCTTGGCTTTCTCTCTCAAAGCCCCATTTCTACCTTGTGGTCCACTGCTCCACTTCTGGTTTTCTGGTGGTTTATTGGACATAAGAGTCTCACAGACCTCCTGCTCAGGCTGAATATATATCATACATATGTATTTGCATAGATATTACATATTGTACCTAGGGCACAATATTTCCACAGAAAGGAAATTAGGTCAACATTGGCTTCTTACTCCACCAATTGACTTCAGCACTCCTGGGATTTGAACTCAGGGCCTGGAATGTCCAATTCATCAAGGGGTCAGTTTAAGCACAGCACCCTCAAACAAATTCAATGCCAGGCAGTTCCCAAGACCTGAGTTCTAGCCCCAGGAGTGGTCAATATATAAATAGTTAGATGTGTAAATTGCTGCAAATAAATGTATATATATATATATATATATATATATATATATATAGAGAGAGAGAGAGAGAGAGAGAGAGAGAGATGTATATGTATATCCCAATGTACATTTAAATATAAATATATTATAGAATGTGAGATGTCTGTACATTATTAAATGACATTTAACATATTACTAATAATTATTAGGTATTAAATTATTCCTCCATTTAATGAAGTATCATGGATTAAGGCACAATAAAGTATTGCCTCGTGTAAATGAAGCTCAGAGATAATTTCTAGGCTCATAGTTGAAACCTCAGGATCTGCACTAAAAAGAAAGAGCCAGTAATTCCATGTGTCTGTGTATATATGCATGTATTTCTATCAGTGAACATCCATAGTCATTAGGAAAAATAGCACCCAGCTAAGAAATTTGCTTTGAATAGAATGATATCATAGCACAGAGAGTGCTTTCAAGATAGTGCATGTTCCTGGTCAAAAAATTAAGACAATGGCTTGGAATTTGCACCATTTTTCTGGCAGGCCTGGGATTTCAACTCAGGGTCTGATTAACTCTTTGGCACTGTAAGGGAGGGGAAACTCACCATCGTTGAAGACAAGAATTTCAGACCAGTTTCGAGGGCCTGAATTCAAGCCCTAGCCCTGGAAAAAATAATATTCATACATGAGATCTATTTACATACATGTGTTTACTCCCTATGACATTTATTACCCTTATTTATTTTTTATTTATTTTATTTCGTATTATTACATATATCACATTTATTTCATTTATTACATCTTATCACATGGATTTATTTGCATATGGATTATACATCATCCTGAGACCCACAACTTTCACAGAGAAGGAAAACAATGGGTCAAAATTGGCTTCTGACTCCACATATAAACTTTTGGCCATGGTGGGATTTGAACTCACAGCCCACAATGCACAAATCATGAATGGGTCAGTTGTAAAACAAAAGCTTTTGGCAAACTGAACTGCCAGCCAGTTCTGAATACCTGTGATCATGCAATAGTAGTGGTGGATAGATAGATAGATAGATAGATAGATAGATAGATAGATAGATAGATAGATAGATAGACGTGTAGTTTGCTATGTATATGAGAGAGAATGTGAGAATATTGAATTATATATATTATGAATTATTAGTTATTAAATTATGCCTCCTTTTAATGAAGTATCATGGTTGAATACTTATTAAAGCATTAATGTAAAAGTAGTCAGTATTCCATAATTGGGAGAAGCATACCATGTTGGTAGAATGGAAGACATTATCCAATACTTTTTGTGTGGCAATTCTATAAGAGAATTATTAACTAATTGCAAATTTAATTGTTACTTTTATAACATTCCATTAGGCATTCCCATGGATAGGAATGATTTTCTCAAGATCTCCCTCCATTTGTAGGTGGCAGTACTGTCACTTTAACTCCAGGCCTGGGTATTTTACTTTGAAATGCAAGCCATTGGAATTACACTGTGAAGATTTCAGATTGTCAGGATGAAAGAAAAGAATGAGAAGGAAAGAAAGCCAAGTGTCAGTGGATCCTACCTATAATCCTAGCTCTTCAGGAGGCTGAGAGGTAGAGAATGCCAGTTTGAATTCAGCCAGGACAGGAAAATCCACCACACTCTTATTTCTGAGGGATTACAGGAATAAAAAATCCCCATGAATGGGGCTATGGCTCAAGGGCAGAGCATTAACCTTAAGCACAAGAACTCAGGAGGGACAGTGCCTAGGCTCATAGTAAAACTCCCGAACCTGGCAATTAAAAGAAAATCCAGTAACCACATGTCTCCCCATGTATGTACGCATGTATTCCTATTGGTGAAGTTCCAGAATCCCTATAATGAAAGGCATCCAGCTAGGAAATTTGCTTTGAATAAAATGATTTCATAGCACAGAGAGAGTTTTCAAGACAGTGCATCTTCCGGGGCTCCTCTCACTGTTCCCATTGTAGCCTGAGGGACTGCTGGAAGAAGACTTCCTCATTATTGGAATAAGCAGACAAAAGGCCTCACTCCTGTAGAGCTGAGTGACAAAAAACTCTTTCTAGGCCAATTAGTGAGGAGTGTGAGTGGGCTCTGAAGGCCAGGAGAAAAAGGCCTCTTTGTATCTCAAGCTATCTCTCTGCGGAGAGCTCTGTTGTGACAGGAAGCCTTCATTTGTGCCACCTCCCGTGGCAGGCCAAGTTCCCTGCACTTATCCTGTATTTGTTAGACTATGTTCCAGTGTTGAAAAAACCTGCTACAATTAATTCAAGGGTCCTTTTGGCAGACAACTAAGGAGCTGAACCTAATAAAATGATCCAATATTGGCAATGATGCTTCCCTGGGTTTCCAGAAGCTTGCTAAATCAAAGTACATGTGTAATATTACTAAGCTTCATGTCATCTATGGCTGGTGAAACTCATCAGGTTTTGAAACTTTGACCACTCCTAGTTGGGCCCTGGGTGGCTGTGTTTCAGGGTTGAACACAGGACCTGGATACTGACCATGAGCTCAGAGCAGAAGCTCAGTGCTTTATCATTTCTTGTCACAGCTTCACTTCTGTTATCTCTGTGTGTGTGTGTGTGTGTGTGTGTGTGTGTGTGTGTGTGTGTGTGTGTGCATGTATGTGTGTTCATACACTTGTCCTGGAGCTTCAACTCAGGACCTGAACACTGTACCTGAGTTTCTCCTGTACAAGGATAGCACTCTACCACTTGAGGCACCCAGACTCTTCAGGCTTTTTTCTGGTGTAGTACTAAGGAATCAAACCCAGGGATTCATACATGCAAAGCACTCTACTCCTAAGACACATTCCCAGCACTCTACTTCAGGTTTCTTTCTTTCTTTTGTTGGAAGTTGGAGGAATTTAAGTCTAGGCCTGGGTGCTGTCCTTGAGCTCTTTAGCTAAAGCCAATCACTCTACCACTTGAGCAACAGCACCCCTTGAGGTTTTAGTGTGTCACTAGAGAGAAGCATCTCAAGGAATTTCCTGCCCAGGCTGGCTTTGGACCGTGATCCTCAGCTCTCAGCATCTGGAGTACCTAGGATAACAGGCACAAGTCAGCAGCAACTAGCTTCCACTTCAAGTTCCTAAGTAAGGAATAGGAGATAAAAGTCTCACGGGACCTTTTGTGTCTGGGATAGTTTTGAACCCAGACCGTCAGATCTCAGCTTCCTGAGTGGACAGGATGACAGACCTCAGCTACTGCACGCCTAGACTGTAACACTCTGTTGCAAGGGGGTCCTTGCCTCCTTGTGGTAGGGTGCTAACCATGATCCCCACAGGTAAAAGTCAGTGGCTAGGCCCTGAGTTCAAGGTTCATGATCAAGAAATATAATACAAAATATACTTGGAACTCAAAAAATTAAACCACCCAACAACAAATCCTCAAAGAAACAACTGCCCAATAAATAAGTGGGCGAAAGACTTAAAGAGAAGCTTCTCTGAAGAAGAAAGAAGGATGGCCAATAGACACATGAAGAAATGTTCAACATCCCTAGCCATAAAAGAAATGCAAATCAAAACAACATTGAGATATCACCTCACTCCATGTAGAACGGCAAAAATCAAGAACTCTAACAACAACAGATGCTGGAGGGGATGTGGACAGAAAGGAACCTTACTTCATTGTTGGTGGGAATGTAAACTTGTTCAACCACTTTGGAAAGCAGTATGGAGGTTCCTCAAAAGACTTCACATAGATCTCCCCTATTATCCAGCAATCCCACTTTTGGGCATTTACCCAAATGTTTACAAACAAGACCACACTAAACCTACCAGCACAACTATGTTTATTGCAGCATTATTTACCATAGCTAAGATATGGAACCAACCCAGATGCCCCTCAGTAGATGAATGGATCAAGAAAATGTGGTATATATACACAATGGAATACTATGCCTCCATCAGAAAGAATGACATTTCCCCATTTGTTAGGAAATGGAAAGACTTGGAAACAATTATATTAAGTGAAGTAAGCCAGGCCCAAAGAAGCATAGGTCCCATGGTTTCCCTTATTTGCAATATCTAGTATAGGTATGAGTTAAGCGGAAAATGTCAGATAATGTGATGTTAGGAAAATGAACCCCTAAATATGTATTTTAATGCTTTCGTTTCTTTCATGCATGTGTTTCTAACGCATTTATAAGATTATTTCTTTGTTGCTTTGTATGTTCCTCCCCCACAGTGTAACCCCCGCTTTCACTATATTTGATGTCAGTATAACATGTGGAGGAGATGGGGACAAACAAGTCGTTTAAGGATTCAGGTGGACCTGTTGCAACAATGAGAAGTACAAAATGTCATGTCAAAACCAGCTTTACAATGTCGGTGTGGGGGGGGAGGGGGGTATAATTGGGTGGGGGGAGGGGGGAGGTGGGAAGGGAGGTGAAGGGTAAACAAAGGAGGAGGCTGCAATGCTTGGTAAGAAATGTATGCATTATCCTGCCCATGTAATTATAGTCCCTCTGTACAGTATGTTCTCAAATAAAATAAAATTAAATTAAAAAAAAAGAAATATAATACAAAACAATTGTCTGCAGGAGACAACTCACTACAGTTAGGTACATACATAATTTTGGCCATGAAATGGTGCCACAAGTTTCTCATCTGCACAATCATCTTACTTGTGGAGCTCTTACAAGAACCAGATGAAAAAATGCACTCCAAGAAGTACTCAGCACACAACACCTCATGAAATACTCATCACATAGCTGTAGCCCACATAATATCATTAGAATTAGGGTGCTTTCATCAGTATCATCATTCTTTCAGAAACACACCAAAAACAGTCCAAATTTAGATTTTGGAGGGGTGAGTTTTTTTGGGGGGAGGAGTCAGCCACGGGGATTGCACTGAAATTTTGGGGGTACTGTCCTAAGGTCTTTTGATCAGGCTAGAACTCTGTGACTTTAAGCCACAGCTCAGAGTTTCACAGACTGCCTGCCAAGCCTAGGTTTTAAACCCACCAGTGTAGGATCTCAGCCCCCTAGTATCTTGGATGACAGGGTGAGCAAGCCAGCAGCATCTAGTCCATGGAACTGGGTTCCAGCAGTTTACCTCTGTCTAATTCAGGTTAGATGGCAAATGTCAGCACTAGATTCCCAGCTTGCTCTGTGATGAGGTATTTGCAGCCCTATCCGTATGTAGTTTCAGTCAGAACATTCTATGTTTTCCTTTTTTATTTTTTGTTTTGGTGCCAGTCCTGGCTCTTGAGTAAGGGTCTAGACACAGTCCCTAAGCCTTTATGCTCAAAGCTAGTGCTCGAGTGTTTGAGCTACAGCAAAACTTCTGGATTTTTCTCTGCAAATGGTAGTGAGGAATTGAACCCACGGCTTCGTACTTACTAGGCAAGCACTCTACCATGGAGCCCCAATAGTCACAAGTGTATAAACAGATAAATGTGTAGATTGGTAGACAGACAGACAGACAGATAAATAGATAGATACATAGATAGATAGATAGATAGATAGATAGATAGATAGATAGATAGATAGATAGATAGATAGATAGATAGATCGATAGATAGATAGATAGATAGGTAGGTAGATAGATAGATAGATAGATAGATAGATGTAGATATATTTAATGAGAGATGTCTGTCAATTATGAAATTGCATATATGATATTTCTATCAAATATTGCCAATTAAATTAAATATTGCTAATTAAATTATTCCATCCTTTTTTAGGTATCATGATTGACTACATAATAAAGTATTAATTGAAAATCAGTCAATGTAGTATACCTGTTGTGTATAATTTTCTAATATAATTGTACACTAACTACTAATGTAATTGTTACTTTTACAACATTCCATTTGTACAGATGTCTATTGGAAAGCATTTCTTAGAATCTCCCGACAGCCATTCATTAGTGGGAGTCCCGGGATTCAAGCTCCAGGCCTAAGTTGCCGATTTCGGCTTGGCTTTGCTAATAGCCTGCCAAACATCAGCAATGTAAGGTCATGTACATTGTCTGGGCATTGTTATTTAGACCCAGGATGGTACAATACAAAGGAAAAAACGTGTAATCACCTCATTGAACTTCTCAGTTTTATTTTTTTCCTTCTTATTTTTATTTTTTTTGCCAGCCCTGAGATTTGAAATCGGGACCTAGGATCCCTGAGTTCAAGCTCGGTACTTGGCCTAAAACCAAATAATAATAATAATGATAACAACAACAACAATAACAATAATAATATGGCCCTGGCTTGGTATTTGCACCATTATACTGGCAGGCTTGGCATTTAAACTCAGAGTCTGGGTAACTCTGTGGCACTGTGGGTGAAGTGGAAGATTGCCTTCCTTGAAGACTAGTTCAGAAAAGTTCCAAGCGCCTGAATTGAAGCCCCAGTACTGGAAAAAATGATACTCACATATGAGATCTATTTACATACATGGGTTTACTCCATATGACAGTTATTACCCTTATTTATTTAATATTATTGCATATAAATCATTTATTTTATTACATCATATCACATATACTGAGACCCAGAACATTCACAGAGAAGGAAAAAAATGTGTCAAAATTGGCTTCTTACTCCATGAATACATTATTGGCCATGCTGGGATTTCAACGCACGGCCTAAAATGCCCAATCCATAAATGGGGTCACAGATTTAGCCCACCAGCCTCCAGAAAACTGAGCTGCCAGGAAGTTCTGAGGACCTGTGATCAAGCCACAGTAACTCCAAATATATATATATATACATATATATATATATGTATATATATATATATATATATATATATAGACAGAGGGAATGTGAGGATATTATTAAATTATATATTATTACAAATTATTAGTTATTAAATTATGCTTCCATTTAATGAAGTATTGAAGAGTTGAAGTAACTCCATTTTGAGGCCGCAGCCATTCTGTCCTTTATGTTAAATTATGAGTGACCCAGAGCAAACATAAATTCCAGGAACTGACTTGTCCATGTTGAAGTTAACCAAATCTCGCATAAATCCCAAGGACAGAGTTATCTGTGGCCACAAACTTCCCTTGCTTCACAGATAACCCCCTGCCCTTTATTGCCCCAGCCCAAATGGTATGATAACCCCCTGCCATTTATTGCCCTAGCCCAAATGGTCTGATAACCCCCTGCCCTTTATTGCCCTAGCCCAAATGGTCTGATAACAACCTGCCCTTTAATGCCCTAGCCCAAATGGTCTGATCACCCCCTATCACCCCTTAACACCCTAGGATGTCCTGTTAACACATCTGGTTACTGTAACTTTGTAGTTTTTGCCTTTATGAGCCCTATGAAATTTCAGCTCGGGGCTTCCTCCTAAGCTCCACTGTGTCGGTGTGTAGGACGAGGCCTGAGCTGCAGCCTGACTGAATAAAGCCTTGCTTTTGTATTTCGGAACGTCCGACTCTTGGTGGTCTTCTTGGTGGGGGTCCTGCGACGGGGGCACTTCAGTATCATCATCTAATACTTATAAAATCATTAATAAAAATCAGTTAATATCCTTAATCATACCATGGTGCTAGAATGGAAGATATAAATTCAATAATTTTTGTGTGCCATTCTAAAGTAGAATCATGAATTAACTGCAAATTTAATTATTACTTTCATAACATTCCATTAGCATTCACATGAATAGGAATGAGTTTGTTAGGATCTCCCTCCATTTGTGGATGGTAGTCCTAGCATTCGAATTCCAGGCCTGGGAAGTTTACTTCTAATACAAACCATTGGAATGACACCTTGAAGATTTCAGATTGTCATGAAAAAAAAAGAACAAGAAGAAGAAAAGGAAGCCAAGTGTCAGTGGCTCTTGCCTGTAATCCTAGCTCCTCAGGAGGCTGAGATGCCAAGTTGAATTCAGCCTGGGTAGGAAAGACTGCGACACTCATATTTCTTAAGAGATCACAGGAAATCAAAATAAAATAACAACAAAACACCCTGAGTGGCCCTGTGGCTCAAGTTGCAGAGCACTACCCTTGAGCAAAAGTCTCAGGGACAGGGCCAGGATGATGGGCATTCAGCAGGTTGGCCATGCCCAGCCCCCCAAACTGGGCAAGCTGGAACAAACCCTCAGAGAGTACTAAGTCTGAGCAGGCAGCTTGAATTATCATCCTTCACTGCAATTGAAGAACTGAAGCCACGAAGGCTTTGCCTGGGCTGGTGTGTGCAACTGGTGTGTACAACGGGTGCATTATGTCCTGGCACTTCTCAAGGGAAACCACAATTCTTAGGCTGTTGGAGTTGTTGAAGGTTGTGGCTCTATATCCTCTATCCCTCATTAAGATGTGAGCCTAGGTCTCTGGGGCCTGGTGGCCATCACTCATTCATCATTCTTCATTGTTGAGTCTCAGGCTGGTCCCAAATCCTGGGAAAGATAGGAAATAGCCAGCAATTTCTGTGCCAAAAGGGGTAATCCAATAAATCCCACCATCATAACTCCCATTAGAAGTAAGCCTTGGGCTTCGAATGTGGCTTACTGGTAGAGTGCTTACTTAGCACACATGAAGCTCTGAGTTCGATTCCTTCCTACCACAGAAACAGAAAAAGCCAAAAGTGAAACTGTGGCTTAAGCAATAAAAGTGCTAACCTTGAGCAAAAAAAGGTCAGGAACATGTCCAGACCCTGAGTTCAAGCCCTAAGATTGGCAAAAACAACAACAACAACAACAACAGCAACAAAAAAACGTGAGCATAGTGAGACATATTCTTCTGGGACTTAGAGGAGGGCCGAGGTTATGGGTAATAGGTAGAGGGCAGGTGCTGTTTGCTCACTCCTGTAACCTTAGCTACTCAGGAGGCTGAGATCTGAGGATGCCAAATGCAAGCAGGAAAGTCTATATGAGATGCTTTTCTCCAATTAAACACCCACAAAGCCAGAAGTAGAGCTGTGGTTGAAGTAGTAGAGTGCTAGTCTTGAGCACAAAAGATCAGGGATAGCATCCAGGCCCTGAATTCAAACCCTAGGAGTGGCACAGGCACACGCACACACACACACACACACACACACACACACACACACACACACACACACACACACACCCCAAGATAGAGAATTTGACAGTCAACCTGCACAAATTCCACCTCTAGAAACTCAGTATTTTTAAAAATAAAGATGGAGAAGGAAAGGAAAGACTTGCTCGAGGAAGTGATATAACCAGTGCCAAAATTCCACAGGAGTTCTAAGATGTGGAACAGGACAGAGAGCCTCAGGCACAAGGTACAGCATGGGCAAAGATCCTGAGGTGTGGTGTAGAGCAGATTGTGTGGACGGAATGATGGTTCTGTGGCTTCAGACATGTCTGGCAGACCCTGAAGGCTGGGTCAAAATTTGTACTTGAGTCACAAGTAGGGCAGAGGATGGGGTCCCAGAATGAGGCCCAGGGAAATATTAGCTTGACATTTTACCAAAGACCCCAGCCAATTTCTGTGGCTGGAAGCCTATTTTTCACAGCTCCTGACCCTCAGGCCCTCTTTGCATGGAGGAGTCAGGGCAAATGCAGGGAAGAACTCTTCTTAAGAAAAGCTTCTAGCCCAATGCCACCAGTGGCTCAACCCCCTTAAATCCTAGCTACTCAGGAGACTGAGATCAGAGATTGTGGGTCAAAGCCATCTCAAGGGAGGAAAGTTAGTGAGACTTTCTTGCCCATGAGCTAACAAAAGCCAGAAATGGAGCTTTGGCTCAAGTGGTAGCATGTCCTCATTGAGAGAAAATTTTAAGAGACTACAGGCCAGACCGTGACTTCAGGCCCCAGTACTGGCACCTAAAAAATAAAGAAAAGCTTTCAGGAGCTCCTAGTCCACTGTGGTGAATGGACAGATAGGCCAGGCATGGGTGGCTTATGCTGGTCCTCCTAGCATATCAGGAGGCTGAGATGTGAGGATTGCCATTCAAAGCCATCCTGGGCAGGAATGTCCGGGAGACTCTGATCTCCAAAGATCCACCAGAAAACCAGAAGCGGCTGAAGTGCTAAGCTGAAGAGCTGAGAGATGGTGCGCAGGCCCAGACTTAGAGCCCCATGACCAATACCTGGCCTGCTTTGACCTCATGTTATGGCTCTAGCAAGTACTTTCCAGTGGGCTCCTGATGGTCTTCCAATGTCTATGTGTCCTACAAGTCTTCAGAGCAGCCTCCTTGAAGGCCTTTGCCTACAGAGCAGGACACAGTACCAGAAAAGGTCATGCCTTGTGGCATGCAGGTCATCCGCCGTACATCAGAAGGGCATCTGTCATGAGTGCAGTGTGGATCTAAGCACTGAATCAATGTCTCAGACCACGGATCTGGGCCAGAAGGTGTAGACCAGTTAAGGCCAGCTCACAAGGGAATCACAAAAATGTGAATTTGTCAAGCACACCTTGGGCAGGTTTTGAGTTGGGCTCATGAAAGACTTGTAGGCTGAGGAACAAAAGCAGGTTGGCTGCTGCTTGTAGCAGTCGCTATATTCCAGGAGTCCCAGGACTCAGAGCCCTGCTTAACTCACCAGTGTTCAGGGCAGATGAAGGTCTGCAATCATGGGACAACTACAAAGGAGCATCCATAGTGTCCTTCCCTTGGTTCTATGTTCCCGTGCTGGGATGGAGGGGCTGGTTCCATGCAATTTACTGCCATAGCCCAGACCCCTCAGCCCAAGAAGGACTTAAGGAGAAACAACTGATGTGGCTTGAGAGTTTATTATGAGTATGCCTCAGGACTGCCCCCAGTTCTAGCTAAGCTTATCATTACTACCTTCCTGTGTGTGTGTGTGTGTGTGTGTGTGTGTGTGTGTGTGTGTGTGTGTGTGTGTGTGTGAGTGTGTGTGTGTGTGCGTGCGCAGGAGTGCATCTTAGTAGTAGGGCTTGAATCCAGGGCCCGTGCTCTGTCCCTCAGTTTTTTCATTCAAGGATACCACTCTACCACTTAAGCCAGAGCTTTTCTTCCAGCTTTCAGGTGGTTCTTGGGAGAAGAGAGTCTCACAGACAGTTCTTGCTGGGCTGCATCTGAATGTTAATCCTCCAATCTCAGCCTGCTGAATGAGCTAGGATTATGAGAGCATGAGCCATTAGCATCTGGGCACGCATTCCTTTTTGGATAAAACAGAGTACCTATTTCCTAGCCGAGCACCCATCTACAGCTATCCCTCGTACCACTTCCCCTACCCCTCCGGTCTTCAGAGGAGACATACCCTCCCCTGAGGACAAAGAAATAGGATGTACTCACAATTTTTGAGCAATATGGTCTCCACACAGTCAGGTGCTGCTGGGAGCTGATTTAGAGGTCAGCGATCTAGACCAAGGCAAGTAGACAGCTGTTAGAACAGAAAGTATGAAAAGACATCCATGCAGCTGGATGTCAGTGGCACATGCCTATAATCCTAGCTACTCAAGGCTGACACTGGAAGATCAATCAAGATTCAAACCTAGCCTGGGCATACTCTTATCTCCAAAGAATCACCAAAAAGCTGGGAAGAAGTAATACTATAGTTCAAGTGTTAGAGCACCAAACTTGTGCAAACAAGCTAAAGGTTACCACCTAGCTCTTCAACCCTTGGTAAACACACACACACACACACACACACACACACACACACACACAAACACACACACACACATACACACAAACACACACATAGACACACATGTGCATGCAAAATCAGAGATTTCTACACTGTAACCTTTGGGTATTCTATACCTTTTTCCAACTAAGTCTGGTGGTTGTTGGCCTAGGAGTTCGATGCATCCAACACCATCTGACATCTATAATTTTGGGGAACAGAATGGCTAGAATGTCAGCCTTCCCCAGTCCCAGCTCCTTGATTGGGTCTTGGTCTATCCAGGCCCTTTGGGGTTCCATTTACAGAGTTGCCAAGATCCTTTAAAAAGGCATCATATGCTGGGCAGTTGTGGCTCACGCCTGACATCCTTGCTACTCAGGAAGGTGAGATCTGGCTTCCAAGCCAGCTTGGGCAAGAAAGTGTGTGAGACTCTTATCCTCTATGAACCATCAGGAAACAAGAAGTGTCCCTTGGCTAAAGTGGTAGAGTGCAAGCCTTGAGAAAAAGAGCTCAGGGACAACACTCATGGACAATAACAAGGAGAGGCATTGCATGTTGGCTTTGGGATTGACATGGGCCAAATATTGGAAATTTCAAGTGCACCAAGATAAAGCAGTACCTCCTCTAGTCCCATGCTCCTCTATCTTCTCCACCCCCTGCCCTTGGCCGGGCTTTGGGTCAGGATGGCTCTGGCTTGACAGGAGGACTCCAAGGAGGAAGATTCCAGACGAGTTGCCCCGGGTCCTTCCTCCCTGCTTACCCTGCTGCTTCTGCTCTTTGCCATAGACCTTCTTCTTGAAATCCATCCATGAGATCATTGACACCAACACAGTGGTGAGTGGTGGGTCCAGCCTAACTCTGGGAAGTCAGAGGTGGAAGTGAGTTTGGTACTAGGAGCTTCTACCCTGGGTGTGGGCTGAGGCCAGGGCTGGCATTTATTTCATTCTGAGCCTTGCAGGAGTCAGGAGACAGTGTAGACACAACATTGAGTCAGGTAAGATGGGAATCTGTAGGACTTGTGTGGAGGAAGCTGTGTGGCTCAGGGGGGCACTGTTCTTGGTACTCCTCTCTCAGATGTCCCTCTCCCTCTCTCATCCCTCAATAGTAAAAGAGAAACTTTAAATAAGGATGTCGAAGAGGGGGCAGGGGATTATTTCTGTGTGAAGTAAACTTGTGCTTCATATTCATCCTAGCCCCTACTTCCTATTTATCTGAGGAATGGCCATATGGGTTTGGGGGCAGGAGATCATCCTAGCTGAGAATGTGGCTCAGTGATAGAATGGTGCCTAGCAAGCCTGAAGCCCTGGGTTCTATTCCACAACGAAAAAGCTGGAAGCGGAGATGGGGCTCAAATTGTAGACCACCAGTCTTGATCAAATAGAGCTCAAGGACAGTGGACAGGCCCTGAGTTCAAGCCCTATAACTGGAAGAACAAATCTTTGTGGAGGCCTTTTTTCCCCTTTGGAAACGATTTATTCTTTTTGATATGCATAACACGGGCCTCTTCCCTGGCCACCAATGAGCCATTAGATGTTCCTGGAATGTGGGCCTCCTCCCAGCAGCCTCTGCTCTACCAGGCCCATAGTTTACCCTTTCTATCTCCAGGCAGATGGAGGCCTAGAGAAGCCCACCTGGCCACCTAGTTCTGGTGGCTGCTGAGGATTTTGGGACTCAGTAAGTCACATAGGGAGTCATCATCCCCATCTGTCTACAGAAAAAAGGTACAGAGCAATGCAAGCCTGAGCACACCAGCTGTGGGCAGTTCTGCATGTGGGGATCTGAAGTAGGACATGCTCTGTGGGGGAGTACTGTACGGGGAAGGGAACCTTGACCTCTCCTCTTGCAGTTTCCACACTATCCTGAAGTTACAATTCTTCAAAACCTTTCTGCTTCTCCCTGATTTTGACCACCCAGGACCCTGAGGCCTCTGAAGCAGCTGCACAGGTGGGGAGCTCAGCCTGTGTCAGCATCTGGAGCCCCGTGGAGGAGCGACAGAAGCTCTGGCAGCTATCTACTCTTCATCTTCTCCTGGGATAGCTGGCACATGCACTCAGCTTTCTCCTGACACAGCTGATCCAGAATGAACATCTGTCCTTTACATGTCAGGAGGGACTCCTGGATGGTGCAGATATGTGCCGACAGCTGGTTGCATCGATGGTGGAGCTCATCTGCAGGACTCTGGAAGTCCACCTCATCAGGCAGGTTGTGGATGAAGAAGATTTTCTTCATGGACGCCCACGTGTCCCACTTCCCATCCTCACACATGCTGTGGTGGCAGCTCATTGGGCGGGGGACCTGTGGCTCCAGCTCTATCTGGCACTGAGCTGTCAGTGGGAGGGGGAGTGCCTGCAGCAGTCTCGCTGCTCCTGTGGCAGTAGTATCCCCCTGTGGATCTCAGCTTCTGAGAGTGCTAACAGCTCCATGTCCCTCTGAGTTTGGGGGATATCGCCATCCTCTGCCATGGGCACATCTAGGAGAGTCGCTTTCTCAGCTTTTGCTTCTCCAGGGTTCACAGCTTCCTTCCCCAGGGACAGCCAGGAAGCTCAGCTGGGCCTGCATGTGCTCCTCCTCTGGACTGGTCACATCCAGGCACTTGAAACTGTCCTGCCACTTTGGGGGCACCATCTTGTCCCCCCAGTTGATCGGACCCTGCACTTGTTTCAGCTGCTCCAACAGCTGGGTCTGCCTCTGCAGGTGCTACTGCAGGACCTACTACTTGGAGCACAGCTGCTCATTGGAGGTAATGTGCTGCTCACAGGTGACTCTGAGCTCCTGAAACTGGGCCAGAGACTGCTCCTGCTGCTCCTGGAGATCCTGAGTCACTTGGCTTTCTCTCTCAGCTACCTCTTTCCCTTTCTCTATCTTCTCCTCTCAGCAGTCCAGCTATTCCTGTAGATGTTTCTTCACCTGCTGCTCTGAGTCCACGATGCTGGTGAGCTCCTCCTTCTCACTGCTCACCCTGTAGAGAGCATCCTGCAGCAAGGCCAGCTGTTCCTCCAGCTGTGGGTTTCATACACATGCACATCGTGGGGTCTCGGGGATCTCCTGTGGATCCTTGGTTTTCTCCTCCAATCCTCCCACTTGCTCCCGCTGCTCTGCATAATGGAGACGGAGTTTCTAGTTTTCCTGTACCTGGATGTGAAGTTGTTTCTCCAGGTTTCTCAACCCCATCTGCGTGCTGTAGGTGTGGGCCCGCAGGTGCTGCTCCTCCTGAGATGGACCCGCAGAGGGCCATGGCTTTGCCAGCTTCCTTCTCAGTTCCCCCAGCTCATTCTCTAGGTGCAGCACCTACCTTCATCCTCACTCCTTTTCCTCTGTCAGTTGGTTCACCTGCTCGGTCTGCCACCAGGGCTCCTCCTTCTGCGTGGACCTCTCAATGCTCAGGTTCTGCAAGAAGGTGTCTGTCTCCAGATTCGCTGCAGACACCATTCAACTCAGGTTGTCCTGAAGTCTCTTTAGTACCTCACACCCCTCCAGCACTTGTTGGAACTTGCAGATTCTGTTCTTCCTGTTGCTCCTCTATTTCCAGAATGCTTACACCTTCTCCTAAAATTCTGTGTTCACTTGCTGCAGGTCATAGAAGCTTCTTTTCTTTTTCTTGAGCACAAGTGTTACATCATTTAGCTGTTTGAACATTTTGGTCACCTTTTGTAAGTAGTAACCACAGAAGCCACCATCTCCAGCTCTGCCATGCGCTGCTCTGCGGCCTGTAGACAGCTGGTGAGAGCTTCATGCTCCATTTCGCTGTCATCGGCCATGAGCTGCATGTGGGCTGGTGCTGATTGTAAATCACTTTCTGCCGAAACCAACCTCTATATGGGTGGCTTGTGGATGTCTAGCTCTGTTTTTGGTGTTTTGTGTACTTTGGCTACCTTCTCCTTCTCTTTCTCTCGTCAATCCTGCAGGTCTGTCTTTTCCTGTTTCAGTGGTTGGATCTTGGCATAGAGCACCTGGTTTCTCCTTTTACTGTGGTCCAGGGCAGGCACCTCATGTTCCTAGCACCTCTGCATATTCTTGGTGGTATCAGGACCCTTGACATTCTGGACCCTGGTGGCTGTGACTGTGTCCAAAGGCAGGGGAGGCCAGTGGTCAGCATCACCTATGGCCAGACCCTTGGTTGAATCACCCTTCCCAGAGGTATTTGTCTTTGGGATCCTTCCCTTTTATGTATTCTTTGTTTTCTTGAATGCTGAATGTCTGATGGGAGGATTTCTTCTGCTGGTGTTCTGGCAGTAGTTTATTGCCCACAGCTCTCTCACGGAGTCTTGTTGTTTCAGATATCTGAGCGCTGGGATGGGAAAGATGGGCTGGCCACATTCCCAGGCTCTGGGAAATCCTCTATTCTCCCACTCTCTGACTAGGTTGTCAATTTCCTATTGTACTCCAAATTCGCCTCAAGACTCTTGTTTACCACTCAGTTACCTCTACGTTCCTCAACTGCTGGAAGTGGTGTCAACCAACAGAGGGAATCTTGGTGCTACAGGGCAGCATGGAATGTGGGTGGCCACGATTCTTGTATCACATTGGTCAGAAAGAACCATAAAAGAATGGGGGTATGGCTGGTATCCTGTGATGCAGGCAGAATGGGCGGAATCAAGATGACAGCAGCCCCTTTCCCAGGGAACTCTGTCCAATCCAGTTGGGAACAAGAGGGAGACCTGCTTTAGCCATATAGTGTACAGATTTTTGTGTGTATGCCTGTTTGTTGCCAGTCCCGGACATTGAACTCAGGACCTAGGCACAGTTGGTGAGCTGCTTTTGTTCAATGCTACCCTTCTACCACTGGAGCCACACGGCTCTACTTCTGGCTTTGTTGACACTGAAGTTGGACAGGGGTCTCAAGTACTTTCCAGCCTAGGGTGACTTTGACCATGTATCTCCTTTCACAGCCTTGTAAGTATCATGGAGGACTGCTGAGAGCCACTGGTGCCTGCTTAATCATTGGTCTTGCTGATGTTCTTGGACAGACCGGTGAATTCCCTATCTACGGGTTTAAGTAGAGGGAGCTGGAGCCCACAATTCGAATCCTGGTTCTGCCACCTCCAAATGGCAGAAGATCCTAAAAACTCATTTCTATCCATATGAATACCAATGGAATGTGATGTATATCATGATTGAATGGACAGTTTTTGAATGATTCTAGGATAAAATTATACACAATTATATTCTAGGACACTGATTGATTTTAATCAATACTTTATGAAGCATTTAAAAACTTACATTCATTAAATGGAGAAATAATGAAATGCCTAAGAATTAGGCATCACATAGCACAGAGATACCATTTTTTTCTGCCAGGACTGAGATTGGAACTCATGGTCTGGGTAAATCTGTTGCACTGTGTAGCAAGGGGAGGCTTGCTTTTTTGAAGTCAAGAAATTCAAGTCTGTTCCTTAAGCCTGAAATTGATCCCCACACCTAGAATACATCCTATTTGTGTACATTTTAAGTATATGATTTATATTTACATACATATATTGACTCCATATTGCATTTAATGTAGTTATTCATTTTATTTTTTGTTTTGTTCATGTAGTGACCATTTATTTTATTGACTATTATGGCACATAGAATATTGATTACATAGGATATAGGTCTGCATATGTATTTCACTTCATACCTGACACCCAGGACTTTCACAGAAAAGGAAAACATGTGTCACCATCTGCTTCTTACTCCATGATTTCTTGTTTGGGAGTGCTGGCATTTGAACTCATGGCCTACAGGGCCAAATTCATGAATGATTGAGTGTCAGCATGCCATACTGGGGCAAACTGAGCTGACAGGCATTTCCCAGGACCTGAGATTGAGCCCCAGGGGTTGACAAAATAAAAACAGATTGACACGCAGATGGTAGTATGCTAATAAATATATATCTTTATAGTGTGCCAGAGATGTCTATCCATTATTCAGTTATATAGACTACATTCTTAACAATTCTTGGGTATTTATTATGTCTCCATATAATTAATATTATTGTTTTCATCCTTAATAAACTATTAAGTAAATCAGTGTTCTGAAATTAATGTGTCCCTGTAAGAAATAGTAGTCTTTTCAAAAATATAAACTCTGGGCTTGGCGCTGTCCCTGCACTATTCAGCTCAAAGCGAGCACTCTATCACTTGAGCCACAGAGCCACTTCCAAAAATAGTAGTCTTTTAATGCTTCATATTAAATAAAACTAGTCAGCCTACTGAAATCATAATGTCTAATTTTATACGAGTATCACTCATGAGCAACTCATTCAACCGTGACACCTACAACATTCAATCATTATTCCTATAAATGGGAATGGGTCTCTTAGGATCTCCCACCATCCGGAAGTGACATGACTTAGATTCGACTCTAAGCTTATATTGCCGTGCAGGACTATGTCTTCCCCAGTACCCTGCCAGCCTTCAGCAATACAAAGTGAAGTACCCTTGGGAGCCGTGTCATTCAGACCCAAATGGTCATGGTGCAAAATGTTAAAACTTCATCCCACCACTTCTTCTCTGTGCATTTTTCCCCTCCACAAGGCCTGGAGGTCTAGGATCCCAGGATTGCCTGTGGTTCCAGTGGCTGCACTCCAGACTAGAGTGATGGAAGATGAGGCAGAGTTGCCATGACCTGAGTTCAAGACCTTGCTTCACACAAAATAAATAAATAAATAGATAGATAGATAGATAAATAAATAATCTCCCTGGCTTGCAATTGGTGCCATTTTTTCTGCCAGGCTTTGGATTTGAACTCAGGGTCTGGGTAACTGCAGCACTGTGGACAAAGGAGAAGCTCACCTTGCTTGAAGTCAAGAAAGTCAGGCTTGCTCCCTAGGCTTGAATTCAAGTCCCAGCTCTGGGAAACATAATATTTATATATATTGTAATGATAAGATTTATACTTACTTATAGATGTTCAGTACATATCCTGTTTGTTGCGGTTATTTATTGTATTTCTGTTTTATTCATTAACCATTTATTTTATTCACTGTGATAACACGCATTCCATTTATTATTTTGATGACATACTATCACATAGTATTTAGATTTGTAGAAGTGTTCTCAATCATGTCTGACATCCAGAACGCTCAGAGCAAAGGAAAACAGGTGTCACGCTTGGCTTCTTACTCCACGATCCAATTGTTGGCAGTGCTGGAATCTGAGCTCAGGGCCTAGCAGAACCAATTCATGAATGGGTGTGTCAAAACAACAACCTCTAGCCCAGGAAACTGCCAGGCAGTTCCCAGACTCTGACATCAATCCACAGGGGTGGACAAAATAGCCATACATGGATAGGCAGGTGGTAGTATACCAATAAATATATATTTGTATAGAGTGCCAGAGACATCTACCTAGCATTCGATGACATCAACTACGTTCCTACCAACTCTTAGGTAGTTATTATGCGCCATTGAAGGAATAGGATTCTTTTCATGCTTAATAAACTATTCAATAAGATCAACGTGTCTAATTTTAGACTAGACCTATGCATGCAGAAACTTCTCAATCATAGTTTGTTAACATTCCATCGGTATTCCGATGCATAGGAATAAGTCTCGGGAAATCCCCCGATTGGTAGGTGTCAGGACCAACAGTTAAACTCAGGGCCTACATTGCTGCAGGGGACTATGGTTTCCCTGATAGCCCACTAGTCTTTGCTAATGCACGGTGAAGTACCCTTTGTAGACATGTCATTCAGACCCAGGATGGTCACCATAGAAAGGGAAAAAAATGTAAAAAATCCATCCCTTGGCTTCTCTCTCTCTCTCTCTCTCTCTCTCTCTCTCTCTCTCTCTCTCTCTCTCTCTCTCTCTCTCTCTCTCTCTCTCTCTCTCTCTCTCTCTCTCTCTCTCTCTCTCTCTGTGTGTGTTTTCCTGCAAGATTTCAAAGCCTAGCATCCCAGGATTGGCTATGGGCCCATGGCAGCCTGTCACCCTGAGGTGATTGAAGCTGAGGCAGAGTTACCACGAACTGAGTTCAAATGCCTTCCTTGGCAAATAATAATAGTAATAGTAATAATAATAGTAATAATAATAATAATGATGATGATGATGATGATGATGATGATGATGATGATAATAATAATAATAATAATAATAATAATAATAATAATAATAATAATAATAATAATAATGATAAACACTCTGGCTCAGAACTCGCACCATTTTTCTACCACTGCTGGGTTTCCAACTCAGATCTGGGTAAATCTATAGCACTGTGGAGGAAAGGGAAGCTCACAATCCTTGAAGACTACAATATCAGGCTAAGTCACAGGGCCTGAATTGAATCCGCAGTATAGGCAAAAATAATATACCCACCTATTTTACATATAGGATCTCTATTTACATACATGTGTGGAATGCCTCATGCATTCAGTATAGTTACTCTTTTTATTGTGTGTCTTAGTCATGTATGCATTTTGTATTTTATTGAGCATGATGACAGACATAACTGTGCTGAAACGGATGACCACCTATTCCCATGGCTATCGAGTTGCCTATATAGCATTCTCCATCCTCCCTGAGAACCTGGACTTTCATAGGAAAACAGGTGGATCGATGTGTTTCTCACATGAGAGTTCATCTATTGGCAGTATTGGGATTTTAACTCAGAGCCCAGCAGGGCAAATTGGCGAAAAGATCTAGGTGAGGATACCAGCCTGTGAGCAACTAAGGAGCTAGACCTTTCCCAGGACCTGACTTTGAACCCCAGGGAGGGCCAGGATAATCCTAAATTCATAATTAAAACACAGGATCTATATTGACATACATGTGCGGTCATCATTTTGCATTCGGTGCACTTCTCCTTAATTTGTGTCTAATTCATGGAGGTATGGTGTATTTTACTGAGTATGGTGACAGCTATAACTGTGCTGACATGGATGACAAACTTTTCCCATGGTTACAGGGTTGCCTATGCATTCATTCTCCAGCCTAGCTGAGACCCAGGCTTTCACAGGAGAGGAAAACAGGTACAACGACTGGCTTCTGACATCAGGATGAATCTTTTGTCAGTGCTGGGATTTGAACTCAGGTATGGGTAACTCTGTTGCACTGTGGGGGAAGGGGAGGCTCACCATCCTTGAAGACTAGAATGTCAGGCCTAGTCCGGGGCCTGATCTGAAGTCACAGCACTGGACAAAATAAGAAGCCCAGCTCTTTTAAACATAGGATCTCTATTTACGTACAGGTGTGGTATGTATCTTGCATTCAGTGTAGTTATTCTTTTTATTTTGTGTCTTTTTCAAGGATGTATTGTGTATTTTATTGAGCATAGAATGACATATAAAACTGTGCTGACATGGATGACAACCTATTCTCATGGGTGTAGAGTTGCCAATGTTTCTTGATTCTTGCTGAGACCCAGCACTTGCACAGTACAGGAAAACAGGTGCAAGAATTGGCTTCTCACATCAAGATAAACCTTTTGGTAGTGCTGGGATTTGAACTTGGGGTCTAGGAAGCCCAACAGCCAAATGGGTCCACATGAGCCCATCAGCTTGTGAGCCACTAAGGAGCTAAGACATACCCAGACCTGAGATTGAGCCCCAGGGTGGGGATGGGGCACAATATTCATCCATTCATAAGCTGAAGCTAGTATGCTAATTACCTATTTGGATAGAGTAGGAGATGTAGCGAGCTGTGTTCAAATCCTATCTACCATTTAAGTACCGATTCTTGGATCTTTCCCAATGCCTCCATTTCCTGAATGTGATTCTTATTGTCACACTACATGAACTCTTAATTAAAAATAATTGTTGTGCCATACATCTTGCCTATCATTTCCTATGAGAATCATGCATGAACTAAACTCTTCCCTAGGCCTGAATTCAAGCATCTCATAATATTTATAGACATGTTAAATATATGATTTCTACTTACATCAATATATTCAGTCTATATCATGTTTTTTGAGTGATACATTATATTTTATCATTTATTTATTTATTTAGCATTTATTTTATGGACCGTGAGTGCACCTATAACATTTATTACATTTATTCCCATCTATTCCATAGTGTGTAGCTTTGCAGACATATTATGAACTTGTATAGAAAAGGAAAACAGGTGTCACCCTTGAAATATTACACCAGGAAGAAATTTTTGGCAATAATGGGACCTGATGTGAATGCCTGAGAAGCTGAATTCATGAATGGGTGAGTGTTAGCACCGCGGCCTCTAGCCCATTCAGCTGCCAAGTGGATCTCAGGACCTGGGATCAAGCCCCAGGTTTGGACAAAATAGCAGTAACTTTCTATGATGATGGAGATATATAAATAAATAAAATTTATGTATTTATTTTGGTGTCTGTTCATGGGGCCTGAACTTTGGGCCTGGGTGCTGGACCTCAGCTCAAGGCTAGCACTCTACCACTTGAGCCACAGCACCACTTCCGGTTTTTTTCCTTTTGGCTTATGTGGTGCTGAAGAATCGAACCCAGGATCTCAGGCATGCAAGGTAAGAGCTCTACAACGGAGCCACTTTTCCAGCCCAAATATAAATTTAGATATTTAGGTACTGCCAGAGGTGTCTATCTAGTATTCAATGACATATACTACCTTCCTACCGATTCTCATGTATTTAGTGAGAACTCCATTTAATCAATAGTATTCTTTTAATACATAATATACTATGAATTAAAGTCAATCCCTGTCCAGTGATTATTGGGTCTAATTTTAAGCAAGACAGATTGATGGACTACTCATCCAACCATGACATTAACCACATTCTTCTGGTGTTCCTATGGACAAGAATATTTTCTTAGGCTCTTCAGCCCCTTGTAAGTGGCATGACCGGGATTCGAACTCAGGGCCTAGTGTCCACATTGGCCTATGGCTTCGCTGATAGAGCCAGACTTCAGAAATGCCAGATGACCTACAGGTTTCAGCCATGTCATTCACATCCAGGATTGTCAACGTGCAAGGAAGGAAAACAGAAACTGCTGACCATCCTTGGTTTGTGGCTTTTTTTTGATGCTGTTTTCATTTTCTTTTCCTGTGAGCCCCTGAGGTCTAGGACCACAGGATGGGCTGTGGGTCCAAAGGCTGCACTATCCCAGCCTAGGGTGATGGAAAATGACGAGGAGTTGCCAAAACCTGAGTGCAAACCCTGTGCTTGGCAAACATTAATTAATTAATTAACAACACTATTGAAGCTCCCTGTCTTGGATTTCGTGCCATTTTATTGTCTGCCATGCCAGGGATGTCACCTTGGGATCTAGGTAACTCTGATGCACTTGAGGGAGCTGGAGGAAAGGAAGATCTCCTCCCTTGAATGCAAGCAATTCAGGCCTGTTCCCTAGGCCTGAATTCAAGCCCCCCCGGGAGAACATAACATTTATAGCCATTTTTATTTTATCATTTATACTTACATCCATACATTCAGTCTATATCTTGTTTGTTGGAATGATTAATTATATTTTATTATATATTTATTTGTTCACAATTTATTTTATGGACTGTGAGTACACCTATTACATTTATTACATTCATTCAAATCTATTCCATAGCAGGTAGCTTTGCAGACATATTATAAATATCATACCTGACACCCAGCACTTGCACAGAAAAGAAAAACAGGTATCATACTTGCAATCTGACTCCAGGAAGACATTTTTAGCAATGCTGGGAACTGAACTGAGGGCCTAGAGGCCCCATTCACAAATGGGTGAGTGTCAGCACAGCAGCCTCTAGCACATTCAGATGCCAGGTGGATCCCAGGACCTAGGATGGAGACACAGGTTTGGCCAAAGTAGCAATACCTTTCTATGCAGACAGTGGTATACAAATAGATATTTAGATATGTAGATATTGCCAGTGATGTCTATCTGTTATTCAATGACATATACTACCTTCCTAGAGATTCTCAGGTATTTAGTGAGGATTCCATTTAATCAATAGTATTCTTTTAGGGGATGGGAAGGTGGCTCATTGGGAGAGTGTTACCTTGCATACATGAGTCCCGGTTTCAATTCCTCAGCAACACATGATCAGAAAAAGCTGGGAATGGCATTGTGTCTCACATACTACTGCCCTAACCCTGAGCTGAAAAGCTGAGGGATAACGCCCAGGTCCGAGTTCAGTCCACACTACTGACAAAACACACACACACACACACACACACACACACACATACCCATACACAATGTATTCTTTTAATGCATAATAAACTATAAATTAAAATCAATCCACATCTTGTGAATACTGGATTTAGTTTTTGCTAGACTAATTGACAAACTACTCATCCAACCATAACATTGATCACATTCCTCTGGTGTTCCTATGGACAGGCAATAGTTTCTTACATTCTCCAGGCCTTTGTAAGTGGCAAGACCGGGATTCAAACTCAGGGCCTAGGTGTGCAGATGGGCCTATGGCTTCACTGTCAGCCCACTGACAGCAGTGCCAGGTGACCTACAGGTGGCAGTCGTGTCATTTGGACCTGGGATGGTCACCATGCATGGAAGGAAAACCGAGAAACCTCTAACTGTTTGCAATTCGTGGCTATTTTTCCTTGTATTTTCTTTTTTTTTTCCTGTCAGCCATGAGGCCTAGGCTCCCAGGATGGGCTGTGGGTCCAAAGGCTGCACAAACCCAGCCTAAGCTGATGGAAGCTAAGGCAGAGTTGCCACGACCTAAGTTCAAATCCCGTGCTTGGCAAAATACATACATACATACATACATACATACATACATACATACATACATACATACATACATACATACATACATATACACACATACATACATACATACATACATACATACATACATACATACATACATACATACATACATAGAAAATAAAATAAAATGAATTTTAAAAATTTAAAAATACTAATGGTGCTCTCTGGCTTGGATTTCATGCTCGTATTTTTCTGCCCGGCCTGGGATTTGCACTTGGAGTCTGGGAAAATCTAATGCATTCTGGGGGATGGAAAAACTCACCCTCTTTGAATACAAGCAATTCAGGCCTGTTCCCTAGACCTGAATTCAATTCCAACCCTGTTAATTAATATTCATCCACATTTGAAATGATTAATATCTACATATTTATGTTTACTGCATATTGCTTTGAGTGTGTTTATTTTTTGTATTATTAATTCATTATATTTGTTGACTATTAATACACTTATAACACATATTAAATTTATTACCTCTTATGAAAATTATACAGATTTGCATATGTATTATATATCTTACTTCAGACCCAGGTCATTCACAGAAATTTTATAGTAGATGATCCCATGCCAAGAAAAACACAAAGACTACACTAACCAAAGTCTAAATTATCCCTAGGCACCCCAGTGGCTTACATATTTAATCCTAGCTACTCAGGAGGCTGAGAACTGGAAGATGAAATTTCAAAGCCAATGAAGGCAGAAAAACCTGAGAGACATCATCTCCAATTAAGTGGCAAAATGCCGGGCTACAGGTATAGCTGAAGTGGTAGAAAATCAGCTATGAACAACGAAGCCAAGGAAGAGCAAGCTGAGTTCAAATGTGAGGAGAGGGGTTGGGAGAACAGAGAACAAAACAATACACAAATCCCACCTAATTTATGGTACCAACCAAACTGAAAAGAAAAATGAAGCTTTTTCATTTGTATAAATTTACATGAGCACATATGCTCTTAGGTACACTTCAAAGCTATATTTTTAATAATATACATATACATATATAATTTAATAATGCATATATATATATTTAAATAAACTAAGAAACCAACCAATGAATAAATACTTCTGAAATAGTGCCTTAACCATGGCACTGTAAATTATTTATACTAAAAGTGTTTTCCAAGTTTCTTTTCTCAGAATCCATCTTTAAGAAGTTTTTTCATGTGCCTGGCACCAGTGACTCATGCCTATAATCCTAACTACTCAGGAGGCTGTGATCTGAGTTTGGCGGTTCAAAGTCAGCCCAGGCAGAAAAGTCTGTGAGACTCTTATTTCCAATAAACCACTAGAAAACCGAAGTGGCACTGTGACTCAAGCAGTAGATCGCTTGCCTTGAGCTGAAGAGCACAGGGATAACCCCTGAGTTCAAACCACAGGACCCCCCAAAAAATGTTTGTTCCTGCAGATCATAAAATTCTAACATTCTGAGCTTTAGGAAACTTTTCTGCCAGGGTCTTATGCTCTTTAGGAAAGTACTCCACTACTGAGATACATCACAGTCCCATTGTTTTCGTTTTTCATTTTACAATCCAGTTTATTCCCAAAATGTTTAGAAGTACCTACTGTCCTCACAGAAGCGAGGTTTTATTCAGAAATCCTACCTTTTGTGCTATGAGGACTCCCCTCGTGTATTTCATGGTAGGCACTGAGGAAAACTCATACGACACAAATGCAGAGAGTTTATAATTGTAGAAAAAACTCTAAATAGAAATAAATTCAACTGTCCCAATCTTCTAGGGAGAAATGTCCTTATTTTCATTCTCACTCTTCAGGGCAGATGGTCAAAATAGAAACACCAATGTGCTATGCTGAAATGTAAAAGTTTAGACCCCTTTTTTTAAAAACTCTCATATGATAAAATCAATATGTATGAAATAAAGGTGAGGTGAACTTAAAAAATATTAAAAATGCTAATGAAGCTCCCTGGCTTGGAATGTGTATCATAATTTGTCTGCAAGTCCTGGAATTTGAACCCGGGGTCTGGGTAACTCTATTGCACTGTCAGGGAAGGGGAAGCTCCCCCTGCTTGAAGACCAGTAAGTCATGCCTATTCCCTAGGCTTGAATTCAAGCCCCAGACCTGGAAAACATACTCCTTATATACATTTTAAAGATAGGATTGAACTTCCATACAGATGTTCAGTCTATATTATGTTTGGTGTGGTTATACATTATATTTTTTATTTTTTTCATTTAATTACCGTTTATTTTACTGACACTTATGCATCCTAACTATGTATTACATTGTTTACATGCTATCATATACCATCTAGATTTGTAGATGTGTTCTCCATCATGCCTGACACGCAGAACTCTTCCAGAAAAGGAAAACAGGTGTCGCATTTGGCTTTTTACTCCAAGATTAAATATTTGGAAGTGCTGGGATCTGAACTCAGGGCCTAGCAGGTCCAATTCATGAATGGGTGAGTGTGAGCACAACAGCCTCTAGCCAATGAAGCTGTGAGGTGGTTCCTAGGTGCTGAGATCGTGATCCAGGATTAGCCAAAACAGCGATACAAGGATAGGCAGACAGTAGTATACAAATAAATATATGTTGGTAAAAAGCACCATAGCCTCCTATCTATGATTGAATGACATATACTACATTCTTCCAAACTCTTAGGTATTTATTATAACACAATTAATGGAATGCTATTCTTTTCATGCTTAATAAAGCATGAAATTAAGATCAATCAGTGTCCTAGGATTATTGAATCCAATTTTAGGCTTGACCAATGCACAAACTTCTCTTTCAATTGATATTCCTACGCATAGGAATGAGCGTCTTGTGATCTCCTGCCATTGGTAGTTGTCAGGACCTGGATTTGAACCCAGGGCCTATGTTGACAGGTTGGCCTATGGCTTCCCTGCTAATCCGCCAGCCCTCAGGAATGGCAAGTCAGGTGTACTTTGCACCCATGGCATTCAGAACCAGGATGGTCACCGTGCAAAGATTAAAAAAAAATTAAACACCCATCCCTCTGCAGCTTGCCACTTTTTGTGCTATCCCACTTTTTTTCTTTCCGCAAGCCCTGTGGGCCTAGGATTCCAGGATTGGTTATGGGTCCCGAGGCTGCACCTAGCCTAGGGTGACCAAAGCTGAGGCAGAGTTGCCATGACCTGAGTTCAAGCCCTAAAAAAGCCACAAAAAAAGAAAAAAATAAAAAAAGATTATTTAACTAAATTTAAAAATATAGAGCTCTCTGGTTTTGAATTTCTGCCAGTTTTCTTTCCTAGACTGGGATTTGAACTCAGGAACTTGTAGCAATGTGAGGGAAAGTGCAGATTTGTTACTATTTGAGTTCAAACACCGTGCCAAGCCAAAACTAAAAAATTAAGTCACTGAGCTTGGTAGGGGGAGTAGTTGTGGAGATGGGAGGTAAAGGATGGTACGGGGAAAACAAAGGAGAAGGTAACAATGCTCAATAGGAAATATACTCATGACCTTGCTCATGTAACTGTGACCATTCTGTACAACATTTTTACAATAAAAAACATACAAAAAAGAAACAATGTAGTATTTCGGGAAGCACTTTGGGGGTAAGGGGAGGATGTCTGAATAGATGTACAAGATTCTATACTGCTTTTTATTTAATGTTCAGTATGGAATTGAATAAACATAACTGCTTTCATTAAAAGATTAAGTCACTGTCTTGGAACTGGTGCCAGTATTTCTATCATTGTTGGGATTTGATCTCACCGTCCAGGTAACTCTTTTGTACCATGAGTAAAGGAAAAATTTACTGTCCTTGAGGAAAAGAAATTCAGGCTAGAGTTCCCATGGCGTGAATGAAGGCCCTGCAATGGAAAAGATATTTCTATACATGTGTAATAGATGATATATACGTACATATGTATGTTTATTACATGTTATGATTTTCATTATTGATTTTGTATTTATTTTATTTTTTATTTGATTCCTTTTTTATTGTTTATTTTATTTATATTATTCAAATTTACATTTTGCACATCTATTATAAAACTATACACAATAATTTAGGACATTGACTCATTTATCATTAAAACTTTTTGTGTTGAAACATGATACATAATTAAATGGAGGTATTTGTCACAGTCTTCTCAAGTTTAGAGTCTCTCCCAAGAATGAGCTTTGTGTTATTTATCTTTGGACACCTTCCTATAGGGGTGTTTTTAGATGATTTATACTGAGAAGGCTTTCTTGAGGACAGGAAACTTGTGGGATAAAATTGTAAGGGGGAAGCTAGAAATGTGGCTTAGTGCTAAAGAGCTCACTCAACATGCATGAATACCAGGGTTTGAATCCTCAATGCCACATATTCAAAAAATGCCAGACACAGTGGAGTGGCTCAAGTGGTAGAGTGCTAGCCTTGAGTAAAACAATCCCCAGGACTGTCAAAAACAATAGGCCAGATGCTGGTGGCTCACACCTGGAAAACTACCTTCTCATGAGGCTGAGATTTGAAGACCACAGTTCAAGACAGCATAGGCAAGAAAAGCCCGTTAGACTCTTATCTAAAAAATCCCATGTAGAGCTGTGGCTCAAGTGGTAGAGAGTTAGACTTGACGGAATTGCTCAGAGACAGTGCCCAGGGTTGATACAAGACACCCAACTGGAAAAAATTGAGGGTTAATCAAAGTACTTTTCCTATTTGCTAATTATGAGAATATTCTCTGGAAAATCAACACTAATATACACCAGAATTGGAGTCAGACCTCCAGGCTTAAGTGTAACAGATCCACATGCCCAGCCTCACTGACTCTAGCACTGTAACCTTGTGTCCACAGGGTTCTGAAAGGTCCAATGTTGAAAGGCTTAATATGCTCCCCAAACCCTTCTGTGATAAGCAGTTGACTTGTATTGTTAATGTCATTACTCATCTGAACCTAGCAGAGCACCAGTAGCTCTTGCCCATCACCCTAGCTCAGGAGGCTGAGGTCTCAGGATCACACTGAAGACAGCCAGGGCAGAAAATTCTGACACTCTGACTTCCACATCTGCAAAGTCAGATGTTCAAGAGCTTCTTGTTTTTCCCTTGGTGATGAGAAGTTACTCTAAATGTTCTTAGTGTTCTTGACCCATTGCCCCATCCTGGGTTCAAATGAACTTCTCAGGATCCAAGCCCTGGCACAGTCAGCAGGAAGAACTCCAGTATAACACTGTATTTGAAGGACAGAAAACAATTTCAAAAGCCAGAACAAGGAGGCAGAATATACACACTCAACAGGGAAGTGAGCTGCAACACCACTTCATTCATTCCAGGGACAGCCAGCAATGGGGGAAACCTGAAATGTTTGTTACAGTTACACCAGGATCAGGCTTTTCTCAGCTTCCTCAAAAAATGACTAACCTTCCTCACTCAGGTGAAGAGAGCTTCAGGCTATCTTTAGGTTACCCCAATAGAGAGCCAGTTTAGTGAGGGAGAGGGGAGGAACAGAGTAGAAAAGCCCTGCTCTCTGGTCTTAGGGAGTGGGTGTTTTACTCTCCATCTATCAGATTTGAAGGACCTTCTTCTACCTCTGCCAGTCTTTTCTCCTTCCTTCATTCTCCACATCATTAATGCTAATCCCCAGTCCAATGTGAGGCAGGGTAATTTCTCTTTTGTCCCCAAGCAGCTGAGTTAGAACCTGGTTCTGTCCTCTTGGCTCTGCGGCATTCGGCTGCCTAAGAAGTGGTAAAGAGACATTTTTTCTGCTTTGTGGTTGTGTGAAGGTGATGCTGGTGTCCTGGCACACTGCAGAAAATTCATGACTGGGAATTGTTCCCTTCTTTCCTCCTGAAGTCCAAGACCAGATTCATCTATCATTTTTCTATCAATCTATCTATCTATCTATCTATCTATCTATCTATCTATCTATCTATCTATCTATCTATCTATCTATCTATCTATCTATCTATCTATCTATCTATCTATCTATCTATCTATCTATCTATCATCTATTGACCTTTCTTTCTTTCTTTCTTTCTTTCTTTCTTTCTTTCTTTCTTTCTTTCTTTCTTTCTTTCTTTCTTTCTTCCTTTCTTCCTTTCTTCCTTTCTTTCTTTCTTTCTTTCTTCCTTTCTTTCTTTCTTTCTTTCTTTCTTTCTTTCTTTCTTTCTTTCTTTCTTTCTTTCTTTCTTTCTTTCTTTCTTTCTTTCTTTCTTTCTTTCTTTCTTTCTTCCTTTCTTTCTTTTGTATCTATCTATGTACCAACTTACCTACCTGCCTACCTACCTACCTAACTAACTACCTAACTACCTAACTACCTACTTAGTTATCTCTTTGACATTTCTTGGGCTGAACTCAAGGCCTGAGCATTGTCTCTAGCACTCTGCTACTTGAGCCACAGCACCAATTCTGGATTTTTCTGTGTATGTGTTACTGAGGAATCGAACCCAGGGCCTCTTGAATGCTAGGCAAGCACTCTCCCACTAATCCACATTCCCAGCCCCCTCATCTTTTTTTAATGGTAGTTTTTACATATATATGCTACCATTTTGTGTCCCCAAGTATAATTTTCTGAACACCGCTTATTTCTATGAACTATGATCTTCTTTCCACTGCTTGATTTGTGACTGCTCCTGCATTAGCCTCATAATAAAATGTAAATAAAGGCTGCTGAGAGCTTCAGTGTGCATCATATAAGGAAATAGGCCTAAAATCCTGGAAGAGAAAATCAACGGGGCTGAAATGAAGAAAATGATACAGTATGTACAATGAGCATATATAAAACATAAATCTGTAAATAAAAGCAGAAGTTTTGCATACAGCCTCTTTGCACTGAGGGAAGTAATATACACACGTAAGTAAGTAGGACACTGATACATAAACTTGGCCTTCTCTTTTTGAATTTTCTTTTGTGGCCATCCTATGGCTTAAACTGAGGAAGTGATGCATTCCTCATTTGTTTTTCACAAGGCAGAGGTTCTACCACTGGCACAGCTCCACTTCCAGCCATCTGGTTCTTCAATGGACATAAGCACCTCTCAGGCTTTCCTGCCTGGTCTGCCCTATATCGCCTGCTTGGCTTTCTCGCTCAAAGCTGGAGCTCTACCCTCTAGGCCACTCCTCCACTTCTGGTTTTCTGGTGGTTTATTGGAGACAATAAACCTTTCCTGCTAGGGATGGCTTTGAATGGAGATCTTCTGAGGAGGCTTCAAGTGTATTTCCTCAGGGATTCATCAAGGAGCTGCTCCACCCAAACCTTTAGTCTAAATCTCGAGAGGTACTAGAGAAAAATGGAAACAGGAACATGCTTCTAGTGTGTCCTAGATACTTAAGGTTGGAGATACAAAACAATCATAATTATTAGATCATTTTATAGGCAAAAGGAGCAATGCAGATAGTATAAGGATCGCTCCAGCTTTCGGTCCTCATATCCTGAGACAGTAAATTCACTGCAGCTCTATGCTAAGTGACAGAACTGGCATGTCCTGTGGATATTTGCTCCTAAATCCTGTTACACTCATTTCTCACTTTTGGCTTCAACCCTGTGACCAGAGGGTAAGATGAATAGAGAAAATACTCTCAGAGAAAGCAGGTGTAAAGAACATTGGGTAGTTTACTTATAAGTCTCAACCACAGGAATGACCTTATTAAGAAGTAAGTCCAGATTATAAAACAAAGAAGAAAAAAAAAGAAGGTGAAAGTGCCTGCTGACTATAATCCCAGCTCCTCAGGAGGCTGAGATGTAGAGAATTTGAGTTTGAAACCAGCCAGTGTAAGAAAGTCCTTGACAATGTTATTCCTAAGAGATCACAGAAAAACCCAGAAGTGGGGTTGTGACTCAAGTTTAATGCAGCACCCTTGAGCAAAAGGAGCTCTTGTACCAGGCCTAGGCTCATAGTTCAAACCCAGGTCTGCCCCCTCAAAAAAAACTGTACCTCAATTTCTTTTTGTATGTATGGATGAATTCCTCTAGGTGAAACTCCTGAGTAGGTATGATGAGTGGCACCAAGCAGGGAAAATTGTATTCAATACAATGAGTTCATAACACAGAGACTACTTTTATGATATTGCATGTTCCAGGGCTCCCCTCACTGCTCCCAATGTAGCCTGAGGGTTTCTCTTCATCCCAGGCCTGCTGGAAGAAGTCTCCCTCATTGTCTGGACAGGAACACAAAAGACCTCACTCCTGTACAGCTGTGTACCAAATAACTCCATCTGGGCCAATTAGTGAAGCTGTGTGGATGGGCTCTGAATTTCAGGAGAAAAAGGCCTGTTTTTACCCTTAGCTATCTCTCTTCCCAGTGCTCTGTTTTAACAGGAGACCTTCATTTTTGCCACCTCCCATTGCAGGCCAAGTTCTGTGCTCTTATCCTGCCTTTATGAGACTATATTCCAGTGTACAGATACAGTTCTCAATATAATTCAGGAATCCTTCAGGCAGACAACTAGGGCACTGAACATAATGAAACATTTCATCGTCGGCAGTGATGGGCCTATAATGCTTCTCTTAGGTTTCCAGAACCTTGGGAAATCCAAGCACATGTTGGATATCACAAAGCTTCCTGTCATCTAGGACTGATGAAACTCATCAGGTTTTCAAACCTTTGCCCTCTCCTAGTTGGGCCTTGGGTGGCTAGGTTTTGAGGTTAAACATAGGGCCTGGGTGCTGACCATGAGATCAGAGCTGAAGTCTAGTGCTTTACCACTTTGTCACAGCTTCACTTCTGCTTTCTCTCTGTGTGTGAGTGTGTGTATGTGCATGTGTGTGTTCATACACTAGTCCTGGAGCTTGAACTCAAGAGATGAGCACTGTACCTAGTTTCTCTTGTACAATGGTTGCTCTCTCCCACTTAAACCACAGAGCCCCTTCAAGCGCTTTCCTAGTGATGTGGTTCTGAGAAATCAAGCCCAGGGTTTCATACATGCAAAGCACTCTACCCCTAAGGCACATTCCCAGCCCTCTACTTCAAGTGTGTTAGTTTGTTTCTGTCTTTTTTTTGTTGTTGTCATTGTAGGAGTTGAAAACTGAGCCTGGAAGCTGTCCCTGAGCTCTTCAGCTCAAATCTTGTGCTCTACCACTTGAGCCACAGAGCCACTTCCGGTTTTCTGGTGGTTCATTGGAGCTAAGTGTCTCAAGGACGTTCCTGCCCAAGCTAACTTTGAACCATGATCCTCAGATCTCATCCTCCTGAGTAGCTAGGATGATCGGCATGAGCCACAAGCACCTAGCTTCCACTTCAGGTTTCTTAGTGGTGAATAAAATATAATAGTCTCATGGTACCTTTTGTGTCAGGGATAGTTTGGAACCCAGATCTCAGCTTCTTGAGAAGGCAGGATGACAGACCTCGGTTATAGAACCCTAAGCTGTGACACTCTGCTGCAAGGGCGTCCTTGGCTTTGTGTTGTGAGTGCTAACCATGAGCCCAAGAGTTATGGGTCAGTGACTAAGCCCTCAGTTCAAGGTTCATGACTTAGAAAAAACAAGACAAAACAATTGTCTCCTGTAGACAACTCACTAGTCTTCAGTAATACATAATTTTGTCCCTGCCCTGGGGACAGATCTGAGTCTCAATATTCTTTTCTGCATAGTCATGTCAGTTGGAGTTCTTACAAGGACAAGATGAAAGTATGCACCCTTTGAAGAACAAAATATATAACACTTTTTATTGTCGGTCATGGGCCTTGAAATCTGGGCCTGAACACAGTCCTTCAGCTCTTCAGCTCAAGGCTAGTGCCCTACCACTTGAGCTACAGCGACACTTCCAGTTGTCTGGTGGTTTATTGGAGATCAGAGTTTCAGCGACTTTCCTGCCAGGGCTGGCTTTGAACCACTATCCTCAAATCTCAGGCTCCAGAGTAGTTAGGAGTAGAGGCGTGAGCCACTGGTGCCCAGCTCCAAATAACCCTCTTTACAGGACTCAGCGCACAGCATCCTGTGAAAGACTCATCACCCAGCACCCAATGCAAGACTCAGCACACTGCACCCTGTGAAGGACTCAGCACATAGCATCCTGTGCAGGACTCAGCACACAGCACCCCGTGAGGGCCCCAGCATTCCAGGAAGGACTAATCACATAGATGCATCCCACAAGCTGTCATAAGTATTAGGGTGCTTTCATCAGTATCACCATTCTTTCAGAAACACATCACAAACTGCACAAAGTTCACATCTAATGATTCAGAGGAGCATTTTTTGGGGGGAGTCAGCCACAGGGATTGCACTGACATGTTGGGGGTACTGTCCTAAGATCTTTTGCTCAAGGCTAGAGATCTATCACTTTGATCCACAGCTCAGAGTTTCACAGACATCCCTCCAGGACTGGGTTTTAAATACACCAGTGTCAGATCTCAGCTCCCGACTAGCTTGGATGACAGGGATGAGCAAGCCAGCAGCATCTGGTTCTCTGGGGCTGAGTTGCAGTCGTATACCTCTGACTAAGTCAGGTTAGATGGCAGCTGTCAGAACCATACTCGCGGCGTACTCTGTGATGAGGTATTTGAAGTCCTATCCTTATAGAGTTGCAGTCACAACATTCAATATTTTTTCATGCCCATCCTGGACCTTGAGTAAGAGTCTAGACACAGTCCCTAGGCTTTATGCTCAAAGGTAATGCTCGACTGCTTGAGCGAGAGCACAACTTCTGGATTTTTATGTGCTTGTGGTAGTGAGGAATGGAATCCAGGGCTTTGTATGTACTAGCTATCATTATACCACTGAGTCCCAGGAGTGACAAGTGTATGAACAGATAAATGTGTAGATTGGCATATATGTATATGTATATACATATATATATATACACATATATGTATGTATAAGACAATAGAAATGTGTCTGTATATTATGAAATTACATATATTATATTACTATCCATTATTGACATTCAAATTATTCCTTCCACTTTTAAGTATTATGGTTGAATACATAGTAAAGTATTAATTGAAAATTAATCAATGTAATAAAATTGTTGTGTATAATTTTATAGTATACTCATACACTAACTACTAATTTGTTACTTTTATAAAATTCCATTCGAATGGATGTACATGGAAATGGGTTTCTTGGAATCTCCCGCCAATATTTAGTGGCAGCCCTGTGATTCAACCTCCAACCCTAAGTTATGGTTTTGGTTATGGCGTCCCTAATAGCCAGCCAAACATCAGCATGCAATGTCATGTAAACTTTCAGGGCTTTGTCATTTACACGCAAGATGGTCACAATGCAAAGGGAAGAAAAGTAAAACCACCTTCTTGAATTTCTCCATTTCATCCTTTTCCTATTTATTTTATTTCTTGCCAACCCCAATATTTGAACTTGGGTCCTAGAATCCCAGGGCCAGCTGTGGCAAAAAAATAATGAAATAAAATAAGGCCATGACTTGGAATTTGCACCATTTTTCTGGCAGGCCTGGGATTTGAACTCAGCATCTGGGTATCTCTGTGTCACTGTGGGTGAAGGGGAAGCTCACCCTCCTTGAAGACAAGAAATTCAAACCAGTTCCCAGGGCCTGAATTGAAGCTCCAGCACTGGAAAAAATACACACATGAGTTCAGTGAATATGATGTTTATTACCCTTATTCATTTATTGTTATTACACATATAACATTTCATTTATTACATCTTATCATACGTGATATATTTGCATATGAATTATACATCATACTGAGACCCAGGACTTTTTTTTAGGAAAAAAATGTGTCAAAAGTATCTTCTTACTACATGAATACATTTTTGGCAATGCTGGGATTTCAACTCACGGCCTACAATGTCCAATACATAAATGGGATCAAAGTCTTAGCACACCAACCTCTGGAAAACTGAGATGCCAGGAAGTTCTAAGGACCTGTTACCTGTTATCAAGCCACAGTAGTTCCCAATATATATACATAAATATACATATATATATATACATATATATATATGTGTGTGTGTGTAGATTGCTGTATATATATATATATATATATATGTAGAGAGAGAGAATGTGAGGATATTATTAAATGTTATATATATAGTTACCAATAATTAGTTATTAAGTTATGTCTCCATTTAATGATACATAGTTACCAATAATTAGTTATTAAATTATGTCTCCGTTTAATGATACATAGCTACCAATAATTAGTTATTAAATTATGTCTCTGTTTAATGAAGTATCATGGTTGAATACTTATGAAAGCATTAATTAAAAATTATTCAATATCATTCCATTAGGGAAATCATAACATGGTACTAGAATGGAAGATATAAATCCAATGATTTATGTGTGGCTTTCTAAAATAGAATCATGAATTAACTGCAAATTTAATTACTTTTATAACATTCCATTATCCTTCACACAAATAGGAATGAGTTTGTCAGGATCTCCCTCCATTTCTGTGTGGCAGTCCTGGGGTTCAAACTCCAGGCCTGGGAAGTTTACTTTGAATGCAAACCATTGGAATGACACTGATTTCAGATTGTCATGATTAAAAAAAGAACAAGAAGAAGCAAAGAAAGCCAGGTGTCAGTGGCTCCTGTTTGTAATCCTAGCTCCTCAGGAGTCTGAGATGTAGAGAATGCCAATTTGAATTCAGCCAGGGCAGGAAAGTCTGCAAAACTCTTATTTCTAAGAGATCACAGGAAAATATCCCCATGTGTTGGGGCTTTGGCTCAAGGGCAGTGTGCTACTCTTGAGAAAGAGGAGATTAAGGATAAGGCCTAGGTTCATATTTCAACCTGAGACCTGCCAAAGAAAAAAAGAAGGCAGTAACTCCATGTCTCTGTGTATGTATGGATGATGTATGGATGATATGCATTCAGCAGGTTGCCCATGACCAGAGCCCCAACATGTGAATGCTGGGACAAGCCCTCAGAGAGTACTAAGCCAGTAGCTTGAACAAAGCATCCTTCTCTGCCATTTAATAACTGAAGCCCAGAAGGCTTGCCTTGGCTGGTGTATTGAACGGGTTCATTATGTTCTGGCTGAGGTGTCCCATTGGGACATCTAGCAGCCAGCCACTGCCTCCAGGGAGACCACTGTTCCTAGGCTGTAGGTATTGTGGAAGTTTCTGGCTCCATATTCCCTATCCCTCTGTAGGACGTGAGCCTAGATCTCTGGGGCCTGGTGGCTATCACTCATTCATCATTCCTCATTGCCGAGTCCCGCTCTGGTCCCAAATCCTGGCAAAGATTTGAAATGCCCATCCATTTCTGTGCTGAAAAGTGTATGCCAATAAATCCCACCCTCATAGTTCCTGTTAGAAATAATCCTTGGGCTGTGAATGTGGCTAAGTGGTAGAGTGCTTACCAAGCAAGCATGAAGCCCTGGGTTGGATTCCTCAGTATCACATAAACAGAAACAGCCAAAAGTGTCACTGTGGCTTCAGTGATAGAATGTAGCCTTGAGCAAAAGCAGCTCAGGAACATGCCTAGACCCTGAGATCAAGCCACAACACTGGCAAAAAAATGTGAGCTTGGTGAGACATACACTTCTTGAACTCAGAGGAGAGCCGAGGTAGGTAAGAGGTAGAGGGCAGGTGGTGGTGGCTCAGCCCTGTAATAATAGCACTCAGGAAGTTGAGATCTGAAGATTATAACTGTAAGCCTGTGCAGGCAGGAAAGTCTATATGAGACTCTTTTCTCCAATTAAGCACCAAAAAAACCAGAGCTGTGGTACAAGTAATAGAATGCTATCCTTGAGCATAAAAACTCAGGGATAACATCAAGGCCATGAATTCTAAACCCAGGACTGGCACCCCCCCCCCACACACACACCAAGATAGAGCATTTGACAGTCAGCCTGCACTAGTTCGATCTCTAGAAACTCAGTATTAAAAAAAAGTGAGAGAAAGGAAGGAAAGACTTGCTCCAGGAGGTGATATGACCAGTGCCAAAATTCCACAGGAGTTCTAAGATGTGGAACAGGACAGAGGACCAAGGGAAGAAGGTGCAGAGCATGTGCAAAGGTCCTGAGGGGTGGTGTAGAGCAGGTGGTGTGGGTGGAATGAAGTTCTATGGCCTCAGACAAGTCTGGCAGAACACTGAAGGCTGGGTCAAGGATTGTACTTGAGTCACAGGTAGGGCAGAGGGTGGCATCCCAAAATGGGGCTCAGGGGAAGATTAGCTTGACTTTTTACCAAAGACCCAAGACAATTTCTGTGGCTGGAAGCCTATTTTACACAGCTCCTGACCTTCAGGCCCCCTTTGCATGGAGGAGTCAAGGCAAATGAAGGGAAGAACTCTTGCTCAAGAGAAGCTTCTACCCAATGCCTCCAGTGGCTCAACCCCTGTAAATCTAGCTATTCAGAAGTCTGAGATCAGAGATCGTTGGTAAAAGCCAGCTCAGTGGAGGAAAATTAGTGACACTCTTCTATCCAATGAACTACCAAAATCCAGAAATCAAGCTGTGGCTCAAGTGGTAGAGTACCAGCCTTGAGGGAAAAAGTTAAGAGACCAGAGCCCAGACCCTGAGTTCAAGCCCCGGTACTGGCACAGAAAAAATAAAGGAAGTTTTCAGGAGATCCCAGTCCACTGTGGTGAAAGGCCATTATCAGCTGGGCGCCTGTGGCTCATGCCTGTCAGCCTCGGTATTGAAGCCTGAGACCTGAGGATCAATCAAATTTAAAAGCTAGCTTGGGCACTCTTATGTAAAATGAATCACCAAAAAGCTGGGAAGCAGAGCTACTGTAGTTCAAGTGGTACAGCACCAACCTTGTGAAAACAAGCTAAAGGATAGCACCTAGGCTCTGAGTTCAAGTCCCGGTAAACACACACACACACACACACACACACACACACACACACACACACACACACACACAAACACACATACACACACTAATATCCTTAATAGGTGCCAATTGCTTATCCCAGCAATCCTAGCTACTCAAGAGGCTGAGATCTTAGGATGGCAGCTTGAAGCCAGAAAAGACAGGAAAGTCCATGAGATTCTTATCTCCACTAAACTACTAAAAAAAGATGAAAGGTGAGCTCTGGTTTAAGTGGTAGAATGTTAGCTTTGAGCAAAAGAAGCTCGGGGACATTGCCTAGGCCCTGAGCCCCAGCTCTAAGATTTTTTTTAAAAGTCATCCTTTGCCACCCCTAAAGGTCATAAATCCTGATTTTGGTCATCCTAGACCTCACATCCACTCCTGCCACTTCCACAGTACTGCCACAATTGGCCAGTGTGTGGCCAACACTGGGTTAAGAAGTGAAAGTACGTAAGGGCGTGTATAGCCAGGTCAACACTAATACCCCAAAACAATGAGGTATTGGCCATACCAGTCTCTCATCCCCCAGTTCCCTGGTCCTGGAAGCTAAAGTTTGTGCCTCTGTATTCTGAGCATCTGCAATTATTTAGAAGGACCTGAGAGGCTCAGTTGGGACCGGAAGATAGACTGTCCTGTGATAAAGTACATTTACATTTCCTAGACACTGACATATACTTCCAAGCCACCTTGGCCTCACCTCCCATGAAGCCCTAGATCATCCTTGCTTGGACAGCCTTCAGTCAGCTGTCAATCTCGAGTTGCCAGAGCCACCAGCAATCCCTGATTCCCCACTCCACTGCCAGCCTGATGAGAGGCAGCGGAGACCCTATGCCAGCTGGCATCACTGATCCAGAATCCCCTGGAGGCGGCCAAATATTGCAAAAGCGAGACTTGTGCCCTAGAGAAAAGTTGGAACACAGGCCTGTGGCAATTTAGGACTCATTGTAGACCCTAATAGGGGGCTAAAGCAAGGTCGGTGTGAAGGAGAGGCACCATCTGAGATCAGAAAGAGGCAGACCAGCAACCAGGAAAGGGACAGAAAAAGACGAGGGAAAATTACACACACACACACACACACACACACACACACACACACACACACACACACACACACACACACACACACACACACACACAAACACGGATATTCCAAGCCCTTAGCAGTTCCTGAGAACAATACCATGAACTCCTTCTATTAGGATCACATCCAACCCCTGAGAAGATGGCACTATCATACTCAGACTAACTGTAGACACAGCATTGAGCCTCTCATAGCTGGAATGCTCATAACCAAGCATGGAATTTCCTACCGAACACACTGCAATGTGGAAAACTCAGCAACCTCTTTGTTTATTGTTGGTCATGGGGTTTGAACTCTGGGTCAGGGAGCTGTCCTTCAGCACTTCAGCTGAAGATGAGCACTCTACAATTTGAGCCATAGTGCCATTTCCTGTTTTCTGGTGGCTCATTGTATATCAAGACCCACAGACTTTCCTGCCCAAGCTAGCTTTGAATCGTGGTCTTTACATCTTAGCTTTATGAGTAGCTAGGATGACAGTTGTGAGCCACAGCAGGCACCAGATTCATCCATCTTCATATACCCAGAGGAAACCAAATTCATCAGGCCACAAACTTCTTGCAACTCTTTAATTCAGGCTTTGACACCCAGCATGCAAATCCATCCTTCATTAGGGAGAATACAGACACAACAATCCCACCCCTGCACCCATTTGCCCACTCCCTGCCTGCCATAGGCTTTGACCACTTGAGTTCTTGGCAAGGCCCCATCCATTCTACTGTGGCTTCAAAGTGGTGCAAACTTGGGGAGTTCTTAGAAATGTCTGTAAAGTGAGGCCAGCACCTGGTCTCTCAATCACAACACCCTCCCACACACACCTCTAAATCTTTGCAGCGAAGATGTTTTACTTTCTTTTTTTCGATTGTGGGCTTGAACGCTGGGCCTGGGTGCTGCCCCTGAGCTCTTCAGCTCAAGGCAAGCACTCTACTACTTGAGCCACAGCACCCCTTTCAGGTTTCTGGTTGTTTGTTGGAGATAAGTGTCTCAGGGTCCTTCTTGCCCAGTCTGGCTTTGAGCCGTGATCCTCAGATCTCAACTCCTGAGTACTTAGGATGACAGCCATGAGCAACTGGCACCCAGGAAAACATATTTTTCAATGCCTGTCATCCTATCCTCTCAGGAGACTGAGATCTGAGGACTGCAGTTGGATGAAACCCTTGGCAGCAAAGTGCATGAGAACTCTTTATCTCCAATTAAACACCCAAAAAACCTGGAAGTGGAGCTGTGGCTCAAGCAGTAGAGGGATCGCCTTGAGCTGAAGAGCTGAGGGATAGTGCCCAAGCCCAGAGTTCAAGCCCCATGCCTGACCAAAAATGTATTCAGTTTTCACTAACAAATAGGAACAAATTTGAGAGTCTGAATAGTAACTAGAGCATTATCATTATATTTATTTCTCAGTGATCATTCTTGTAATGATTAATGAGAGTTTTCCAGCCAGGTTAAACTTGAGAGTTAGTGAGGTAATGGATTAGATGGTAAGTAAATCTGAAATTGTTTTAGGGTACAGGGGTTCAGAAAAATGTAGGATCATTGGAAACTACAGTATTTTTCCTGATAAGAGAATTTGAGGACAAATAATATAATACTTCATGTTAGGGAACAAGATAACTTGAGAGGTAGAGTCAGAAAATTTGTGGGAATTAGGGCAAATTGAAACCCATTTCCAGAGTGCAAACTGGAGTATCCATTAGAATGATTTAAAACTAGAGTTTTTTTCTTAAACATTAGAATTGGACTATCATTAGAGTGAAAGTTAGGTTTCAGTTCCAGCTGGAGTTAGAGTTAGCCTTAGGGAAATGGAAAGCTTAGGGTCAAACTGAAAGTAAATCTTCGAATAACAAATCTAGTTAGAATTAGGATGAATGTGAAATAAGAAACTGATAATAATATTAAGATTAGGGAATGATTAATGCGAGGGTTATCCTCAATATTCCAGTTAGGGTTCAGGTTAAAAAAATGGCAAGAGGAGTTCCGGGAAGAAGGCGGAGGAGAAGCTGGAATCTGAACAAGCTCTCGCATAGAAAGCAGTTTTAGAGTTCCAGTGAATAGTACTAAGCCAGAGAATCACACCAAGTGTGCCATCACAGGACAGAGAGTTAGACACGAGAGGGGAAGTCAAGGCAAGGAGACACACCTGAGCGCTTGCCAGCAGCTGCCGCGGTGGCGGCAGGGTCGCGGCGCTGACAGCAGCCACACCTAAGCCACAGAGTCCGGGACGAAGGAGCCAGAAGGAGCGGGCCAGTGGATTCTACTCAACACCAGCAAGAACTGACAAGGAGCATACATCTTCATCCTGAAGTTTGCAGACCAGACGTCCTCACTCCTTCTCAGCGAGCAGAGGAGGGAAGGCCACCCCTCCCCCCCCACAGCACTGGTGATCTCCATCTTGGATATCGACAAAGATTGGAGGAGCTGCCAGCTCCAACTCAGGCCTAGGAATAAAACGAGTCATTTAGCAGGTCAAAAGAACTTACCGGGGAAGTGACCTGCCAGACTCAGCTCCATCAAGGGAAAAGTCACCCAGCTCAGGCGCCAGCCATTGGAGTGGCTTTCCTCACTGGGTAACCAGAGCCAGAGGCTGCCCCTCCCTCTAGCAGTCTCAACAATCAATTGAAAAACAGAAACCCTGAGAATGGCTCCGGGCTGGGCTCTGTGAGTTTTTCACAAAATAGCCCCAGGGAAAAGCTACTGTTAATTGAAAGGCCTCAACTCTACCCAGAACATAGCCTCATCACTGCATCCCCCTCTTTTGTAATTCTCAAAGCAAATCACCCTCCCATTAAACTAACCTGGGAGGGGGATCTCAAAATCTTGGGTAAAGCAGAGCATTTTTCTGCCCGTTCAAACAAACCAACTTAAGAAACCAATCAAGCCACAGGACCTCAAGCTGACCAGAGACTCCAACAAGAGGCTGGTTACAGACAAAAGTGAGATACAGGATTCTTCCCACCCCTCCCAAAAAAATCAAAAAAAATCAAAGAACTTTTTTTTTTCTTTTTTCTTCTTCTCCTTTTCTTTTTTCTTATTTTTTGGTACCTTATATATAAATTTTTTTTTCCTTTTCTAAAACTTTTATTAATCTTTAATTTTTGTCTTTTTTGAAAAAACATTTTTTTCCAGTAACCTTTTTTTCCTCTTATAATTTTTATTTTAGGAATACGTGAATGTGCGTTTTCCTTTCTTTTCTTGTCTTCTCTCTCTTTTTCTTTCTTTCGTAATTATCTTTTTGTCTTTTGTCTAGTCCTACTGAACTTCTGATCTTTTTTCTCCCTTTCTTATCCTTTTTCACCTTTTCCTCTCTTTTGTTCTTCCTTATGTGACTTAATTCTTGTCCTGCACATCCTCAGATAAATACGTAGTTAACTAGTAGACCCTATCCCCCATTGTGTACACACTTAATCCACAAATTTATTACTCAATTCAAAACCTCTGAGACTTAAATTCTTTAATAGCAGTACTACCTCTTCATACCTATATAATATTTTAAGCATTTTTTTAAGTTTTTCACATCTCCTCTATTTCCATCCCCTTCTCCCAATATATTCACATTCCTCTCTAAATAGATGGTTTTTTAATCTCCATAATTATATTAACTTTTACATTTGTATTTTTTTCTGGTCTCTTTTCATTTCCCTTTCCCTTTCTTCTTTTTCTCTCTCTCTCTACTTGCATCCTACCCAACCTATTTCCTGCATTGAGATTAGGACATAGTTAACTCTCCCTGTGCCTCCCCATACCAATCTATTCCTATTTTTTACACACACCTCTCCCTAACCCTAAAAATTTCTGGTTTTCCAAATTCTTCTCTGCAGTTCGAAGCCCATTAACATATAGTTGTTTGATGTTGAATAGATGTATCTGTTGAACTAGATTGTATCTGTAGACTATTGGCTGTACAAATGCAAACTTTGGTTGATGGTTGCCTTAAGATAGTGTTCTAGCACAAAACTGGTGCTATTTTCATCTGAAATGGGCATATTAAGCCGGAAAAACACACACAAAAAAAATGGCAAATCTGGGTATCTCAATTCCCAATCTCGATAATCAGGGGTCAGAACAGATAATGAATAATCCAGAGGAGAGTTCCCAAATAGCTCTACAAACACTGCTGGCAAACATGATAAATGAGAAGTCTGACAACTTACAAAGGACTCTGTATGAGTGTGATAGGGAGAGACAGGAGGCATCCTAAAAATTTATACAGGAATATCAAAAGCGTGAGGAAGCAACTCAAAAACTGATACAGGAATTGAGTGAACAACTTGAGAATACTCAAAGAGAAAGGGAGGAATGGCATGAGCAGGCTGAGAACACTCAAAGAGAACTTCAGGAATCCCACGAATGGGAAGAAAGAGAACTGCAGGAATCCCACCAACGGGAAGAAGCTAATCAAAGAGTAATACAGGAATTGAGAGACCAGGTAGAGAATACACAAAGATCAATAAAGGCATTCATGGAATCCATTAACAAAGAGCTGAAGGAAGTCAGGGAGACCACAAAGGGAATGCTGAATGGAACCCAACAGAAGGACTGGGAGTCCAAAGAAACCATAACCAATCAACTAAGTGATTTGAGAACAAACACTGAACACCAAATTAAGGAAGTAAAGAAATTCATACAAGACCTAAAACAGAGCTTCAACAAAGAACTTGAAGCTGACCAATTAGAAGGAAAAGAGATAAAAAAACAAAGTAGAGAGTCTTGACAGCAGTTTAGACCATGCAGAAGATCGAATCTCAGGGATTGAAGACAGCATAGATATTATAGAGAAAGATCATACAACCATCCAAGACAAGTCCAAAAAATATGATAGATCTATCTAACACCTGGAAGACACCATCAGAAGGCCTAATCTAAGCATAATAGGTATAGAGGAGAACCAAGAAGCAGAGGTTAATGGTCTAGGAAATTTGTTTAACAGGATCCTTGCAGACAACTTCCCAAACATACAAAAAGATAGGCCTATTCAGATACAAGAAGCTTTTAGAATCACAAATAGACCAGACCAGAATAGGACATCCCACCTTCACATTATAATCCACACAGGATCAACTCAGACCAAGGAAAAGATCCTTAAAGCTGACAAGGAGAAAAGATTAATCACCTATAAAGGGAAACCAATTAGAATCACCTCAGATTTCTCAGCAGAGACAATCAAAGCAAGAAGAGCCTGGAATGATGTATGCCATGCCCTAAAAACAAACAACTATCAACCAAGAATACTGTACCCAGCTAAACTCTCCTTCATAACTGAAGGCCAAATAAAAACCTTCCATAGCAAATAAAAATTGAAACAATACATCTCCACCAAATCAGCCCTACAAAAGATTCTTAATGATGTCCTACACATAGAAAACCAACAAGACCGCAATAAAGGCCAAGAAACTGCACCCAAACGGAGAATCCAAGAACCATAGGAAGAACCCAGTTTTTGCAGCCCCCAAGAAGGTGAATAACATGACAGGAACTCCCAAATACGTCTCAGTCCTATCTCTTAACCTTAACGGACTGAACTCTCTAATTAAGCGACATAGAGTATGTGGTTGGATTAAAAAACAAGACCCTTCTATCTGCTGCCTGCAGGAATCACTTCTTGCCCGTAAAAACAAACACATTTTCAATGTTAAAGGCTGGAACAAAATCTACCAAGCAAACGGCCCCCATAAACAGGCGGGATTTGCAATCCTAATATCAGATAAAATAGACTTCAAATTAAAATTCGTGAGAAGAGATAAAGAAGGTCGCTACATACCAATTAAAGGATCTCTCCTTCAGGAGGATATTACAATTCTAAATATCTATTTGCCAAACAATAGAGCACCCAAATTTATCAAAGAAACACCACTTTCCCTCAAATCCCATATAGATCCAAAGACATTAATTGTTGGGGATTTTAACACACCAATATCCCCACTAGATAGATTAACTCGGCAAAAACTCAACAGAGAAACCGCAGTCCTAAACAGCTGTATAGATCAACTAGACTTAACAGACATCTACTGAACATTTCACCCAGCAGCATCAGAATACACGTTTTTCTCAGCAGCACATGGAACGTTTGCTAAAATAGACCACATATTAGGGCACAAAGGAAACATGTCTAAATTCAGAAACATTGAAATTATACCTTGCATTCTCTCTGACCACAAGGGAATAAAATTAGAACTCAATTCCAAAAGCCACCAAAGAAAGTCCGGTATCACATGGAGGCTGAACAACACAATGCTGAATCATGAGTGGGTCATGGAAGAGATTAGAAAGGAAATTCAAATGTTCATGCTATGCAACAAAAATGAACACACAAATTACCAGCTCCTATGGGACACAGCAAAGACAGTACTCAGAGGCAAGTTTATAGCTCTGAGCTCCTACATCAACAAATTGGAGAGATCTGAAACTAGCAATTTAATGACACATCTAAACCTCCTTGAATAAGAGCAGCAAGATTAACCCCAATCGAGTAGATGGAAAGAATTAATCAAAATTAAATCAGAATTAAATGAATTAGAATCCAAAAGAAAACTATAGAAACAAACAACAAAACAAAGAGTTGGTTCTTCAAAAAAATTATCAAAATTGACAGACCCTTAGCAAATCTTATCAGAAAAAGAAGAGAACACACCCAAATTAATAAACTCAGAGATGAGAATGGAAACATCACCATGGAAACAACCAAGATTCAGAACATTATAAGGGAATACTTCTCAAAACTTTATGCCAATATGTTTGAGAACTTGACAGAAATGGACCTTTTCCTAGCAAATATTGACATGCCAAAACTAAACCAAGATGAGGTAAACTATCTTAACAGGCCAATATCAAGCATAGAAATAGAAACAGCAATAAGAGACCTCCCAGCTAAGAAAAGTACAGGACCAGATAGTTTTACATCGGGATTTTACAAGGCCTTCAAAGCTGAGCTCACACCAATACTCCTCCAACTGTTCAATGAAATTGAAAGAGAAAGCTTACTACCGAACACATTCTATGAAGCCATCATAACACTCATCCCAAAACCAGGCAGGGACTCATCAAAGAAAGAGAACTATAGACCCATTTCTTTGATGAACATTGATTCAAAGCTTCTCAACAAAATTTTGGCCAATAGACTTCAACAATTCATCCAAAAAATCATACACCACGATCAAACAGGATTCATTTCAGGGATGCATAGCGGTTCAATATTCGCAAATCAATTAATATTCATCACATCAACAGGAGCAAGAATAAGAACCACATGGTTATCTCAATAGATGCAGAAAAAGCATTCGACAAGAACCAAGACCCCTTTATGATGAAGGTTTTGGAAAAATTAGGAATCCATGGAACATTACTCAATACAATAAAGGCTGAATATGACAAACCTACAGCCAGCATTATACTCAATGGTGAAAAACTAAAGCCATTTCCTCTTAAATCAGGAACAAGACAAGGATGCCCACTCTCTCCAATTCTCTTCAATCTAGTATTAGAATGCCTAGCTACAGCAATAGGACAAGATACAGCTATAAAGGGGATCCATATAGGGAAAGAAGAAATAAAACTCTCCCTCTTTGCAGATGACATGATCTTATATTTAAAGAATCCCACAGTCTCCACTCCCAAATTACTCAAGCTGATTCAAAACTTTGGCAAATTAGCAGGGTATAAAATTAACCCCCCAAAATCAATGGCTTTTCTGTATGCCAACAATGAGAAAAGTGTGGCTGAAATTAGGAAAGCAACTCCATTTGGAATAGCCCCACAAAAAATAAAATACCTATGGATTAACTTAACTAAAGAGGAGAAGGACCTCTATGATGAAAACTTTAAAATCTTAAAAAAGGAATTCAACACAGAACTTAAAAAATGGCAAAACCTCCCATGCTCCTGGATTGGAAAGATTAACTATGTGAAAATGGCAATACTTCCCAAGGCTATCTACAAATTAAACGCAAAACCTATCAAAATTCCAACCTCATTCTTCAAGGAAATAGAAGAGGCAATCCAAAAATTCATATGGAACAATAAATGACCCCAAATAGCAAATACGCTCCTCAACGGAAAGAACACTGCTGGAGGAATATCAATACCAAATTTCAAACTCTACTATAAAGCCATACTAATCAAAACAGCTTGGAATTAACATAAGAACAGACCTCAGGACCAAAGGAATAGAATTGAAAACCCAGAAATGAACCTACAGACCTAGAGCCATCCAATCTTTGATAAGGGAGCTAAAACAATAGAATGGAAGAAAGACACCCTTTTCAGTAAATGGTGCTGGCAAAATTGGTTAAGTACATGTGGAAAATTAAAGCTAGATCCTTATATATCACCCTGCAACAGAATCAAATCCAAATGGATCAAAGACCTTGAACTCAAAGCAGACACTCTGAAAACATTACAGGATGGAATAGGAGAAACCCTAGGTCTCCTCGGCTCAGGCCGAAATTTTCTGAATAGAGACCCGGAAACACAACCCATCAAGAAAGGTTGGACAAATGGAATTGCATAAAGTTGCAGAGCTTCTGCCAGCAAATGACATAGCTAGGAATATCAATAGAAAGCCCACGGATTGCGAGAAGATCTTTACTAGCCATACAACGGACAAGGGTCTCATATCTAAAATATACTTGGAACTCAAAATATTAAACCCCCAAAAACAAATCCTCAAAGAAACAACTGCCCAATAAATAAGTCGGCGAAAGACTTAAAGAGAAACTTCTCTGAAGAAGAAAGACGGATGGCCAATAGACAAATGAAGAAATGTTCAACATCCCTAGCCATAAAAGAAATGCAAATCAAAACAACATTGAGATATCACCTCACATCATGTAGAACGGCAAAAATCAAGAACTCTAACTATAACAGATGCTGGAGGGGATGTGTACAGAAAGGAACCTTACTTCATTGTTGGTGTGAATGTAAACTTGTTCAACCACATTGGAAAGCAGTATGGAGGTTCCTCAAAAGACTTCACATAGAACTCCCCTATGACCCAGCAATCCCACTTTTGGGCATTTACCCAAATGTTTACAAACAAGACCACACTAAAGCTACCAGCACAACTATGTTTATTGCGGCATTATTTACCAAAGCTAAGATATTGAACCCACCCTGATGCCCCTCAGTAGATGAATGGATCAAGAAAATGTGGTATATATACACAATGGAATTCTATGCCTTCATCAGAAAGAATGACATTGCCCCATTTGTTAGGAAATGGAAAAATTATATTAAGTGAAATAAGTCAGGCCCAAAGAAACATAGGTCCCATGGTTTCCCTTATTTGTAATACCTAGTAGATGTATGAGTCAAGCGGAAAAGGTCAGATAATGTGATGTCAGGAAAATGAACACTCAGATATGTATTTTAATGTTTTTTTTCTTTCATGCATGTGTTTCTAATGCATTTATAAGATTATCTCTTTGTTGCTTTGTATGTCCCTCCCCCACAGTATAATGCCTGCTTTCACTATATTTGATGTCAGTATAACTTGTGGAGGAGATGGGGAAAAACCAGTTCTTTAAGGATACAGGTGGACCTGTTGCAACAATGAGAAGTACAAGTTGTCATGTCCAAAACGAGCTTTACAACGTCGTTGCTGTTGGGGGGGAGGGAAAGGGGGAGGAAGGAGAAGGATTGGGATTGGGGGGGAGGGGGGAAGGGATGTGAAGGGTAAACAAAGGAGGAGGCTGCAATGCTTGGTAAGAAATGTACGCATTATCCTGCACATGTAATTGTAACTCCTCTGTATCGTATGTTCACAAATAATATTAAATTAAATTTTAAAAAATGGCAAGATACTCAGTAAAACTACAAACTATTTTTAGAAAGATGAGTTGAATCAAAGTTAAGATGAATAAATAGTAATGTGTTTGTATGGCTTTTAGAATCCAAAGGCTATTAGTTCTAATGTTAGGGTAACTGTTCTAGTTCACGTTAGGCTTAGGCTTAGGGAAGGGTAAGCTTTACGGTAAAACTGAGTTTTCTGCTAATATTTTCAAGTAAAATAAGTTTGAGGTTTAACAAAAACTACAGAGTTTTATTTTTAAGGTTGAATTGGGTTAAATTTAGCGTTAGGTTTCTACTAAGGTTTATATATAGTTAGTGTTAGGTATTTGAAGTATATTTTAAATAAACCTTTAACTCCTTTTTGGAGATATAGGAGTTCAGTAAACGTTAAGATCAGTGGAAACTGTGATAGATTTCATGATATGAAGATTTGAGGTTAATGATTCATAATAGTGAACGATTTCAGGGTCCAAGTCAGGGAATTTGTAGGATTTCGAACAAACTTCAAATCATTTCAAAGACAATGAGTATCTGTTAGAATGTGTCTAAACTCGAGTGTTTTCCATTAATTTTAGGATTGGGTTACTATTAATATCAAGGTTACTCTTCGGGTTCTGTCCAAGATTAGAGTTAGGATTAGGGAAATGGAAGGTTGAGAAATTGAGTGACTTACTTTCTTTGTGTATATATATGCACTATTCTAAGGCTTGAACTCAAGGCTTGGCTTCTGCCCCTGAGCTTTTTGCTGTAGGCTAGCATTCTACCACTTAACTCATGCTTCCACTTCCAGCTTTCTTTGACAGTGAATTGGAGATGAGAGTCTCACAGACGTTCCAATCTAAGCTGACATTGAACTGAGATCCCCAGATATCTGCCTTCTGATATAAGGTACTACTTATGCCCAGGAAAGTGCCCAAATTATACTTATTTATTTTACTTGTGTTCGAGATTGAGACTTGAATTCATTATCTGACAGCTTTGCACACTAAGTAGCACTCTGCCACTTGAGCCATATCTTCAAAAGTGATTATTTTAAATAGCTGGAAATCATTAAATTTTCTTCAGATGATAAGTATCATTAGTGTTGTTCTAAAACTTTTCCTAATCAAAAAAATTTATTGACCCTAGAGTTTATCTGAACAGATTCTCCTGCTTTGCTTCTAATTGCATAACATTGTAAGGACATGATTTTTTAATTATTATTTTAAGTAGGAAAGCAGTTATCATTAAACAAAACAGTTTATGCGTACTATATACCTTGATCAATGTCAACCCTTTCAACATTCTCATCCATCCCTCCCCTATACACCTCTTCCTTCACTCTTCTTAATTTTGTAGGATATTTACTGGATTCCTCTCTGCATTTTACCCCTTTTCTCCTATTCAATCTTCTACCTTTTCCCACTTCACTCCTCTATTGACTACCCACTTCCATATGATCCAGCAATTCTACTCCTGGGCATTTACCCGAAAGATTACAAACCAGGATATAGTAACGTTTTCAGCACAACCATGCTTACAGAATCAGCCCAAATACTCCTCAAGAGAGAAATGAACCAAGTAAATGTAATACACCCACACACACACACACACACACACACACACACACACACACACACACACACACACACACACACACACTCATACACACACACACACACACACACACACATACACACACTGGAAATTCTACTTACCCATCAGAAGAATATTGTACCATTTGTATCTCTCATTTCTCATTTCATCTGCCTGGTATCTCATTGCCATCATATTGTCCCTGTACTGCAGTAACTGACACATGCAAACTGATGTAAAAGATTTTCAGGTTATGGGTTAACCATAGATTCCTGAGTAGGAATTCTCTGCTCATTCTCTTTGTCTATTCATGCCTTTGAGTAGTGATTGTACAGATTCATTTGAACCATTTGCTACACAGAAAAGAGATGAACCATACATATATATGTATGTATATATATATATATATGATTATATATACACACACACATATATATATACATACATGGATATATGCACACATATGGATATATATTAAATACTTGAATATTTTTTATGTTTTCAAGAATTATGGAGCTAACAAACATCACATGCATTTTCCTACCTTTTCAACTTTTTCAAAACCTAAAGAACTTTGTCTCTTTTGAATACCCAATTTTTAAGATAATATCACCATCTCTGATCTGTCAGTGGCCTTGAAATTAGATGTTAAAATAGGACAAAGTTTTTTAGGCTTTTTGGTGGAAGAGAGGAGTATTACTAGGGTTCTATTCAGGTGTTCTCTGCTTGCTAGATAGGACTTTAGTTGTATAGCAACAAGCAGTTCAATTACTTTTGCCATACTTCTGGTCCATTTTATTTACTTGAGGTCTTGAACTTTTTGCCCGGGTTTGATCTCGGATTGACTGAATGATCTTAGATTGCTTCTTATGTCTCGCACACAATTAGCTCGGATTAAAGATGTGAAATACTATGGCCAGCTCATTTGTTGAGATGGCTGTCTTGGCAGTTATTTCTTTGGCCTGGCCTGAGACAAAGATCCTTGTCATTTCTGCTTCCCAATCAGCTGGGATTACAGATGGGGCTACTATACTTGGTGTACATGACACCTTCTGGTTTTTTGTGTGTGTGTGTGTCGGTCGCAGGGCTTGAACTCTGGGCTCGAGCATTGTCCCTGCACTCTTCAGCTCAAGGAGAGTGCTCTACCGCTTGAGCCACAGCACCAGCATCGGTTTTATAGTGGTTTTATTGGAGATAAGTGTCTCACGGACTTTTGCTCGAACTGTCTTTGAACCGTGATCCTCAGATCTCAGCATCCTGAGTAGCTAGGATTACAGGCGTGAGCCAACGATGCCCGGCATACCTTCTATTTTTTAAAAGAGGTTTTCATTGTAAAAATGCTGTGTAGAGGGGTTATAGTTACATGAGAAAGTTAATGAGTACATTTTCTATCAAGCATTGTTACCTCCTCCTTTGTTTTTCCCCTCCCTTTCCCTCCCACCTCCACAAATACACTCCCCTCTACTCCCTTCCCCTCTTCCCCACCTATATTGTAAATATACATTTTCAACATAGTGTCTTGTGCATCTCATTGTTACAATGCGTCAACCTGTATCACTATTTATCTATTTTGTTTTGTCCCTTCCCCTCCAGAAGCTAGAGATGGGTGTATACAAGATGCAGGGCACCGACACTAAATACAGTGAAAACGAAGGTTAAACCATGGGGGAGGAACATAAAAAGAAAAAAAACACATGGTAGATTATAAATCCTATCTTGGGGTTCATTTTGCTTAACAGCATCTTATCTGGTCATATGGACATACCTTTTGAACTTTTATGCTTGTCGCAGACATATAATAGTTATTGCAAATAAGGGAAACCATAGGACCAATGATTCTTTGGTTTTGGCTTACTTCACTTGATATAAAGTTTTCTAAGATCTCACTTAGAGCCATCCTATGATCCAGCAGTCCCCATTTTTGCGCATTTACCCAAATGATCACCAACAAGACCATACTAAGCTACTGGTACAACTATGTTTATTGCAGCATTATTTACCATAGCTAAGATATGGAACCAATGCAGATGCCCCTCAGTAGATGAATGGATCAAGAAAATGTGATACACACACACACACACACACACACACACACACACACACACACACACACACACACACACACACACACACACACTGGAATTCTATGCCTCCAATCAGAGAAAATGGCATCGCCCCCATGTGCTAGGAAATGGAAAGACGCAGAAACAATTATATTAAGTGATTAAGCCAGGCTCAAATAACCACAGGTCCCATGGTTAATCTTACTTGGAGTAACTTGTACATGGTACCGTATAAGAGGATGTTATGTGAAAGGAACCCCAAGATAGGGACACAAATGTTTTTATTACATGAGATTCTTATCTCTATATAATCCCCAAATAAAGTTGGAAGGGGAGCTGTCATTTAAATACAGAGCACCACCTTTGAGGGAAAAAGCCTAAGTGACAAGGTAAGGTCCTAAGTTTAAACCATAATATCAGCCCTCAAAAAAGTTGATTTCTTTTCCTTGAGGTTTTTATTAAATTGCTCCGGAAAATAATCGACGTTGCATTTATGTTTAGCATTACTATTAAAATCATGTTATATTTATTTATGTTATTCTTTATTTTCTTAAATTTTACTTACACTTTAATATCCAGTAATGATAAGAGATGATTACTGTTTCACAAGTTTTTATGTCAGTTGAATATATGGATGAGAGGTGCATACAAGGAGTTTGGACTGAAAATAGATATTTGCAAGGTCTTCACATAAGAATTGATAGTTGAAGGAGCTGTGGGCATGTATGAAATGAACTAAAGAAACCAGCAAGGAAAGATTAGGTATGATTCTGGAAAGCAAACAATTTTGGAAGAAAAACAGAGCCAGGAAAATATGTATCTTTTGGTAAGAACTTTGTAACCCACCTACACATTTAATTCCTTATTTCTAGTGGAAGGCATTTCAGTTAACTTTATTTTACAAAGTTAAACATGAATGACATTTAATACTAACTGGCCTCTGTCTCAGGTAAGCAATTATTCTAGCCAGGTGCAAGGGCTCATGCCTATAATCCTAGTTATGCAGAGAGCTGAAACATCTAGATCATAGTTCAAAGCCAGTATGGAGAGGAAAATTGGTGAGACTTTACTGTGGCACTGTGGCTCAAAGTGGCAGCACTAGTCTTTAGTAATAAATATCAGAGACAGAACCCAGGCCCTGAGTTCAAGCTCTCTGAAATTATTCTTAAAATACATGTTCTCAGTATTTCTTCAATTTGTCTAGAAGAATGTTTTAAACTTAGGGATTTTTTATTGCATGTTGTCAGAATTGATTTTTAAGATGTTCAGAGAAAAATTATTTATAGTAAGAACTGGTTTGCATTGCTTTGTATTACGTTTTGCTTCTACACCTATAGATCAGCTGGAAAGTAGATGGCCAAACCCCTCCTCCCTCCACCAAAGTTGTAAAGTTCATTTTTCAACATAATAACTTGTATATCTCATTGTTGCAGTGTGTCCACCTGTACCCGTAGTTAAACGATTTGTTTATGCCCTTCCCCTACACAAATTGTACCAACATCAAATACAGTGAAAGCAGGGGGAGAGACATAAAAAGCAATATAGAAATCATCTTAAAAATAAGTTAGAAACAACTGCATTAAATAAAAAAAATTGAATACTGATCTTGGGGTTCATTTCCCTAGCATCCATTTATGTGAACTTTTTTGCTTGCCTCAGACATATACAAGTTATTGCAAATAAGGGAAGCGATGGGACCTATGTTTCTTTGGGTCTGGCTTACTTCACTTAATATAATTTTTCCAAGTCTTTCCATTTCCTAACAAATGGGGCAATGTCATTCTTTCTGATGGAGGCATAGAATTCCATTGTGTATATACACCACATTTTCTTGATCCATTCATCTACTGAGGGGCATCTTGGTTGGTTCCATATCATAGCTATGGTAAATAATTCTACAATAAGCATAGGTGTGCTGATAGGTTTACTATGATCTTGTTTGTGATCATGTGGGTAAATGCCCAACAGTGAGATTGCTGGGTCATAGGGGAGCTCTATGTGGAGTCTTTTGATGAAACTACATACTGCTTTCCAAAGTGGTTGAACAAGTTTACACTCCCACCAACAATGCAGTAAGGTTCCCTTCTGACTACATCCCCTCCAGCATCTGTTGTTATTAGAGTACTTGAGTATAGCCATTCTAATTGGGTGAGGTGGTACCTCAATGTTGTTTTTATTTGTAATTATTTTATGGCTAGAGAGGTTGAGTATTACTTCATGTGTTTATTGGCCATCCTTTTTTCCCCTTCAGAGAAGTTTCTCTTTAAGTCTTTAGCCCACTTATTTAATGGGCAGTTGTTTCTCTGAAGATTTGTTGTTGAGGGATTTAATTTTTTGAGTTCCAGGTATATTTTAGATATGAGACCCTTATCCCTTGTATGACTAGTGCATATCTTCTCCCAATCCATAGGCTTTCTAGTGATCTGGCTAGCTTTGTCCTTTGCCATGCAGAAGCTCTGCAATTTCATGAAATCCAATTTGTCCCATTTGTCTTTGATTTTTTGTATTTCTGGGTCTCTGTTAAGAAAATTTCAGCCTGTGCCAAGGAGACCTAGGGTTTCTCCTATTCCTTCCTGTAATGTTTTCAGTGTAAGACTTCCAAATTTAAAGTTTCAAGTATTACAAGAAGATCTTTGATTCATGTTGAATGGATGTGAGTAGCTTGAGCTGTTGCATAATTCGTGTGTATGTGTGTGTGTGTGTGTGTGTGTGTGTGTGTGTGTGTGTGTGTGTGTGTGTGTGTGTGTGTGTTTGTAAGGGGGTTATGTGTATCATTGACATCAAGGATAAGGAACTTGGTTCCTTTTTCTGAGATATACATTATGATGTTTCTTTGTTGGTGGTAGACTCTGATTGCTTGCCTTTTCCTGATGTGAACATTCTAGCTCAATTTTTCAATTAAAGTTTCTTAATTATTATTGAACATAGAATGCTCTAATATTGGTTTGTCTTTAGTCTGCCATCTAGGATCTACTTTTTTTCTTAAATATTAACATTCAATATGAATTTTACCTCCTGACTAATTTTCCCCTTTAATTTGCATTTTGAAATAAGAATTATAATATCTTTGATCTCTGTATTCATGAAGGAAAACCATTTTGAATTCTCGATTTAATGTAATAACACCTGGACAGATTTGTTAGCACCAAGAACTTAAATTTTCTTTTGTAGTTTTAGTTTAAAATAACCCTCCTCTTTGTTTTTAGAATGGGTAGACAAAGAATTCCCCCAATGCCTCACAACTTTTATCTTTCATTTTGTCTGTGCTTCCTTGTCACTGCTAAATTGTTTTGGATACATGTATTAGCTACCCCAACCCGTGCAAAGCTGTTGCTGCTACCCAATTTACTGACAATACAACTCAGCAATTACAGTCACAATTACCCTTTCCCTGGTATCCTATTCTCTGCTACTCATTTTGCTACCCATAATTCTTAACACCATGGTTCCATCCACCTGATCTCTGACACCCCTGTCTCTGCTACCACATTCACAAACAAAGCAAAGCAAGAGTAGGCACAGACAGTCGACTTGGGTACTTCTCTTGCAGGCACAATGGGACGTTATTCCTCAGGTATTTAACATGAGGGACTAACTAGTGGTGGAAAGAAAAGACGTTACTCAGAGGGGACTAAAATCTAAGGATATCAACTTATAACTTGTTGCTAGGAAAAGCAGGTCCTAAGGTGAATGTTAATGAGAAAAGAAAATTTGACAAAATATTGGGGATGATATAAATAAAAATTTTAGCTTAATCTCTTCTACCAGTGATCTGAATTATTTTATGACATATATATGTAACTACTTTGCATTTTTAAAAGTATATGAAGATGCACATTTATGTGGTACTTATATTAATTTATGGAATATTTGCATATGACCATGTTAATGATTCTCAATAGTTTATGCTTTATGAACTGCTCATGAATCTGTCTTTGGCAATGTGAATTGAGCTCTCTAACAATAAATGGGATTTCATTGTCAAATACTACAAGGATATTACTGAAGCAAATACCAAAATGAATGCTGGAACAAGAAAACTGAACAAAGCTACAAGTTTGAAGGGAAGGGATCAGTGTTAAGGGCTATGATAAAAGAGAAAATCTTCACCATGTAATTTTTGTTGAATTACTGGCTTTTTAAACATTCTTAGAAAGCAGAACATGATTTTTGAATCTATCCTTTTGGAACCTCTTTAATGAGTGGTTAAACAAAAAATTATCAAAATGACTGAAAATCCACTATTAGATTAACATTATACTCAAAGTTCCCTTGAGATGCAGGTAGGCTGAATTCCTTTTCTATTAAATTAATGGAATAATCTTCCTTTTGCTTAGTTGGACAGTCCATGACACTTGTTCCAAAACAAGAAAAGATACTGGAGAGAAAAAAAGAGGAAAGAGAGCCAAGGCTGCTGAAATTAGCATATTTCCCATTTGGACTTTAATGGGTTGTGACTACAAAGAATTAGAATTTCATCTTAAGATAATAATTTCAAAATGGATGTGCTAAAGGATAGCTTGGGAATGTAATATTTAATGCTTTGGGATTACTTGAAGACAAAGGTTTACAGCAAACTTTAAATTCCAGAAAAACTGTAATGTTCCAATAAACACCTAGGAGAAATATAATTTAAAAATTCATCTGTTCAAAGCAAATCCTGGCATGAAAGTCTGTGAGTCAGTTATCTCCAAACAGGAAGTGGCACTGTAGTTCAATTGGGAGTGGGCTCCCCTTGAGCTAAAGAACTCTGGGATATGTTAATACCCAAGTCCTGAGTTCAAGGCCCATGACTGACAAAAATAAATTTTAAAGAATTAAATCATTAGGGCTGGAAGAAGACTCAGTGGTAGAGTGCTTGTCTTGCATGCATGAGGTCTTAGGTTCAATTCTTCAGCACCACATAAGCAGAAAAAACTAGAAGTGGCACTGTGGCTAAAGTGGTAGTGCGCTAGCCTTGAGCTGAACAGCTCAGGGACAGCACCCAGACCCAGAGTTCAGGCACCCCTACCAACAACATCATCATCAACAACAACAAATTAAGGCATCAAACAACCTGAAGATATTGTCCAGAATAATGAATGCAGCATTATCCGTTGACATGACTCAGTGACTTGAAACCAAGTTTACCAGGGGAGATGGTGGGCATTTTGTGTGTGTGTCAAAACCTGCAAAATTATTTTCTACTTTCCCAGGGAAGGAGAAAGGAGGAAATGGGGGGGTAGTGAGGTGTTTGGTGGACTTGCCTTTTGGTTCACTGATATATTTCTGGAGTCAAATTCAGAAAAATTCTGCTTGCAGTCCTAGTTGCCTGGGTAATGACGAAGCCATGTTCTGGAAGTGGTTTTGTCCTGTCCTTGGCCTGGTTCCAACCACGACTGGATAATCCAAGTCCCACTGGAAGTCCAAGATGCCTTGAAGACTACTGATCCATTGTGCAGGTGGACCTAACCACAGCCAGAATAGGCAGAAAATGCAATTTCCAGGGCAGCACTGGAAATCTACAGCAGGCAGAGATTTTTTTAACATATTTTTATTGTAAAAATACTGTACAGAGGGCTCAGAGTTACAGGACTAGGTAATGAGTAAATTTCCTATACAGCATTGTTACCTCCTCCTTTGTTTTTCTCCTACCATCTTTTCCTTCCCCTCATCTCCAACTCCTCCCTCCTCGAACCCTGTCTGAGATTGTAAATTCATTTTCTGCACAGTGTCCTGTACATCTCATTGAAACAATGGTCAACCTGAATCCCCATTTAAGCATTCTGCTATATCCCTTCCACTCTCCAAATTACAGATATATATATATATATATATATATATATATATATATATATATATATACTTCTTCAGGTGTCTAATGGACATTGCTTATTTCATCTTCAAAGAAGTCTCTCTTTAAGTCTTCAGCCAATTTAGATATTGGACAGTTGTTCCTTTGAGGATGTGTTTTTGGGGTATTTATGATTTTGAGTCCTAAGTATATTTTATATATAAGACTTTGTCTGTTTTATGACTCATGAAGAACTTCTCCCAGTAAGTGGGCTTTTTATTGATCTTGCTGTCTATGAACTTTACCTTGCGGAAGCTCTGCTGTTTCATGCAATCCCATTTGTATAACCTTTCTTTGATTTGTTTTGTTTATCATTCTCTATTAAGATATATATATATATATATATGTATATGTATATATATATCACCCTGCATGATATATATGATATATAAATATGTATATGGATCTAGCTTTAGTTTTCTACAGGTGTATAACCAATTTTACCAGCACCATTTACTGAAAAGGCTGTCTTTCTTCCATTCTATTTTTTTTAGCTCCCTTGTCAAAGATTAGGTGGCAATATGTCAGTGTGTTTATTTTTGAGTCTTCAGTCCTATTCATTGGTCCTCAGAACTGTTCTTGTGCCAGTACCAAGCTCTTCTTATTATTGTGGCTTTTTAGTATAGTTTGAAATTTGGAACTGATATTGCTCCAGTGCTCTTCTTTCTTGTAAGAATTGATGAACCTACAGCCAGCATTATACTTAATGGTGAAAAGTTAAAGCCATTTCTCATTAATTCAGGAAAGAGATAAGGATGTCTGCTCTCTCCACTCCTCTTCAACTACTTAGTATTAGAATGCTAGCTGGGACAATAAGAAAAGATGCAAATTTAAAGGGAATCCAAATAGTGAAAGATGAAGTAAAACATAAAAGATTACCAACGGAATAGAATTGAAAACACAGAAACGAACCTACAGTCCCATAGCCATCTAATTTTCGATAAGGGAGCTAAAAAATAGAATGGAAGAAAGAAAGCCTCTTCAGTAAATGGGGCTGGCAAAATTCATCAACTACTTGTAGAAAACTCAAGCTAAATCCTTATTTATCACCCTGCAAAAAATCAACTCCAAATGGATTAAAGACCTCAGAGTCAAAGTAGACACTCTGAAAATATTACAGGATGGAATAGGAGAAACCCAAGGTGTCCTTGGCACAGGCCTAAATTTTCTTAATAGAGACCCAGAAACACAAAAAAAATCAAAAAAAGGTTGGACAAATGGGATTGCATGCAATTGCAGAGCTTCTGCCTGGCCAAGGACATAGCTAGTCAGATCACTAGAAAGCCCACGGATTGGGAGAAGATATTCACTAGCCATACAATTTACAAGGGTCTCATATCTAAAATATACTTGGAACTCAAAATATTAAATCCCCCAACAACAAATCCTAAAAGAAACAACTGCCCAATAAATAAGTGGGCTAAAGACTTAAAGAAAAACTTCTCTGAAGAAGAAAGAAGGACGGCCAATAGACACATGAAGAAATGCTCAACATCCCTAGCCATAAAAGAAATGCAAATCAAAACAAGATTTAGATACCAACTCACCCCAGTTAGAATGGCAAAAATCAAGAACTCTAACAACAACAGATGCTGGAGGGGATGTGGACAGAAGGGAACCTTACTTCACTGTTGGTGGGAATGTAAACTTGTTCAACCACTTTGGAAAGCAGTATGGAGGTTCCTCAAAAGACTTCACATAGAGCTCCCCTATGACCCAGCAATCCCACTTTTGGGCATTTACCCAAATGTTTACAAACAAGACCACACTAAAGCTACCAGCACAACTATGTATATTGCAGCATTATTTACCATAGCTAAGATATGGAACCAACCCAGATACCCTTCAGTAGATGAATGGATCAAGAAAATGTGGTATATATATATACACAATGGAATTCTATGCCTCCATCAGAAAGAATGACATTGCCCCATTTGTTAGGAAATGGAACAACTTGGAAAAAATTATAGTAAGTGAAGTAAGCCAGGCACAAAGAAACACAGGTCCCATGGTTTCCCTTATTTGCAATATCTAGTATATGTATGAGTCAAGCGGAAAAAGTCAGATAATGTGATGTTAGGAAAATGAATCCTTAGATAGGTATTTTAATGTTTTTTTTGTTTCATGCATGTGTTTCTAACGCATTTATAAGATCATCTCTTTGTTGCTTTGTATGTCCCTCCCCCACAGTATAGCCTCCACTTTCAATATATTTGATGTCAGTATAACTTGTGGAGGAGATGGGGAAAAAGAAGTCGTTTAAGGATTCAAGTGGACCTGTTGCAACAATGAGAAGTACAAATTGTCATGTCAAAAATTAGCTTTACAATGTCGGTGAGGGGGATGGGAGGAAGGATTGGGTGGGGGTGAGTCGGAAGCTGGGAAGGGAGGTGAAGGGTAAACAAAGGAGGAGCCTGCAATGCTTGGTAAGAAATGTATGCATTATCTTGCCCATGTAATTGTAACCCCTCTGTACAGTATGTTCACAAATAAAATAAAAATTTAAAAAAAAACATGGGTACTCCACCTCTTTTTGGTTCAATCACTTCTAACCTCAAAGATATACTTTGCTAACAAAATGCTTAGAGGAAACCGAAGAATACTTCACTTTTATCTTCTCTTTTAAGACTCTCTTTAGATACCATATCAGGATCAGTGAAGTTATTCTTTCAAAAATTATTTCAATAGATTATCTTTCTCTTGGTCTTGCATTTGCTCAGAAGGATGTATGGAAAAGAATAGAGTTAAATCATCCATACCTTGGATGACAGTGTCTGTTACAAAAGGACAATTCTCCTATGTCCTATGTCTCTGTCCTTCTCTTAGCCTTGCGTAATTTCCAACTAATCACAGATTCTTGGCTTCAAGTCTAGTGAAGGTGAAGGAGTATAAGTCCTTCCCCACTGCTACATCTTCATGGTTTCTCTTTTAAAACTCTTTTATTTAGATGTGGAATTTATTTTCATGTCTTCATTCAATCCATTCTAAATTGTAGTGAGCTAAATAGGCTCTGTAAAATCACTTTAGGTAGCAAAAATATTAAGACAATATATCAAAAAGTTTGGCCTCCCTCCATTGCTGAAGCCAATATGCTTAGCTAGGGCTTCTAAGAACGCGTTTTCTTGCCTTTTCAATTTGCTCAATTCTTTTCTGATCCCAAAACTTTTTGGCTTATGTAATAAGAGAAGTCTTCACTATCTCAACTTAATAAGGATATTATATTTTTGAGCTACTAAGAAATGTGAAATCATTGGTTTCAAGCATCTAATCAGGTTTTTTTCTGTAGTTCAGTGCTTCACTTGCAAAAAACATTGTAGAACGTATTACAAACATTTTTGAGTGCACTTTTTCCCTAATATTTTGACCCAAATTATCTTTTTCAGAGAATTACTGTTTGGTAATTAAAGTCAATACACAAATTTTGATTTTTTTTTAAGAACGTTGAATTTAAATTCCACTACATCCTTGTTTCACACAGGGAGTAGATTTCCTGGGTAAGGACAATTCTCAAGGGAATTTACAGGACTTATAACAAGGGTTCTGAGGTTTGTTTGTTTAGTATGAAAATGAGCCATCTTCCCCCACTTTGCTCCCTCTCAGTTAAGTCTCCATTGATTATTTTGCATGAAAGCCTATTTTCCCAAGAAATTTTAAATTTTCATAATAGGCTAAGTTGTTAAAAAGTTTGAACAAATTAAAATTTACCTGTCATAATTTTTGGGGGGTTTCCAGTCGTGGGGCCTAACTCTGGGCCTGGGCGCTGTCACTCAGCTCTTCAGCTCAAGCCTAGCGCTCTACCACCTGAGCCACAGCACCACTTCCGGCTTTTTTTTCTTTTTGCTTATGTGGTGCTGAGGAATTGAACCCAGGGCCTCAGGCATGCAAGGCAAGCGCTCTTACCACTGAGCCACCTTCCCAGCCAAACCTGTCATAATTTTAAAACTCTTTTGAAATTCCTTTATTAGAACCACAAGTTCATCAATCCTAACTCCACCTTTAATATCAAAAACAGTTAACATGTTGTTTTCATGATATAGTGTCCATGAAACTACTATTTTCCAGTGGCTTTGTTATGCATATATATAACCTTATAATCTGATGCTAAGCAAAATGAATGCCAAGATATGGAAACAGAGAGTATTATTTGCGATTGTTGTTTTTAATGTACTATGTGATTTCCATTTTCTTTTGGGGTTTCCCCTATGCTTTTTTTCCTGCTGTATTTGATTTTGGTAGCCTGTGTATTGTGTATATATTTACCTTAATTAGGGAAGGGAAGAGGAACAACAAAATGTTGAGACAAAGGACAAAGGCAAACCAATGCAATAGCAATACTCACAAAACAATATGTTGAAAATGTACATTACAACTTGTGAGGGGTACTGGGGTGAAGGAAAACTGTGAAGAAAATGAGGGAAGGGGTAACAAGCTTGAAAAGTTATGTATTCACTACCATAAAATTACTGTAACCCCACTGTACATCACTTTGACAATAAAATTAAATTTAAAAAATAAGCTGCATGAAATAAAATTTCACTGTATTGGTAAAGTACATATTACTCTTTATGTAGTAACTTTTAAAAAATCCATACTTTTGGTGTCTAATTTGAATTAATTACCCCTTTTTAATCAGAGGACCATCAACTTGAATGCTATCCGACTAGACAATATTTTCACAATATACTTACCAATATTTTGAAAAAAGAATAAATAAAGTACTTTCTCATACTAAAAGCGAAAACAGTTTAATTCTATGGAAACAAATAACTTGTAAAATAAATAAGTTGTTAAGAAGACAGAATATATGTGTTTGTCAACATTCCAATGACTAGTAATTACTCATTTTCAAATTCTGAAGATTCCATACCTGAGAGATTCAAAACAATACAGGCTTGCATGTTATGTAATTCTGCAATACATACATTTTCCAATGGGGTGTTACAGATTGAGAGACAACAGAAAAATAACCATGTTCTGCTAGAGGATAAAACTATGTAGCATCGGTAATAATTAATTCTTCAAGAGTAAGCAATTGTTTATCACAATAAGCTATTATTTTTATGACCACCAGTACCAATATTTATGATATAGAGTCATCCTAGCCCAAAATTCTCCAACTTTTACAGTGCATCACAAACTTCCCTTAATTCATATGATGAATAGCTTATCTCTATTGTGAAAAAATACAACTCTGCTAATGTGATGCCATTCATGTTCTGGTAAGAACACCACAATAAACTGGGTTGCATCATTTTCCCCCCACTGGTATTTTTGAGGTCAGAACATTTGCAAATATTACTTATATTTATAATTTTTAGCTATCATATAAATTCTCGATGCTAAGATTGGAAGATTACAGTTGAAAGCCCACCCAGGCAAGAATATTCCCTAGATTCTTATCTCCAATAAACTTCTCAGCAAAAGCCAGACGCAAGTGGCACTGAGGTTGAAGTGGTAGGGCACGAGCCTTGAGCATAAACAAGCTCAGAGACAGTGTCCAAGCACAGAGTAAAAGCCCTAGGACAAACCAATAAAACAAAAACAAAAATTAAATCAAACCCCAAACGTAACATTTTTCTCAGTGTATACAGTAGCAAATAATTAAGGAAATTGCTTCCTGTGTTACATACAGGTAGAAGAAAGAAGATGTCACACGATTATTCTCTTCATACCATGTTATACCAAAGACTCCAAAAATTTCTCTTATTCTAAATTTATAAATTAATATCATCAATTTGTTGGCAACTCTATCTACAACGTTCACATTATCATTTCATACATGAACTGTTGGAATTATCTATTAACTAAGTTTTTGAAAGAATATTCTAGGCACATAGAATGCAAAATCATTTGTGAATGTCAATTAAACCCTCTACTTAAAAACAATTTTGTAGAATCCTATAGAATATAAAATTACAAACAAAACCAAAATATTTTAAATCTAAATTCTAATTTAGCAAGATCTTCAAAATCCTTCATTAGACGAACTTTGCTATTTTTCCAAGCTTAAGCTTGTGTAATTCTTCATCATTTCTTTGGGTTACAACAGAATGATGATAACTTATTTTTTCAAATTTTGGATGGGAATCATGAGTCATTTTGCATCTAGGAATGTTCTGTAATAAAGAGAGAATTTAAAACACAAGTGAGGATTAAGTATGAGTTGCATTTCAACAGGAAATTTGACTTCTCAAAACATAATGACAAAATTGGCCCAAGTGTCCAACTATGTATTCCTTTCTTATTTGTTTTGTTTTATTAAGACAAAATTATACACCTTGGTCCAGGGAAGGTATCACTATGAAATTCCATTCTCTAATCTCCGGTCTTAATCTCAGTGCTAGAATTCTAAGCTTGTATCACATTGCCATGCCATAGTTTCTTGGTTTATTTAATCTAGATATAGACTACCAATTCTGAACTTCTCCAGTGATATTATACACCAGAGTGACTGCTTAGACTTTATCTACTATTTTCAAAGATGTTCTAACATTTGATACAGGATATGAACATTTTCAGATGCACCTGCCAGATCTCTGATTCATTCCTCCATGGATCTGATCCCTTTAATAATGATTATTGATTCTTACTATCTCTGATCCCTACCAATGTAATATTCTCAAACTTATTTGAAGGAAGTTCATTTGTGGACTTTCAAATATTAAAAATTATCACTTGATTCTAGTCTTGTTCAGGACATATATTTATTGTTTTCTAACTTTTCTACACATTCTGAGAGTTGTTTCATTTGTGTATTTGTGTGTGCATATATAAGTGCCTCTGGGTGTATGTGTATGTTTGTATGTATATATGCAAAAGCCTCAAGCTTTTATTCAGCAATCTTGCTCATGACTGATATTCCATCAATTGAGCCATTCTTCCAATCCAGATTTTGACTGCTTAAATTTATATACTGTTGCAAAGAGTGTTCTGCCCAGGCTGGATGCCAATAGAACTTCCCAGACTCCTTTACATACTTAGGTTTTATTTCTCCAGGAGTATCAACTTTTAAACGACAAACATTTTTGTGAGGGTAATGTCTAAGCTGTAGCCCATATTTTTAACTCAAGAATTCTTTTTTTTTTGTTTTGGTGGGGTGACTGGTCATGGTGCCTGAACTCTGGGCCTGAGCTCTGTCCCTCAGCAATTCAGCTCACGGCTAGCCCTCTACCACTTGAGTCACAGGGCCAATTTTGGCTTTTTTCTTTTTTGCTTAAGTGCTACTGAGGAATCGAACCAAGGGCCTCATGCATGCGATGCAAGCTCTGTACCTCTGAGACACCTTTCAGCCCTAACTAAAGAATTCTTATAAAGATAGATGAACAGACACATTACACATCTTGAGTGTTAACTGTTAGGAATGTGATCGTAAGCTGGGTCATGGTGAGATATGAGGATTGAGGTTCAAAGCCAGCCCCGGTAGGAAAGTCCCAGAGACTCTTTTCTCAAATTAACTAAAAGAAAACTGGAATTGGCACTGTGGATCAAGTGGTAGAGCATTAGCTTGAGCTGAATAGCAGAGAGACAGCTCGCAGGCCGAGAGTTCAAATCCCAAGATCACCCCCAACAACTATATATATATAAATGTGTGTGTGTGTGTGTATGTGTGTGTGTTTGTGTCTGTGTGTCTGTGTGTCTGTGTGTGTGTGTTTAAAGAAAAAAAAAGAAATGAGATCTTAGCCACCAGTTTATTGCCAGCATAATCCCTGCTCTCACAAGATGGACATTTCTCCAGTTAAATCCATGCTTTTATATCTGACTTGCATTGAAAACAGAATAATTCTTCCATTGTACTTTATACAAAATTGCATGATTAGCAAGCATGATTTAGAATGGGAGTGGCCTCATACTTCATGTTCCACATAGGAGTCTTGCTTTCTGTATATCACTCTCATAAATCTACATACTGGACTTGGCTTTATTGTTTCAATGTTGCTTATTTGTAGTCTTCTATACTGTATGGAACCCTTATGCTTAAACACAGAACTTCTCTTTCTCCTATTATTGCTATTGTTTCCTTACTGTTAGCTCATGCACACTTGGGAAATAATGAACAGCACGTACACTCACAAAAAGAATGTTCTGAAAACCTTCTTCCCATTTAAAATTCGCCTTAACTTACAGAGAACTTACAAAGTTTGAACTAGATGTACTCATGTATAATATATTTATAAGCAATATAAATTTCATATTTTCTCTTTACTAAATTGTCTCTGAAATACGTTTTACCTCAGGTCCATAGGTGTTCTAGTCTTATTTTAGTGAAGCCAGAAAACATTCACTATACCTCAAGCAGCACCATCGATTGTTACTGGAAGTAACTGTTACTGGATGTGGAAACTGACCCCAGGAGAGGAATGGAACATAGAGGAAAAACAAAGTTCAAGTTACGTTGTGCTTTCCTTTTTACTGTACAAGAAAAGTATCCCAAGGCTTGAAGGAAACTCTGTCCCTGGCTTTTTGAGTGTGTTCATTACTCATATAATTTTTTTTCTGTAAACTTCTAGTTCATAGTGTTACAAAAAGAAATAATGTACCATTTGAAGGCCAGTATAGAACAAAAGGAAATAACATTGTTTTAAAAGTGTTCTCCTGCAAAGGAACAAAGACATAGAGGTTTTAATGTGTCTTATAGATGGATATTTCACCCCTGAGGTGATTCTCGATGCAGGACTCAGTTATCAATTCCTTTGGTCTGGTTCTGAGTTCTCCAGAGCAACAAGAATTCCAAAAAAGCAGGATCCAGTCAATATAATCAGCAAAAGAAGCCTCTTCTCTGACCAGTTCACCTTTAAAGAGGGCCCCAAAGAAAAATCTGGGATTTTTATTTGCTTGTTGGTTTATTTTGTGCTAGTCCTGGGACTTGAACCCAGAGGCTGGATCCTGTCCCTGAACAGTTGTCTTTCCTGCCCATCTGCCCCCAAAGCTAGTAATCTACTGTTTGAGCCAAAACTCCACTTCTGGTTTTTTGGTGTTCAATTTGCGATGAGTTTGACAGACTCTCCTGCCTGGTTTGGCTTTGAATTAAGATAGTAAGAAAGCTAAGTGACATCAACTGTATAGACTTCTCTTTTGAAACAAAAAATATTAGATGAAGTTTATTGTAAAGCTAGTATTTGACAATTTTTAAAGGAAGAGAATATGTCTAGCAAAGAAGCCATAACTTAAATAACTCAGCAAAATTAGGTGCACTGAATCATTTTGAAATTATTTTTTCTGCTTGGGAAGATTATTGATCTTGTCCTTCCTTTTGGGGAAACATTTTGTTAGTTGTGGGGCTTGAACTCTGATCCTGGGCGCACTCCCACAGCTCTTCAGCAAAAATTGAGTGCTCTACCGCTTAAGCTACAGCACCACTTCTGGGTTTCAGGTGGTTAATTGAAGATAAGGGTCTCATGGACATTCCTGACCAGTCTGTCTTTGAACCACAATCCTCTGGTTTCCTGAATAGCTAGGATTCCAGGCGTGATCCACCAGCACCCAGCTCATATTTGCATTTATGTGCACTGAATGACACTATGTAGACAAATAATGGAAATTTGAATCAAATGATGGCATTGCAGCTTTTCAGAAAATTTGAGGTAATAATAAATATGTCCTCCTTTTCCATGTTGTTTCATTAATGACTCATGAGCTATGGGACCCTTAATTAGCATTCTCTGCCGTCTGTGTAGGTGTATTTAGTATCAGGAAATGTTCATATAGAGAAATATAGAAAGACTGAGATTTTTAGAAAGCAAAGAAGTTAAGGTAAGAAAAAACAGCACAGAAGGAGATACATGTATTACACAGAGATTAAGAAGTAGCCTAAGAGATTTAGAATGCTAAAGGTAATGCAGAATAAGACTAGTTGATAACTATTTGTTCAATAACCAAAAATGGTTCTCTATAAACGTTTCTGGTATACATTAGTAACTTTCATTTATTCATTAACTCTGGAGTTATTCCTTCTCTTTTGTCACAACTGTTAATTTGCTTTTGCCGTTGTGGTGCCATGAATAACCAAAAATATTTCCAAATCTCACTTAGACTACACTTCTCATTGTGATTAGCAGAGACCATTCAAAAATCTGGAATCTTTGAATTTCCAGAATTAATCTTCACCTGACATCTAAGCACATTGAAGACATTAATTGCTCTGACCTAATGAACAAAACTTTTTTTCAACACAATATCCTAATATAAGAAAAAGTACATGAATTATGGACTATTGTCAGGTGTCAGTATGGCAGGAGCAATTATATATTCCAAGTATGGGTTCTTTATTTTGCATTTACTAATTAAATGATTTTTGGTTTGGGTTTTTTTTTTTGCTTTTTTGCTCAAGGCAATCACTGTACCACTTGAGGCACAGCACCATTTCCAGTGTTTTTCTGTTTATGTGGTACTGAAGAATTGAATTCAGGGTTTCATGCATGCTAGGCAATCATCATATCATGAAGCCACATTCCCAGATCCCTAAATGACTTTCTTAAGTTAACATTACATTTTCATTCAGTAACTATGTACCATAATATTGGCCAGGTGCTAGAAAATAATGTAGAAAAGAATACAATATAATAAATCCAGTAAGGCTAGATGGAAAATGAATAACCCTGACAGTCTTGCAAGGGCTCAGAGGGCTGATCTCATGGAGATGTATCAACACGCTGAACGAGACAGCTCCCTACCCACAGCCCACCTCCAGAATGAGTGGGCCATCTTGGGTTCCAGCTACCTGGGGACGTTGGCCCACCTCCTACAGCACCCATTCTACCCATTCTTGAGAGTGACAGTGAGAGAGAGAGAGAGAGAGAGAGAGAGAGAGAGAGAGAGAGAGAGAGAGAGAGAGAGAGAGAGAGAGAGAGAGGGAGAGAGGGAGAGAGGGAGAGAGAGAGAGAGAAAATCAGAATTACACTTAAATCGGGTGCCAGTGGCATAAAACTCTAATCCTAACTACACTGGAGGCTGAGATATGAGGATCATGGTTCATAAACAGCCCTGGAGGAACGTGTTTGAGAATCTTATCTCCAAAGAACCACCAGAAAACTGGAAGTGGCACTGTGGGATCAAGTGATAAAGTGCTAGCCTTGAGCTGAGGAGCTCGGGAACAATGCCCAATCCTAGAGTTCAAGAACCACGATTGAAAGAAGTGGACTTCCCACCACAAGAAGTGGACTGAATAGCACCCATTGTCCTAGGGAGCATGGTAGAGAAGTCAGGCCGAGCTTCCTGTGAACTTGAGGTCATAAGTAGGTCATCTGGCTTTTCTGTGCCTCGGTTTCCCCAGCTGCAAAATTGAACAAAGTGAAGGATCCCCTTCCTCATTGGGATAGGGTAGTAATGAAAGAGAGCCATGTTTTGGTTAATAATCCCACACCTGTTGTATGATTAATAACAGGCCCCACCTGAGCCCTTTCTGGTATCTTCCTGTCATATGCTCACAGAATTGCCAAAACCTTATCTGAAGGCCATTCCCTCTCTTTTCCAGAGATCGTTCTGTATAAATCCCTTGTTTCCTCACAATTGTCCTGTGAGGAGACTGAGGTCCAATGGTTGAGGCCCTACCAAGAGCTTCACCTGTGGTCAAGAATCCGCTGCTATGGACTGAGTTTAGGATAATCCATCTTAACCGATGACTGAGCATGACACCACATGTCTACCATCCCAATTACAGAGGACCAGGCCTGGTGGAGCATACCTTTCACAGGAGGACCGTGATCCAGCCCAGCCTGAGCATATTTGTAGTTTCTATCTCAGAAATCCTCAAGACAGAAAGGTGGCTCATCAGCACCATGGAGAGGAAACAAGCAGGGGGGTCATGGTGCACCCAGAGGGGTGTTTGACCCGGGGTAGGTGGTTGTTGGGACAGAAACTCACCTGTGCTGCTGGGAGAAGCTGTTGGCAGCTGTTCCAATTGGGGCAGCAGCTATGGCGCCAGCATTATGGACACATGGGCCCAGAACAGAAGACTAGGGGCGGGAACCAGGTCTGGGATTTAGGCCGGCTGGCAGCTAGACATTGATTGAGGTTTGAAACGTGGCACTGCGTGAAGGGAGGGGAGGGGTCAGGTGGGGTGGGAGCATCAATTTTCTACTATATTCCAAAGTCACCTCGAGTCTCTTCCTCAGGACTGAGTCCCTTCTACCTTCCTGAACTGCTGGTAGTGGTGTAAACTAACAGGGAATCCCAGTGCTACCTGGCAGCATGGAATGTGGGCATGGCCACCATTCTTGTATCCCATTGGTCAGAAAGAAGCATGAAAGAATGGGGGTGTGGCAAGAATCCTGTGAAGCAAGTAGCATGGGTGGAGTCAAGATGACAGTGGTTCTCCCAGCCTTTTTCCCAGGAAATTCTGTCCAATTCAGTTGGAAAGAAGAGGGTGACCTGCTTTAACTGGATGGCTACACAGATTGTTGTATAGTTCTGTTTGTTGCCAGTCCCCGACTTTGAACTTAGGATCTGGGCACAGTTCATGAGCTGTTTTTCCTCAAGGCTAGTCCTCTACACTAGAGCCACAAGGTTTCTGGCTTTGTTGGCACTGAAGTTGGAAGGGGTCTCAAGAATTTTCCTGCTTAGGGTGACTTTGACCATGATCCTCTATTCACAGCCTTGTAAGTATCAAGAAGGACTGCTGAGAGCCGCTGGTGCCTGCCTAATCATTGGCCTTGTTGATGTTCTTGGACAGACTGGTGAGTTCCCGATCCTTGGGTTGAAGTGGTGGGAGCTGGAGCCCACAATTCAAATCCTGGTCGTGCCACCTTCAAATGGTAAGAGATCCTAAGAAACTTGTTCCTATCCATATGATTACCAATGTAATGTGATGTAAGTCATGATTGAACGAACAGTTCTTGAATGATTCTAGGATAAAATTATACACAATTATATTACACGACACTGATTGATTTTAGTTAATATTTTATTAAGCATTTAAGCAATCACATTCATCAAATGGAGGCATAATGAAATACCTAAGAATTGGGCCTCAAATACTATAAAGGTGAGTTTTTTCTACCAGGACTGGGATTGGAACTCATAGTCTGGAAAACTCTGTTGCACTGTGTGGGAAGAGGAAGCTTGCTTCCTTAAAGTCAAGAAATTCAAGTCTGTTCCTTAGGCTTGAAAACGATCACCAGCACTAGAAAACACCCTATTCATGTACAATTTACATATATGTTTTATATTTTTATACATATGTTGACTCCTTATTGCATTCAGAGTAGTTATTTTATTTTTTGTTTTATTCATGTATTGACCATTTATTGTATTGACTATTATAGCACATAAAACATTGACTACATAGGATATAGGTGTACAGATGTATTCCACTTCATACCTGACACACAGAAGATTCACAGTAAAGGAAACCATGTGTCACCATCATCTTCTTACTCCACGATTCATTGTTTGGGAGTACTGACATCTGAACTCATGGCCTACAAGGCCAAATTCATGAATGGGTGAGTGCAAACATGCCATCCTGGGGGAAATTGAGGTGCAGGTTGTTCCCAGGACCTGAGAAACCCAGGGGTTAACCAAAGAAGAACAGATTGACATGTAGATGGCAGTATGCTAATATATATATGTGTGTGTGTGTGTGTGTGTGTGTGTGTGTGTGTGTGTGTGTGTGTGTGTGTGTGTGTGTTTATAGAGTGCCAGAGATGTTTATACATTATTCAGTTATATAGACTATATTCCTACCAATTCCTGGGTATTTATTATGCGTCCATGTAATTAATGTTATTGTTTTCATCTTTAAATATTAATGAAAGCACTCAGTGTCCTGAAATTATTGTGTTCCTGTAAGTAATAATATTCTTTTAATGCTTCATAAATATTAAATAAAATCAATCAGCCTTCTGAAATGATGCTGTTTAATTTTATAGGATCATCATTCACGATCAACTCATTCAACTGTGACATTGACAAAATTCCAGTGTTATGCCTTTGGATGAGAACCAGTTTATTAGTACTTCCTGCCATTGGTTGGTGTCAGTATGGGGATTTGAAGTGAGGGCCTATGTTGCCACGTGAGCCTATGGCTTCCTTGATTGTCTGCCAGCCTTCAGAAATGCAAGGTGAAGTCCCCTTTGCAACAGTGTCATTCAGACCCAGAAGGGTCACTGTGCAAAGGAAGAAAACATAAAAGGCCACATTTTTTCTGTGCATTGTTTTCCCTGCAACACGTGGGGGTGTAGAATCCCAGAAGCACCTGTGTGTCCAGTGGCTGCACCCCATCTTAGTGTGATCAAAGCTGAGGCAGTGTTGTCACGACCTGAGTTCAAGACCCATGCTGAGAAAAAAATTAACTCCCTGGATTGCAATTCACATAGTTTATTCTTACAGGCTTTGGATTGTAACTCAGGCTCTGGGTAAATCTGCAGCAACGTGCATAAAGGGGAAGATCACCTTTCATGAAAATAAAAAAGTCAGGTCTGTTCCCTAGTCCTGAATTCAAGACCCAGACCTGGAAACCAAAATATTTCTATATATTGTAAAAATAGGATTTATACTTACCTATAGATGTTCAGTCCATACATGTTTGGTGGGGTTGTTCCTTGTATCTTCTGTTTTATTCATTTATGTACTCAATGTGTTTATTACATTGATGACAACCTATCACAGAACATCTAGATTTGTAGAAATGTTCTCTCTCATGCCTTACCCCCAGGATTCTCAGAGAAAAGGAAAAAAAGTTTCACACTCTCCTTCTTACTCCACGATCCGCTTGTTGATAGTGCTGGTATCTGAACTCATGGCAGAGCAAAACAAATTGGCCAATCAGTCAAGGTGATCATATGAACCTGTGAGCAACTAAGGAGTGTGGCCAATCCCAGAATATGACATTGATCCCAAGGGTGGTCCACTATAGTCAGAAATTCATAATTTAAACAAAGGATCTATATTGACATATATGTTTGGTTAGCATCTTGGGTTCAGTGCAATTATTCTCCTTATTTTGTCGCTAATTCATGGAGGTATTGTGTATTTTAATAAGTATGGTGACTGCTATGACAGTGCTGACATGGATGAGAACCCATTACCAAGGTTACAGTGTTGTCCATGCATTCTCCATCATATTTGTGACCCAGGACTTTCACAGGAGAGGATAAAAGGCACAACGACTGGCTTCTGACATCAGTATGAATCTTTTGTCAGTGCTGGGATTTTTAGTTTCTGACATCAATATGAATCTTTTGTCAGTGCTGGGATTTTTAGCTGAGGTCTGGGTAATTCTGTTGCACTGTGGGAGAAGGGGAAGCTCGCCATCTTTGAAGAGTAGAATGTCAGGCCTGGGGCAGGGCCTGATTTGAAGCCCCAGCACTGGACAAAATAACAAGCCCACCTTTTTAAAACATAAGATTTTTCTTTACCTACAGGTGTGGTATGCATCTTGCATTCAGTGCAGTTATTCTTTCTATTTTGTGTCTTTTTCATGGATGTATTGTGTATTTTATTGTGTATGGGGTGACAGATATAACTGTGCTGACATGGATGACAACCTATTCCCATGGCTAAGAGTAGCCTATATAGCATTCTCCATCCTCAATGAGACCCAGGACATTCACAGGACAGGAAAACCTGTGCCACCTTAGGCTTCTCACATCAGAATAAATCTTTTGGTAGTGCAGGAATTTGAACTCAAACCTAGCAGGCCCAATTGGTGAATGTGTCATGGTGAGCACACCAGGCTTTGAGCCACTAAGGAACTAGGCCATTCCTGGGACCTGAGATGGAGCTCTGGTGGGGGCCAATATAGTCATAAATTCATAATTAAATAGACGATCTATATTTCCAAACATGGGTGGGCGGCATCTTGCGTTTGGTGTAGTCATTCTCTTTGTTTTATGTCTTATTCATTGATGTATTGTGTATTTCCTTGAGTATAGGATGACAAATATAACTGTGGTGAACTGGATGACAACATATTCCCATGAGTATAGAGTTGCATATACATTCTCCTTCCTAGCTAAGCCCCAGAACTTGCACAGTACAGGAAAACAGGTGCAAGGACTGGCTTCTTACATCAGGGTGAATTTTTGGCAGTGCTGGGATTCAAACTTTGGGCCTAGGAGGCCCAAGTGCCCAATGGGTCCACGTGATCACACCAGACTGTGAGCCACTAAGGAGCTGGGCCGTTCCCAGGAACTGAGATCGAGCCCCAGGGAGGCCAAAATAGTCCTCAATGATCATTGAAACATGGGATGTATATTCACATCCGTGTGTGGACTGCATCGTGCATTGAGTGTAGTTATTCTCTTTATTTTGTATGCTATTCATGGGTGTATTGTGTATTTTCTTCAGTATATGATGACAGGAATAACTGGTATGATATGGATAACAACTTATTCCCATGGCCACAGGGTGGCTCAAGCATTGTGCATCCTAGCTGAGATCCAGGACTTGCACAGAAAGAAAACAGGTGCAATGATTGACTTCTGACATCAAGATAAATATTTTGGCAGGGCAGGGAATCTGAACTCGGTGCCTAGCAGGACCAAGTGGCGAATTTGTCCACATGAGCACACCAGCCTTTGGAACCTGCGATTGAGCCCCCCTCCCAGAGGAGAGCGGGGAGCACAGCAGTCATCCATTCATAAGCTGAAGGTAGTATGCATGTATAGAGTAGGAGAGATGGTAACCTGTGGTGGAATCCAATCTGCATGAATACAGATTCTTGGATCTTTACTGATGCCTCCATTTCATGACTGTGATGATTATTGTCATGCTTCATCAACTTCTTTACAAATAATCGATACTCCATGAGTCTTGCCTATCATTTCCTACTTGCATCATGCACAAACTACTCATTCAAGGATGAGATCAATCACATTCCATTACTCTTCCCAGGCCAGAAACTAGTACCTCAAGATCTCCCGCCATTCCCCGCATAGGGGGACTGAATTCAAGCCTCAGGCACAGAAAAGATTCTCCATATATAATTTTTTGGGGGCCACTTGTGGGCCTAAACTCTGGGCCTGGGCGCTGTCCCTCAGTTCATCATCTCAAGGTAGTGCTCTACCACTTGAGCCACAGCGCCACTGCCGGCTTTTTTTTCTGCTTATGTGGTGCTGAGGAATTGAGCCCAGGGCCTCATGCATGCAAGGCAGGAGCTCTACCACGGAGCCACCTTCCCAGCCCTCCTTATATATATATTTTAAAGATAGTATTTATACGTCCTTACAGATGTTCAGTCCATATTGTGTTTGGTGTGGTTATTTATTTTATTTCTTGTGTCATTCATTTATTTAAAATTTATTTTATTGACTCTGATGACACCTATACCATTTATTACATTGTTTACATCCTGTCACATAAGATCTAGATGTTAGATGTGTTCTCAATTATGCCTGGCAGGGCCAGGATCTGAACTTACTGCCTAGCAGGCCCAATTCATGATTGGGTGAGTTTGAGCATGGCAGCCTCTAGCCAATGAAGATGTCAAGTCGTTCCTAGGATCTGAGATCGACCCTCAGGTTTGGCCAAAACAGGGATACATGGATAGGCAGACGGAGGTGTACAAATAAATATATATATATATTTGTAAAGAGTTCCATAGCCGTCTATGTATGATAGAATGACACCCACTATGTTCCTACCAACTCTTAGGTATTTATTAAACCGCCATTGAAGGAATATTGCTCTTTTCATGCTTAATAAAATATTAATTAAGCTCAATCAGCATTCTAGGATTACTGCATCCAACTTTAGAGTAGACCGATGAATAAACTACTCTTTCAATCAGTATTCCTATGCATAAGAATGAGTCTCTTGTGATCTCCTGTGATTGATATCAGAACTACGATTTCACCCAGGGACTATGTTGACAGGTTGGCCTATGGCTTCACTGATAGCCTGCCAGCCACCAGCAATGGCAGGTCAGGTCCACTTTGCAGCTTTGTCATTCAGACCCAGGATGGTCACTGTTCAAAGAAAAAAACTGTAAAACCCCAGCTCTCTGCAGCTCACCACTTTTTGTGCTTTCCAACGATTTTTTCTTCCTGAAAGCCCTCTTGGCCCAGGATCGGCTATGGGTCCAGAGAATGGACCCCAGCTAAGGCATATCCAAGCTGAAGTAGAATTTCCACGACCTGTGTTCAAGCCCCATGCTTGGCCAAAATCAATATATATATATATATATATATATATATATATATATATATATAAAATATATTATATATATACACACACATATGTATATATTTACATATATATGTATAATTATTTAACTAAAATAAAAAAATAAAGCTCCCTAGTTTGGAATTTCTGCAAGTTTTCGTTTCAAGCCTGGGATTTGAACTCAGGGTCTTGGTAAATCTGTAGCAATGTGAGCGAAGAGTTGCCATTACTTGAGTTCAAGCCTTGTGCCAACCAAAAATGAAAAACTAAGTCACTGACCTCAGCAGGGGGATGTAGTTGTGGAGATGGGAGGGAAGGGATGATAGGGGAAAAACACAGGAGGAGTAAATAATGCTCAATAAGAAATGTACTCATTACCTTGCTCCTGGAACTGTAACCCCTCTGTAGAACATTTTTGCAATAAAAAACATACAAAAAAGGAGAAACAATGTAGTTCTCAGAGAAGCACTTTGGAAGTAAGGGCAGGATGTTTGGATAGCTGTACAAAACTCTACACTATTTTTTTAATGCTCAGTATGGAACTGAATAATCATAACTGCTTCCATTAAAAAAATTAAGTCACTGTCTTCGAACTGGGGCCAATATTTCTGTCATTGCTAGTTTTTGAGCTCACCATCCAGGTAACACTTTTGTACCATGGGTGAATGTGAAGCTCATTGTCCTTGAGGAAAACAAATTCAGGATAGAGTTCCCAGGGCCTGAATGATGGCCCTGCAATGGAAGAAATATTTCTATACATGTGTAATACATGATATATACTTATATATGTATGTTAATTTCAGATTATAATTTTATTATTGATTTTGTATTGTATTTTTCTTTGATTCATTTATTGATTGTTGTATTTAGTATTATTATACACATAATATATTTTGCACATCTATTATAAAATTATACACAAAAATTTAGGACATTGACTCATTTTTCATTAACATTATATTAAGTGTTGAAACATGATACATAATTAAATGGAAACATTTGTCACAGTCTTCACATGTTTAGAGTCTCTCCCAAGTATGAGCTTTGAGTTCACGCACCAAGACTGGGCAAAAAAAATTGAGCCTGGTGAGACATATTCTTCTCGGACTCAGAGGAGGGCCGAGGTTATAGGTAAGAGGTTGGGTAGAGGGCAGTGCTGGTGGCTCACCCCTGTAAGCTACTCAGAAGGAAGGATCCTAATTGTAAGCGGAAAAGTCAATTTAAGAAACTTTTCTCCAATTAAACACCCAAAAAGCCAGAAGAAGAGCTGTTGTTCAAGTAGTACAGTGCTAGCCTGGAACACAAAACCTCAGGGATAGGATAGCATCCAGGCCCTGAATTCAAACCCCAGGATTGGCACACATACACACACACACACACACACACATACACACACACACACACACACACACACACACACACACACACACACACACATACACCAATATAGAGCATTTGCCAGTCATCCTGCAGAAATTCCATGTCTAGCAACTCAATATTAAAAAAAAAAAGATGGAGAAGGGAAGGAAAGACTTTCTCCAGGATGTGATATACCCAGTGCCAAAATTTCACAGTAGTTCTAATATGTGGGTACAGGACAGAGAGCCTCAGGCAGAAAGTATAGCATGGGCAAAGGTCCTGAGGTGTGCTGCAGGGCAGGTGGTGTGAATGGTATGAAGGTTTTATGGCTTCAGAAAAGTCTGGCAGGATATTCAAGTCTGGGTCAAAGTTGACTTGAATCACAGGGCAGAGGGTGGGGTCCCAGAATAGCGCTCAGGGGGACGATTAGCTTTTCTTTTCACCAAGGACCCAAAGCCATTTCCTGTGGCTGGAAACCTGTTTTCACAACTCCTGACCCTCAGGCCTCCTTTGAATGGAGGAGTCAGGGCAAACGCAAGGAAAAACTCCTGCTTTAGAAAAGCTTTTAGCCCAATGCCACCAGTGGCTCAACCCCTGTAAATCCTAGCTACTCAGGAGACTGAGATATAGATCGAGGGTCAAGCGAGCTCAGGAGAGGACGTTAATGAGACTCTTATTGCCAATTAACTACCAAAATCCAGAAATGGAGCTGTGGCACAAATGGTAAAGTGGTAACCTTGAAGGAAAAATTTTAGAGACCAGAGCCCAGACCCTGAGTTCAAGCCCCCAAACTAGCACAGGAAAATTAAAGAAAATATTTCAGGTGCTCCTAGTCCACTGTGGTGTAAGGCCAGATCATCCAGGCACAGGTGGCTCACACCTTTCCTCCTAGTTCCTCAGGAGGCTGAGATGTGAGGATCACGTTTGAAAGCCAGCCCAGGCAGGAAAGTCTGGGAGATTCCACTATGCTCAGTATTATGTTGATCCTCTTGTATTTGCTTAAATTCCATGTTTGAACTAAGAAATTATCTATTTTAGAAAAAGTTAGGGGTGTTGCAAGAGGAAGACCCTACTGGTGTGAATACCTTTAATTCTAGCTACTCAGCAGGCTCAGGTCTGTGTATTCAGGTTCAAAGCCAGCCCAGGGATTCTCTTCTGGGGTTGCTCAGCACCACACCCTGCTTCAGGTCTATGGTTGTTCACCACCTTTGCCACCATGGGCTGCTTATGCAAACCAGTATGGAGAGGTGCCACACCCACTAGGGGTCCAGAGTTGTTGGCTGCCACTGTTGATGCCACTGCTGCTGCCACAGCTGTTGCCACTACCCCAGCTTCTGCCACTGCCCCAGGATCAGTTGGGCCACTTATGCAAGCCAGGCACCCCACCACAAGTCAGGTGTTAACCACTGCTGCTGTCTCAGGTTAGGCTGGGCCACTTATGCAGGCCAGTATGGAGAGGCACAAACCACCACAGGTCTGGACTTGTTCACTGTAGCTGTCCCCACCTCAGCCACCGCTGCTGCCCCAGGCTGGTCTGGGAAAGTGCCAAGAGGCATTTTGCCCCAATTCTGGGTGGTTTGCCAGCACTGCCAGCTGCTGCTTCTGTTCCAGGTCAAGCTAGGCTATTTACACCAGCAGGACAGAGGTGCCACCCTGAGATACTAGGGTCGTTTGCCACTGTTGACAGCTGCTACTGCTCCTGACTGGGATGGGCTACATGTACCAGCCAGGCAGAGGAGCTGTACCAGGGAGGGTGAGGGGAGTCTTTGTTCCAGCTCTGCCTTCTGAGATTTCTGTTTGTATATTCTGGGTTGGCCCAGCTCTTGGGAGTCTCCTGGGAGAATTGGGATGCTTGTGGGTGTGTGGTCCTCATAGGGTCCAGTCCCGGGGCACTTAAGCAGCTTGGCACAAAACCCCATCACTTAAGCTGCGCAACATGGAGCGCCATCACCAACAAAGGGTGGGGGAAGGGTCTTCCCACTTTACTGTCTCTGTAGGTTTTTCCCTTTTCTTTTTGCACTTCCTTTATCTCTCTAAGTAATTGCCTTTTTTTGTGGGTCACTTGGAGAAACAGAGCATTGAAATCCAAACTCAGTATTTGGTTGGAGAGAGCTGTGGTGTTTCCCTGCTGTTCCATCACTTTCTTGGTCCCTCCCCTTCAGTTGGACTTTTTCTTATCCAGCCGTTGGGCCTTGGTTACCAAAGGATAGGTACATAAAAGAATATGTTGTAAAACCTGCAGATTGTAGTTAGACATTTCTGTTAATATAGCCTTCTTAATTTTAGGAACCCAAGGGGGTGTTCTACACTAAAGTATTTCAAGGGATTGAATCCATTTACATATGGGCTACATCTTGCTCAAAGGAGAGTGAAGAGGAGGAGGCTTACCTAGCTATTGCCAGTTTCTGTATTTAATTTAGTTAAAGTTTACTTTAAGGTCATATTCATTCTTTCTAGTGCTTGAACTGTGAGGCTTATAAATGGATTGTAACTTCCAATTTATTCCTAGGGCATTAGTTAATAATTGAGAACTTGGGCCTGATATTTTCCTTTTCACTTTTCTTGGCCTCATCTTCTATGACACAGCACTTCCCCATCTTCTCTGCTAACTACCCTTTCCTTCTTTCTCTTTTGCTTTGAATTTCTGGTGACACATTTCAAAGCTGATAATTGACATGTACTTCAGCCTAATATATTCTTCTATGAGGTCCAGCTCCTTTTTCATGGCAATGATTTCTTAATGCAGCATCAGGATCTCTTTTTGGCCTCACTTGTGGTTAGCAAGGATGGTAAAATTGCTGTCCTGTGCTCCTGTTTGCCTCTCACCTGTGGTCCCCTAATTTGCCTCATGCTCACCCAGGCTAATGTACTTGAATTTCATTTGATTTTGAGTGTTTTCTAGGTTCCTTTTGAGGATTTTCTTCTCATTTTTGACTCTCAGATGTTCCTAATTTATATCTTCAAATCTTTTCTTCATGTCAAATAATTCTCTCTGTTTTCTCCAATGTGCTTTTCTATGTGCTTTTAATCTCTTGGTGGGTTTGACTGGCACATATTGGAGCCACAGTCTTTTATAAGACTATCTTTTGAGATAGAAGGGTGGAATTTTTTCTTTGCCACATTTCTGAAGTTCAGAGGGCTGCTTTTTAAATTGAACATAGTTGGAATTCAGAGCCCCAAGCTCCTTTGCATGTTTCTCCAGAGATATAAACACATTTTCCAGGTGGTTAATGTGATTAATTAACCTGTCATTTTCTATCTTTCTCCTCCTTGGACATTCCTTTTCCTAATGTCCATTTTGTTTGCAATGAGCACACTGATGTATTCTTAGAGGTTCCCTATTGCCATTTGGAAATGAATTGTACTGTCTTTGCCAAGAGTTTCTCGATCCCTATTCTGGTGCTCCTACCAAAACTCAAACCCTCTTCTCAGACTCTTTTTCCTGGGTATCTCTGTTAACAAACACCCTCTGGGCAACTACTTCCAAATTAGAATAAACTTTTTCCCTCAAAACCTTCTGACTTTTGAAGCTTTCTTCTAATATTTTGGCTGTCTGGGTAATAAAGGCCATATTTAGGGCTCTTTCATTCTCCAGGGCTTCAAGATCAATAGGCCTATATGTCCTATAAGCTTCTGGGAGAAGTTTCAGAAAAGCATTAGAGTGCTCACTGGGGAACTGTACCATCTCAGCCAACTTAGATAGATGATTTGGCTTTTTAGCCACTGCGGTATCCCTGCTAACAGAACCTGGTAATAATAGGTAACCACCTCCATACCTCAATTGCTGTTAGTCTCAGCTTGGGTAAGTCTATGGAAAGACTTTCTGGATCAATAGTGGGGCTACTCTCTGGTCGAAGGACCACCTTCAAGTCACCAAGCAGGATTCACTCCCTGTTCTACCAGGTGAAAAGTGCCTGTAAAATTTGCTGACACTCATCCCAGATGTGCTTGTGTGTGAAAATTACTGTCTCTAATGAAGTAATGAGCCCCTTTTTTTCTGCAAAGGATGGATTTTGCTGTTTCCAGTTATACAGGTCACTAGTTGTAAAGGGAACATATACTAGAAATAGGGCTTGCCCACCATCTCCTCCAAGTTCCTATCTCAAAGGTAATAAGGGTAACATACCACTTTGTACCACCTCAGACTAGTACAAGTAACCACTTTTGGTATGGGAAGACTTAACATTAGAGGTACTGATGGCAAAGAATAGGAGAGAGAATACATCAGTGCATCTTCCACTGAGGAATTCTGTAAACCTGGGGGAGAATATTTTTTGGATATGAAAACCTAAGGTCTTGTTCTCCCATCCTGAGAAAAGGAGTAAACAGGTGTATGCAGGACACAGATAGAACTATCAGCATACATACAAAGACCAAGAGCCACAGACACTTAACCCACATGTGTCATACCTCTCAATGTTGACCTCTACAAGAGGTCCCAGATGACAGAGAGAACGTCCCAGATTGTGTCTTGAGGAGGACACAGATGACCTCTGGATGATGTCACATATGTCCTCCCAAGGAGGCCCTAGATGACCTCTCATGGAGGTTCCAAATTGATTCCCAAGGAAGTGTCAGATAATCTCCAAAGGAGTTTCCAGATGTCTTTTCAATGAGGCTGACATTACCTCTCAAGTAGCTCCCAGATGGCCACTCAAGGAGGCCACATATGAACTCCAGAGGAAGTTCCAAATAACCCTCTTGAGAAAGCAACAGATGACCTCCAGGGAAGGTCCTATATAGCTTCTCAAGGAAGTCCCAGATGATGTCCAAAGACGGTCATAGATTTCTCATCATGGTAGCCTGAGATGACCTCCCAAAGAAGCTCCAGATGACCTCAGGAGGTGGTCCTAAATTGTCTCTTAAGAAAGCCCCAATGACTACTTTTGAAGAGGTCTCAGGTGGCCTCCTGAGGAAGCCCCAGATGACTTCTGGAGAAAGTCCAAGATGGCCCCTGGAGAAGGCCCCAGATGACCTCCAGCGTAGGTCTCAGATGGCTTCTCAAGGAAGTTGCAGATGTACTCTTGATGGGGTTCCAGATGGCTTCCCATGGAAGCCCTACATTATCTCTCAAGTAGGTTCCAGATGGCGTCCCAAGGAAGCCACAAATTGCTTCCTGAGGGGTCCTAAACAAGCTGGCAAGCATGCCAAGATGCACCTCTAGAGGTACATAAATGACTTTTTTCCATGTTGGACCTCCGGAGACAAACACTCGAGGTAGACTCTCAACCCTGAAGGCTGACACTCACACCTATGGGGATTTTTCCCTGGGGCCAAGGCCTGATACAATCCAAATGGATTATCTCGATGGAGTCTTCAAAAATTAAGACCTCTATAGTTCAAGAAAATCCATCGAGATACGTTTTATATAATAAATGTTCTCCAAACCAGCAACCCCCAAAATTATGATATCCAAAAGTCCAAACATCAAAGGGACAGCCTCTTTTCCTCTTCTCTTTATCTCTCCTTCGCTACAGACCTATACTTCTTTCGAGGTCTTTTCCTTTTTCCCTTCCACCAGGTCCTTCTTCTCTTTAGGGCTCTCCACTCTCCACAGACCTGAACTGCTTTGCAGGGCTCGTCAGTTGCCATCCTTCACCTTCTGCCCTCTCTCAACTTCCTCTCCACCCAGGTCTTCCCCTTATGCTATCACACCAGTTCTTTCCTTCCAAGACTTTTTCCTTTTTCTCTCACCTTCTATTGCTCTGAACAAGCAGCCTATATAAAGTCTGTACCCTTTCTCCACTCCAACTGACTGTTTTCGACTATCACATCCCAAACTGCCCACAACCCAATCACTTCTTAACAGCTCAACACATGGTGATTAATGCACCAGTCCCTCCCACAGGATGCCTCACCTTCTTTGGTGGCATTCTTTGTCCTCCCCAGCTGGCCAGGAGATGGGCCCATGCTGATTATCAGACCCAATAGATTATCGGGCACTGGTAATTATTACAGTATCCTCCTTGTGAACTAGTAGCAATTGAAATTGGAAATTTGATTGTGGTATTACAAACTCGTTGTTACATCACAAATCCATTTTGACATCATCACCGCCATTACATCACAAAGCCATTGTGAAAACATTGTCATTGTTACATGATGATTCCATTGTTACATCTCAAATCTATTATGACCCTTAGCTCCTTTGAAAATCACAGGCCCTTTTCAACATCACAGTCCCTTTATGTATCCATATCCTTGTTGTTAAGTAATGACAATTGAGATCAGACATGCCATTATAACATCAAAAAGTGTTTGTGACATCCTCAACAGTGTGACATCACATTTTCATTATGAGAGCATCAGCTCATTGTGACATCACCAAACTCAATGACAGAATCGCATTATGACAACAATTCTCATTGTGACATCATAGACACATTGTGAATGCCTATTCTGTGATTTCATTGTATTTCTAATGTGGCATGAGAGTTGATATCAGAAACGCAATTTTGTGCCTACAAACCATTTTGACATCATAATCACTTTGTGACATCACAGTACCATTGTGATATCTCTAACACAATGTGACATCACAAAGCTCTCCTGTCCTCATAACTTTTGTGACATGCTGACATTGTGATATCTTAGACCTTTTTGCCCTCATAATTTGTTATCAACCTCATATTTCATGTATGACTTGAGATAACAGAAATCAACTGTGACATCATGACCATTGTGACATCATATTGACAGATGTCATGATCATCGTGTCACATTGTGACATTACAAAAAGTTTTGATGTCACAATTAATTGGTGATGCTATACGCTAAGGGGTCTATGATGTCACAATTGATTAGTGATATCCAAATGGCAAAACGGATCTCAACTGTCATGAAATCACAGAGAATATGAGTTCAAAACAGACTGTGGTATCTCCAAAGTCATGTGTTTTCACAAACGTTATGAAGTCAGATGAGGATTGTGATGTCACAGTGTGACACAATGTTTATGATGTCTGTCAGTGTGATGTCACAATGGTATGATGTCACAGTGCATTTATGATATCATATATCATAACTGCAATATTATAAGGTTGAAAACAGATTATGAGCTCATAAAGGGCCTAAGACATCATAATTGCTGCACATCACAAGACTTATGAGGACAGGGCAGGTTTGTGATATCACAGTGTGTTAGTGATATCACCATGGAACTGTGATGTCACAAAGTGATTGTGATGCCATATATTTATAAGATCACAATATATTTCTGACATCAACCCACATGCCACATTTGAAATAGAATTAAATAAGAGAATAGGCATTTACAATGTGACTATGACATCACAATGACAATAAATGTCATAATGCTATGAGGTCATTGTAAATTGGTGATGTTGCAAGGAGGTAATTGTGTAATAATGAATATGTGTTGTCCCACTGGTGATGGGGTCACAAAGGTTTGTGATGTTACAATGGCATATATATATTCAATTGTCATGTATTCACAATGAGGATATGGATACACAAAGGGACTATGATGTCACATATGCCATGTGTGTTTTCAAAGGTACATAGGGGTCATGATAGCTTTATGATACACAGTTGTGATGAGGTTACAATGGGCTTTTGACGTCAAAATGATTTGTAATATCTAAACACAAGTCCATTTTCAATTGTTACTATTTCACAATGTGCATACAAGTTCACAGAATGAGTTGGAAGTACTAATGGACATGAATTTTTAAAAATGTTAGGAGGTCATTTTAGGTTTGTGAATGAACAATGGGAGAGTGATATCACCATGACAATGTCAACTCATTACATCATGTCAAAATATTGTTTTGGTGTCACTATTAGTTGATAATTCCACATTGGTTGTGAGGTCACAAAATATTGGTGATGTGTTGGGCATTTCACAATGACATTATGATTCTCAATTGTCCTAACTTACAATGAGTATATGAGTTCCCAAAGGGACTGTGGTTTCTCTAAAAGTATGTGTTGTCACACATATATTGAAATCCTAAAAGTTTTGTGATGTCAGAATTTGACACAATGGACATGACATCTGGCAGTATGATGCCAACATGGTCATGATGTCACTGGGAATTTGTGATAACAAATGTCATATATGAAATCTAATGAGGTCAACAACAGATTATGAGGACAATGAGGCCTAAGGTATCAGAATTGCAGCATGTCACAAAAGTTATCATGAGAGGATAGGTTTGTGATATCACGGTGGTTTAGTAATATCACAATGGCAACATGATATACAAAGGGATTGTGATCTCACAATGATTATGAGTTCCTGATTTTTTATGATATCTACCTATATGCCACATTTGAAATAGAATGAAATCACAGAAAAGGCATTCATAATGTGTCTATGATATCACCATGACAATGTGAAGTTATAATTCTATCATTATAGTTTTGTGATTTCACAATGAGTGGATGGTATAAAAATGATAATGTGATGTCACAATTATGATGATCTCACAAACTGTTTTGGATGTCAAAATGTCATGTCTGATTCTCAATTGTCAATATTTCACAGTGGGGCTTTGGGTACACAAAGGGACTCTGATATCACAAAGCTATGCATTTTTCAAATGTTATAAGAGGTTATAATAGATTTGAAATGTCACAATGTGATCTTGGTATCAAAAACAACAATGTGAAGTCACAATGGGTTTGTGATGTCACAGTGGTGATGAGGTCACAATGGGTTAGTTATGTCACGAGTTTGTAATATCACAATTATTTGTCCAATTTCAATTGCTACTAGTTGACCATGAGGACACTGTAATAACCAGCAGTGCCACTATAATCCACCGGAACAGATAGTCATCATGGCCTCCTAATCTGGACCAATTGAAAGGGGGTGCATGACACTGGAGGGGGCAAGACATGCTGCTGAAGGAGATAGGATGTCAAGTCCAACATGGTGAGCTGCCAAGAAGTGATTGGGCATGGACATTTGGTAAGTGATGATTAAAAACTGGAAGGCAAGAAATTATTGCAGTTGGGGAAGGGTACAGCCTATATATAAGCTGCATTTTCAGAGCAAGATAAGGGGAGAGAAAAAGGTTAAAGGCCTGGATGGAAAGAAATGATGAGACTGCTGGAGGGCAAAGACCTGGGAGGAGAGGAAATTGAGAGTGAGAAGGAGGTGAAGGACGGCAACTGGCCACCTGGACAAGGCAGGGCAGGCCTGTCAAGAGCAGAGCAGCCTGAAGTGAAGAATGGAATGCTGGAAGGAAAAAATGAAAAGAGCTGAAAGGTAGGACAGATCTGTAGAGAAGGATAATGAAGAGATAGGAAAACAGCCTTGGCCTTTGAAGTGTGGAGTATTGGAGATCATTATTTTGGCGGTTGGTTGTTTGCAGACCAGTTAACAAATGCCTGAACTTCTCTTTGGAGGTCTGATGGTTCATGGTTGAGACTGAATTTAGCTCTCCGCATCCAGCCTGGCCAAGGTAGTGGCTTGTTACAAAATTTATGAGGACAAGACAGATTTGCGATGTTACATTGCATTAATGATATCACAATGTCAATATGAGGTCAAAAAGGGTTTGTAATGTCACAATGATGGTGTGGTCACAATGGGTTTCTGAAATAAACCTATATGCCACATTTGTGATAGAATGAAATCACAAAACAGGCAATCGCATTGTCTCTAGGACCTCACAATGAAAATGTGATGTCATAATGCCATGATGTCATTGTCATTTTGGGATGTAACAATGGGCTGATGGTATTATAACAACAATGTGATCTCACTCTGGAGGTGATGTCACAATGTGTTTGTAATGGTAATTTGGCATGTCTGATGTCAGTTGTCTTTGTTCATAATGACAACATGGTTACCCAAAGGGTCCATGATCTCACAAACACCATATGCTTTTTCAAAGGTGCTAAGAGGTCACAACAGTTTTGGGATATCACACGGTGATCATGATATCACTGTGGCAATATGATGTCACAATGGGTTTGTAATGTCAAGTGATGATAAGGTCACACTTGGATGTGATGTCACAATGAATGTGTAATATCACCATTACATGTCCAATTTCATTCTACTAGATCACAATGAAGATACGAGTTCACGTAAGGAGCTAGAAGTCAGAAAGGCCATGAATTTTGTAAAATATTATGAGGACATAATAGGCTGGTGAAAATGCAATGAGACAGAGATATCCCATTTGCAATGTGATGCTACCATTACATGAGATAGTATGGTTTTGAAGTTACAAATGGTGATGCCATACAGGTGATGAGGTCACATAGGTTTGTGATTTGACAATGGGTTGGTGATGTCACAATCTCATGCCAGATCTCAAATTAACAATGACTATATAAGTTCACAATGGATAATCATGTATCCAAAGGCATACGTTGGCACAAGTGTAATGAGTCTTAACACGTTTGTGTTGTCCTCATGTGACTCAGTGTCAAGAAATCTGGCAGTGTGATGTCACAGTGGTCATGATATCACAGTGGATTTTTGATATCACATGTCATGCCTGAAGTATTATGAGTTAAACAATTTATGAACTCAGGGAGGCCAAAGAGATCACACTGGCAGCATGTCAAATAATTTATGAGGGTAAGACTGTTTTGTTATGTCACAGTGCATTAGTGATATAATACTGGCAATATGCTGTCATCAAGATATTGTGATATTATAATGCTTATGTGGTCACAATGTATTTCTGATATCAACCCACCAGCAATATTTGAAATAGAATGAGATCACAGAATAGGCATTCCAATGTATCTATGACATCACAATTACATGTGATTTGATGTCATTGTTGTTTTATGATGTCATGATGGGCTGATGTTATCATAATGACAATGTGATGTTACACTGGTGATTATGTCACAAAGGTTTTGCGATGTTAAATGGCATGCCTGATCTCAATTGTTATTAGCTCAACATGAGGATAGGAGTATACAAAAGGCCTGTCATGTCACAAAGGCCATGCTTTCTTTGAAAGCTTCTGAAGTCATAATAGTTTTGGGATTTCACAATGTGATCATGTTGGTACAATGGCAATGTGATAACACAAAGAGTTTGTGATGTCTCCGAGGTGATGAGGCCACAAAGAGTTAAAGATGTCTCATCAAGTTTGTAATATAACAGTGACATAGACAATTTCAATTTCTTCTAATTCACTATGAGGATACTATAATAACCAGTGGGGCCAGGATTATCTGTGGGAGCCGATATTCATTGTAAATTCTTGGCTTGGCCCACCGGAGAGTGTGGGGAATGCTGCCAAAGGTGGAGGTGTCAAGCCTCACACGGTGAGCTGTCAAGAAGTGATTGAGCATTGGGCAGTTTTGGAAGTGATGGCTGAAAACTGTTAGTCTTGAGATGCGTTGGAGGGAGGAGGGGTACATTTTCAGGGCATTGTTAGGGGAGATAAAAATGGGAGTTACCTGGATGGAAGAAAGTTGTGAGACAGCAGGAAAGGAAAAACCTGAGAAGGGGGAAGCTGAGGGAGAGCAGAAGGTTGGCAATTGGTCACTGGGGCCGAGTAGGGCAGGCCTGTGGAGACGAGAGGCCTGAAGAGAAGAAGGAAGTGGTGGAAGGGAAAAGGGGAAAGACAAGGAAGGAATGACAGGTCTGTAGAGAAGGAGGGAAGAATGGAAAAGAAAAAAGCCTTGCCCATTGAGCTTTGGAGCTTTGGAGATCATAATTTTGTGATTGGTGGTTTGCAGAACAATTAAGAAAGGGTGGAGCTGCCCATTGGAGGTCTGAGTTTTGGTGGTCAAGGCTGCTCTTGAACCTGGGTATCAAGTCCTGACTAAGTTAATCACAGTCCCCTTTCTAGTGAAAAATGGTTTATTATATTAAATGTGACTCGATGGATTTTCTCCTTGCCTTAGAGGTCATATGTACATGAGTACACAGAAAGAGCTTGAAGTCTCAAAGTCCATGAATTTTCTAAGATCTGATGAGGCCATAACAGGTTTGTAAAAACACAATGGGAGAGTGATATCACAACAGCAATACCGCAATATCATGTCAAAATAATGATTTGATACAACAATTAGTTGTTGATGCTATTCTCGTGATGAGGTCACAATAAGTTTGTGATGTCATAATGGGTTCACGATGTCAGAGTGGAATGGGAGATCTCAACTGTCATTAATTGGCAATGAATATATGAGTTCAAAAAGGGACTGTAATGTCTCCAAAGGCATGTTTTGTTAGAAATGTGAGGTCACAATATGACAAAATGGTCATGACATCTGGCAGTTTGATGTCACTGGGGATTTCCGATATCACCTGTCATACCAGAAACATCAGATTGAAAACAGATTATGAGCTCAGAAAGGACCTAATATATGGCAATGGCAGTATGTCACAAAACTTATAAGGACAGGACTGGTTTGTGATGGCACAGCAGGTTAATGATATCACAATGGCAATGTGATGTTACAAAGGATTGTGATATCACAATGGTTATATGGTCAAAATGGGTTTCTGATATATAACGAATTCACAGAATAGGCCTTCACACTGTTAAGTCTATGATGTAACAATGTCACTGTGATTTATATTGCTGTGATGCCATTGTCGTTTGGTTATGTCACAATGAGCTGATGGTGTCATAATGACAATTTGATGTCATTGCTGATTTATGATGTTACAATGGTTATGAGTTCACATTATGTTTCAGATATTAACACACATGTTCAAATTTGAAATAAAATGAAAAAGCTGGGCACTGGTGCCTCACGCCTGTAATCCTTGCTACTCCAGAGGCTGAGATCTGAGGTTCGCGGTTCAAAGCCAGCTTAGGCTGGAAAGTCTATGAGAATCTTATTCCCAATACAAACCATTAGAAAACCGGAAGTGGCTCTGAGACTCAAGTGATAGAGCACTCGCCTTGAGCTGAAGAGCAGGGACAACACCCAAGCCCAGAATTCAAGCCCCACGACCGACAAAAAAATGTTAAAAACAGGCATACACAATCTTTTTATAACATCACAATGACAATGTGATCTCATAATGCTATCTTGTCCTTGTAGTTTTGTCATGTCAAAAGTAGTTGATGCTGTCATAATGAAAATGTTATGTCACTCTGGTGATGTCACAAAAGGTTCATGATGTTAAATTGGCATGTCTGATATCAATTGTCAGTTCATAATGAAGGTATAGTTCCACAAAGGGACTGTGTTGTCACAAAGGGCATGTGTTTTTTCAAAGGTGATACGAGGTCCTAATAGGTTTGCGATGTCACAATGTGATAGTGATGTCAAATGTCAATGAAAGCTCACAATGGTTTTGTGACGGCACATTGGTGATAATATCAAATAGTTTTGTGAAGTCACATCTCATAATCACATGTCCTGTTTCACATGTCCAATGAGGATATGAGTTCACAGAAGAAGACACGTATAAATGGCCATGAATTTTCTAAAATGCTATGAAGACATACTAGGTTTTTGAAAACACAATGGGATAGTGATATCATGATGGCAATGTGATGTTGCGATATGTTGACCTAATAATTTTTGATATCATAATTTGTGATGCCACACTGATGAGTTCACAAGAAGTGTGTGATGTCACAATGGGTTGGTGATATCAAAATGACACATGTAATTTCAATTTTCATTAACTCACAATAAGTACATGAGCTCACAAAGGGACTCTGATGTCTCCTAAGGCATGTATTTTCACAAAAGTGATGAAGTCCTAACAGGTGTGTGTTGTCAGAATGTGACAAAATGCTCATAACATCTATCAGTGTGATGTCACCATGATCTAGATGTCACGCTGGATTTGAGTATCACATTTCATACCTGGATTGGGCTTGAGAGGATTGGAATTTCACAGTGGGTTAGTATTATCACCATGGAAATGCGGGATCACAAAGGGATTGTGCTGTCACAATGGCTATTAGATCACAATGTGTTTCTAGTATAATAGGTTTGTGCTGTCACAATTGGTTGGAAATGTCACAATGGCATGCCAGGTCTCAAATGTCATTAATTCACAATGAAGATATGAGTTCACAAAGGGACTGTGTTGTCTCTAAAGTCATGTGTTTCACAAATATGATGAAGTCCTAACAGATTTGTGAGTTCATATTGTGCCACTATGATCTTGATGTCTATCAATGTGATGTTACAATATTCATGATGTCACAATGTTCATGATGTCAGAGTCAATTTCTGATATCATATGTCATACCTGATTTATTATGTTTCAAAACAGATTATAAGCTTACTAAAAGCCAAAATATCCTAATGGCACCATTTCACACAAGTTATGACTAAGTTATGACCTCCTCATCAGTATGGCATCACGAATTGTGACATCAGAACATTATTATAACATGATGTTGAGACATCACATTGTCATTGTGAAATCACTGTCCCGTTGGGTTTTCACATAGTATGACCTCACACTATGAAGCTTCTTCTATCAAATGGTATCCTCATATTGAATTATGAGTAATTGAAATTGGATCATTCTGATATTACAAACAAACTGTGACATCACAAAGCCATTGTGACCTCATCACCACGGTGACATCAAAACCCAAAAGGACATCTCATTCCATTGTGACATTATAGATCACATTGTGCCATTCCAAAACTATTATGACTTATAACCACCTTTGAAAACAAACATGGCCTCTGTGACATCACAGAACCTTTTTTGTATCCATAACTTCATGGGGAACAAATGACAACTGACATCAGACATACCAAGGAAACATAACAAATCCTTTCTGACATCATAATTGTGACATCATGTTGCCATTATGACACCATCAGCTCATTTTGACATGTAAAACTACAATGACATCATAGCATTGCCACATCACATTGTTATTCTGATGTCATAGACACGTTGTGTTTGCCTATTATGTTATTGATTCTATTTTTAATGTGGCATGTCGGTTATCAGAAACACATTGTGTGTTTTGTATATGTGTGTTTTGATATCATGATGTCTTAGTTCCATCACATTGCCAGTCACATTGCCAAATTAATGTGACAAAGGGATTTTGATGTGACAACGGTTGTGAAATCAGAATGAGTTTCTGATATCAACTCACATGCCACATTTCAAATTAGGCATTCATAATGTGACTATGATATCACAATGACATAATGGCAAATGCTATAATGTCATTGCCATTTTGTGATGTCACCATAAGCTAAAGATGTCATAACAACAATGTGATGTTACACCAGTTATGACGTCACACAGGGCTTATAATGTTACAATGTTATGAGGTCACAATGTGTTACTGATATCAACTGACATGCCACATTTTAAATAGAATGAAATCACAGGATATACTTTCACAATGTGTCTAAGACAGCAAAATGGCAATGTGATGTCATAATGCTATGAGGTCACTGTAGCTTGTTGATGTCACAATGTGCTGATGGTGTCATAATGATTGAGATCACACTGGTGATGATGGCACAAATGGTTTGTGATGTCACAATGGTATGTCAGATCTTAATTGCTATTAGTTTACAATGAGGACATGAGAATGAAGTCACCATGACATATACAAATGAACTGTGATGACACAAACGCCATGTTTTTTGTCACAAGTGCTAAAGTTCCTAACAGGTTTTGGTTATCAAAACGTTAATGATATAAAAATGGGTTAATGATGTCAAAACTAGTTTGTAATATCACATATTATTTCAAATTTCAATTGCTACAAGTTCACAATGATACAAGTTCACAGAAGGAGCTTGATGTCCCAAAGGCCATGCATTTTCTAAGATGTGATTAGGTCATAATAGGTTTGTGAAAGCATGATGGTACAGTAATATCACAATAGCAATATGATGTCAAATTATAATTAATTGTTGATGCTATAATAGTGATGAGTTCAAAATTGTTTTGTGATGTTGCAGTAGATTGATGATGTGACAATGGCATTCCAGACCTCAATTGTCACTAACTCACAATGAGTATATAAATTTAGAATGGGCTTGTGAGGATTCCAAAGCATTTGTTGGCACAAATGTAATGAAGTCAAAACAGATTTGTGATGTGACAATATGACACAATGGTCATTACATCTAGCAGTGTGATGTCACTATGCTCATGATGTCAAAGTATATTTCTAATATTTCATGTCATTCCTAAAATAATTTGAGGTCGAAAATAGATTGAGCTATCAATGTGCCTAACATAACACAGTGGCAACATGTCACAAAACTTTTGAAGACAGGACATGTTTGAGTTGTCACAGTTGTTTAGAGATATCACAATTTCAATGTTACATCACAAAGGGATTGTGATATCACAATGGTTATGAAGTCAAAATGTGTTTTTGATATGAATCCACATGCCACATTTGAAATGTAATGAAATCACCTAATAGGCATTCATAATGTATATATGATGTCACAATGACAATGTGATGTCATAGTGGTATGATGTCATTACAGATTTGTGATGTCACAATGAGCTGATTTTGTCACAATGACAATGTGATGTCACACCTATGATTATATTGTAAATACTTTGTGATATTTCTCTGGTATATCTGATCTCAATTGACATTTCACAATGAGGATATGGGTACACAAAGGGACTGTCATGTCACAAAGGCCATATGTGTTTTCAAAGGTGCTAAAGATGTCATAATGGGTTTGGGAGGTCTCAACTTGATTGTAATGTCACAACAGCAATGTGATATGATAATGGCTTTATGATGTCACCTTGGTGATGAGGTCACAATGGACAGGACCAGTTTGTAATGTCACAACAGGTTACTATCACAATGGCACTGTGATGTCACAAAGGGATTTTCACATCACAATGGTTTTGAGGTCACAATGGATTTCTGAAATCCACCAATATTGCTCACTTGAAATAGAATGAAATCACAGAGTAGGCATTCACAATATGTCTATAATGTCACTATGACATATGATGTCATAATACTATGATATGTAAGTTTAGTGATGTTAAAATGGCATGTCTTATCTTACTAGTCATTAGATTACCATGAGGATCCCAAAGGTTGCTATTGTGCTGAGTCCATTACACAGGATTCTTTGTGCTATTTTTTAAATCGTTCTGAGTTCTTGCAAGGTTGGTATCCCCAAAAATCACACACACACACACACACACACACACACACACACACACACACATAAACATACAGAGACACCGTGCACCTGCTTGGTGTGGGGTGGATGGAGAAGAGTCCTCCGTTGGGCTGAGTGGAGATTCGATCCCCCCCCCCCGGGCAGCTGCTGGGGTTGGGGGGAAGCCCTGACCTGAGGTGAGACTACTTCTGCCATGGCCTGGTAGACTTAGGGGAGAGTCAGGACAGCACAAAGCCAGGGATGGAGGCGTGGCTGAGGGAGGGAGGAGGCGTGACCCAGGGGAGGACAGGGCGTGGCTAAGGGGGCACATATCTGCTGCAGCCAGGGGCACACATGGACTGCAGCACTTGTGCAACAGGGGCAGGGCAGCCCTGGAGAGAAGTGGGGGCAGAGAGAGAGCAGAGAGAAGAGCAGGCACATACACCAGGGATGGCGGCCTCAAAACCTCTGCTGCTGTGGGAGCATTGGTCTGGGCCAGGAGTACATAGCATAGAAAGCCAGCACTTCAGGCACATCCCTCACACCATTGCTGCACGCTGCACACAGAACCACAGCCTACAGATTCTCCCAGCAGCACAAGTAAGTGGCCGATCGCAGGTCAGTACCTTGCGACCTCCCCCTACCACTCCCACTCCCCCCCTGCAAACCCTCTTGTGTCCCAACCATGCCTCCCCAGCACCAGGCAGGCCAGCCCTGACTCTGCCACAAATGTGCCCCAGGAGTGGGGGGTTGGGGAGTGGGTGTTGACTCTGGGAACTCACCCCCATCCCTAGTGGCCAGTATCCATGGAAATGGGGAGATGCAAGAATGGGTGAGAAGGGGTCACCACTGAGCCCCTGGCTGGAGCAGTGGGAGCTACACAGTCCCACATCTGGACCCTTCTTCTCCCTGGTGGGAACCTGGTGGCTTTAGTCAGAGGTGGGGAACATCACCTTGCACCTGCCTTATTGGGTCTTTTCCTTTTTTTCTGGGAGTGGGGGATGTTGGATGCAGCAGATAGGCCTTCCTTGCTATGTGAGCCCTTGTCCTCTGTGCTCAGTCATCCTTTCATCTGAGGAGGGTCCCAGAAAAGCCCACTAGGGAGGTGAGGGCACTGGGCGTCAGCTACTAGGTGAATATATGGGAGGAACACACGCCCTCAGACACACATATACCCGGCCTATCCCCCCACCCCAGCTGTCAACAGTACTCACAGGGTGATCACATTTCCCAGCTCTGACAGCGTCTGCCGGTGTTCCCTGTCCATCTGGTCTCCTTGTCCTCCCCAAGAATCTGCCCAGTTGCCCAGAAGTATCTAGGCTGGAAGTAGGAGTCTGTGCATGTATGTAGCCTTTAGGACCCCATCCATTTCCTCAACACCGCCCCCACCCTGGGTCAGACACCCCCCTTGGCACCCCATGACCCACTGCTTGTTTCAGTCCTGCTCTGAGGACCCACCTGTCTGGGGATTCCTTCACTCAGCATCCTGGCGTAGGGTTTTGGTGAATGAGGAGTTAAGGCTGGTTGTTCCCAAGGGGAAGGGTCTGGCCCTGGAGAAGGGGAGAGGCGGGTTTGTGCTCTGTCATTAGAGTGGTGCTCCCCTTGTGTGGGAGCCCTTGGTTCTGACAAGGGAACGGAGAATGGGAACCCGCGTGCTCCGATGAGGAATCAACAAACTTAGGAGAGGTACTACTCTGAGTCTGTGTGTGTGTGTGTGTGAGTGTGTGTGTGTGTGTGTGTGTGTGTGTGAGAGAGAGAGAGAGAGAGAGAGAGAGAGAGAGAGAGAGAGAGAGAGAGAGAGAGAGAGAGAGAGAGAGAGAGAATCTTTCTCCTTGTACAGCCTGACTGTCCTCAGGTGAGTGATCAGTTGGCAAATTGCAGGTGCTGCATGGAAGTGTCATCTGTCACCATTCTGGAGGGGTGTGTGTGTGTGTGTGTGTGTGTGTGTGTGTGTGTGTGTGTGTGTGTGTGTGTTGTGTGTGTGTGTGTGTGTGTGTTGGGAGAGCAGGGAGATGAGAACAATGAAAATATATTTAAGTTACCATGTCTAAAAACAGCAAAAACATTTTATTTCTCTGTGTGTGTGTGTATTTGTTGTTGTTGTTCTTCATCAATACCAAGTACAACCAAACCACAATTTTTGTTTTCTCCTTCACAGTTTCATGGCTCCTTTATGGAAGATTTAAGTAGACATTACTTTCTTCCTCTTTCCACCTCTCTCTTCCCCCTTTCTTTTAGCCCACAGGAGCTGCTGGGCCAGAGTGGGCCTCCTCTAGAAGAACTTTGTGAACCCTGGACTGGAGTGGATGCCTGTCCTTCTATCCCCAGCCAGAAGTTTCATGAGGTGAATGAGATCACAGCCACATTCTTCAAGCCAGACACTCTGCTCTTGTGTGTTTAGTTGGAGGGAATTCAAGGGTTTGGAATGTTTGCCCAACATAATTAGGGAACGAGATGAGGGAAATGATAAGGCAGGGGCTGTGACGCTATGAGGTTTTGGGGACTGGCGTATGGTGTGACATGGCAGATGGTTCACCATGACAGTGGATGAGAGGGGAACCATATCTAGGGCATTAACTGTCTCTGTGGGCATTCTGGCACAGGGTTGCGGGTCCCCCCCTGGTGGTGAGGACACCCTCCTGGGGCAGTGCTCAGTGTCAATCCTCCCTGGAGTCCTGCAGAATCCAGTCTGCGTCCTGCCTGGGCTGTTTCCAGCTGGGCAGTGGTAGTCAAGTCCATTTCCCTTGCTGGAGCCCGCTTAGTATCAGGAGGTAGCAGTTAGCTAGGGCTGGCTGAATGCCAGTTTCTGTAACCTGTTATAGGCAGTCTGGAAGGAAAAGGGGACCACTGATTTTGGAACCCTTTAAGTTTGATTGGGACAAATTAAATACCACATTTTCCAGGTTTTTTTTTTAGTTAAGCTGGCAATTTCCACTAATACCTGGGATTATGGATCAAATTAGATGGATGATTTCAGCCATCAAACAATGATGTTCAAAGCGGCAAACGCAGAGTTCCCAAGCCAGATAGTCTCCTGCTTTGAACGTTGTGCCTTGACTGCCTTTCTCTGGCAGCTGTGGCATCTCTCTAGGGTGATGACCCCAATCGAGGATATTGTGGGGAGCAGACATTGTGACCTCACCATCCCCAGCCTGCCAGCAATGAGTAGAGATGATTCCCAGCATCTGTACTGGACTCTGGGAGATTCAGAGAACCCAGGCTACCTCAAGAATCCTTCATCTACAACATGAAATTTAGGGGCCACATGTGGTGGACAATCCTGCCTGGCCCCACGGGGAGAACAGGAGTCCCCTTGAGCCAGCCATTCAGCTCACAGCAAACTCATTCACACAGATCGTTGAGAAGACAGGCATCCCAGAGGCTCTGGAATGTAGCAAGTACATAGTGGCTCACACCCTCAGATCCAAAACAGTTAAGTGTTGTGGCACCAGGAGTGGGTAAGAGGGAGGAGGGAGAACTGTGGGAGAGCTACACAGGCTTTCTCCCCACTCCCCCACAGAGGATTCTTACCTGAATCAGATGGGATTTTCTGTAGTATTGTCATAGATAGATGCTCATTTATTTAACCAACAAACCATTACAGTGTGCACGAGGCTCTGGGGGGTCATAGACAATGAAAAGTTCCACGACTGGTTCCACAACCCATGAAGAAACCTTGGATTGATCTGGATGCCAGTGCTTCAAGCCTGTCATCCTAGTTACTTAGGAGGCTGAGATCAGAGGATTGAGGCTTTTGGCCCGGGCAGGAAAGCCTGTAAGACTCTTGTCTTCAATTAACTACCAAAAACAAAACACCAGAAATGGATGTGTGGCTCAAGCCATAGACTGCTAGCCTTGAGTAAAAAGGCTTAGGGACAGCACCTAGGCTCCGAGTACAAGGCCCAGAACTGACACAAAGAAAGTAAAGAGAGAAAGGATGGAAGGACAGAGGGAGAAAAAAAGGAAAGGAAGGAAGAAGGGAGAACATGCAAGCCATGGTTTGGAGTCTCTGGATCAAGGGAGCCAATTATTCACAATCTATGTGGGGACAGTTTCAGAGCCTAAAGCCAGTATGGAGGACCAAGCCACTGACCCCTCAGAAACTTCATGCCATCCAGGAGCTGTGTGGTCACTGACAATATAGGGAACCAGCCTTGGGTAGAACCTAGGGCTCAAAGTGGGTCACCAGGTATCAATTATGCCCAGCCTCATTGAGTTTATTTTCTGGTCAGATAAAAAGAAAGTTTCCAAGGGCTAGGGAGGTATTGGAGTGAGAGAGTTTCAAGGGGGGATCAAAGTATAAGTAGGAATTTGAAGAGGGAGAATGATCCTGGGTCACGTGTGTCAGGCCTTTGGAGCCATGACCTCGCCTGACAACATAGACTACCAGCCTTTGACCCAGCCACACTGCTATTAAAAGTCCTGGCACCTTGGGTTCATCATTGACAACCTGGCTGCCGTTCACTGCAGGATGCCTGTGCAGTACACCCTTAGGGACTAGGACTTTCCAGGGCTCAATCTGATGATGCCACTCCTGGTGTTCATTCCTTCACCAAAGACTGAGGTACGCATGCCACTGACACAGGACAGCCTCTGAATAAGGGCAGGAAGTGCATCTCTTGGCTGGCTCACTCTTTAGTATAGATGGCAGATCTGGGATTCAGAGAGGGCAGGCTGAAGGTGGGGCAGAGCTGGATAGAGGCTGGTGGAAAAATCAGAGGCACTGTGGTCTGAGCAGGGTTGTTTCTTTGATAATACTCACAACATAGGAAAATTTCTGGGATAGAGCCTCCCTTTTCACCTCCCAAAGAGGGAACTAGATCCCCCCAGTCTCTGTCTCTTGACCAGGAATCCCTTTGGTTCCCATATCATGTGGTGGATAACTAGATCTTACCTCACTGCCTAGTTTTCAGGCAGGACAGAGAGAGATCCTGAGTGATAAGGTCAGGGGATCTTCAGTATGAGATTGTACTTGAATGTCCCAACTTGGTGCATGGTCAGTCCCATCTAAGACTGCCATGGTGTAGGACATAGAATCTAGAGAATCAGAGCTGGATGGGGTCTGTTGTGGGAGTCCTGAGTATTATGTGTTAGCTTTGAGCTCCCGTGTGCCCACTTGCTTCCCTTTCTTGGGCGGGTCTATGCTAGAAAAAGTTTGAAACTAGGGCATGGATCTTATCTTCTTTGCTCCAAGATAGCACTCTACCATTTGAATCACAGCTCCACTTCCAGCTTTTTGGGGTGTTTAATTGGAGATAAAGAGTTCTCACGGGCCTTGCTGCTAAGTGGCATCCAACTGCAGTCCTCAGATTTCAGTCTGCTGGGGGGAGAGGATGACAGGAATGGAAGTTTGTTTGGCTGGGTGCCAGTAGCTCATGGCTGTTATCCTAGGTATTCAGGATGTGAGAGCTGAGGATCACAGGTCAAAGCTAGACTGAGACTCTTACCTAAAAGGAATTGCCAGAAAACCAGAAGTTGTGCTGTGGCTCGAGCAATTGATTACTTGCCTTAAGCTGAAATGCTCAGGGACAGCACCCAGGCCCAGAGTTCAAGCCCCACAACATAAAAAAGAAAGAAAGTAAGACATCTTTGCCTGCAAATGATGGTGGAGGTGTGGGGGTGTGGGGAGGGTGCTGTGTTTGGGAGACCAAGTGCTGGCCTCACTGTAAAGATATTTGTAAGAACTCCCCAAGTTTGCCCCAGTTTGAAGCCACAGCTTCAAGAGGACATGTCTGTGACAGGCAGGGAGTGGGCGAAGGGGTGCAGGTGTGATTGTTTTGTCTTTATTTTCTCCATTGAAGGATAGATTTGGATGCTGGGTATCAAAATCTGAAGTGAAGGGTTGCAAAAAGTTTTTGGACTGACAAGATGGGTTTCCTCTGTGTATATGAAGGTGGCTGAAACCAGAAGCCACCCGTGGCTCACAACTCTCATCCTAGCTACTTAGAAGGCTGAGATGTGAGGACCGTGGTTACAAGTCAGCTTGGGCAGAATAGTCTGTGAGACTTGATGATAGACCACTAGAGAACAGGAAGTGTTGCTTTGGCTCAAGTGGGAGAGTGCTCACCTTCAGCTGAATTGCTGAGGGACAGCACCCTGGCCCAGAGTTCAAACACCTTGACCAACAACAAAAAAAAGAGGTGACTAAGTTTTCCACATAGCAGTGTGCATGATAGGAAATGCCATACTGGTCTATGAGACATTCCAGATATATGTGCGGCTCAATGTTTTGTCTACAGTGGGTCTGATGTTGGTACTGCCACCTTCTAGTGGGTGGGATCTGATCCTAATTGAGGGAGTTCATGTTTCTGTTCTCAGGGACTGCGGAATCTTTGGGCTATCCTGTGTGTGTGTGTGTGTGTGTGTGTGTGTGTGTGGGTCTGTCTGTCTGTCTGACTGACTGTCTGTGTCTGTGATTGTGTGTGTTTGGAGGTAGAAGAACTTGGCCTTGAACTCAAGGCCTAGGTGCTGTCCCTGAGATATCTTGCTCAAAGCTAGAGCTCTGACAATTGAGCCACAGCTCCACCTGTGGCTATTTGGTGGTTCAGTGTAGATAGGAGCTTCACAAACTTTCCTGAGTGGCTGGCTTTGAACAGTGATCCTCAGATCTCAGCCTCCTGAATAACTAGGATGACAGACAGGAGCCACCCGTGATGGCTGTGTGTGTGTGTGTGTGTGTGTGTGTAGAAGTTGGTTGTTACAAGGAGTGCTGGAACCTTTGGTAACTTCTAACTGCTGTCTTTGGGGGGGTGCATGGACTTTGTGGCTGAGGTCTGGGGGCTTGGAAGGGTGAGACGTTTGAAGGGGACTCAGCACCTTTAATTATAAGAACAAGGGATCTTTGTCATCCAGAACTGTCTACTCTCTTGGGCCTGGTTGGTGGCAGAGGGAGCACGGGAGGACCTGGGGGTGGGGCCCTTAGGGGTTGGCTCCCCAGGGGGACAGAGAGGGTGGTTAGCACTTATTAAGGCTGTGAGCCCTGTTAGTATGGACCTTATTGGCATGGGTCAGACTCTGGGTCATCTCATCATGACGTCTGATGGGCAAGGCCAACTCTACTTTAAATCTTGACCTGTGATCTTCAGATCTTAGCATCCTGAGTAGGTAGCAGTATAGGCATGAGCCACTGGCACCAGGCCTCAGATTCTTTTTGGTATATTAGGGTTTGAACTCCAGAGCTTAGGGTTTCCAATCAGGTCTTGTTCCATGGGAGCCAAGCCTTTCTGTCTTGGGCATTTCTGAGATAGAGACTCCATATATGTTCAGGGTTGTCTGGATCATGGTACTCCTATGACAGGCAGATGTCACCATGCCTTGTCCTCTGTAGTTGTAGATATGTAGCGCCATGCTCAGTCATCAGTTTAGATTACTGTCCCAAACTCTTAGTCCACAGCAGCCAATTTTTGACCACAGTTGAAGCTCTGGGTTCAGCCTGGAACCATTGGTCCTCCTCACAGGACAGTTGTGAGGAAACAAGGGATCAATACAAGGGGAAATCTGCGGCAGGGCCAGGCATAGAGGCAACGGTCATCAGATAAGTTTCTTGGCAATTCTGTGAGCATATAACAAGAAGATACCTGGAAAGGAATCAGAAGGGGCCTGTTATTTATCATGCTACAGGTATGGGATTATGAAACAAAGCATGGCTCTCTTTCATCCTTACCCTATCCTCATGAGGAAGGGGATCCTTCACTGTTCAGCTTTGCAGCTGGGGCAAATGAGGCACGGAAAAGCAGGGTGACCTACTCATGACCCCCAGGAGACAGGAAGCTTGGCCTGACTTCTCTGCCATGCTCCCTAGGACAATGGGTGCTATTTAGTCCATTTCTTGTGGTGGGAAGTCCACTTATTGTCAGTCGTGGGGCTTGAACTCTGGGCCTGGGCACTGTCCACAAGCTGCTCAGATCAAGTTTAGGGCTCTACCACTTGAGCCATAACACCACTTCTGGTTTTCTGGTGGTTCTTTGGAGATAAGCGTCTTACAGACATTCCTGCCTTGGCTGGCTATGAACCATGATCCTCATATCTCAATGTGTAGTTACCATTGTAGGCCTGTGCCACCGGCAGCCTGCTTAAGTGTAATTCTCCCTCTCTCTCTCTCTCTCTCTCTCTCTCTCTCTCTCTCTCTCTCTCTCTCTCTCTCTCTCTCTCTCTCTCTCTCTCTCTCTCTCTCTCTCTCTCTCTCTTTCTCTCTCTGTCTCTGACTCTGTCTCTCTCTCTCTCAGTAACTTGTTGAATTTGTCCTCGAGGAGTTGGCTCAGCGTCCCCATGTGGCTGGGACCCAAGGTGACCTTCTCATTCTGGAGGTAGGCTGTGTCAGGATCATTCCCACTTGGACTGTGGAACTAGCTCCCTTAGGTAAGCCCCTCTATGCCCGGCGTAGACTGTGATGGTTACTCATTGTCAGTCTGTCTGGTGAATCTTTCCCCACTACTCTCTGCTAAGACAGTTAAAGGAAAGTGGATGAGGAGGCATCACATTGTCCAAATGCACAGCACTGTCCTGAGCCTCTGATCCTCACTGCCACCTATCTGGCCAGACCCTGATTATAAGAAACTGAATTCACTCTATGTCAACTTCACGTTGCTGCAGTGTGTCATTTCGGGGAGTAGAGTCAGTGTGCAGAGGAAAGACCCCAGGTCCCACACCTCCTGGGGGACATTTGTTCTGTGACAGCACGAAGTCATTGATGTAGATAAGGAGGAAGCCGGCATCAGACTGAGCCAGAACAATGCTCAAAGGTAGGTAGGCAGTTGAAGAATCAAACCAACACAGGTCTGCTTCCAACTCACAAAAAGGAGGATGCAGTGCAGGTAGCCCAGCACTGGATCTAGGGGACTATGAATGGATGGTGGCAGTCAGTTACTGTGGAGCACATGGGCAGCAAAGATGGCGCTGAGAGGGGGTTGAGTGGGCAGAGCCTAATTTACTGTAGAGCATATGGGCAGCCAAGATGGCGCTGGGAGAGAGTAGAGTGGGCAGAGCCCAATTGACCTGCCAATCAGTGCCTAACCAGCCCATGAAGGCTCAGGTGAATGATAGGGTGTGACCTTGACAGTGATTGGTTCCTCACATACCATGCCACCTGCCCTTTTTGTCTTTAAAAGGGGCTGCTCTCTGTTAATAAATGAGTTTTTTACCTGCTGGATTTGGCTCCCCGCTGTATCTGATTGTCTCCCGAGCTGAGAGAGGCTGGGGAACGGGCGAGCACAGCACTTACCTTTCCTTTCCTCAGACCCCGTCCGTCTTTTGTGCAGATGAAGACCCAACAAGGTGCCAGTGGCTGTTGCTTGTCATCCGGCCTATTTGGGAGGCTGAGTTCTGATGGTCATGACTCAGAGCCAGCCCAGGCAGGAAGGTCTGCGAGATTCTTATCTCCCATAAACGACCTCCTTCACCCCACCCTGAAAAAAGCCAGTTTTGGTGCTGTGGATCAAGTTATAGAGCCTCAGCCTTGAGTAAAAGAAGCTCAGGGATGAAACCGAGTTCCTGAATCCAACACCTGGGACTCACAAAAAAAAAAAAAAAAAAAAAAAAAGAATATTGGACACTTGTTATCTTACTACCAAAAAGGATGGATACATTCTTTTCTCTGGTACTTGTAGCCAAAGGTAAGGGGCTTCCCTTGATGTTCCTCTAAATCTCTCCTTCTCTCTATTATCTCTCCTGGCTTCAGTTGCAGGATAGAATTCAGATCATCCCACTTGATGTGACCTTAAGTACCCTCCCCTACCCGCCTTTCATGGGGTGGGGATCCTGGATGTACTCACCTCTGGGTGAAAGAAGCACCAGAGAGATGGGCGTAGGTATCCCTGAAACTCATACACACACACACACACACACACACACACACACACACACACACACACACACACACACACACACACACACACACACATACACACTCACCTAGGCCAACTCTGACTAGCCTTTTCCAAAGATACTTTATCTCCTTGGGTTAACTGACCTAGGAGAGGAACATGATCCTCTATAAATGACTATTTTAACTAGGGCTTTCTAGTTGACACGAGATAAACAGAAGCTCAAAGGAAAGGTTCTGGAGCCTGTCTGGCTCAGGCTCACACTTGACATCCTGGCTCCTCAGTAGGCAGAGAACTGAGGATCAAAGATCGAAGCCAGCCATAAGCTGGCAAGGTGATAAGACACTTCTATGCATGGAACCACCAAAAATCCAGACGTGTAGCTGTAGTTCAAGTGGTAGAGTAGCAGCCTTGAGCATGAAAACTCAGAGAGACAGCTCCCAGATCTTCAGTTCCAACCCACACAAGAAATAGCCCCATTTGTTGCTCCTAGACTGCCTGGGCCTCAAGTGCCCTCTCACAGAATGTGATACCACACTGGTCCCTGGGTAGTGTATCAGAGCCTTCAGAAATTGGGTGGTGAAAGCCAGGCCTTCGCCTTTGTGTGCTCTCAACCACACCAGCTTGAGGCAGAGCATGACAAGGCCAAAAGCCTGCAGAGTGGAGAAGATCCCCCTCTGCCAAGGTGATTAGAGTGGGCTTCTTAGAGGCAGCACTTGAAAGGAGATCTTGGTTAAGTAGGAGGATGGGACAGGAAGCACAGAGATAAAAGATGCCATAGATAAAGGACAACATAGCAGAGCGTGTTCTTTTCCAGCCAAGGCTGCTGGGTAGATACTCGGTAAAGATGTGCAAGACTGTCCCGAGTCAGGCCTAAGGGGTCACAGAAGAACAGCTATCCAATATTGGGATTTTGTCTTAGCAGTAGTGGGATCACCTAGCACACAGGAAACCCTGGGTTCGATTCCTAGGTCCCACATACACAGAAAAAGCCAGAAGTGGTACTGTGGCTCAGGTAGAAGAGTGCTCACATCAAGCAAAAGAAGCTCAGGGACAGCACCTGGACCCTGAGTTTAAGCCCCAGCTCTGTCAAGGTAAAACTTCACTCCAAGGGACCTGGGTGACAGGTGGATGGTGTGCCCTGTAGCACTTAGTAGATCCATTCATGCTTTGTGACTCCTTCTTTGACAGAGGGGATCTGGACACTCTTTCTTCCCTGGGCACCCCTGGACTCGGTTATCAGCAACCTTCCAACGTCTTCCACTGGGTCATGGAGCAGCTGCCCCCAGAAATTCTCAGGTACCGGTTGGGTGTGATGGGGGGCGGGGGGGATACAGGGCAGGCCTAAGAAGTCCTAGTAGGTCTGATCTGCGCCAGACATCCAGGCCATCCAGAGGAAGTGGATGGGAGCTTAGAAAGGATTAGTGATGTGAAGGGGCCCCTTTTATGCCCATGGCCCTTCCCAGATTCTGAGCCTCCCTTTGCTGTCCCTAAGGGAGGTAGAGGAGGTTCTAGGTGGTAGTGTCTAGAGGAAGACTAGATGGAAATTGTAAAGAATGAGACATCATAGGCCATGCGCTGATGGCTCACGCCTTTCATCCTGGCTACTCGGGAGGCTGAGATCCAGAGGGTCTTGTTTCCCAGCACAAGGAGGAAATTCCAATGAGATTCTCATCTCCAATCTCCAACTTGAAGTGGTCCCATGACTCAAGTGGTAGAGCACTGGCTTTGATCAAATTCATCATCAAGGACAATACCCAAGCCCTGAGTTCAAGCCCCTCATCCAAAAAAACAAGAAAGAAAGACACCCTTTGCTTGCCAGAAATGGTGAAGGAGTGGGGTTGCTGTTGTTGGGACACCAGGTTCTGGCCTCAGTGTACAGCCATTTCTAAGAACTCCCCACATTTGCCCAAGTGTAAAGTTACAGCAGGCTGGGCGTTTTCTTCCCAAGAACTCCAGAGGTTGTGGCCTATCTTATGCAGGGAATGGGAGAATGGGAGTAGGGTTGGAGGGTAGTGTCGATTATATTCTCTCCAACCAAGGAAGAATGGCTTTGGATACTAGTTTCAAAGTCTGAAAGTGAAGGGTTGCATGTGCTTTATGGCCTGACAATTTGGATTTCCCCTGATTGTAAGAAGGTGGCTGAAACTGGGCACTGCCAGTGTCTCACAACTGTCATCCTAGCTACTCAGTAGGCTGAGATCTGAGGATCACAGTTCAAAGCCAGCTTGAGCAGGAAAGTCTGTGAGAAATTAACTCAAGGGAAGCACCAGAAAACTGGGATTGGTGCTGTGGCTCTAGTGGTAGAGCGCACACCTTCAACTGAAGAGCTGAGCGATAGCACGCAGGCACACAGTTCAAACCCCATGACTGACAACCAAAATGCTGTGGCTGAGTTTTCTTCATAGTGGGGTATACAGTAGGAAATGCCATGCTGCTTTATGAGCCATTCCAGATGTGTGAGAGGCTCTGAGTTTTGTCAACATTTGGTCTGAGATTGGTAGTGCCATCTTCTTGGAGTTTGGGATGTTCAGTTGCTCAGGGACTGCAGAGTCCTTGGGCTACCCGTGTGTGTGTGTGTGTGTGTGTGTGTGTGTGTGTGTGTGTGTGTGTGTGTGTGTGTGTGTGTGTGTGTGTTTCTATGTGTGTGTATTTTTCCCTGATCATTCTCTACCCACTTCCTGGGTGCTTGTCTGCCTCTTCCTGACCTTGGATGGAGCCCTTCCTCAATAGCAACCTTGTCTTTAGTCCCCTATCATGGTCTACAATGAGTCCCAAATTGCCAGAGACCTGCATATTCCAACTTTTCCTTGGGACACAAGTCTGGCTGTCCATATCTTTGTCCTCATCCAGGGGATTCTGGATCCTCAGGGCCGGCTGGCATATGTTCTCTCCTGCCTCTGGGGGCCAGGGTGACTCATGCTGTGTCCTGTCTTTTTCTCAGCTGGGACCCTGGCTGCATTTCCCACTCCCAGCAGGCTGGCAGTGGTGTGGGGGAAGGGTGGTTGCCAGTGGCTCTGGTCAAATCGACCTTGATATCTGACTGAAGGCTCCCCAAACAAGGATAATCTGGGGCTACATGAGAGGTGAGGCCAAGGTGGCTTGGGTGTATTGTTTGATGTCTAGGAAATGTCAACATACCTTATTGTAGGCAAATCTATCTTCTGGCAACAGCTGGGCCTCTCAGGTCCTTCTAGACAATTCTGGATTCCCAGAATACAGAGGCATATACTTTAAATTCCAGGCCCAGGGAACTGGGGGATGAGAGACTGGTATAACCAGTACCTCAATGTTCTGGGGCATTAGTTTTGCCCTGGATGAGCTGAGCTACAATTGGGGGGCAGTCCTGAGTCATAGTCACAGTAAACTCTCAAGCCAGATCAAGTGGTTTCTCCCTAAGTCCTTCTTGGGCTGAGGGGTTTGGGCCATGGCAGTAAGTTCTATGGAACCTGCCCCTCTATCTCAACATGGGTCTACAGGATCAAGTGAAGGATATTAGGGTTGCTTTTGGTAGTCGGCCCATGATTCCAGACTTTCATCTGCCCCCCTTCCCCAAGCACTGATGAGGAAAGCAGGGCACTGAGCCCTCGGACTCCTGGACTAGTGACTGCTACAAGCAGCAGCCAGTTGGCTGTGGACTCCTGAGCCTACAAAACTTTCATGAGCCCAACTCAACACCTGCCCAAGGTCTGACTGACAAATTTGCACTCTTGTGATACTCATGTGATGGGCATTATCTGGTGTGACATCTTACAGCTCCTGCCCCTCCTGGCCCAGAACTGTGGTCTGAGATAGTGATTTACTGCTCTGATCCACATTGCACCCATGACAGATGCCATTCTGATGATCTTCATGCCCCACGGCTGGATACTTCTCTGCTACTGTGTCCTGCTCTGTATGCAATGGCCTCCAAACAGGCTGCTATCAAGACTTGTAGGACACCTAGACATTAGGAGACCCTCAGGGACCCACTGGAAAGAACTCTGCCTAGAGCTACTGAGCAAGGTCTAAGCAAGCCAGGTGTTGGTTATGGGGCTTGAACTTTGGGCCTGGGCGCTGTCCCCCAGCTCTTCACTTTACCACTTGAGCCACAGAGCAACTTCCGGTTTTCTGTAGGTTCCTTGGAGATCTGAGTCTCCCAGACTTTCCTGCCTGGGCTGGCTTTGAAACGTGATCCTCACATCTCAGCCTCCTGAGGAGCTAGGAGGACAGGCTGTGCCACCTGTGCCTGGTGATCTGGCCTTACACCACAGTGGACTAGGAGCTCCTGAAAGCTTTTCGTTAATTTTCCTGTGCTAGTATTGGGGTTTGAACTCAGGGTCTTGGCTCTGGTCTCTTTTTACCTTCAAGGTTACCACTTTACCATTTGTGCCACAGCTCCATTTCTGGATTTTGGTAGTTAATCGGTGAGAAGAGTCTCATTAACTTTCCTCTCCAGAGCTGGCATGACCCTTGATTTCTATCTCAGTCTCCTGAGAAGCTAGGATTTATAGGGGTTGAGCCATTGGTGACATTGGGCTAGAAGCTTTTCTAAAGCAAGAGTTCTTCCCTGCGTTTGCCCTGACTCCTCCATGCAAAGGAGGCCTGAGGGTCAGGAGCTAGGAAAACAGGTTCCAAACCACAGGAAATGGCTTTGGGTCCCTGGCAAAAAGCCAAGCTAAGCTTCCCCCTGGGCACCATTCTACCCACCATTCCCACCCTCTGCCCTATAACTCAAGTCAACGTTGACCCAGCCTTGAATTTCCTGCCAGACTTTTCTGAAGCCATAAAACCTTCATACCACTCATACCACCTGATCTACAGCACATTTCAGGACGTTTGCCCATGCTATACCTTCTGCCTGAGGCTCTCTGTCTTGTACCCACATATTAGAACTACTGTGGAATTTTGGCACTGGCTATATGACTTCCTGGAGCAAATCTTTCCTTCCTTTCTCCATCTTTTTTTTTTTAATATTGAGTTGCTAGAGAGGGAAATTGTGCAGGCTGACTGGCAAATGCTCTATATTGGTGTGTGTGTGTGTGTTTGTGTGTGTGTGTGTGTGTGTGTGTTTGTGTGTGTGTGTGTGTGTATGTGTTTGTGTGTGTGTGTGTGTGTGTGTGTGTGTGTGAGCCAGTCCTTGGGTTTGAATTCAGGGCCTGGATGCTATCCTATCCCTGAAGTTTTGTGCTCCATGCTAGCACTCTTCTACTTGAACCACAGCTCTACTTCTGGCTTTTGGGGTGTTTAATTGGAGAAAAGTGTCTCATATTGACTTTCCTGCTTGCAGTTGGAATCTTCAGATCTCATCCTCCTGAGTAGATTACAGAGGTGAGCCTCCAGCACCTGCTCTCTATCCTACCTCTTACTATAACCTCGGCCCTCCTCTGAGTTCCAGAATAATATATCTCTCCAGGCTCAATTTTTTTTTTTGCCAGACTTGGGCTTGAACTCAAAGCTCTTACTTAGGAGGGACTCTAAATATGTGAAGACTGGGACAAATGCTTCCATTCAATTATGCATCATGTTTCAACACTTAATAAAATGTTAATTAAAATGGGTCAATGCCCTAAATTATTCTGTATAATTTTATGATAGATGTGCAAAATATGATATTATGTGTATAATAATACTAAATACCATAATGAATAAATGAATCAAAGAAAAATACAATACAAAATCAATAATAAAATTCATAATATGAAATTAACATGCATATATATGTATATATCATGTATTACACATGTATAGAAATATTTCTTCCATTGCAGGGCCTTCATTCAGGCCCTGGGAACACTATCCTGAATTTCTTTTCCTCAAGGACAATGAGCTTCGCATTCACCCATGTTGCAAAAGAGTTACCTGGATGGTGAGCTCAAAAAGTAGCAATGGCAGAAATACTGGCCCCAGTTCCAAGAGAGTAACTTAATTTTTTTGATGGAAGCAATTATGTTTATTCAGTTCCATACTGGACATTAAAAAAAGCAGTGTAGAGTTTTGTACAGCTATTCAAATGTCCTTCCCTTACCTCCAAAGTGCTTCTCTGAGAACTACATTGTTTCTCTTTTTTTGTATATTTTTATTGTAAAAATATTCTACAGAGGGTTTACAGTTCCAGGAGCAAGGTAATGAGTACATTTCTTATTGAGCATTGTTTACTACTCCTGTGTTTTTCCCCTACCATCCCTTCCTTCCCATCTCCACAACCACCTGCCCTGCTGAGGTCAGTGACTTAGTTTTTCATTTTTGGTTGGCACAAGGCTTGAACTCAAGTAATGGCAACTCTTCGCTCACATTCCTACAGATTTACCAAGACCCTGAGTTCAAATCCCAGGCTAGAAAAGAAAACTGGCAGAAATTCCAAACCAGAGAGCTTTATTTTTTTAATTTAGTTAAATAATTTATATATATATATATATATATATATATATATATATATATATATATAGTTTTTTTTTTACCAAGCATGGGATTTGAACACAGGTCGTGGAAATTCTACTTCAGCTTGGATCTCCCTTTGCTGGTGTGCAGTCTCTGGTCCCATAGCCCATCCTCGGATCCTGGGCCCAGAGGGCTTTCAGGAAGAAAAAAATCATTGGAAAGCACAAAAAGTGGTTTCCTGCAGAGATCTGGGGTTTTACGATTTTTTTCTTTGGACAGTGACCATCCTGTGTCTGAATGACAAAGCTGCAATATGGACTTAAGCTGCCATTGCTGGTGGCTGTTGGGCTATCAGTGAAGCCATAGTCCAACCTGTCAACATAGGCCCTGGGTTCAAATTGCATTCCTGATATCAATCGCAGGAGAATACAAGGGACTCATTCCTATGCATAGGAATACTGATTGAAAGAGTATTTTATACATCGGTCTAGGATAAAATTGTATGCAATAATCCTAGAATGCTGATTGAGCATAATTAATAGTTTATTAAGCATGAAAAGAATAATATTTCTTCAATTGGGGTATAATAATACCTAAGAGTTGGTAGGAACATAGTAGGTGTCATTCTATCATAGACGATTATGGAACTCTTTACATATATATATATATATATATATATATGTATATATATATATGTATATATATATATATATTTGTATACCTCTGTCTATCCATGTATCACTGTTTTGGCCAAACCGCGGTTGATCTCAGAGTCTGGGGAACACCTGACATCTTCATTGGCTAGAGGCTGCCATGCTCAAACTCACCCAATCATGAATTGGGCATGCTAGGCACTAAGTTCAGATCCTAGCACTGCCAGGCATGATGGAGAACACATCTTACATCTGGATGTTATGTGACAGGATGTAAACAATGTAATAAATGGTATAGGTTTCATCAGAGTCAATAAAATAAATTCTAAATAAATGAATGAAACAAGAAATAAAATAAATAACCACACCAAACACAATATAGACTGAACATCTGTATGGAAGTATAAATCCTATCTTTAAAATATATATAAGGAGGGCTTGGAAGGTGGCTCAATGGTAAAACGCTTGCCTTGCATGCATGAGGCCCTGGGCTCCATTCCTCAGCACCACATAAGCAGAAAAAAAAGCCGGCAGTGGCGCCGTGGCTCAAGTGGTACATCGCTAGCCTTGAGGTGAAGAGCTGAGGGACAGCGCCCAGGCCCAGAGTTCAGGCCCACGAGTGGACCAATATATATATATATATATATATATATATATATATATATATATATATATATATATATGGAGTATATATATATATATATGGAGTATCTTTTCCAGGCCTGAGGCTTGAATTTAGCCCCTCTATGCAGAAGAAATGGCAGTAGATCCTGAGATACTCATTTCTGGACCTGGGATGACTCATGGAATGTGATCGATCTCATCTTTGAATGAGTAGTTTGTGCATGATGCAAGTAGGAAATGATAGGCACGACTCATGGGGTATTGATTATTTGTAAAGAACAGTTGATGAAGCATGACAATAATCATCACAGTATGAAATGGAAGCATCAGGAAAGATCCAAGAATCGGTAGTCACACAGATTGGATTCTACCACAGGTTACCATCTCTCCTACTCTATATTAATGTGTACTTATTTCCATATTACCTTCACCTTATGATTGGATGACTGTTGTGCTCCCCGCTGTCCCCTCGGTGGTGGAGGCTCAATCACAGGTCCTTGGAACGGCCTAGCTCCTTCGTGGCTCAAAGGCTGGTGTGCTCATATGACCCCATTCACCACTTGGTCCTGCTAAGTCTGGAGTTCAGAATCCCCTCCCTGCCAAAAAACTCACCTTGATGTCAGAAGTCAATCGTTACAACTGTTTTCTTTCCTTTGCAAGTCCTGGATCTCAGCTAGGTCGGAGAATACATGGGCCACCCTGTGGCCATGGGAATAAGTTGTTATCCATGTCAGCCCAGTTATTCTTGTCATCATATACTCAAGAAAATACACAATACACCCATGAATAGCATACATAATAAAGAGAACAACTACACTCAATGCACGATGCAGTCCACACACGGATGTAAATGTACATCCCATGTTTCAATGATCACTGAGGACTATTTTGGCCTCCCTCGGGCTCGATCTCAGTTCCTGGGAACGGCCCAGCTCCTTAGTGGCTCACAGTCTGGTGGGATCACATGGACCCATTGGGCAGTTTGGCCTCCTAGGCCCAAAGTTTGAATCCCAGCACTGCCAAAAATTCACCTGATGTGAGAAGCCAGTCATTGCACCTGTTTTCCTGTACTGTGCAAGTTCTTGGGCTTAGCTAGGAAGGAGAATGTATATGCAACGCTATACTCATAGGAATAGGTTGTCATCCAGTTCACCACAGTTATTTTTGTCAACCTATACTCAAGGAAATACACAATACATCAATGAATAAGACATAAAACAAAGAGAATGACTACACCAAACGCAAGATGCCGCCCACCCATGTTTGGAAATATAGATCCTCTATTTAATTATGAATTTATGACTATATTGGCCCCCACCAGGGCTCCCTCTCAGGTCCCAGGAATGACCTAGTTCCTTAGTGGCTCAAAGCCTGGTGTGCTCACCATGACACATTCACCAATTGGGCCTGCTAGGCTTTGAGTTCAAATTCCTGCACTACCAAAAGATTCATTCTGATGTGAGAAGCCTATGGTGGCACAGGTTTTTCTGTCCTGTGAATGTCCTGGTTCTCATTGAGGATGGGGAATGCTATATAGGCTACTCTTAGCCATGGGAATAGGTTGTCATCCATGTCAGCATAGTTATATCTGTCACCCCATATGAAATAAAATACACAATACATCCTTGAAAAAGACACAAAATAAAAAGAATAACTACACTGAATGCAAGATGCATACCATACCTGCAGTTAAAGAGAAATCCTATGTTTTAAAAAGGTGGGCTGGCTATTTTGTCCAGTGCTGGGGCTTCAAATCAGGCCCTGCACCAGACCTGACATTCTACTCTTCAAAGATGGTGAGCTTCCCCTTCTTCCACAGTGCAACAGAGTTACCCAGACCTGAGCTAAAATCCCAGCACTGACAAAAGATTCATACTGATGTCAGAAGCCAGTCTTTGTTCCTTTTATCCTCTCCTTTGAAAGTCCTGTGCCTCAAATACGATGGAGAATACGATAGACAACCCTGTAACTATCAGAACAGGTTGTCATCCATGTCAGCACAGTTATACCTGTCACCATATTTATTAAAATACACAATACCTCCATGAATTAGAGACAAAATAAAGAGAATAATTGCACCGAACACAAGATGCTGTCCAAACATGTATGTCAATATATATCCTATGTTTAAATTATGAATTTATGACTATAGTGGACCACCCTGGGGATCAATGTCAGATTCTGGGAATGGCCACACTCCTTAGTTGCTCACAGGTTCGTATGATCACCTTGACTGATTGGCCAATTTGTTTTGCTCTGCCCTGAATTCAGATCCCAGCACTACCAACAAGTGGATTGTGGAGTAAGAAGGAAAGTGTGAAACTTGTTTTCCTTTTCTCTGAGAATTCTGTGGGTCAAGCATAATGGAGACCATTTCTCCAAATCTATATGATCTGTGATAGTTTTTCATCAATGTATTAAACAGAATGTATTTCATCATAGTAAAATCAATGGTAAATAAATGAATAAAACAAAAGATAGAAGGAGCAACCACAGCAAACATGTATGGACTGAACATCTATAGGTAAGTATAAATCCTATCTTTATAATACATATAAATAGTATGTTTTCCAGGGCTGGGTCTTGAATTCAGGACAAGTGAATATGCCTGACTTTTTTATCTTCATGTAAGGTGATCTTCCCCTTTATCCACATTGCTTCAGATTTACCCAGATCCTGAGTACAAATCCAAAGCCTGTAAGTATAAACTTTGTGAATTGCAAGCCAGGGAGTTAATTTTTTTCTCAGCATGTGGCCTGAACTCAGGTCTTAGCAAGTCCAACTTAGCTTCGATAATCCTAGGATCGGGTGCAGCCACTGGACACCCAGGTGCTGCTGGGGTCCTAGACCCCCAGGTGTTGTAGGGAAAACAATGCACAGGAAAATGTGGCCTTTTATGTTTTCTTCCTTTGCACAGTGACCCTTCTGGGTCTGAATGACACTGTTGCAAAGGTTACTTCATGTTGCATTGCTGAAGGCTGGCAGACCATCAGGGAAGCCATAAGCCCACGTGGCAACATAGGCCCTCATTTCGAATCCCCGTCCTGACACCAACCAATGGCAGGAGGTACTAAGAAACTGGTTTCCATCCAAAGGAATAACACTAGAATTTTGTCAATTTCACAGTTGAATGAGTTGATCGTGAATCATGATCCTATAAAATTAAATAGCATCATTTCAGAAGGCTGGTGGATTTTATTTAATATTTATGAATCATTAAAAGAATATTATTACTTACAGGAACACAATAATTTCAGGACACTGAATGCTTTCATTAATATTTTAAGGATGAAAGCAATAACATTAATAACATGGACGCATGTAAATACCCAGGAATTGGTAGCAATATAGTCTATGTAACCAAATAATGTATAGACACCTCTAGCACTCTATAAAGATATATATTTATTAGCATACTGCCTTTTGCAGGTCAATCTGTTCTTATTGGGTTAACCCCTGGGGCCTGTTCTCAGGTCCTGGGAACAACCTGTCAGCTCAATTTGCCCCAGGATGGCGTGTTTACACTCACCCATTAATGAATTTGGCCTTGTAGTCCATGAGTTCAGATGCCAGCACTTCCAAACAATGAATCGTGGAGTAAGAAGATGATGGTGACACCTGGTTTCCTTTACTGTGAATCTTCTGCGTGTCAGGTATGAGGTGGAATACATATGGAGACCTATATCCTATGTAGTCAATGTTCTATTTGCTATAATAGTCAATATAATAAATGGTCAATACATGAATAAAACAAAAAATAAAATAACTACACTGAACACAATATGGAGTCAACATATGCATATAACTATAAAACATATATGTAAATTGTACATGAATAGGGTGTTTTCTATTGCTGGGGATCGATTTCAAGCCTAAGGAACAGACTTGAATTTCTTGACTTCAAGGAAGCAAGTTTCCCCTTCCCACACAGTGCAATAGAGTTACCCAGACTATAAGTTCCAATCCCAGTCCTGGTAGAAAAAATGTCACCTTTATAGTATGTGAGGCCCAATTCTTAGGTATTTCATTATGCCTCCATTTAATGAATGTGATTGTTTAAATACTTAATAAAATATTAACTAAATCGATCAATGTCGTGTAATATAATTGTGTATAATTTTATCCTAGAATTATTCAAGAACTGTTCAATCATGTCTTACATCACATTCCATTGATAATCATATGGATAGGAACAAGTTTCTTAGGATCTCCTACCATTCTGAGGTGGCAGGACCAGGATTTGAATAGTAGGCTCCAGCTCCCACCATTTCAATCTGAGGATAGGGAACTCACCAATCTGTCCAAGAACATAAATAAGACCAGTGATTAGGCAGGCACCAGTGGCTCTCAGCAGACCTCCTTGATACTTACAAGGCTGTGATAGTAGGATCATGGTCAAAGTCACCCTAAGCAGGAAAATTCTTGAGACCCCTGTCCAACTTCAGTGCCAACAAAGCCACAAGCTTCGTGGCTCTAGTATAGAGGACCAGCCTTGAGCAAAAGCAGCTATGGACTGTGCCCAGACCCTGAGTTCAAGGTCTGGGACTGGCAACAAACGGAAATACACAACAATCTGTGTAGCCATCCAGCTAAAGCAGGTCACCCTCTTGTCCCCAACTGAATTGGACAGAATTCCCTGGGAAAAGGGCTGGGAGAAACTCTGTGTTCTTGACTCCGCCCATGCTGCATGCTACACAGGATTATGGCCACACCACCATTCTTTCATGCTTCTTTCTGACCAATGGGATACAAGAATGGTGGCCACGCCCACATTCCATGTTGCCAGGTAGCACTGGGATTCCCTCTGTTAGTTTACACCATTACCAGCAGTTGAGGAAAGTAGCAGTGGCTGAGTGGTGAGGAAGAGACTCGAGGTGACTTTGGAGTATAGTAGAAAATTGATGCTCCCACCCCACCTGGCCCTTTCCCTCCCTTCACACGGTGCCAGGTTTCAATCCTCAGGAAAGGCCGTGCTGCCAGCAGGCCTAAATCCCCGACCTGGTCCCTGCCCCTAGTCTTCTGCTCTGCGCCCATGTGTCCGCGATGCTGCCACCGTCGCTGCTGCCCCAATTGGAGCAGCTGCCAACAGCTTCTCCCAGCAGCACAGGTGAGTTTCTGTCCCAACAACAACATACCCTGGGTCAAACACCCCTCTGGGGGCACCATGACCCCCCTGCTTGTTTCCTCTCCATGGCGCTGATGAGCCACCTTTCTGTCTTGAGGATTTCTGAGAATGAAACTACAAATATGCTCAGGCTGGGCTGGATCACGGTCCTCCTGTGAAAGGTATGCTCCATCAGGCCTGGTCCTCTGTAATTGGGATGGTAGACATGTGGTGTCATGCTCAGTCATCGGTTAACATGGATTATCCTAAACTCAGTCCATAGCAGCGGATTCTTGACCACAGGTGAAGCTCTTGGTAGGGCCTCAACCATTGGACCTCAGTCTCCTCACAGGACAGTTGTGAGGAAACAAGGGATTTATACAGAGAGATCTCTGGAGAATGGCTAGGCAGAGAGGGAGCGACCTTCAGATAAGGTTTTGGCAATTCTGTGAGCATATGACAGGAAGATACCAAAAAGGGCTCAGGTGGGGCTTGTTATTATTAGTGCAACAGGTGTGGGATTATGAACCGAAACATGTCTCTTTCATTATTACTCTATCCCCATGAGGAAGGGGATCCTTCACTTTGTTCAGTTTTGCAGCTGGGGAAACCGAGGCACAGAGAAGTCAGGTGATCTACTTATGACCTCAAGTTCACAGGAAGCTCGGCCTGACTTCTCTACTATGCTCCCTAGGACAATGGGTGCTATTCAGTCCACTTCTTGTGGTGGGAAGTCCACTTCTTTTCAGTTGTTTGAAATCTAGGATTGGGCACTTTTCCTGACCTCCTCAGCTCAACACTAGCGCTCTACCACTTGAGATCACAGTGCCACTTCCAGTTTTCTGGTGGTTCTTTGGAGATAAGATTCTCAGAGACGTTCCTGCCTGGGCTGTCTATGAACCATGATCCTCATATCTCAGCCTCCTGTGTTGTTAGGATTAGAGTTTTATGCCACTGGCACCCGATTTAAGTGTAATTCTGATTTCTCTCTCTTTCTCTCAGGAACTGGTTGAATGGGTGCTGTAGGAGGTGGCACAACGTCCCTAGGTGGCTGGAACCGAAGATGGCCCACTCATTCTGGAGGTGGGCTGTGTGTCAGGAGCTCTCTCATTCAGCGTGTTGATAGATCTCCATGAGGTAAACCCTCTGTGCCATTGAAAGACTGTGAGGGTTATTCATTGTCCATCTTGCCTTACTGGATTTATTTTATTGTATTCTTTTCTACATTATTTTCTAGCACCTGGACAATACTATGGTACATAGATACTGAATGAAAATGTAATTTCAACTTAAGAAAGTCATTTAGGGCTCTGGGAATGTGGCTTCATGATACAGTGATTGCTTAGCATGCATGAAACCCTGAGTTCAATTCCTCAGTACCACATAAACAGAAAAACATTGGAAGTGGTGCTGTGCCTCAAGTGGTACAGTGATAGCCTTGAGCAAAATAAACAAAAAAAAATCCCAAACCAAAACCAAATCAAAAAAACATTTAATTAGTAAATGCAAAATAAAGAACCCATACTTGGAATATATAATTGCTCCTGCCTACTGACACCTGACAATAGTCCCTAATTCATGAACTTTACTTATATTAGGATATTCTGTTGAAAAAAAAAAATTGTTCATTAGCTCACAGCAATTAATGTCTTGAATGTGCTTAGATGTCAGGTGAAGATTAATTCTGGAAATTCAAAGATTCCAGGTTTTTGAATGGCACTGCTAATCACAATGAGAAGGGTAGTCTAAGTGAGATTTGGAAATATTTTTGGTCATTCATGGCACCAAAACACAGAGGCAAAGTAACAGTACTGACAGAAGAGAAGGAATAATTCCAGAGTTAAGTAATAAATGGTAATAACTAAGGTATACCAGAACCTGTTTTAGAGAACCATATTTGGTTATTGAAAAAATAGTTATCAACTAGTCTTATTCCTCATTACCTTTAACATTCTAAATCTCTTACGTTACCTCTTAATAAATGTATCTCCTTCTGTGCTATTTTTTCTTACTTTATCTTCTTTGCTTTCTAAAATTCTCAGTCTTTCTATATTTCTCTATGAATATTTCCTGGTACTAAATACCTACACAGATGGCAGAGAATGATCATTTAAGGGTCCCATAACTGATGAGTTATTAATGAAACCACATGGACAAGGAAGGCATATTTATTGTTACCTCAAATTTTCTGAAAAGCTGCAATGCCATCATTTGATTCAAATTTCCATTATTTGTTTACATAGTGTCATTCAGTGAACATAAATGCAAATATGAGCTGGTTGTTCGTGGTTCAGGCCTGTAATCCTAGCTATTCAGGAAACCAGAGGATTGTGGTTCAAAGACAGCCTGGTCAGGAATGTTCATGAGACACTTATCTTCAATTAACCACCTAAAACCCGGAAATGGTGCTGTAGCTTAAGCCGTACAGTGCTCAACTTGGGGTTGATGAGGTGAGGGAGTGCACCCAGGATCAGAGTTCAAGCCCCACAACCAACAAAAAGTGCAAATATTACCTTAAGTTTCCCCAAAAGGAAGAACAAGATCAATAATCTTCTCAAGCAGAAAAAAGTAATTTCAAAATGATTCAGTGCACCTACTTTTGCTGAATTATTTAAGTTATGGCTTCTTTGCTAGACATATTCTCTTCCTTTAAAAATTGTCAAATACTAGCTTTACAATAAACTTTATCTAATATTTTTTGTTTCAAAAGAGAAGTCTATACAGTTGATGTCACTTAGCTTTCTTACTATCTTAATTCGAAACCAAACCAAGCAGGAGAGTCTGTCAAACTCTTATCACAAATTGAACACCAAAAAACCAGTAGTGGGTTTTGGCTCAAGCAGTTGTGTACGAGCTTTGGGGGCAGGTGGGCAGGAAAGACAACTGTTCAGGGACAGGATCCAGCCTCTGGTTTCAAGACCCAGAACCAGCACAAACTAACAAACAAGCAAACAAAAATCCCAGATATTTCTTTGGGACCCTCCTTAAAGGAGTACTGGCCAGAGAAGATGCTCCTTTTGCTGACCAAACTCACTGGATCCTGCTTTTTTGGAATCCTTGTTGCTCTGGAGAACTCAGGACCAGACCAAAGGAAATGATAACTGACTCCTGCATCAAGAGAATCATCTCAGGATTGAAATAGCCATCCATAATACACGTTAAAACCTCCATGTCTTTGTTCCTTTGCTGGAGAACACATTTAAAACAACGTTTTTTTTTCCTTTTGTTCTATGCTGACCTTCAAATGGTACATTATTTCTTTTTGTAACACTCTGAACTAGAAGTTTACAGAAAAATTTTATATGAGTAACGAACACACTCGAAAAAGCCAGGGGCAGAGTTTCCTTCAACCCTTGGGATACTTTTCTTGTACAGTAAAAAGGAAAGCACAAGATAACTTGAACTTTGTTATTCCTCTATGTTCCATTCCTCTCCTGGGGTCAGTTTCCAAATTCAGTAACAGTTACTTCAGTAACAATCGATGGTGCTGCTTGAGGTATAATGAATGTATTCTGGCTTCACTGAAATAACACTAGAACACCTATGGACCTGAGAGGTAACACGTGTTTCAGAGACAGGTTAGTAAAAGGAAAATATGAAATTTATATTGCTTATAAATACATTATACATGAGTACATTGAGTTCAAACTTTGTAAGTTCTCTGTAAATTAAGGTGAATTTTAAATGGGAAGAAGGTTTTCAGAACATTCTTTTTGTGAGTGTATGTGCTTTTCATTATTTCCCAAGTGTACATAGCTAACAGTAAGGAAGCAATAGCAATAATAGGAGAAAGAGAAGTTCTGTGTTTAAGTATAAGGGCTCAATACGATATAGAAGACTACAAATAAGGCAACATTGAAACAATAAAGCCAAGCCGAGTATGTAGATTTATTGGAATGATATACAGAAAGCAAGACTCCTATGTGGAACATGAAGTATTAGGCCAATCCCATTGTAAATCATGCTTGGTAATCATGCAACTTTGTAGAAAGTAGAATGGAAGAATAATTATGTTTTCAATGCAAGTCAAATATAACAACATGGAATTAACTGTAAAATATATCCATCTTGTGAGAGCAGGGATTATGCTAGCAATGAACTGGTGGCTAAGATCACATTTCTTTTTTTCTTTACACTCATACATACACACTCAGACATATTTGTTGGCGGTGGTCTTGGCACTTGAACTTTGGTCTGCGAGCTGTCTCTCTTCTATTCAGCTCAAGGCTAATGCTTTACAACTTGATCCACAGTGCCATTTCCAGTTTTCTTTTAGTTAATTTGAGAAAATAGTCTCTGGGACTTTCCTACCTGGGCTGGCTTTGAACCTCAATCCTCATATTTCAACATGACCCAGCTTATGATCACATTCCTAACAGTATACACTCAGGATATGTAATGTGTGTGTTCATCTATCTTTATAAGAATTCTTGAGTTAGAGGCCGGGAAGGTGGCTCAGTGGTAGAGCTCTTGCCTTGCATGCATGAAGCCCTGGGTTCGATTCCTCAGCACCACTTAAGCAAAAAAGAAAAAAGCCAAAATTGGCGCTGTGACTCAAGTGGTAGAGGGCTAGCCGTGAGCTGAAGAGCTGAGGAACAGAGCCCAGGCCCAGAGTTCAGGACCCATGACCGGACCCCCCACCAAAACAAACAAACAAAAAATAATTCTTGAGTTAAAAATCTGGGCTACAGCTTAGACATCACCCTCAAAAATGTTTGTAGTTTAAAATTTGATAGTACTGGAGAAATAAAACCTAAGAATGTAAAGGAGTCTTGGAAGTTCAGTTTGCATCCAGCCTGGCCAGAACACTCTTTGCAACTCTATATAAAATTAAGCAGACAAAAGCTGGATTGGAAGAATGGCTCAGGTGATGGAATACCAGTCATGAGCTGAATAAGAGCTTGAGGCTTTTGCATACATACATGCAAGCATACACATACACAAAGAAGCACTTATATATGCACACACAAATACACAAATGAAACAACCCTCAGAATGTGTAGAAAAGTTAGAAAACAATAAATATATGTCCTGAACAAGACTAGAATCAAGTGATAATTTTTAATATTAGAAGTCCTCAAATGAACTTGCTTCAAATAAGTTTGAGAATATTTCATTGTTAGGGATCAGAGATAGTCAGAGAGTCAATAATCATTATTAAAGGGATCAGATCCATGGCGGAATGAATCAGAGATCCCGCAGGTGCATCTGAAAATATTCATATCCTGTGTCAAATATTAGAACATCCTTGAAAATAGTAAACAGTCTAAGCAGTCACTCTGGTGTATAATATCACTGGAGAAGTTCAGAATTTGTAGTCTGTATCTAGATTAAATAAACCAAGAAACTATGGCAGGGCAATGTGATACAAGCTTAGAATTCTAGCACTGAGATTAAGACAGCAGATTAGAGAATGGAATTACATAGTGATATGTTCCCTGGACCAGGTTATTTTGTCTTAATAAAACAAAACAAACAAGAAAGGAATACATAGTTGGACATTTGGGCTAATTTTGTCATTATCTTTTGAGGAGTCAAATTTCCTGTTGAAATACAACTCATACTTAATCCTCACTTGTGTTTTAAATTCTCTCTTCATTACAGAACATTCCTAGATGTAAAATGACTTAGGATTCCCATCCAAAATTTGAAAAATAAGTTATCATCATTCTGTTGTATCCCAAAAAAATGATGAAGGATTACAAAAGATTCAGCCTGGAAAATAGCAAAGTTCGTCTAATATAGGATTTTGAAGATCTTGCTAAATTAGAATTTAGATTTAAAATAATTTGTTTTTGCTTGAAATTTTATATTCTATAGGATTCTACGAAATTCTTTTTAAGTAGACAGTTAATTGACAAATTCACAAATGATTTTGCATTCTATTTCCCTAGAATATTCTTTCAAGAGAGTTATAATTAAAACTTAGTTAATAGATAATTCCAACAGTTCATGTATAAAATGATAATGTGAACGTTGTAGACAGAGTTGCCAAAAAATTGATGATATTAATTTATAAATTTAGAATAAGAGCAATTTTTGGAGTCTTTGGTATAACATGGTTTGAAGAGAATAATCGTGTGACATCTTCTTTCTTCTACCTGTATGTAACATAGGAAGCAATTTCCTTAATTATTTGCTACTGTATACACTGAGAAAAATGTTAGGTTTGGATTTGTTTTTATTTTTGTTTTTGTTTTATTGGTTTGTCCTAGGGCTTTTACTCTGGGCCTGGACACTGTCTCTGAGCTTGTTTATGCTCAAGGCTCGTGCCCTACCACTTCAACCTCAGTGCCACTTGCGTCTGGCTTTTGCTGAGAAGTTTATTGGAGATAAGAATCTAGGGAATCATTCTGCCTGGGTGGGCTTTGAAGTGTAATCTTCCGATCTTAGCATCCAGAATTTAAAAGATAGTTTAAAAAGTATAAATATAAATAATATTTGCAAGTGTTCCTATCTCAAGAATACCAGGCTTGGTGGTGGTGGGGGTGAAATGATGCAACCCAGTTTATTATGGTATTCTTTCCAGAACATGTATGGCATCACATTAGTAGAGTTCTATTTTTTCACAATAGAGATAAGCTATTCATGATGTGAATGAAGGGAAGTTTGAGGTGCACCCTAAAAGTTGGAAACTGTTGGGCTAGGATGACTCTATATCATAAATATTGGTATTGATGGTCATAAAAATACTAGCTTACTGTGATAAACAATTGCTTACTCTTGAAGAATTATTACCATTGCTACATAGTTTTATCCTCTACCAGAATGTGTTTTTTTCTGTTGACCCTCAATCTGTAACATCCCTTTGGAAAATGTATCTATTGCAGAATTACATAACATGCAAGCCGGTACTTTTTTGAATCTCTCAGATATGGAATCTTCCGAATTTAAAAATGAGCAGTTACTAGTCATTGGAATGTTGAAGAACACATACATTCTGTCTTCTTAACAACTTATTTACTTTTAAAAGTTATAAATTTCCATAGAATTAAACTGTTTTCCCTTTTAGTATGAGAATGGACTATATTTATTCTTTTTTCAAAATATTGGTAAGTATATTGTGAAAATATTGTCTAGTTGGATAGCATTCAAGTTGATGGTCCTCTGATTAAAAATGGATAATTAATTCAAATTAGACGCCAAACAGCATTGATTTTTTTGACTAATCTGTAGTCAACAAGAAAGTTTAAAAATGGCTTAGAATATGTTCCTAACCACCAGTTTTATAAATGGCTTTGTACAGTGGTTTGTGATTACTTTATTTTACATGGGATAATATTTTCTACTACTATAAGTTTTGGCAAAAGAAGAAAACTAAAAATTTACTACTGTACAGGAATATGATAGAAATAGAAGACAGTTTTATGTTTGTGAAATCTCTGATGAGTACCCATATTCAAGACTTAAAGTCATATTTCTTACTATGTTAGACAGATAGGGAAAACATAAAACACCATATGATAAAGCAACTATTCATGACTTTTTAAAATGTATTTATTATGTGATGAAATGTACTTTATTAGCTAATGTTTTGGTTTGAAATATGGGAGGCTGATCTAGTTAACAAATTTTCAAAGGCACCTACTGAAAAGCACAAATGGAGGGGGGTACTATTTCTACACTTTAATGAATGGTTGAACCTGTTTGGCATTAGTGCAGAGTAAATAAATCAACTCTATTGTAACTTGCTCCCTACACTTGAAAAACCTGTAACGTCACTAAATATCATCTATTTGTAAAGTGTTATTTTGGCAAATGTGATTTTAAAAAGTTTATTTGAAAAGGAATATACTTTCAGGAGATTCAATGTAGGTAATCATTTGTTTGAGAATGATAACATTTTGATACTACAGAAGCAAGTTTTACTGAAGTACCAGTGTTTTGAAGCACTAAGGATCTTCTCAATTAATGTTTTTCTGAATTATATTTGACCTCTATGTCAAGTATTCCTGGCATTGGTAGACAATTATGAATCTATCATTCCAGGAACTATTTTTTGGCCTGATGATGTTGGACTGAAATCATTTATTAATCATTAGGAGAGGGGTATTACAAATAATCTTTTGACATTTGTGGTCTTGTTCACTCATATGGGATGGTCATCTGAAAACTGAAAGTTTGAATTACTGTACTTTCACATTTTGTGATTTCATCTTGCATTTTAGGTTGCCTTGCATTTCCCAATTGCTCACTGCTAATTCCTGCATTTCAAGGAATTGGGGCCCTGAAATATAGGAAATGAGAAATTGAGATGGGTCTTCAATTACTTTCTGCTGGCATGTTGCTTGGGCCTAGGTGAGAACTCTTGCCCTAGTTATCTGATGATGCGGATAACTGGGACCTGGGATCCTAGGACCCGTGGATCCTGTAGAAGAATAATAGCTTTTATACATCATTTCAATAAAATTTGAGTATAATCAGTAGGAATGCTTCAGAAATATGGAGAAAAACAGTTTGGGACAAGCCAGTTAAAACAATAAACATCAGCAGAGTAAAATCCCTTATAGATTAGAGGAAAACAACATTGTTTTTTTTTTTACCATGTGAATTCAGAAACCAAGAATACTTAGAATGTATCACAAGTTTATACCGAAAACATTGCATTGATACTTTTTTATATTCTAATATATATTCTAATCCTGATTATTTATATTCCAATCTATTTATTGGAATAAATATCAATTAATTTGTCAAATTATCAATTAATTCTAGTAAAATTCACTGTGTGAAATATAAAATCAACACATATAAATATAAAATATATAATTATATATAATACATGAAAATGTTTTGCATTGTTCTGTGTTGTTATGGTATCAAAGGCAACTGTTTGAAAGTATTATTCCATTACCTCTACCTCAGTGTTTGGTAGAATTAGAACTAAAGCATTACCATTCGGAGATGTACAGCCTAGAGACAAGAGGAAACACTGTGATTAAAACATTACCAAATTACGGCCTAATAACGAGGAGAAACATATGGACTTCTCCTGGCGCTATGGAATATATTTAGTGATAGAAAATTAGTGGTGTAAGTTCTTGCCTGGTTGCATGGTAGACAGGCCAGGACATTAGGGAATCATGCATATGAACAATTTTTTCACCTTCTGGGCTTTAGCTACTTTTGAAATACTAGGGTGTAATAAACAATTATATTTTGAAAAAATACCTTCTAGTCTGAACATTTCTGTCTGAACTGTTCGTCTCTCTATGATCCCTTGTAACTAAGATTAGTTTTGCTCCAGTTAGACAATCTATGCTATCAGGGTAAGATATTCTGGTTGGTCTGTTCCTACATGGAGCAAGGGTAAAGGGTCAGGGAGACATTTGTGCCAGTAAGCCCTAAGTCATTTGGGAAATTTTATGCTGCCGAAGTTTAGAAGTAGCTCTTACGTAAGGCTTACTTTGAATCCATTAGCTCCACAAAGCTAAATCAGTTGATAAATAAGTATTTGAAAAGCCATCACCTTTGGACCTAGCTATAAAGGCTTCAAAGTATGATCAAATTTCAAATGAAAAAGACTTAAAATAATCATTGATAAAAATTGCAAATGTGAGCAATCGAACAAACAATATGTTTTTTCCACCATACACAGAATTTTACAGAAATAAGATGAATAGAAATTTTGGGAACAATAAGGTTTCCTTGTTACAAATAGGCAACCAAGGATATATGCCTGTCTTAAGATTGCATCATTAACTACTTAAATTTACAGGGTACTACATTCTTCAGCAGAACGTCTACCCGAATTACAATACAGAATTTTACATGGTTCTTGTACAAGGATGATATGAAAATTTGTGAAGTATTCCATATTTTTCATTCTTCAGATGCAAGAAATTAAACAGTAATTTAAAAATTGATTACAAATATACAAGTGTAATAATACATGTAATTAATAGAAATAAAAGTTAGTTTGACATCAGTGTATTCAATCTTTACCTTTTTAGAAAGGCCTTTACATAGCATAACTTTTATAAAAATTTTGAAATATGATAACATTGTCATTTTATCCCAAAGAAATAAAATTCTATAAGGACCTAGGAATTAAAGAAATCTTAAACTGTTTCTATATGGAATGCAATCTGAAAGGCCACATTTATTAATGAACCTATATATTGTAAAACAATGTCGAATTCAAAGTATTATATCTAGGGGAGAATGAAATAGATTATGGACATTATACAAACAGAATACTAAATATTTTAAAATATACTGTTTCAGACAAGCAACAGAATTATCTTTAGTTTCTGTACTACTCATTTCAACAGATAACTTAAAATTATTTCTGATTAAAAAATCACAAAAATCATTATAGATGTATAAAAACAACTCAAATATATTTTGATATCAAAGTCAGGCAGTTCACTTGGAAGAATACCATGGAATCCATGAATTTTTAAAGTAAGATATTGCTGTTGTATTGTAAAAATATTTTGTATGGACACATAGGATGGACTGGCAATTTTGAAATTTAAGAAACTTACCCAAACCATTAAGATTTAGGAGAACAATTTGTACAGCCTTCCACAACTTCAAAGAGGTAGTGATACATAATTATTCTTTTGGCAATATCAAATGCAGTTTTTTCCAAGTTGTGCTTCAGACCTGGTTTGATATAATGGTTCAACAGAAGGAGATCTAGCATAACTTTGCTATTTCTATTCTCAGCAGAAAGATGCAAGGGGCTCAAGAAGCCTTTAGTTTGGCCATTTGTATCTGCATCATGATGAAATAAAGAAGCCACTCTGGTATTATTCCATGTATAAGTACTGTTCAGGGTTGTCCAGACATTCACAATTATTGCACGAATATCTTACCTTGAGCCACCAACTCATGGACAATATCTAAGTGTCCACTGTAGGCTTCTCGATGAAGAGGGGTATATTCATCGTTATCCCTAGCATTCACATGAGTGGCCTTTTTGGAAAGTAGTCTCTACACTGTATGAAGGCAATTATTTTCGTCAGACCAAAGAATAAATTTACATGAATACTTCTCCATTTTTTTTGCAATTGATACCATTTCTTACTTTTTCATCTTGTTCCTCATCTTCATCAGAATTGCCTAGCCAGAGATTTTGAGTGCCAGTGAGAATGAGGTGTCCATGTATTTCTCCAATAGTTCACATCAGATGAACTGTTCAGAAAAATCCAGTAAATTTTCTGCATCTGTTTTTTTTCACTATTATTTATTTTCTCCTTTTTAATTTTTACTATTCTAAATTATTCTAACTGGAGAGTAGGGAATTGGTAGAGAGCAAAGATTTTCCTCCGTATTCAAAGGTACAGACTGAAAATGAGGACCCGTGGTGTCTTCATGTGCAGCTTATTCTAGGAATGAGAAAATAGGAAATAATGCCTTCTATGTAAATGAACTGTGAAATGGCAGAGCAGAAAGTGAAATGATGCAACCAAAAATATAAAAGCAAAATAAATTAAGATAATTATGGAGCAATCATATTACCTATGAGAACCATGAAAGGGAGAGAGGAAGAGAGAGACAGATCTGAAATGATCTAGCTAGCCACAAAATCCATCCCTCTGATCAATTTATAGAGCAAATAATTTAATTTTTTAAAAGAGATGGAAATAGAATTTAAGATCAGATGTCTCCATTGTTTTTAATTATATTTTTATTATCCTAAATACTTGGACAATGGAATTTCCATTCAACAAATTAGTATTTTTAAGTATAATGTATCTTTATATAACTTTTCCACACCCTTCCAAACCTCAGCCCATTTTAATTTTTTCTAGTTTCATACTATCTGCATTGAATATTATACCTTCACTCTCTTCCTCCATAACTCTCTTTATTCCTTCCTTTTGACTTCCCCTCACATCTTCCAAGTGATAGTTTCCTGATATATATTTTGTTGGATTAAAACTTCAATTTTATAGGAAATTACACCTTTGAAATACTCCTCTGTAAATAGCACGCTTTGGTTAATATATTTGTGTAAACCTGTATGAAGTTCTAGCTTCCAAATATGAGACAAAACATGGGTCTTTTGTGTGTCTGGCTTAGTTCACTTAGTGACTTAGTTCACTTAATATATTTTTAGATCTATCCATTTCGTTGCAAATAATGTAACAGTCTTCAGAATGGATGGGTGCAATCAAATTGTGTATATGTGCCAAACTTTCTCCAACCATCACTCCACCAAAGGGTTTGTTTCCGTAACTTGGCTACGGTGAACAGTGCAGCAGTGAACATGGTTGTGAAAGTGATTTTATTGTAATCTTTTGGTAGAATTCATCATTACCTTTATGGGAGCAAGCCTCTAGCCAGTTTTCCAGAATAAGAACATCCCTCCCTTCATCTTCATCACAATGTATTGCAAGTCCTCAAAAACACACTTCCCCCTACAGGTCTAAATAAGCTAAAACCACATTGTTCCCATAATTTAGTGAGAACCTTCTATGTACTTTCCTAATGTGGGAATGAGGGACATCACAAAGTAAAAGTAAGAAGTATGCAATTGAATTAGCTATTATCACATTTAATATAATTTTCAGCTCCAATTCATAGCCTCACATAATATTATTTTAATCTTTATTTGATTACTTCATCTAACCTGTAAATTATAACAGGTGAGTTAAAAGCAAAGGCAAAAATTGTTGTTTGATTTTGACACTCATGTGTGAGGTTGCACAACATGGGCAAATAGATGGATTGGAATTAATAGCTCTTATGCATTTTGTTAACGTACAGATGATTTTCCCAAACTGATTTTTGCAATTCGTATTCCATTCAACAACAAGAAACATGTGATAATTTCCTTTGTTTTGCTCCTTATTAACTTTTGTCTCCATTTTATTTTATAATGTATGATTTCATACTGTAGATACAAAAATATGTTAAAATATTTCTATCCATTGCATTGTTATATACATACACACATATATTACACAGGTTATAATGATAATGAATAACTTCAGTAACTGTACAATTTACTAAATTATAAAAACTATCGACGGCTCATGCCTGGCATCCTGGTTACTCGGGAGGCTGAGATCTGACGATCATGGTTTGAAGTCATCCTGGGCAGGAATGTCCAGGAGCCTCTTATCACCAAACAATCAACAGAAAATCAGAATTGGAACTGTGGCTCAAAGTAGTAGAGTGGTAGCCTTGAGAGAAAAATTTCAGGGACATCATGAAGGCTCTTAGTTCAAGAAGTAAAAACTACCCAAATAAAATCTATTTAATTTACACCTGTGTAAGTAAAGTATGTCCATCACACAAATGCACAACCATGCTCATTTGCAAGGTAACTCTGTTTTGTCTGAAGTACCAGAAAATATTTTCACTTAAGTTGAAAGCATTGCACCATGGGTTCATTCTATCTCTCTCATGCATTTTCCACTCAAATATTCAAATCTTACAATTGTTCCAATTATTTAAAATCATAGCTTTTTACTTTAATACTCATAATATTAGAGTTTGAATTGAGTGTCTTGTGCCCCATAAATGGGTGTTCTTACCGCTTTGTCAGGTCTCCAGCACTAAATTATCTTGATTATTTTTCAGATACTTGTATATGATCTTGGGCTCAGTCCACATTATGTTATTCTTCCTGGAATTTAGAATATCAGGTGCATGGCATTATGTACACATCTTTGTCCAGTCTGGGCTTTAACCACTATCCTCACAAGAGTAGACTCCCATGTAGTCAGGATTTTCATAAGCTTGTCATAGCTGATATTTTTTAAGTCTTTGCATTTCCTGCAGGTTCTTCAGTACTTAATTAATTTGTTTTCTTGTGTTGTTCTTTTTTTCATTTGAATGTATGTGTTGAGTTGTTTCTCCCTTTTCCTTTTCTTTCTTTCAATCAAGTTCTTACCTAAAGTTCTGAGAAACCAATTCTTCTTTTTCACAATAGTCAAAGTGAACATGATTCATTCCAAAGCAATTTCAATAATATTTAAACACCTTCATATCTATGAATGGTATATAAATGATAAGTGCTACGAAGGGTCTTTTTATTTTCACAGCAGTCTTTGTCATACACAGACAGATCATGAAATATAAGAAGATAATAAAACTACAGATGCGAGCAAGGAGAAGAAAACCTATTATTAATTGTTTGACAGAGGCTTCCTGTCTAGTGAAAGAAATACGTTGCTTGATGCAGGATTTCACAAAATTATATTGCTTGGAAGAAGCTAAACAGTCATCTAATTCTACAGAATTGAAGGAGATAAATCGAACTTCTGAATAATTTACATTTGGTTCAAATAAAAGCATGCTTCCTAAAAGAGAGTTGACTTTAGAGAAACATGATGAGTTTATGTAAGTAGGTGCTTAGCTGATTTTGTTAATTTGTAAACTAATACAGGGAAATAGATTACAACAACATAAAAAAAGAACTTCGCATTGAAATACTCATTTGTGTGTGTGTGAGTGTGTGTGTGTGTGTTACAGAGAGAGTGTGTGTGTACACTTGCATGCGTATACACGCACGTGCATGTGCAAGTGCTCATTCATTCATTCATCATTCCTGAGGCTTGATAGTGCCTGGGCACTCTCCCTATTCTTCTGTGACCAAGGATAGTGGTTTACCACTTGAGCCATTGTTCCACTTCTGTTTTTTTTTTTTGGAGATAATCACATTTATTTTCATGATTGGACTGGCTTTGAATAATGGTCTTCATATCTCAGCCTCCTGAGTAGCTAGCTAAGCTTATTCAGCCTCTAAGTAGCTAGTTAAAATTGGGCCTGTCCTTTATGTTTCACTGATCTTTTATTCTTGTCCTGAGGTTTTCACATGACTAAGTCATATATATGTGTAGTTGCTTTAAAAAAAATAGTCTTACTGCGTGGCACCAGGGGCTCCCATCTGAACTCTTAATTATTGAGGAGGCTTGAGAACAGAACCCAGGCCAAAAGTTTAGTGGACTTCCTTCTCTATTTATTGCTGGGTGCATTGGATTATTTCCACCATCCGGCACTATCTACAGGATAAAATTGGAAGGACTACAGAATCCAGGCCAACCAAGGTAGGAATCTAGACAAGTTGGTGTGCAACTCTTATGCCATTGATAATGGGAAGGCTAAAAAGACAGATCAGGTGCATGTACTTGTGGAAAGGGAACCCCTATCCTAAAATTAACCAGTGATATGACACCAGTTAACAAAAATAATACCCCAAGTTGAACACAATTTCCCACAACCAAAATAAGTATAAACATTAACATCCAACACTTAGTACAATCTGTTCTTTGTTCTAATATCAGCTTCATCTTAGTATCATATGATGTGACAGAATAGTTTCTTCATTAAACTTACTATATATTTAAAAAGACCTAGAAAATTCCTTCTCACTTATTAAGTGCAAACGAATGGCAAATTTCCTCATTTCTTACATATTTGACTACCACTATAAATTCATCTTTTGATTATTATTAATAGTCATATATTCTGATTTATTACTTTACTTTGTAACATTTTTAAATTTTGGCTTCTCTGCTGAAGTTGAAGTATTTAAATAGTATCATCAAATTATATTACTTGGGTAATTAGGGCAGTTTTCTAAAACGTTTTTAACCAATGGCTTCTAGTAATTCTGGTGGGGTTTTTTGTTTTTCTTTTTGTTTTATTTTGGGGGGGGTCCAGTCGTGGAACCTGAACTCTGGATTTGGCACTGGCCCTCAAGGCTAGCTCAAGGCTAGCACTCTACCACTTGAGACACAGCAGCACTTCCGGCATTTTTTTCTGTTTATGTGATGTTGAGGAATCGAACCCAGGGCCTCAAGCATGCAAGGCAAGCGCACTACCACTGAGCAAACTTCCTAGCTCCCTACGAATTCTTAATTGGTATATTAATTAGTTTATTGTTAATTTCAATTTAATTCTTCTGTAAAGGTAATGTACAGAGGGGATACAGTTACATAAGTAAGATGATGAGTACATTTATTATGGAAGGAACATTGTTATCTCTTCCATTGAATTTTTGCACACTCAAAAAAAAACTACTGATGTTTTTCCTGTCGCTATTGACCAATGGGTACATTTCTTTCTTTGTTTATGCATTTCTTACTATAAAATTAATATACAGAGGGTTTACAGTTACTTAAGTCAACTAAGGAGAACACTTCATTTTATTTTCTAAATTTCAAATTTTGAACTTACTTTGTTTTGTTTCTTTAGGGTAATTCTTTTTTCAGAGTTGGAGGATTTGTTAATTTAGTTTTGTATAATTTTAACACATGTAAATTATTCAGATATATATTTTGCTTTCAAAATAGTTAACATGTGAATATGTAAAAATTATTTTCTTAAATTTTATATGGTTTGTGAATTTAAATAAATTTATTTTCTTATAGTTCTAAACATATTTGTACATGTAACAAATACTGTATTTTCAAGAAGCACATACTTTATTTAAAAAGGCTTTATTCCCTGGTCACTTTATGGAAATATTTGCACTTGAGTTAAAAAAATGTTTGAGCTAGGCATAGTGATTTGTGGTGTCCATTTTCTAACTATTGGGGGAAGTGTAAATAGGGTTTGTAATTCGGAGAGACTGAGAAACTATGAGACCTTATCATAAAATTTCCAGAGTGAAATGATTAGAGATATAGCCATCCCTAGCAAGATATAGAGCACCTGGTTATCATATTCTAAATCTTGAGTTAAAACACTAGTAACATCAATCATTGTCAAAATAAAAGGACACATATTTCAAAATGTTTATTACTTAAAATTTTATTTACAAATTTCTCATGTCTTTTATTTCTTAATTTTCAATTTACTTAATATATAAGAAGCCACTCCCAAATTACTCAAGCTGATTCAAAACTTTGGCAAATTACCAGGGTATAAAATTAACCCCCCAAAGTCAATGGATTTTCTGTATCCCAACAATGAGAAAAGTGTGGCTGAAATTAGGAAATCAACTCCATTTGTGATAGCCCCACAAAAACTAAAATACCTAGGAATTAGCTTAACCAAAGAAGTGAAGGACCTTTATGATGAAAACTTTAAAAACTTGAAAAAGGAAATCAAAACAGAACTTAGAAAGTGGCAAAAACTCCCACGCTACTGGATTGACAAGATTAACATCGTGAATTGGCAATACTTCCCAAGGCTATCTACAAATTCAATGCGATACCTATCAAAATTCCAACCTCATTCTTCAAGGAAATAGAAGAGGCAATCCAAAAATTCATATGGAACAATAAAAGACGCCAAATAGCAAAAACGCTCCGCAACTGAAAGAACACCACTGGAGGAATATCAATACCAAATTTCAAACTCTACTATAAAGCCATAGAAATAAAAACCGCTCTTTACTGACACAAGAACATACCTCAGGACCAATGGAATAGAATTGAAAACCCAGAAATGAACCTACATACCTAGAGCCATCTAATCTTAAATAAGGGAGCTAAAAAAATAGAATGGAAGAAAGACAGCCTCTTCAGTAAATGGTGCTGGAAAAATTGGTTAACTACTTTAGAAAACTAAAGCTAGATGCATATATATATCACCTTGCAGCAGAATCAACTCCAAATGGATCAAAGACCTTGGAGTCAAAGCAGAGACTCTGAAAACATTACAGGATGGAATAGGAGAAACTCTAGGTCTCCTTGGCACAGGCCAAAATTTTCTTAATAGAGACCCGGAAACACAACAAATCAAAGGAAGGTTGGACAAATGGGATTGCATGAAGTTGCAGAGCTTCTGCATGGCAAAGGACGTAGCTAGCAAGATCCATAAAAAGCCCACGGATTGGGAGAAGATCTTCAATAGCCATACAACGGACAAGGGTTTCATATCTAAAATATACTTGGAACTCAAAAAATTAAATCCCAGAACAACAAATTCTCAAAGAAATAACCACCCAATAAAGAAGTGGGCTAAAGGCTTAAAGAGAAACTACTCTGAAGAAGAAAGAATGATGGCCAATAGACACATGAAGAAATGCTCAATGTCCCTAGCCATAAAAGAAATGCAAATCAAAACAACACTGAGATACCACCTCACACCCGTTAGAATGGCAAACATCAAGAACTCTAATAACAACAGACGCTGGAGGGGATGTGGAGAGAAAGGAACCTTACTTCATTGGTGGTAGGAGTGTAAACTTGTTCAACCACTTTGGAAAGTAATATGGAGGTTCCTCAAAAGACTTCACATAGAGCTCCCCTGGGTCATAGGGGAGCAATCCCACTTTTGGACATTTACCCAAATGTTTACAAACAAGACCACACTAAAGCTACGTGCACAACTATTTTATTGCAGCATTATTTACCATTGCTAAGATATGAAACCAACCCAGATGCCCCTCAGTAGATGAATGGATCAAGAAAATGTGGTATATATACACAATGGAATTCTATGCCTCCATCAGAAAGAATGACATTGCCCCATTTTTTAGGAAATGGAAAGACTTGGAAAAAATTATATTAAGTGAAGTAAGCCAAGCCCAAAGAAAAATAGTTTCCATTGTTTCCCTTATTTGCAATATCTCGTATATGTATGAGTCAAGCAGAAAAGGTCAGATAAGGTGATGTTAGGAAAATGAACCCTTAGGTATTTAATTGCTTTTTCTCTGATGCATTGCTTTCTAACGCATTTATAAGATTATTTCTTTGTTTCTTTGTTTCTTTGTATGTCCTTCTCCCACAGTGTAACCCCTGCTTTCACTGTATTTGATGTCGGTATAATTTGTGGGGGGGGCGGGGTAGAACAAGTGGTTTAAATAAGGATACAGGTGGACCCATTGCAACAATGAGAAGTACAAGTTTTCATGTCAAAAACGAACTTTACAACTTTGGTGCCGAGGGGCTGGGGGAGGCTGGGGAGGGATGTCAAGATAAACAAATGAGGAAGCTACAATGCTTGATAAGAAATGTACTCATTATCTTGCCCATGAAATTGTAACCCCTCTGTACAATATGTTCACAATGAAAAGTAAAAATTTAAAAAAAGAATCCAAGAATCTTGTGACTATTTTATTTCTACTAAACTTTTAAATAGTATGAGCAATATTATGATTTCATATTTTAAAATAATTTTACTATTTGTGGAAATTTCCTGTTTAATATGATAATAATAAATGTGTATGTGGTGTGTGTGTGTGTGTTTATGTGTTTTTTTGTGTGTGTGCTTTGTGTGTACTTTGTAATGCTTGGGAGATCACACAATTGCTTCACATATGTTAGGCCAATGGTTTACCTCTGAGCTATACTATCTAGTTATAATACAAATTGTATTTTAAATTATGACTTTGAAATTTTCATTCCTGGTATGTTTTTTCAAAATTATGTATGATAAAATGTGATCCATCTTCTATCCACGTTAGCAGTTGTTATTGTTATTCTTTCTCTTATTTATTTGGAAATTAATTATATTCCTAGTACAGCTTCTTTACATTATAACAGCTCTATACAATGCTTTATTTTCTATTTTATTTTTCCCATGTTATCTGACTTTCAGTCCAATCTATCAGGTGGATTAAAAAGAAACTAGATTCAGGACACTTTATTTTTCTCCTTCTCTTCTCTGATTTCTTTCTGTATTTTTGAAGCAATACCAATGACATAGAGCTCCTCTGTGGTCCACCATTCTTCTCCCTCTCACTCTGTTCTGCAGTGCAGCTCAAGTAGTTATCATTCAGCTTTATTATGCTGTACTACTATCTAAATCTTAACTCATTCCTAAGTTAATTTTAGTTGCATTGAGCAGTCTCTAAGACATTTTCTATATATAATATCAGGGGTTTGTATTTTCCCAAGGTGTGAAATATGAGTGACTATCAAATATTTAGATATCTCTGTAGAATATTGGTCCACCTGCTCAATAATCTCGTATGTAAATTCAAGGAATACAGGTCAGTCAGAGAAATCTTGTAAAATGGTGTAGCTTGAGCCTTCATAATAGCTTTTAATAGTATTACCATGTTTAGTAGTGAAGACAACATAGTTCTTCTATAAGAACAGACACATAGAAGAAGGTAACAGATTTGTCAAAAATAAATTCTTAGTTTTATGATCCACAGATTTTGGAAAGGATGCTATGACTTTATGAAATAAAAACAGAAACTTAAATGGTTGTGTTGGCACTATTGCCTCTCTACATTTAAAGAATGATCTTAGACTACTACCTCAATCCTTTGTTTGTTTGTTTGTCTGCCGGTCATGGGGTTTGAACTCTGAGTTTGGGCGCTGTCCATGTGCTCTTCAGCTCAAGGTGAGCACTCTACCACTTGAGCAACAGTGGTTTATTGGAGATAACAGTCTCATGGACTTTCTTGCCCAGGCTGGCTTTAAACCACGATCCTCAGATCTCAGCCTCCTGAGTAGCTAGGATTACAGGCATGAGCCACTGGCACATGGCCTACCTCAAACCTTATAAAAAATGATTATCAAACTAAATGTGAATTGTAAAAACCTATAAAAATTAAATGTAAAAATTCATGACATTGTTCAGTAAAGGTTTCTAAAAATTTGACATGGAAAACATTAGGGGCTAAAGAAAAGCAAGCAGTGGATTATATCAAGTGATAACATTTCATAACTCAAGGGACAGTATAACAGAAATGAAAACATATCCAACAGAGGGTACAGATTTGTTAATGCTACAAAGTTAATGCTATAGTGATTCTGAAACTTAAGTATTTTTCTGTCTTCTAATTCTATATAAATTTTTTCCTGAATAAGATATTTCTTTAAATAACATATGTAATTTAATAGTCAATAGGAGGAACATATGAAATAAGCTCCCCTTTAGTGTCTAAGAAATAATAAAAAGAAAACTCACTAGTATGACCATAATATAAAAAGAGGACCCAAAATATAGTAATGCATTTGTGGATAAATTGATATCCTTCTCATAGTGATCGATTTGTATAATACTGCAATCATTTTAGCAAACAAGTTTTCAAATCTTCAAAAGGTGAAAGAATTGTACAGGATCCAGGTATTACACTTTTATGAATGTATTAAACAGAAGTAAAAAACTTTTTTGGACAGAGAATGTAGTTAATTGACAGTGAACTTGAATAGTATGTGTGAGACCCTGGATATGATCCCCAAAGACAAATTTTGAAAAGACACACTATAGAGAATGTATGCTGGGCAAATTCCTGTAACTGAATTTTATATCTATTTTAATGTCTGTTCTAAAATTTACAGCATTTCTATTTGAAGAAATACAAGTTTGTGAAAATTAGGCTTTGAAAACCTATGAAGGTACAATTCACTTCCAAAGCACTAAAATGTATACAATAAAAGGAGATATTATATTGTAAGTGAATTGCATGTCAGGAAAAAAAAAAAACCATTGTTAAAACTTCTTCACACAAACTGCAGAATTGCTAAAAAGATATTTTTGGTGCTGGCTAAATACTCTTTGTAAACTGCTGCATTTAAAACAAAGATGTGATTTCTGTTTATTTTGAGGGTGTTTTGTCCGTTTGAGTTTATACAGAGATAACTCAATCCAAAAGTATATGTGATAAGTAATTTTTATTATTTTTATTGTGAAAAAAACTGTACAGAGGGGTTACAATTACATAGGCAAGATAATGAGTACATTTCTTATCAAGCATTGTAGCCTCCTCCTTTGTTTGCCCTTCCTATCCCTTCCCATCCTCCCCCGCGGCCCCCCCTTACTCCCCGCTACACCCCCCCACTGTTGTAAAGTTCATTTTTCGACTTGTACATCTCACTGTTGCAATGGGTTCACCTGTATCCCTATTTTTCCCCCATGGTTTCCCTTATTTGCAATATCTAGTATATGTCTGAGTCAAGCAGAAAAGGTCAGATAAGGTGATGTTAGGGAAATGAACCCTAAGATATGTATTCAAATGTTTTTTTTTCCTTTCATGCAATTGTTTCTAACACATTTATAAGATTATTTCTTTGTTGCTTTGTATGTCCCTCCCCCACAGTATAACCTCTGCTTTCACTGTATTTGATGTCGGTATAATTTGTGGAGGGGAAGGGAAAAAATTTCTAATTAATTGAGAAACTTTTCTGGAGGAAACTTTTAGCAAATGACAGAAGACACAAATCTATGCATCTGCATTTTATGAAAGTCATATGTTACTTGTTCAATCCAATTGCTTATCTCTACTTTGCTAGGAAAAATGTATTCTCAAGATAAGAGCCCAAAGCAATGAAAAGAACAAAATACACAATCATCTTGATTTATTGGTGAAAGTAACAATAAAATAAAGCAATTCCACTTAAGGGAATCCAATATTAGTGTATGTGAAGATGTTGCTGAATGCCAATATCCATTAAATTTTTGGAATTTCAATTTCTACAAACATATGAAAACTAGAACAATAAAACAAATATAGACTTAGAGTGAACCAACCTTGAAATCATTTTCTTAATTGTTTTGAAATCACAAAAGAATTGATACTCCTTTGCTTTGGAAATCATTTAAAAACATTTATCACTTATGATAATTCAAATACCAAGCAAGAGTAATTTTATATAAACATTGTAAATATCATTTTATTACTATTGTAAAATAGAATAAAAAATAGAATAAAAAACCACTCCCAGTATATGACCTACCTATCATTATTCTTAACTTCTAATCATTACCTAAATATCTTAAACAGTATAAATAGTCATGTCTTTAACACAGACGTAAATATTCTATACTTTTTTACTTAACATTTTCCAGGGGTATGTATTCATGTTTCTAAGAAATGTTCACAGCAGTTAAAAGATGCCTTTGTGAAATTAATATGATACAATTTGTTGTTGGTGGTGTTGTTTGCAAGGCCTGGGCATTGTCCCTAAGCATTTTTATGCTCAAAGACAGCACTCCAGAAATTGAGGAAAAGAGCTAATTCCTGTTTTCAGTGGTTAATTGGAGATAAGAATTTAATAAGTACTTTTCTGTCTGGGCTGGTTTTGAAAACAATTCTAAGATCTCAGCACCCAGAATAGCTCATATTATTAGGGTTAGTTACCGGCACTTGGTTTCATGAAGTATTTTTTTTTTATTTTAATTATGTTTTAAGATGTTTGTTTCACTATGATTTATATCATTCTGCAAATAAATTTAGATATATGTATATATTTCTGATGACAAATAATCTCTAAAAATGTACTATTTTACACATAACATTTATATATATATATATATTTGACAGACACCCTCTAAAATTTTCATGTTACTATTCTTGACCTTTTTCATTTCAAAGATATACACTCTATTTTTCTAAAGGTTTCCTAGAATAAAATAACTAATATTTCAATAGAAAGTAGAGTTTATTACTTTCAAGGGAATTTAAGATATACATATGATATTGTAGTAATATTTACAGTGTATTACTTGAAAAGGTTCTGCCCAAACTTAAATATTTGTTTGTAGTTAAGGAGAGGGAGGAAGTTAATTCATACTGATTAGGAATTTTCAATGCTTCAAAAAATCTATTCCATAATTTGTTATAAGCACATAGTGAAGCAACCTGATATGGTTTATTTTTTTTTGTTTATTTGTTCAAAATTTCAATATGGATGCATGCAGAGTGGTAACATTAAAATTATTAATCAAAAGACAAATAATAATAAAATTATAGACACATATCCAACGTTCAATAATTAGCACTTATGATACTAATAATAATTTTGATGGAGAGGATGATGACCACAGTGTAGCCCGATAATGACGATGTTGTGATTGAAAAGGAAAAAAAAAATCTTTAGATATCTTTGAAGCTAAATTTCCCACATTGAATGCATAGTTATAAACAGAGTTGGATTACATACAATAACAATAACAAGAGGAAGGCTGGGAAGCTGGCTCAGAGGCAGAGTGATGGCCTTGCCTACATGAGGCTCTGGGTTTGAATCCTCAGCACCACATAAGCAGAAGAAGCGGGAAGTGGCACTGTGGCTCAAGTGGTAGAGTGCATTGAGCTGAAGAGCTGAGGGACAGTGCCAGGCCCAGAGTCCAGGCACCATGACGAACCAAAAAGAAAAAAAAAGAACCAGAATAACAAGAGGAGAGTTTGAATATCAAGAAATACAATCACATAAACAGGTAGAGACAGTAAAAACCGTAATGTTATTCCAGCGGTCTTTCTAATGTATACTCACTGTTCTTGGTGGTATTATTTTCTTATAAATAAAATCATTTATTTCCGTATTTTGATGGACTAAGATGTAGGTTTCAACTTAGTGTGATTAGTTCAAATAACATTCTCATATAGATACTATTCAATAACCAATGTTTACCAATGATATATTAAGAACATGTTCTTCATGACAGCTATAAATACATGATACAATTTACATAATACCACTTACATAACTGCAGTTACCATAAAAGGACACAAGCTACAGAGCCAGGAGTTAAAATTTATTTTTATTTCTGCATGAAACTATTTCTGACTTTATACCAACAAACTCTATTTGACTCTTTCCTTATTCGTAAGCTAAGGTAGAAAATGTAAGGACTGTTTACTTTCTTTTTCCTTGCTCTAGAATTCAACAAATATAGTCTTCAATATTTCTAGTAGATTACATCCATTTACAGATGAGAAATATAAGACCAACAGTCAATGTTGTTAGTAAATAATGATACTAGAATTTTTCTCTGAGTTCTTTACTCTGTGTGCTTGCAAGGAGAGTCATTTGGTGAAGGAGAGGACCAATAAGAAAAGACTATGGGGAAAAATGCATACTTTGTAAACAGTTGTTTTAGGACTGAGTGACTGGTGACGAGTATTTGCAATAGGCTGGTGTCAGGGGCATAAAAAGGAGTACATAGAAATTACATTATGACAGAAACTGAAAAAATCTTAATCATTCATCTTATCTATGGATGGAGGTAGGGTAAGAAGAAATATAAAGTGTTTTCACATCTCTGTCTCCTAACTGTGTTAGTTACATTCTTGGTGATAAGGACTACAGGAGGAAAAGATGGATTTAAAGGAAAATAAACTCTCTGATCTAAGGTTTATGTTAAATAGATGCCAAGATAGGTCTATTTGAACAACATCAAAATATCCACGAACATGAATATGAAATGTAATGATAAATTCAGGGACATTATTAAAGGGAAGAGGAAAAGGAAAGTTCTGACAAAAGTGTGAACAATGTGAGTACCAGTGTGGACAAGATTGGAGGAAAGAGACAAATAAGGAAACAAAAAGGTAATAAACACAGATTTACAGAAGAAAAGGAAGGAAAGAAATTTCAGTAAGGAAATCTACTATTTGGATTTGAAAAGTAAAAGAACATAGACAAGATCAATAAGAACAGTGTTTTGGTGAAAGTCATATTGATAAAATGTTGAGATATGAATGTGAAGTCATAAAATTCTGGACCAATAAATTCAACAGGTTCTGTTGATTCTCAATGTTGGGAACAAATGCTTTAATCCTGACCTTAGAAATATTATACAGATATAACTGTCATGAACTTTTCTTAGAGGTATTCTGTGAACATTTTTGAAAACTTTATTTAGCTAGGAGATTATAGATTGAACTAAAGCACAGACAAGCCTAATTTGTCCTACAGTTCCAATTAGTGACTCATCTATCCATATCAGTTCGGGATTTTATTGAAATATATTTAGATATGTTTGGATATCTTATCAGCCTACTCATTATAAATGTAGGACAAGTAACACCAAGTATTAAGTTGAACATACAGCTTTACTGATGTGACTGAAGACTCCTCAAATTGATTCTTCTTTAAAATAGAAAATGCTTCAATAGCTATTGACACATCATAACTGCCAAATAATCTATTGAAATGTAATTTTTGTTAGGTATATCTCCATGCTAAAATAACCCTGTCTATCAACCCGACACAAATTTGTATATGTAGGAAAGTGTTCTTATAAATTTCAAGCTTTTATTGAATGAAAGAGTTCAGACATTACCCTCACCACTAGGATTAAATGCCTAAAAAGATAAGACATTTTGCTTTAATGCCTTTCTTTCATTTTCTCATACACATTGCCAAGTTGTGAAGGTTTCTGTTGTAACAATAATACAATCATGACTTGTATTAAAACAACATCTAGGATCTAATGTTAATTCGGATACTTAGTAATTAGCTCCAAATTTTGTGGATATTTTTATTTCTTTAGGGTAAACTAATGAGCTCCAGGAAAATTTCCCTAAGGAGCCTTTCACTTCTAATATCACTGTCTCAAAATACTTTAAATTCTACATCATCTAATGTGGGCATAGGATTATATTGTGGAACTTTTCTCCTCAGAGAGTGAGTATTACTCTATTGCTTAACATGGACAAAGTACTTTCATACATAGACTGGGCATGTGCAAACAAGAAGTGGTAGTTGAACAATGTTCTTTGCAGTTTGTACAGATGAAATGGAAATAGAGCAACTATGAGCTCAAAAGGAATGTGCAAAAAAGACAAAGGAACAAAGTAGAATGTGCCAAGAAAAACTGAAGTATAATTTCAAATAATGTGCTCAGGTGTGAGGGTGTGTTCAAAGTACAGTTTGACAATGTAGTTGGATGTCTTGGGGAAAAACGGCTTTAAACTATTCTGGGATAATTGTACAATAGAGGCCCCTAACTCTGACTTTAATCAGCCACAACCCCATCTACTTAGGGACTATTTTCCAAGTGCAAAAATGAAAAAAAGAGGGCTTATCACAGTTAGTGTTCAAGTTGAAGCAATGGCAATCACATTACTTTTCTTATAAGTATTCATTTATTTTGGAGCATTAGAGTAGGAAAAAGCCAAGTAAAATTCTGCATGTACCTAAATTAAGTGGGACGTATTATATTGGGATCTCTTTAATTTGGTAGTTATAGATTATATTTTTTTGTACTGTAACTTGGGAAAATTGTCTGCTGTCAGTTATTTTCTTCTCTTACCCTTATTTTGCCCTTCCACTTACATGATTATTATGTAAAGAGACATAATTGAGCTTGCATTTCTAAATTCTTCAAATTATCTGAACTAATTCATACTTCTGGCAGCCTCCTATATCTTTCTCAAGGGAAATATTTTGTCACTACCATTTTTATCCTATATGATATTGGATATCTTCCTGCCAAATTCAGTGCAAGATATACATTAGATTCATTCAGATATCTCAACACTTGTACCACCATAAAATACTGTTTTATTTGGAAATCATGACATTAGTATATCTGCTGAGTTGCCATCTGTCATTTTGAATGGCCTTAAGTGATACTTACATGCAATCATGTTTTAAACCCATATACCACTCAGTAGATGAGGGAATTGAAAAAAATGTGTTTTATATATGTACGGAGGAATTCTATGCTTCCAATTCATAAGGAAATGGAAAGAGTTGGAAAAATCCTACTAAGAAAAATAAGCAAGACACAAAGAAACAGATTCCATGGTTTCCCTCATTTGTAAAAACTAGGAAATATCTAGGATAGTCCTAGCAGATGAGTAGAATGGCTCAATAGCTATGTATAAATGACCACAGAAAATGATTCTGAGCAAAATAAACTCCTAGATATTGAAAGAGAGGTTTTACTTTGTGGTTGTTTTTTTTTAATGTACTATGTGATTTCTTTTTTCTTTTGTGTTTTCCTCTATTTTTTCTGTCCACTGTTGTATTTGATTTCAGTATCCTGTGTATTGTATATACATTTATCTTCATTTGGCAAGGGAAACGTAACAATAAAATGGCCCAACAAAGGACAAAAGGAAAACCAATGCAATAGCAACACTCACAAGACAACATGTTAGAAATTTACTTTACAACTTGTGAGGAGTATTGGGGTGAAGGAAAAGTGTGAGAAAAATAAGGGAGGGGGTAAAAATTTTGAGATGTTATATATCCACTACCTTACAATTACTGCAACCCCTTCTATATATCACCTTGACAATAAAATTAACTTAAAATGAGCTGCATAATATATAATTTCACTGTATTGGTATAGTAAATATTATTCTATGTGTATTATCTTTTATAAAAATGAACATTTGGCCTGCTAATTTGAGTTACCTCTTTATTTATCGGAGGGACATCAACATGAATGTTATCAAACTATACAATATTGTCAGAATACACTTGCCATTATTTTTTAAAAAACATTATTTTAGTATTGTCTCATACTAAAACAGAAAACAGTTCAATTCTATGGAAACTACTAACTTTGAAAACTCACTAATTGTTAAGAGGACAGAATATATCTGTTCCTCAACATTCCTATGACTACTAACTACTCATTTTCAAATTCTGAACATGCCATACCAGAGACATTCAAAACAGTAACTGTTTGCATTTTAATTAATTCAGCAATAGATGCAGTTTCCAATGAGGCATTACATATTTAAAAGTCAACAGGAAAAATAGACACGTTCTGGTAGAGGATAACACTAGAAGTATCTATAATAATTAATTCCTTAAGAGTAAACATTTCTTCATCAGAGTAAGCTATTATTTCTATGACAATGAATCCCAAGTTTTCTTAAATAAAGTCATTCTAGCCCAACAATTTCCAACTTGTAAGGTGCACCTTAAAATTCCCTAAATTTACATCATGACTACTTTATCACTATAGTGAAAAAATACTACACTTATCCTAATGTGATGCCCTTCCTATTGTGGCAAGAATACTACACTAAACTTTGCTACATCATTTTCACCGCAGTGGTATTTCTGAGATCAGAACACTTGCAAATATTATTTATTTTTATTTTATTTTATAATTATTATAAATATATATTATCTAGCATAGATATTCAGGAGATCTGTATATGTTAATATTAAGATTTGAAGATTATGGTTGAAAGCCCACCCAGGCAGGAAGCTTCTTTAGATTCTTACCTCCAATAAAGTCATAAGGAAAAGCCAGACCCAAGAGGCACTGAGGTTCAAATGGTAGAGCAGTAGCCTGGAGCAAAAACAGGCTCAGGGACAGTGCCCAAGCCCTGAGGTTAGGCCCTAGGACAAACCAAGCAACAAAAACAAAATAAAAACAAACCTCAAAACTAGCATTTTTCTCATTGTACACAGAGGTACATAATTAAGAAAATTTCTTCCTGTGTTATGTATAGGTAGAAAAAAAAGATGTCACACAATTACTCTCTTCATACCACATTACACCAAAGTCTCAAAAGATTGCTCCTTTTCTATATAAATTAATATAATCAATTTGTTGACAGTTTGTCTAGATTATTCACATTATCTTCTTACACATGAACTGTTGGAATTATATATTAACTAAGTTCTTATTATACCTCCCTTGAAAGAATATTATATTTTATTTATGAAGGTCTGGTTGTGGGGCCTGAAGTCTAGGCCTGGGCACTGTCCCTCAGCTCTTCAGCTCATGGCTAGTGCTCCACCACTTGAGCCACAGCACCACTTCTGGCTTTTTTCTTTTTGCTTATGTGGTGCTGAGGAATCAAACCCAGGGCCTCAGGCATGCAAGGCAAGCGCTCAACCACTGAGCCACCTTCCCAGCTGAAAGAATATTCTAGACAATTAGAATGCCAGACTAATTAGTGAATTTGTAAATTAAATCTTTTACTTGAAAAGAATTTTGTAGTATCCTATAGAATATTAAATCACAAACAAAAAATATCTATTTTAACTCTAAATTCTAATTTAACCAGGTCTACAAAGTCCTACATTACATGAGCTTTCCTATTTCATCAGGCTTAAACTTTTGTAATCTTTCATCATTTCTTGGGACTCTAACAGAATGATACTTACTTTTTCAAATTTTTGGTTGGGAATCATGAGCTCTCTTGCATCTAGAAATGTTCTGTAATTAACACAACATTTAAAACACAATTGAGGATTATATATGAGTTGCATTTCAATAGGAAACTTGACTTCTCAAAGCATAATGACAAAATTAGCCCAAATTTCCAACTGTGTATTCCTTTCTTGTTTATTTTTTATTCCTTTCTTGTTTGGTTTTATTGAGACAAAATTATAGTCTTCAAGTTGGCCAAGTTTCTGATCAGCTCACATAACTTGGGAGTGGAGTCCATGGGGTCCATTAAATACAAGATCATGTCATTTTCATATTTTTTTTCTTTTTTGCTATTTTTAAATTTATTATTTTTTATTTGGAAAAATTGTCCAGAGGGATTAAAATTACCTGGGCAGGATAATGCGTACATTTCTTCTGAAGCGTTGTATCCTCCTACATTGTTTCCCCTTCCCATCCCTTCCCATCCTCCTCCCTTGCCCCCATCCAATCCTCCTCCCCACCACCAAAGTTGTAAAGTTCGTTTCCGATATAATGACTTGTATATCTCATTGTTGCAATGGGTCCACCTGTATCCCTATTTAAACGATTTGTTTTTTCCCTTCCCCTCCACAAATTATACTAACATCAAATACAGTGAAAGCAGTGGTTATGCCGTGGGGGAAGGAATACAAAGCAACAAAGAAATAATCTTATAAATGTGTTAGAAACAATCCCATGAAAGAAAAAAAAAAGATTTGAATACATGCCTTAGAGTTCATTTCCCTAACATCAACTTAGCTAACCTATTCTGCTTGACTCAGACATATACTAGTTACTGTAAATAAGGGAGATTATGGGACATATGTATCTTTGGGCCTGGCTTACTTAAGTTAATATAATTTTTTCCAAGTCTTTCCATTTCCTAACAAATGGGGCAATGTCATTCGTTCTGATGGAGCCATAGAATTCCATTGTGTATATATATCACTTTTTCTTGATGCATTCATCTACTGAGGGGCATCTCGGTTGGTTCCATATCTTAGCTATGGTAAATAATGATGCAATAAACATAGTCGTGCTGGAAGCTTTAGTGTTGTCTTGTTTGTGAACATTTGGGGAAATGCCCAAAAGTGCGATTGCTGGGTCATAGGGGAGGTCTATGTGGAGTCTTTTGAGGAACTTCCATATTGCTTTCCAAAGTCGTTGAAAAAGTTTACACTGCCAACGACAGTGCAGTAAGCTTCCCATCTGTCCACATCCCCTCCAGCATCTGTTATTAGAGTTCTTGATTATAGCCATTCTAGCTGGGGTGAGGTGGTATTTCAATGCTGTTTTGATTTGCATTTCTTTCATGGTTTGAGAGTTTGAGCATTTCTTCATGTGTTTATTGGCCATCCTTCTTTCCTCTTCAGAGAAATTTCTCTTTAAGTCTTTAGGACACTTATTTATTGGGCAGTTGATTCTTTGAAGATTTGTTGTTGGGGGATTTAATTTTTTAAGTTCCAGGTATATTTTAGATATGAGACCCTTGTATGTTGTATGACTAGTAAAGATCTTCTCCCAATCCGTGAGCTTTCTAGTGATCTTGCAAGCTATGTCCTTTGCTGGGCAGAAGCTCTGCAATTGCATGCAATCCAATTTGTCCAACTTTTTTTTTATTTTTTTTTGTGTTTCTGGGTCTCTATTAAGAAAATTTTGGCCTGTGCCAAGGCGACCTAGGGTTTCTCCTATTCCATACTGTAATGTTTTCAGAGTGTCTGCTTTGACTCCGAGGTCTTTAATCCATTTGAGTTGATTCTGGTACAGGGTGATAAGGATCTAGCTTTAGTTTTCTACAAGTAGTTAACCAATTTTTCCATCACCATTTACTGAAGAGGCTGTCTTTCTTCCATTCTGTTTTTTAGCTCCCTTATCGAAAATTAGATGCCTATGGGACTGTAGGTTCAGTTCTGGGTTTTCAATTCTATTCCATTGGTCATCTTGGATGTTTTACATCATATTTCCCTATTTGGATTCCCTTTAAGTTTGCATCTAGTCTTATTGCCCCAGCTAGCATTCTAATACTAAGTTGAAGAGGAGTGGAGAGAGCAGACATACTTATCTCTTTCCTGAATTAATAAGAAATGCCTTTAACTTTTCACCATTAAGTATAATGCTGGCTGTAGGTTTGTCAATTCTTAGCAGAAAGAACAGCACTGGAGAAATATCAGTTCCAAATTTCAAACTATACTAAAAAACCATAGTAATACAAACAGCTTGGTACTGTCACAAGAACAGTCCTGAGGACCAATGGAATAGGACTGAAGACTCAGAAATAAACCCACTGACCTATAGCCACCCAATCTTTGACAGGGGAGCTAAAAAAATTGAATAGAAGAAAGACAGCCTTTTCAGTAAATGGTGCTGGCAAAATTGGTTTAACACCTGTAGAAAACTAAAGATATATCCATATATATATATATGCATATATACATATGCATATATATATAAAACACTCTGCATGTTAATCAAATCAAAATGGATCAAAGACTTCAAAATAAAAGCAGACATTGTGAAAACATTACATGAAGGATAAGAGAAACTCTAGGGCTCTTTAGCACAGGCCAAAAACTTCTTAATAGGGAACCAGAAACAAAACAAATCAAAGAAAGGTTGGAGAAATGGGATTGCATGAAACAGCAGAGCTTCTGCATGGTAAAGTTCATAGATAGCAAGATCAATAAAAAGCCCACTTCCTGGGAGAAGTTCTTCATGAGTCATAAAACAGACGAAGTCTTATATCTAAAATATACTTAGGACTCCAAATCATAAATCCCACAACAACAAATCCTCAAAGGAACAACTGCCCAATAACCTAGTGGGCTGAAGACTTAAAGAGAGAATTCTTTGAAGAGGAAATAAAAAATGTCCATTAGAGACATGAAGAAATACTCAATTTTTCTAGTCATAAATGAAATGCAAATCAAAACATTGAGATTACACCTCACTCCAGTTAGAATGGCTGTAATCAAGAAATGTAATAATGACAGATGCTGATGGGGATATATCTAAAAGGGAACCCTACTGCATTACTTGCAGCTGTTTAAACTTGTTTAACCACTTTGGAAAACAGTATGAAATTTCTGCAAAAGACTCCACCTAGAGCTCCCCAATGACCTAGCAACCCCACTTTTGCGCACTTACCCAAATGATCACAAAACTACCAGCACAACCATGTTTATTGCAGTATTAGTCACAATAGCTATGATATGGAACCAACCCCAATGCCCCTCAGTAGATGAATGGTTCAAGAAAATGTGGTACACACACACACACACACACACACACACACACACACACACACACACACACACACACTGGAATTCTATGCTTCCATCAGAAAGAAGTAAGCCAGACCCAAAGAAACATAGGACCCATGGTTTACCTTTCTTTGCAAGGATTAGTACATGTCTAGGACAAGTAGAGAAGATCAAAGCTAGGTACATATGACCATACAAGATGATGTTAAGCAAAATGTACTCCAAGTCAGAGACACAATTGGTTTTTCCTTTCTTTCTTTTGTTTTTAGTATGATTATAATGTACTCTATGATTCTATTGTACGTTATTCCCCCACGGTAAACTCCCTGTTTTCACTTTATTTGATTCCAGTGTTCTGCACCATATATATATATATATATATATATATATATATATATATATATATATATATATACATATATATATATACATACATATATATATGTATATACATGTATATATATTTATTTATATATATATATATATATATTTGTAATTTGGGGAGTGGAAGGAATATAGCAGAACGCTTAAATGGGGATGCAGGTTGACCATTGTGATAATGAGATGTACAGGACACTGTGTCGAAAATGAGTTTACAATGTCAGGCAGGGGTTGAGGAGTGAGGAGTTGGAGATGTGGGGAGGGAAAAGATGGCAGGGGAAAAACAAAGGAGGAGGTAACAATGTTGTATAGGAAATGTACTCATTATCTAGTTCTGTAACTCTGAGCCCTCTGTATAGTATTTTTATAATAAAAATATATTAAAAATGTCTACCCGATATAAATTTCAAGTGCTGCCTTCAGAATTGAATTTTCTGCTTATTCTGGCTGTGGTTAGGTCCACCTGCCCAATGGATCAGTAGTCTTCAAGGCATCTTGGTCCTGCAGTGGGACTTGGATTATCCAGTGGTGGTTGGAACCAGGCCAAGGACAGGACAAAACCACTTCCAGGACATGGCTTCGTCATTGCCCATGCAACTAGGATTGCAAGCAGAATTTCTCTGAATTTGACTACAGAAAATAATCAGTGAAACAAAAGGCAAGTCCACCAAACACCTCCCCTCTCCCCCAACCATTTCCTCCTTTCTCCCTCCCTGGGAAAGTAGAAAATAATTTTGCATGTTTTGACACACACACAAAATGCCCACCATCTCCCCTGGTAAACTTGGTTTCAAGTCACTAAGTCATGTCAACGGATAATGCTGCATTCATTATTCTGGACAACATCTTCAGGTTGTTTGATGCTTTAATTTGTTGTTGCTGTTGTTGATGTTGTTGGTAGGGTTGCCTGAACTCTGGGTCTGGGTGCTGTCCCTGAGCTGATCAGCTCAAGGCTAGTGCACTACCACGTTAGCCACAGTGCCACTTCCAGTTTTTTCTGCTTATGTGGTGCTGAGGAATTGAACCAGGACCTCATACATGCAAGACAACCACTCTACCACAAGTCTTCTTCAACCCTAACGATTTAATTCTTTAAAATTTATTTTTGTCAGTCATGGGCCTTGAACTCATGGCTTGGGTATTAACATATCCCAGAGTGCTTCAGCTCAAGGGGAGCCCTCTCCCAATTGAGCTACAGTGCCTCTTCCTGTTTGGAGATAAGTGACTCACAGACTTTCATGCCAGGATTTCCTTTGAACAGGTAAATTTTTAAATTATATTTCTTCTAGGTGTTTATTGGTACATTACAGTTTTTCTGGAACTTAAAGTTTTCTGTAAACCTTTGTCTTCAAGTAATGCAACAGCATTAAATATTACATTTCAAAGCTATCCTTTAGCACATCCATTTTAAAATTATTATCTTAAGATGAAATTCTAATTCTTTGTAGTAACAACCCATTAAAGTCCAAATGGGAAATATGCTAATTTCAGCAGCCTTGACTCTCCTTCCTATTTTTTTTTTCTCTCCAGTATCTTTTCTTGTTTTGGAACAAGTGTCATGGACTGTCCAACCATTCAAAAGGAAGATTATTCCATTAATTTAATAGAAAAGGAATCCAGCCTGCCTGCATCTCAAGGCAACTTTGAGTATAATGTTAATCTAATAATTCATGTCAGTGGATTTTCAGTCATTTCAATAATTTTTTGTTTAACCACTCATTAAAGAGGTCCCAAAAAGCTAGAATCAAAAATCATGTTCTTCTTTCTAAGAATGTTTTAAAAAGTAGTGATTCAACAAGTCATATTCTATTCTTCCAAGATTCCTATGTGAAGAATTTCTGTTTTATCATAGCCCTTACCACTGATCCCTTCCCTTCAAAGTTGTAGCTTTGTTCAGTTTTCTTGTTTCAGCTTTCATTTTGGTATTAGCCTCAGTAATATCCTTGTAGTATTTGACAATGAAATCCCATTTATTGTTAGAGAGCTCAATTCATATTGCCAAAAGCAGAATCGTGAGCATATCATAAAGCATAAACTATTGAGTATCATTAACATGATCATATGCAAATATTCCATAAATTAATATAAGTACCACATAAATTTGCAATTTCTTAAACTTTTAAAACTGCAAAGTAGTTACATATCTATGTCATAAAATAATTCAGATCAATGGTAGAAGAGATTAAGCTAGAACTTTTGTTTATATCATTCCCAATATTTTTGTCAAATTTTCTTTTCTCATTAACATTCACCTTAGGGCCTGCTTTTCCTAGCAACAAGTTACAAGTTGATATCCTTGGATTTTAGTCCCCTCTGAGTAACCTCTTTTGTTTCCACCACTAGTTAGTTCCTCATGTTAAATACCTGAGGAATAACGTCCCATTGTGCCTGCAAGAGGAGTACCCAATTCGACTGTCTGTGCATACTCTTGCATTGCTTTGTTTGGGAATGTGTTACCAGAGACAGGGTTATCAGGGATCAGGTAGCTGGAACCATGGTGTTAAGAATTATGGGTAGCAAAATGAGTAGCAGAGAATAGGATAACATGGAAAGGGTAATTGTGACTGTAATTGCTGAGTTGCATTGTCAGTAAATTGGGTAGCAGCAACAGCTTTGCAGGGTTTTGGGTAGCTAATACAGGCATCCGGAACAATTTAGCATTGACAAGGAAGCATAGACAAAGTGAAAGATAAAAGTTGTGAGGCATAGTGGGAATTCTTTTCTACCCACGCTAAAAACATGGAGGAGGGTTATTTTAAACTAAAACTACAAAAGATAATTTAAGGTCTTGGTGTTAACAAATCTGTCCCGGTGTTATTACTTTAAACAGAGAATTCAAAGTGGATTTTCTTCATGAATACAGAGATCAAAGGTATTATAATTCTTCTTTCAAATGCAAATTAAAGGGAAAATTAGTCAGGAGGTAAAATTCATATTGAATGTTAATATTTAAGAGGAAAAGAAGATCCTAGATGGCAGACTAAAGACAAAGCAATATCAGAGCATTATATGTTCAATAATAAAGTAACTTTAATTGAAAATTGAGCTGGAATGTACACATAAGGCAAAGGCAAGCAATCAGCCTAACACCAACAAAGAAACACCATATTGTATATCTCAGAAAAAGGAACCAAGTTCCTTAACCTTGATTTCAATGATACACACACAGGAGCGTGCGCACACACACACACACACACACACACACACACACACACACACACACACACACACATACACAAATGTATGCAACAGCTCAATCTACTCACATCGATTCAACATGAATCAAAGAACTTCAAACATTAAAAGTTTGAAGTCATACTCTGAAAACATTACAGGATGGAATAGGAGAAACCCTAGGTCTCCTTGGCACAGGCCGAAATTTTCTTAATAGAGACTCAGAAATACAAAAAAAAATCCAAGACAAATGGGTCAAATGGTATTGCATGCAATTTCAGAGCTTCCGCATGGTAAAGGACATAGCTAGCCAGATCACTAGAAAGCCCATGGATTGGGAGAAGATCTGCACTAGACATACAACATACAAGGGTCTCATATCTAAAATATACCTGGAACTGAAAAAATTAAATCCCTCAACAATAAATCTTCAAAGGAACAACTGCCCATTAAATAAGTGGGCTAAAGACTTAAAGAGAAACTTCTCTGAAGAGGAAAGAAGGATGCGCAATAAACACATGAAGAAATGCTCAACCTCTCTAGCCATAAAAGAATTGCAAATAAAAGCAACATTTTGGTACCACCTCACCACAGTTAGAATGGCAAAATCAAGAACTCTGATAACAACAGATGCTGGAGGGGATTTGGACAGATGAGAACCTTACTACATTGTTGGTGTAAGTGTAAACTTGTTCAACCACTGTGGAAAGCAGTACGGAGGTTCATCAAAAGACTCCACATCGAGCTATCCTATGACCCAGCAATCCAAATTTTTGGGCATTTAACCACATGATCACAAACAAGACCATACTAAAGCTACCGGCACACCTATTTTTTATTGTAGAATTATTTACCATAGCTATGATATGGAACCAACCGAGATGCCCCTCAGTAGATGAATGGATCAAGAAAATGTGGTATATATACACAATGAAATTCTATGCATCCATCAGGAAGAATATCATTGCCCCATTTGTTAGGAAATGGAAAGTCTTGGAAAAAATTATATTAAGTGAAGTAAGCCAGACCCAAAGCAACATAGGTTCCATGGCTTCCCTTATTAGAAATAATTATGCTGAGTCAAGCAGAAAAGGTCAGATAAATTGATGCTAGGGAAATGAACCCCAAGATAAGTATTCAATTTTTTTCTTTCATGCAGTTGTTTCTAACATATTTATAAGATGATTTCTATACTGCTTTTCATGGCTCTCCCCCTGCTTTCACTGTATTTGATGTTGGTACAATTTGTGAAGTGGAAGGGCAAAAACAAATCGTTTAACTAGGGATACAGGTGGACGCATTGCAACAATGAGATATACAAATCATTATGTCGAAAAATTAACTTTACAACTTTGGTGGAGGGAGGATGGTTTTGACCATCTCCTTTCCAGTTGAATTATAGGTGTAGAAGCAAAACGTAATACAAAGCAATACAAACCAGTTCTTACTATATATCATTTTTCTCTGAACATCTTAAAAATAAATTAAGACAACATGAAATAAAAAATCCCTTCATACTATCAAAATTCCAACCTCATTCTTCAAGAAATAGAAGAGGCAATCCAAAAATTCATATGGAACAGTAAAAAACCCCGAATAGCAAAAACGCTCCTCAATGGAAAGAACACTGCTGGTGGAATATCAATACCAAATTTCTAACTCTACTATAAAGCCATAGTAATCAAAACAGCTTGGTACTGGCATCAGGACCAATGGAATAGAATTGAAAACCCAGAAATGAACCTACAGACCTATAGCCAACTAATCTCCGATAAGGGAGCTAAAATAATAGAATGGAAGAAAGACAGCCTCTTCAGTAAATGGTGCTGGAAAAATTGGTTAACTGCTTGTAGAAAACTAAAGCTAGATCCTTATATATCACCCTGCACCAGAATCAACTCCAAATGGATCAAAGACCTTGGAGTCAAAGCAGACACTCTGAAAATATTACAGATGGAATAGGAGAAACCCTAGGTCTCCTTCGCTCAGGCCGAAATTTTCTGTATAGACACCCGGAAACACAACAAATCAAAGAAAGGTTGGACAAATGGGATTGCATGAAGTTGCAGAGCTTCTGCATGGCAAAGGACATAGCTTTCAAGACCAATAGAAAGCCCGCAGATTGGGAGAAGATCTTCACTAGCCATACAATGGACAAAGGTCTCATATATAAAATATACTTGGAACTCAAAAAATTAAATCCTCCAACAACAAATCCTCAAAGAAACAACTGCCCAATAAATAAGTGGGATAAAGACTTGAAGAGAAAAATCTCTGAAGAAGAAAGAAGGATGGCCAATAGACACATGAAGAAATGCTCAACCTCCCTAGACATAAAAGAAATGCAAATCAAAACAACATTGAGATACCACCTCACCCCAGTTAGAATGGCTATAATCAAGAACTCTAACAGCAACAGATGCTGGAGAGGATGTTGACAGAAGGGTACCTTACTTCATTGTTGGTAGGCATGTAAACTTGTTCAACTACTTTGGAAATTAGTATGGAGGTTCCACAAAATACTTCACTTAGAGCTCCCCTATAACCCAGCAATCCCACTTTTGGGCATTTACCCAAATGTTTACAAACAAGACGACACTAAATCTACCAGCACAACTATGTTTATTGCAACATTGTTTACCATAACTAAGATATGGAACCAACCCAGATGCCCCTCAGTAGATGAATGGATCAAGAAAATGTGGTATATATACACAATGGAATTCTATGCCTCCGTCAGAAAGAATGTCATTGCCCCATTTGTTAGGAAATGGAAAAACTTGGAAAAAATTATATTAAGTGAAGTAATGCAAGCCCAAAGAAACATAGGTCCCATGGTTTCCCTTATTTGCAATATCTCGTATGTGTATGAGTCAAGCAGAAAAGGTCAGATAATGTGACGTTAGGAAAATGAACCCTTAGAAATGTATTTGAATGTTTTTTTCTTTCATGCATTTGTTTCTAACTCATTTATCAGATTATTTCTTTGTTGCTTTGTATGTCCCTCCCCCACTGTATAACCCCTGCTTTCACTATATTTGATGTTGGTATAATTTGTGGAGGAGATGAGAAAAACAAGTCATTTAAGGATACAGGTGGACCAGTTGCGACTATGAGAAGTACGAGTTGTCATTTCGAAAATGAACTTTACAACTTTGGTGCGGGGAGGGGGGAGATTGGGTGGGGGAGAGAGGGAGGCTGGGAAGGGATGTGAAGGGTAAACAAAGGAGGAGGCTGCAATGCTTGATAAGAAATGTACTCCTTATCTTGCTTATGTAATTGTAACCCCTCTGTACAATATGTTCACAAAAAAATTAAAAATAAAATTAAAAAAAGAAAAAAAACCATAAGTTTAAAACATACTTCTAAACAAGTTAAAGAAATAATGAGAACAAGTATTTTTAGAATAATTTCAGAGAGCTTGAACTCAGGGCCTGGGTTCTGTCTCTGAGATTTATTACTCAAGACTAGTGCTGCCACTTTAAGCCACAGTGCCACAGAAAAGTCTCACCAATTTTCCTCTCCAGACTGGCTTTGAACTAGGATCTAGAGGTTTCAGCTCTCTGAGTAGCTAGGATTATAGGCCTGAGCCCCTTGCACCTGGCTAGAATAATTGCTTACCTGAGAGAGAGGCTAGTTAGTATTAAATGTCAATCATGTTTAACTTTGTAAAATAAAGTTAACTGAAATGCCTTCCACTAGAAATAAGGAATTAAATGTGCAGATGGGTTACAAAGTTCTTACCAAAAGCTACATATTTTCCTTTTTTTTCTTCCAAAATTGTTTGCTTTCCAGAATCATACCTTATCTTTCCTTGCTGGTTTCTTTAGTTTATTTCATACATGCCCACAGCTCTTTCAACTATCAATTCGTATGTTAAGACCTTGTTAATATCTATTTTCAGTCCAAACTCCTTGTATGTACTTCTCATCCATATATTCAACTGACATAAAAACTTGTGAAACAGTAATCATCTCTTATCATTACTGGGTATTAAAGTGTAAGTAAAATTTAAGAAAATAAAGAATACCATAAATAAACATAACATGATTTTAATAGTAATGCTAAACATAAATAAAACGTTGATTATTTTCCCGAGCAATTTACTAAAAACCTCAAGGAAAAGAAATCAACTTTTTTGAGGGCTGATATTATGGTTTAAAATTAAGACCTAACCTTGTCACTTAGGCTTTTTCCCTTAAGGGTGGTGCTCTGTATTTTAACTACAGCTCTCCTTCCAGTTTTATTTGGGGGATCATAGAGAGAAAAGAATCTCATGGAATACAAATTATTTGTGCCCCTATCTTGGGGTTCATTTCACATAACATCCTCTTATATGGTTATATGGTACCATGTACTAGTTACTCCAAGTAAGATTAACCATGGGACCTATGGTTATTTGAGCCTGGCTAATTTCACTTAATATAATTGTTTCTGCGTCTTTCCATTTCCTAGCAAATGGGGTGATGTCATTCTCTCTGATGGAGGCATAGAATTCCAGTGTGTCTGTGCATGTGTGTGTGTGTGTATGTGTGTGTGTGTGTGTGTGTGTGTGTGTGTATCACATTTTCTTGATCCATTTATCTACTGAGGGGCATATAGGTTGGTTCCATATCTTAGCTATGGTAAATAATGCTGCAATAAACATAGTTGTACTAGTAGCTTAGTATGGTCTTTTTTGTGATCATTTGGGTAAATACCCAAAAATGTGGACTGCTGGATCATAGGGGAGCTCTAAGTGAGGACTTAGAAAACATTATATCAAGTGAAGTAAGCCAAAACCAAAGAAACATTGGTCCTATGTTTTCCCTTATTTGCAATAACTATTACATGTCTGGGACAAGCATAAAAGTTCAAAAGCTATGTACATACGACCAGATAAGATGATGTTAAGTGAAATGAAACCCAAGATACGGTTTATAATCTACCAAGTGTTTTTTTATTCTTTTTATGGTCCTCCCCCATGGTTTAACCCTTATTTTCACTATATTTAGTGTTGGTGCCCTGTATCTTGTATACACCCTTCTCTAGCTTGGGGAGCGGAAGGCAAAAAACAAAATAGATAAATAGTGATACAGGCTGACCCATTGTAACAATGAGATGCACAAGACACTATGTTTAAAAAAAGAGCTTTACAATATAGGCGGGGAAGAAGGGACGGGAATACATGGGAGTGTATTTGTGGAGGTGGGAGGGGAGAGTAGGGAAAAACAAAGGAGGAGGTAACAATGCTTGATAGAAAATGTACTCATTAACTTGCTCATGTAACTATAACCCCTCTACACAGCATTTTTTACAATTAAAACCTCTTTTAAAGAACAGAAGGTGTGCCGAACACCTGTGGCTGACCCCTGTAATCCTAGCTACGCAGGATGCTGAGATCTGAGGATCATGGTTCAAAGACAGCCCTAGAAAGAAAGTCTGTGAGACTCTTATCTCCAATAAAACCACTAGAAAACAGATACTGGCGCTGTGGCTCAAGCGGTAGAGCACTCCCCTTGAGCTGAAGAGTGCAGGAACATCGCCCAAGAACGGAGTTCAAGCCCCACGACCGACAAAAAAAAAAAACAAAACAAAACAGGTGTCATGTACACCAAGTATAGTAGCTCCATCTGTAATCCCAGCTGATTGGGAAGCAGAAATGACAAGGATCTTGGTCTGAGGCAGGCCAAAGAAATAACTGCCATCTCAAAAAAAAAAAAAAGACAGCCATCTCAACAAATGAGCTGGCCATAGTGGTTCACATCTGTAATCCTAGCTAATTATGTGGGAGGCATAGGTAGCAAAGTCTCAGTCAATCTAAGATCTGACCAGGGCAGAAGTTCAAGACCTCAAGTAAATAAAATGGACTAGAAGTATGGCAAAAGTAGTTGAGATGCTTGGTGCTATACAAAGTCCTGTCTAGCAAGCAGAGAACCCCTGAATAGAACCCTAGTAATATTCCTTTCTTCCACCAAAAAGCCTAAATAACTTTGTCCTATTTGAACATCTAATTTCAAAGCCACTGACAGATCAGAGATGATGAAATTATCTTAAAAATTAGGTTTGCAAAAGAGACAAAATTCTTTAGGTTTTGAAAAAATTGAAAAGGTAGGAAAATGCATGTGATATTTGTTAGCTCCATAATTCTTGAAAACATAAAATGTACCCAAATATTTAATATATATCCACATGTGTGCATATATCCATGTATGTATATATATATATATATATATATATATATATATGTGTGTGTGTGTGTATAATCATATATATATATATATACATACATATATATGTATGGTTCATCTTTTTTCTGTGTAGCAAATGGTACAAATGAATCTGTACAATCACTACTCAAAGGCATGCATAGACAAAGAGAATGATCAGAGAACTCATACTCAGGAATCTATGGTTAGCCCATAACCTGAAAATCTTTTACATCAGTTTGCATGTGTCAGTTACTGCAGTACAGGGACAATACGATGGCAATGAGATACCAGGCAGATGAAATGATAAATGAGAGATACAAATGGTACAATATTCATTCTGATGAGTAAGAAGAATTTCCAGTGTGTGTGTGTGTGTGTGTGTGTGTGTGTGTGTGTGTGTGTGTGTGTGTGTGTGTGTGTGTGTGTGTGTGTGTGTGTGTGTTACATTTACTTGATTCATTTCTCTTTTGAGAAGTATCTGGGCTGATTCAGTAAGCATGGTTGTGCTGAAACCGTTACTATATCCTGGTTTGTATTCTTTCCGGTAAATGCCCAGGAGTAGAGTTGCTGGATTATATGGAAGTGGGTAGTCAAAAGAGGAGTGAAGTGGGAAAAGGCAGAAGATTGAATAGGAGAAAAGGTGTAAAATGCAGAGAGGAATACAGTAAATATCCTATAAAATTAAGCAGAGTGAAGGAAGAGCTGTATAGGGGAGGGTTGGAGGGATGGATGAGAATGTTGAAAGGGTTGGCATTGATCAACGTGTATTGTACGCATAAACTGCTTTGTTAAATGATAACTGCTTTGCTACTCAAAATAATAATTAAAAAATCATGTCCCTAAAATGTTATGCAATTAGAAGCAAAACATGAGAATCTGCTCAGATAATCTCTAGGGTCAATAAATCTTTTTTGGTTAGGATAAGTTTTAGAACAACACTAATGATACATATCATTTGAAGAAAATTTAATGATTTCCAGCTATTTAAAATAATCATTTGTGAAGACATTGCTCAAGTGGCCGAGTGCTACTTAGTGAGCAAAGCTGTAAGATAATGAATTCAAGTCTCAATATCGAACAAAATTAAAAACAATCAGTATAATTCAGGCACTTTCCAGGGCACTAGTAGCTCATGCATTAATCCTACTTTAAATCAGAAAGCAGAGATCTGGGGATCTCAGTTCAATGTCAGCTTAGATAGGAACATCTGTGAGACCCTCATCTCCAATTCACTGTCAAAGAAAGCTGGAAGTGGACTCATGGCTCAAGTGGTAGAATTCTAGCCTACAGCAAAAAGCTCAGGGGCAGAACTCAATCCTTGAGTTCAAGCCTTAGAATAGTGCATATACATCACAAACAAAGTAAGTCACTCAATTTCTCAACTTTCCATTTCCCTAATTCTAACTCTAATTTTGGACAGAACCCTAAGAGTAATCTTGATGATAATAGTAACCCAATCCTAAAATTAATGGAAAATCCTCGTGTTTAGACACATTCTAACAGATACTCATTGCCTTTGAAATGATTTGCAGTTTGCTCCAAATACTAGATTCCATGACTTGGACTATGAAATCGTTCCCTGTTATGAATCATTAACCTCAAATCTTCATATCATGAAAACTATCTCAGTTTCCACTGATCTTAACGTTTACTGAACTCCTATATATCCAAAAAGAAGTTGCAGGTTTATTTAAAATCTACTATAGTATCTAACCCTAACTATATATAAACCTTACTAGAAACCTAACTCTAAATTTAACCCTATTCAACCTTGAATAGGAAACTTGGGAAAACTCTGTAGTTTTTGTTAAATTTCAAACTTATTATACTTGAAAATGTTAGCAGAAACTCGGTTTTACTGTAAAGCTTACCCTTCCCTAAGCCTAAGTCTAACCTGAACTAGAACAGTAACCCTAACCCTAGAACTAATAGCCTTTGGATTCTAAAAGCCATACAAATACATTAGTTTTTATTCATCCTAACTTTGATTCAACTCATCTTTCTAAAAATAGTTTGTAGTTTTACTCAGTATCTTGCCATTTTTGTAACCCAAAACCTAACTGGAATATTGAGACTAACCCTCACACTAATCATACCCTAATCTTAATATTATTAGCACTTTCTTATTTCACATTCATCTGAATTCTAACTAGACTTGTTATTTGAAGATTTACTTTCAGTTTGGCCCTAAACTTTCCATTTCCCTAAGGCTAACTCTAACTTCATCTGGAACTGAAACCTAACTTTCACTCTAATGATAGTCCAATTCTAATGTTTAAGAAAAAAACTCTAGTTTTTAATCATTCTAATGGATACTCCAATTTGCACTCTGGAAATGCATTTCAATTTGCCCTAATTCCCACAAATTTTTTGACTCTACCTCTGAAGTTATCTTTTTCCCTAACATGAAGTATTATATTATTTGTCCTCAAATTCACTTATCAGGAAAAATACTGTAGTTTCCAATGATCCTACCTTTCCCTGAATCCCTGTACCCTAAAACAATTTCAAATTTACTTGCCATCTAATCCATTACTTAACACTAACTCTTAAGCTAAACCTGGCTTGAAAACTCTCATTAATCATTACAAGAATGATCACTGAGAAATAAATATAATGATAATGCTCTAGTTACTATTCAATCTCTCATTTTTGCTCCTACTTTTTAGTGAAAACTGAATTTTTTTTTGGTCAGTCATGGGGCTTGAACTCTGGGCTTGGGCGCTATCCCTCAGCTCTTCAGCTCAAGGCGAGCCCTCTACTGCTTGAGCCACAGCTCCACTTCCAGGTTTTTGGGTGTTTAATTGGAGATAAAGAGTTCTCATGCACTTTGCTGCCAAGGGTGGCATCCAACTGCAGTCCTCAGATCTCAGTCTCCTGAGAGGATAGGATGACAGGCATTGAAAAGTATGTTTTGCTGGGTGCCAGTAGCTCATGGCTGTCATCCCAGGTACTCAGGAGGTGAGATAAGAGGACTGGGCAGGAAAGACCCTGAGACTCTCATCTCCAACAAACCACCAGAAAACTGGAAGGAGTGCTGTGGCTTAAATAGTAGAGTGCTTGCCTTGAGCTGAAGAGCTCTGGGAGAGCACCCAGGCCCAGCATTCAAGCTCACAATCGAAAAAATGAAAGAAAGTAAAACATCTTCGCTGCAAAGATGTGGAGGTGTGTGTGGGAGGGTGCTGTGATTGAGAGACCAGGTGCTGGCCTCACTTTACAGACATTCTAAGAACTCCCCAAGTTTGCACCTGTTTGAAGCCACAGTAGAATGGATGGTGTCTTACCAAGAACTCAAGTGTTCGAGGCCTATGGCAGGCAGAGAGTGGGCAAATGGGTGCAGGGGTGGGATTGTTGTGTCTGTATTCTCCCTAATGAAGGATGGATTTGGATGCTGGGTGTCAAATTCTGAAGTAAAGGGTTGCAAGAAAGTTTGTGGTCTGATGAAATGGGTTTTCTCTGGGTATATGAAGATGGATGATGTCTGGCACCTCTGGTGGCTCACAACTGTTATCCTAGTTACTCATAAATCTGAAATGTAAAGATCATGGTTCAAAGTAGCTTGGGCAGGAAAGTCTGTGGGTCTTGATATCCAATGAGCCACCAGAAAACAGGAAACGTCACTGTGGCTCAAAATATAGAGTGCTCATCTTCTGCTGAAGAGCTGGAGGACAGCGCCCTGACCCAGAGTTCAAACCCCATGACCAACATTAAAAAAAGGAGTTGGCTGAGTTTTCGACAATGCAGTGTGTACGGTAGGAAATTCCATGCTGGGTTCTGAGACATTCCAGATATGAGAGGCTCAATGATGTGTCTACATTTAGTCTGAGTATGATAGTGCCATCTTCTCATGGGTTGGATGTGATCCTAATAGAAGGAGTTCATGGTTTTGTTCTCAGGAACTTCTAAGGGCTTGGAATATTGGGGTGTGTGTGTGTGTGTGTGTGTGTGTGTGTGTGTGTGTGTGTGTGTGTGTGTGTGTGTGTGTGTGTGTGTAATTTTCCCTCGTCTTTTTCTGTCCCTTTCCTGGTTGCTGGTCTGCCTCTTTCTGATCTCAGATGGTGCCTCTCCTTCACACCGACCTTGCTTTAGCCCCCTATTAGGGTCTACAATGAGTCCTAAATTGCCACAGGCCTGTGTTCCAACTTTTCTCTGGCGCACAAGTCTAGCTGTCCCAATATTTGGTCACCTTCAGTGGATTCTGGGTCAGTGATGCCAGCTGGCATAGGGTCTCCTCTGCTGGAAAGGGAGGGCCTCAGTCATGTGATGTCCTATCCTTTTCCTCAACTGGGCCTCTGACTTCATATTCCTCTCATCAGGCGGGCAGTGGAGTGGGGAATGGGCCAACTCAAACTTGACAGCTGACTGAAGACTGCCCAAGCAAGGAAGATCTAGTGCTACATGGGAGGTGAGGGCAAGGTGGCTTGGAAGTATAGGTCAGTTTCTAGGAAATGTAAATGTACTTTATCACAGGACAGTCTATCTTCTGGCCTCTCAGGTCCTTCTAGACAATTCCAGGTGCTCAGAATACAGAGGCACAGTGTAGCGACCGTCTACTCGACCAGCGAGAAAGAACGACCACCACACCAGGAGTCTTCTCAGATCACGCTTTATTGGAGAGCCTTTTAGTTGATGGGAGAGCTTGGGCGCGAGAGAGCGTGCACCCGAAACATAGCCGCTTATATAGGGAAATAGGAACGCTGGTCGGTCTATTGTTGGTCGCCTGCCTTTCGCCATCACCAGGTGTCATGGGATTGGCTGGGGACTCTACCTGGCTCGCGCACGCGCAAAGCCCAGGCGTCCCGCCAAGCACCGTCTAATATGGGGTGGTTACCTCAAAGCTGCAAGGGAGTGGGCGGAGTCTCGCCCAGGCTCCCTACAGCACAGACTAGATTCCAGCGCCAGGGAACTGGGGGAATGAGAGATTGGTATGGCCAATACCTCATTGTTTTGGGGTATTAGTGTTGACCTGGCTATGCACTCCCTTGTGTACTTTCACTTCTTAACCCAGTGTTGGCCATACACCAGCCGCTAGTGGCAGTAGTGTGGAAGTGGCAGGAGTGGAAGTGGAGTCTAGGATGACCAAAATCAGGATTTATGGCCTTTGGGGGTGGCAAAGGATGTCTTTTAAAAAATCTTAGACCTGGAACTCAGCACCTAGGCAATATCCCTGAGCTTACTTTGCTCAAAGCTAACATTCTACCACTTGAACCAGAGCTCAACTTTCATCATTTTTTTAGTAGTTTAGTGGAGATAAGAATCTCATGGACTTTCCTGCCTGTTCTGGTTTCAAGCTGGCATCCTAAGATCTCAGACTTTTGAGTAGCTAGGATTGCTGGTATAAGCCACGGGCACCTGTTAAGGATGTTAGTGTGTGTGTGTGTGTGTGTGTGTGTGTGTGTGTGTGTGTGTGTGTGTGTGTGTGTGTGTGTGTGTGTGTGTGTGTGTGTTTGTGTGTGTTTACCGGGACTTGAACTCATACCACAGGTACTATCCTTTAGCTTATTTTCACAAGGTTGGTGCTGTACCACTTGAACTACAGTAGCTCTGCTTCCCAGCTTTTTAGTGATTCATTGGACATAAGAGACTGCCCAGGCTAGCTTTTCATTTTGATTGATGCTCAGGTCTCAGGCTTGAGTAGCTAGGATGACAGGCATGAGACACCAGTGCCCAGCTGATAATGGCCTTTCTCCACTGTGGACTGGGATCTCCTGAAAACTTTATTTTTTTTCTTTGCCAGTACTGGGTCTTGAACTCAGTGTCTGGGCTCTGATCTCTTAACTTTTTCCCTCAAGTCTCATACTCTACCACTTGAGCCACAGCTCCATTTCTGGATTTTGGTAGTTCATTGACCAGAAGAGTGTCACTAACTTTCCTCCTCTGAGCTGGCTTTGACCAACAATCTCTGATCACAGACTTCTTAATAACTAGGATTTACAGGGTTTGAGCCACTGGAGGCATTGGGTAGAAGTTTTTCTTAAGCAAGCACTCTTCCCTGCATTTGCTCTGACTCCTCCAGGCAAAGGGGTCTGAGGGTCAGGATCTGTGAAAAATAGGTTTCCAGGCACAAAATTGGCTTGGGTCTTTGGTAAAAAGTCAAGCTAATCTTCCCCTGAGCCCCATTCTGGGAACCCACCCTCTGCCCTACCTGTGACTCAAGTACAAAACTTGACCCAGCCTTCAGTGTTCTGCCAGACTTGTCTGAGGCCACAGAACCTTCATTCCACCCACACCACTTTCTCGACACCACCCCTCAGGACCTTTGTGCATGCTGTGTACCTTCTGCCCGAGGCCCTATGTCCTGTTCCACATCTTAGAACACCTGTGGAATTTTGGCACTGGTCATATCACCTCCTGGAGCAAGCCTTTCCTTCCCTTCTCTCACTTTTTTTTTAATACTGAGTTGCTAGAGATCGAACTTGGGCAGGCTGACTGTCAAATGCTCTATCTTTGTGTGTGTGTGTGTGTGTGTGTGTGTGTGTGTGTGTGTGTGTGTGTGTGTGTGTGTGTGTGTGTGTGTGTGTGTCAGGCCTGGGGTTCGAATTCATGGCCTGGATTTTATCCCTGAGTTTTTATGCTCAAGCCTAGCATTCTACTACTTGTACCACAGCTCTGGTTTGTTTTTTTGGTGCTTAATTGGAGAAAAGAGTCTCATATAGACTTTCCTGCCTGCACAGGCTTGCAGTTATAATCGTCAGATCTCAACTTCCTGAGTGCTATTATTACAGGGTGAGCCACCAGCACCTGCCCTCTACCTCTTACCTATAACCTCGGCCCTCTTCTGAATTCCAGAAGAGTATGTCTCACCAAGCTCACATTTTTTTTTTTGCCAGTGTTATGGCCTGACTCAGGGTCTAGGCATGTTCCTGAGCTGCTTTTGCTCAAGGCTACATTCTGTCACTTAAGCCACAGTGACACTTTTGAATTTTTCTCTTTATGTGGTACTGAGGAATCCAACCCAGGGCTTCATGCTTGCTTGGTAAGCACTCTATCACTTAGCCACATTCACAGCCCAAGGATTATTTCTAACAGGAACTATGAGTGTGGAATTTACTGGCTTACTCTTTTCAGCACAGAAATCGCTGGCCATTTCATATCTTTGCCAGGATTTGGGACCAGTGTAAGACTTGGCAATGAGGAATGATGAATGAGTGATAGCAACCAGGCCCCAGAGATCTAGGCTCACATCCTAAAAAGGGATAGGGAATATGGAGCCAGAACCTTCCACAACTCCTACAGCCTAGGAACAGTGATCTCCTAGGAGGCAGAGGCTGGCTGCTAAATATCCCAATGGGACACTTCAGCCCAAACATAATGAACCCATTGCATACACCAGCCAAGGCCAACCTTCTGGGCTTCAGTTATTAAATGGCAGAGAAGGATACTTTCTTCAAGCTACTGACTCCGACTTAGTACTTTCTGAGGGCTTGTCCCAGCTTGCCCAGGTTGGGCGTCTGTTCATGGGCAACCTGCTGAATGCCCATCATCCATACATCATCCATAAATACACAGAGACATGGAGTTACTGCCTTCTTTTTTTCTTTGGCAGGTCTCATGTTGAAATATGAGCCTAGGCCCTATCCCTGATCACCTCTTTCTCAAGAGTAGCACTCTGCCCTTGAGCCACAGACCCAACCATGGGGATATTTTCCTGTGATCTCTTAGAAATAAGAGTGTTGTGGACTTTCCTGCCATGGCTGAATTCAAATTGGCAATCTCTACATCTCAGCCCCCTGAGGAGCTAGGATTACATACAGGAGCCAATGACACCTGGCTTTGTTTTCTTCTTGTTCTTCTTTTTTTAATCGTGACAGTCTGAAATCTTCACTGTCATTCCAATGGTTTGCATTCAAAGCAAACTTTCCAGGCCTGGAGTTCAAATCCCAGGACTGCCACACACAAATGGAGGGAGATCCTGACAAACTTATTCCTATTTACGTGAATGCTAATGGAATGTTATAAAAGTAATTAAATTTGCAGTTAATTCATGATTCTATTTTAGAAAGCCACACAACAAACATTGGATTTATAGTTTGCATTCTAGCAACACATTGTGATTCCCCTATTGGAAATATATTGATTAATTTTAGTTAATGATTTTATAAGTATTCAACCATGATACTTCATTAAATGGAGACATAACTTAATAACTAAATATTGGTAACTATATATATAAAATTTAATCATATCGTCACATTCTCTCTCTCTACATATATATATATATATATATATACAGCAATCTACACACACACACACATATATACATATAGATAGACAGATAGACAGATAGATAGATAGATAGATAGATAGATACATAGATACATAGATACATAGATACATAGATACATAGATACATAGATACATAGATACATAGATACATAGATACATAGATAGATATAGATATAGATATAGACTGGGCACTAGTGTGGCTTGATAATAGGTCATTAGAATTTTCTGGCAGCTCAGTTTGCCAGAAGTTGGTGTGCTAAGGGTTTGACCCCATTTATGGATTGGACATTGTAGGCCATGAGTTGAAATCCCAGCTTTGCCAAAAATTTATTGATGTAATAAGAAGCCACTTTTGACACATTTTTTCCCTGACAAAATGTCCTGAGTCTCAGTATGATGTATAATTCATATGCAAATATATCCTGAATAATAGGATGTAATAAATGAAATTGAATAAGGGTAATAAACGTCAAACTCACTAAACTCATGTGTGTATTTTTCCAGTGCTGGGGCTTCAATTCAGGCCCTGGGAACTGGTCTGAATTTCTTGTCTTCAAGGACGGTGAGCTTCTCCTTCACCCACAGTGCCACAGAGATCCCCAGATGCTGAGTTCAAATCCCATGTCTGCCAGAAAAATGGTGCAAATTCCAAGCCATGGCCTTATTTTATTTTATTATTATATTTTTTGCCAAGCACGAGGCTTGAGCTCAGGTCTTGGTATCTCTGCCACAGATGGCCCTGGGATTCTAGGACCCAAGTTCAAATCTCGGGGTTGGCAAGAAATAAAATAAAAAGGAAAAGGATAAAATGGAGAAATTCAAGAAGGTGGTTTTACATTTTTTCCCTTTGCATTATGACCATCCCGCGTGTAAATGACAAAGCCCAGAAAGTGTTCATGACATTGCATGCTGATGTTTGTCTGGCTATTAGGTAAGCCATAAGCAAAACCAAAACTTACGACTGGAGGTCGAATCACAGGGCTGCCACTAAGTACTGGCGGGAGATTCTAAGAAACCCATTTTCATGTACATCCACACGAATGGAATTCTATAAAAGCAACAAATTAGTAGTTAGTGTATGAGTATACTATAAAATTGTACACATCAATTTTATTGCATTGACGAATTTTCAATTAATACTTTATTATGTATTCAACCATGATACTTAAAAGTGGAAGGAATAATTTGAATGTCAATAATGGGTTGTAATATAATATATGTAATTTCATAATATACAGACACCTTTCTCTTGTTTTTTACATATATATAGGTATATATATATATATATATATATGTATATATATATATGTATATACATATACATATATGCGAATCTACACATTTATCTGTTCATACAATTGTCACTCTTAGGGCTCAGTGGTATAATGATGGCTAGTACATACAAAGCCCTGAATTCGATTCCTCACTACCACATGCACATAAAAATCTAGAAGTTGTGCTCTCACTCAAGCAGTTGAGCATTAGCTTTGAGCATAAACGTTAAGGGACTGTGTCTAGACTCTTACTCAAGGTCCAGAATGGGCATGAAAAAAGATTGAATGCTGTGACTGCAACTCTATAAGGATAAGATTTCAAATACCTCATCACAGAGGAAGCCGGGAATCTGGTGCTGACAGCTGCCATCTAACCTGACTTAGTCAGAGGTATACAACTGCAACTCAGCCCCAGAGAACCAGATGCTGCTGGCTTGCTCACTCCTGTCATCCAAGATACTCGAGGGCTGAGATCTGACACTGGTGGGTTTAAAATCCAGCCCTGGCAGGATGTCTGTGAAACTCTGAGCTGTGGATCAAAGTGATAGATCTCTAGTCTTGAGCAAAGGTCTTAGGACAGTACCGCAACATTTTAGTAAAATCGCTGTGGCTGACTCCCCCCCCCAAAAAAAATACCCCTCTGAATCATTAGATGTGAACTTTGTGCAGTTTGTAATGTGTTTCTGAAAGAATGGTGACACTGATGAAAGCACCCTAATACTAATGACAGCTTGTGGGATACATCTATATGATGAGTCCTTCCTGGGGTGCTGGGGCCCTCACAGGGTGCTGTGTGCTGAGTCCTGCACAGGATGCTATGTGCTGAGTTCTTCACAGGTGCAGTAGGCTGAGTCCTGCATTTGGTGCTGGGTGCTGAGTCTTTCACAAGATGCTGTGTGCTGAGTCCTGTAAAGAGGGTTATTTGGAGCTGGGCACCAGTGGTTCACGCCTGTAATCCTAACTACTCTGGAGGCTGAGATTTGAGGATAGTGGTTCAAAGCCAGCCCTGGCAGGAAAGTCGCTGAAACTCTGATCTCCAATTAACCACCAGACAACTGGAAGTTTCACTGTACTCAAGTGGTAGAGCACTAGCCTTGAGCTGAAGAGCTGAAGGACAGAGTGCAGGCCCAGATTTCAAGCCCCATGACCGACAAAAAAAAAAGATTTATGTATTTTGTTCTTCAAAGGGTGCATTCTTTCATCTTGTCCTTGTAAGAACTCCACAACTGTCATGAGTATGCAGAAAAGAATATTGAGGCTTAGATCTGTCCCAATGGCAGGGACAAAATTATGTATTACTGAAGACTAGTGAGTTGTCTACAGGAGATAAATGATTTGTCTTGTTTTTCTAAGTCATGAACGTCGAACTCGGGGCCTAGGCACTGACCCATACCTCTTGGGCTCATGGCTAACAATCCTCCACACGGAGCCAAGGACCCCCTTGCAGCAGAGTGCCATGGCTTAGGGTTCTATAACTGAGGTCTGTCATCCTAACTTCTCAAGTAGCTGAGATCTGGGTTCCAAACTATCCCTGACACAAAAGGTACCATGAGACTATTATCTGCAACTCACCACTAAGAAACCTAAAGTGGAAGCTGGGTGCTTGTGGCTCATGCCAGTCACTCTAGCTACTCAGGAGGATGAGATCTGAGGATTATGGTTCAAAGCTAGCCTCGGCAGGAAAGACCTTGAGACAGCTCCAATGAACCACCAGAAAACCGGAAGTTGCACTATGGCTCAAGTGGGAGAACACAAGATTTGAGCTGAAGAGCTCAGGGACATCACCCAGGCCCAGATTTCCACTCCTACGATGACAACAACAACAAAAAAGACAGAAACAAACTAACAAACTTGAAGTAGAGGACTGGGAATGTACCTTAGGGGTAGAGTGCTTTGCATATTTGAAACCCTGGGCTTGATTTCTCAGAACCACATCACTAGGAAAAAGCCTGAAGGGGCTCTGTGGTTCAAGTAGAAGAGGGCAAACCTTGTACAAGAGAAACTAGGTACAGTGCTCATGTCTTGAGTTCAAGCTCCAGGACTAGTGTATGCACATACACACACTCACACACAGAGATCAAGCGGAAGTGAAGCTTGACAAAGTGGTAAAGCACTAGACTTTCGCTCTGAGCTCATAATCAGCACCCAGGCCCTATGTTCAACCCCAAAACCTAGTCACCCAGTGCCCAACTAGGAGAGGTAAAAGGTTTCAAAACCTGATGAGCTTCACCAGTACTAGATGACAGGAAGCTTTGTGATGTTCAACATTTGCTTGGATTTCCCAAGCTTCTGGAAACCTAGGAGTGGCATTATAGGCCCATCATTGCTGGCACTGAAACGTTTCATTATGCTCAGTGCCCTAGTTGTCTGCCTGAAGGACTCCTGAATTATATTGAGCACTGTATCTGAACACCGGAATATAGTCTCATAAAGGCAGGATAAGAGCACAGAACTTGGCCTGCCATGGGAGGTGGCAAAACTGAAGGTCTCCTGTTAAAGCAGAGCACTGGGAAGAGAGATAGCTAAAAACAGGCCTTTTTCTCCTGACTTTCAGAGCCCGCGCACACATTCTCATTAATTGGCCCAGATGGTGCTATTTGGTACACAGCTGTACAGGAGTGAGGGCTTTTGTGTGCCTGTCTAGACCATGAGAGAGTCTTCCTCCAGCAGGCTTGTGATGAAGAGAAACCCTTAGGTTACAATGTGAACAGTGAAGGGAGCCCTGGAATATGCAATATCATAAAAGCAATCTCTGTGTTATGAACTCATTGTATTGAATACAATTTTCCTTGCTTGGTGCCATTCATCATAGCTACTCAGGAGTTATACCTAGAGGAATACATCCATACATACTCAAAGAAATTGAAATACAGGTTTTTCTTTTGAGGGGGCATGTCCTGGGGTTGAACTATTAGCCTAGGCCTGGTCCAAGAGCTCCTTTTGCTCAAGGGTACTGCATTAAGCTTGAGTCACAGCCCCACTTTTGGGTTTTTCTGTGACCTCTTATAAATAACATTGTCAAAGACTTTCTTCCACTGGCTGGTTTCAAACTCCAATTCTCTACATCTTAGCCTCCTGAGAGCAGGGATTACATTCCGCAGGAACTTTCACCTTCGTTCTTTTCTTCATTGTTTTATATTCTAGACTGACTTCTTCATAGGGTCATTCCTATGGTTGGGACTTATAAGTAAACTACCCAATGTTCTTTATACCTGCTTTCTCTGAGAGTATTTTCTCTCTTCATCTTACC